>NW_027138385.1:600000-1200000 GCF_035084215.1 Heptranchias perlo | reverse complement strand
TTACTCTATTAAGGAAAAAACTTCCAGCTCGCTGAAATCTGTTCATTTGCTGAAAACCAACAAAACCACGAAAAGTTCTTGTATTTGAAGATAAAATCTTTTTGCTTTGACGAAGAAAGATCTAGCTGACTGAAATAAGTTCATTAGATGAAAACCAACAAAAATTGACAAGAACCACGAAAAGTTCTTGTATTTTAAGATAAAATGTTAGGCGATTAAAGAAAAAACTTCCAGCTCGCTGAAATCTGTTCATTTGCTGAAAACCATCAAAACCACGAAAAGTTCTTGTATTTGAAGATAAAATCTTTTTGCTTTGAAGAAGAAAGATCCAGCTGACTGAAATAAGTTCATTAGATGAAAACCAACAAAAATTGACAAGAACCACGAAAAGTTCTTGTATTTTAAGATAAAATCTTACTCTATTAAGGAAAAAACTTCCAGCTCGCTGAAATATGTTCATTTGCTGAAAACCAACAAAACCTCGAAAAGTTCTTGTGTTTGAAGATAAAATCTTTTTGCTTTGACGAAGAAAGATCTAGCTGACTGAAATAAGTTCATTAGATGAAAACCAACAAAAATTGACAAGAACCACGAAAAGTTCTTGTAATTTAAGATAAAATCTTAGGCTATTAAAGAAAAAACTTCCAGCTCGCTGAAATCTGTTCATTTGCTGAAAACCATCAAAACCACGAAATGTTCTTGTATTTGAAGATAAAATCTTTTTGCTTTGAAGAAGAAAGATCTAGCTGACTGAAATAAGTTCATTAGATGAAAACCAACAAAAATTGACAAGAACCACAAAAACTTCTTGTATTTTAAGATAATATCTTACGCTATTAAAGAAAAAACTTCCAGCTCACTGAAATATGTTCATTTGCTGAAAACCATCAAAACCACGAAAAGTTCTTGTATTTGAAGATAAAATCTTTTTGCTTTGAAGAAGAAAGATCTAGCTGACTGAAATATGTTTATTGGATGAAAACCAACAAAATTTGACAAGAACCACGAAAAGTTCTTGTATTTTAAGATAATATCTTACGCTATTAAAGAAAAAACTTCTGGCTCGCTGAAATATGTTCATTTGCTGAAAACCATCAAAACAACGAAAAGTTCTTGTATTTTAAGATAAAATCTTACTCTATTCAGGAAAAAGCTTCCAGCTCGCTGAAATATGTTCATTTGCTGAAAACCATCAAAACCACGAAAAGTTCTTGTATTTGAAGATAAAATCTTTTTGCTTTGAAGAAGAAAGATCTAGCTGACTGAAATAAGTTCATTCGATGAAAACCAACAAAAATTGACAAGAACCACGAAAAGTTCTTGTATTTTAAGATAAAATCTTACGCTATTGAAGAGAAAACTCCCAGCTCGCTGAAATATGTTCATTTGCTGAAAACCAACAAAACCACGAAAAGTTCTTGTATTTGAAGATAAAATCTTTTTGCTTTGAAGAAGAAAGATCTAGCTGACTGAAATCAGTTCATTAGATGAAAACCAACAAAAATTGACAAGAACCACGAAAAGTTCTTGTATTTTAAGATAAAATCTTACTCTATTAAGGAAAAAACTTCCAGCTCGCTGAAAGATGTTCATTTGCTGAAAACCATCAAAACCACGAAAAGTTCTTGTATTTGAAGATAAAATCTTTTTGCTTTGAAGAAGAAAGATCCAGCTGACTGAAATAAGTTCATTGGATGAAAACCAACAAAAATTGACAAGAACCACGAAAAGTTCTTGTATTTTAAGATAAAATCTTACTCTATTAAGGAAAAAACTTCCAGCTCGCTGAAATATGTTCATTTGCTGAAAACCATCAAAACCACGAAAAGTTCTTGTATTTGAAGATAAAATCTTTTCGCTTTGAAGAAGAAAGATCTAGCTGACTGAAATAAGTTCATCAGATGAAAACCAACAAAAATTGACAAGAACCACGAAAAGTTCTTGTATTTTAAGATAAAATCTTAGGCTATTAAAGAAAAAACTTCCAGCTCACTGAAATATGTTCATTTGCTGAAAACCATCAAAACCACGAAAAGTTCTTGTATTTGAAGATAAAATCTTTTTGCTTTGAAGAAGAAAGATCTAGCTGACTGAAATAAGTTCATTAGATGAAAACCAACAAAAATTGACAAGAACCACGAAAAGTTCTTGTATTTTAAGATAAAATCTTAGGCTGTTAAAGAAAAAACTACCAGCTCACTGAAATCTGTTCATTTGCTGAAAACCATCAAAACCACGAAAAGTTCTTGTATTTGAAGATAAAATCTTTTTGCTTTGAAGAAGAAAGATCTAGCTGACTGAAATAAGTTCATTAGATGAAAACCAACAAAAATTGACAAGAACCACGAAAAGTTCTTGTATTTTAAGATAAAATCTTACTCTATTAAGGAAAAAACATCCAGCTCGCTGAAATATGTTCATTTGCTGAAAACCATCAAAACCACGAAAAGTTCTTGTATTTGAAGAAAAAATCTTTTTGCTTTGAAGAAGAAAGATCTGGCTGACTGAAATAAGTTCATTAGATGAAAACCAACAAAAAATGACAAGAACCACGAAAAGTTCTTGTATTTTAAGATAAAATCTTACTCTGTTAAGGAAAAAACTTCCAGCTCGCTGAAATCTGTTCATTTGCTGAAAACCATCAAAACCACGAAAAGTTCTTGTATTTGAAGATAAAATCTTTTTGCTTTGAAGAAGAAAGATCTCGCTGACTGAAATAAGTTTATTGGATGAAAACCAACAAAATTTGACAAGAACCACGAAAAGTTCTTGTATTTTAAGATAATATCTTACGCTATTAAAGAAAAAAACTTCTGGCTCGCTGAAATATGTTCATTTGCTGAAAACCATCAAAACCACAAAAAGTTCTTGTATTTGAAGATAAAATCTTTTTGCTTTGAAGAAGAAAGATCTAGCTGACTGAAATAAGTTCATCAGATGAAAACCAACAAAATTTGACAAGAACCACGAAAAGTTCTTGTATTTTAAGATAATATCTTACGCTATTAAAGAAAAAACTTCTGGCTCGCTGAAATATGTTCATTTGCTGAAAACCATCAAAACAACGAAAAGTTCTTGTATTTGAAGATAAAATCTTTTTGCTTTGAAGAAGAAAGATCTAGCTGACTGAAATAAGTTCATTAGATGAAAACCAACAAAAATTGACAAGAGCCACGAAAAGTTCTTGTATTTTAAGATAAAATCTTAGGCTATTAAAGAAAAAACTACCAGCTCACTGAAATCTGTTCATTTGCTGAAAACCATCAAAACCACGAAAAGTTCTTGTATTTGAAGATAAAATCTTTTTGCTTTGAAGAAGAAAGATCTAGCTGACTGAAATAAGTTCATTAGATGAAAACCAACAAAAATTGACAAGAACCACGAAAAGTTCTTGTATTTTAAGATAAAATCTTACTCTATTAAGGAAAAAACATCCAGCTCGCTGAAATATGTTCATTTGCTGAAAACCATCAAAACCACGAAAAGTTCTTGTATTTGAAGATAAAATCTTTTTGCTTTGAAGAAGAAAGATCTGGCTGACTGAAATAAGTTCATTAGATGAAAACCAACAAAAAATGACAAGAACCACGAAAAGTTCTTGTATTTTAAGATAAAATCTTACTCTGTTAAGGAAAAAACTTCCAGCTCGCTGAAATCTGTTCATTTGCTGAAAACCATCAAAACCACGAAAAGTTCTTGTATTTGAAGATAAAATCTTTTTGCTTTGAAGAAGAAAGATCTCGCTGACTGAAATAAGTTTATTGGATGAAAACCAACAAAATTTGACAAGAACCACGAAAAGTTCTTGTATTTTAAGATAATATCTTACGCTATTAAAGAAAAAAACTTCTGGCTCGCTGAAATGTGTTCATTTGCTGAAAACCATCAAAACCACGAAAAGTTCTTGTATTTGAAGATAAAATCTTTTTGCTTTGAAGAAGAATGATCTAGCTGACTGAAATAAGTTCATCAGATGAAAACCAACAAAATTTGACAAGAACCACGAAAAGTTCTTGTATTTTAAGATAATATCTTACGCTATTAAAGAAAAAACTTCTGGCTCGCTGAAATATGTTCATTTGCTGAAAACCATCAAAACAACGAAAAGTTCTTGTATTTGAAGATAAAATCTTTTTGCTTTGAAGAAGAAAGATCTAGCTGACTGAAATAAGTTCATTAGATGAAAACCAACAAAAATTGACAAGAACCACGAAAAGTTCTTGTATTTTAAGATAAAATCTTACTCTATTCAGGAAAAAACTTCCAGCTCGCTGAAATATGTTCATTTGCTGAAAACCATCAAAACCACGAAAAGTTCTTGTATTTGAAGATAAAATCTTTTTGCTTTGAAGAAGAAAGATCTAGCTGACTGAAATAAGTTCATTCGATGAAAACCAACAAAAATTGACAAGAACCACGAAAATTTCTTGTATTTTAAGATAAAATCTGACGCTATTGAAGAGAAAACTCCCAGCTCGCTGAAATATGTTCATTTGCTGAAAACCAACAAAACCACGAAAAGTTCTTGTATTTGAAGATAAAATCTTTTTGCTTTGAAAAAGAAAGATCTAGCTGACTGAAATAAGTTCATTAGATGAAAACCAACAAAAATTGACAAGAACCACGAAAAGTTCTTGTATTTTAAGATAAAATCTTACTCTATTAAGGAAAAAACTTCCAGCTCGCTGAAATATGTTCGTTTGCTGAAAATCAACAAAACCACGAAAAGTTCTTGTATTTGAAGATAAAATCTTTTTGCTTTGAAGAAGAAAGGTCGAGGTGACTGAAATAAGTTCATTAGATGAAAACCAACAAAAATTGACAAGAACCACGAAAAGTTCTTGTATTTTAAGATAAAATCTTACTCTATTAAGGAAAAAACTTCCAGCTCGCTGAAATATGTTCATTTGCTGAAAACCATCAAAACCACGAAAAGTTCTTGTATTTGAAGATAAAATCTTTTTGCTTTGAAGAAGAAAGATCTAGCTGACTGAAATAAGTTCATTCGATGAAAACCAACAAAAATTGACAAGAACCACGAAAAGTTCTTGTATTTTAAGATAAAATCTGACGCTATTGAAGAGAAAACTCCCAGCTCGCTGAAATATGTTCATTTGCTGAAAACCAACAAAACCACGAAAAGTTCTTGTATTTGAAGATAAAATCTTTTTGCTTTGAAAAAGAAAGATCTAGCTGACTGAAATAAGTTCATTAGATGAAAACCAACAAAAATTGACAAGAACCACGAAAAGTTCTTGTATTTTAAGATAAAATCTTACTCTATTAAGGAAAAAACTTCCAGCTCGCTGAAATATGTTCGTTTGCTGAAAATCAACAAAACCACGAAAAGTTCTTGTATTTGAAGATAAAATCTTTTTGCTTTGAAGAAGAAAGGTCGAGGTGACTGAAATAAGTTCATTAGATGAAAACCAACAAAAATTGACAAGAACCACGAAAAGTTCTTGTATTTTAAGATAAAATCTTACTCTATTAAGGAAAAAACTTCCAGCTCGCTGAAATATGTTCATTTGCTGAAAACCATCAAAACCACGAAAAGTTCTTGTATTTGAAGATAAAATCTTTTTGCTTTGAAGAAGAAAGGTCGAGGTGACTGAAATAAGTTCATTAGATGAAAACCAACAAAAATTGACAAGAACCACGAAAAGTTCTTGTATTTTAAGATAAAATCTTACTCTATTAAGGAAAAAACTTCCAGCTCGCTGAAATATGTTCATTTGCTGAAAACCATCAAAACCACGAAAAGTTCTTGTATTTGAAGATAAAATCTTTTTGCTTTGAAGAAGAAAGATCTAGCTGACTGAAATAAGTTCATTCGATGAAAACCAACAAAAATTGACAAGAACCACGAAAAGTTCTTGTATTTTAAGATAAAATCTGACGCTATTGAAGAGAAAACTCCCAGCTCGCTGAAATATGTTCATTTGCTGAAAACCAACAAAACCACGAAAAGTTCTTGTATTTGAAGATAAAATCTTTTTGCTTTGAAAAAGAAAGATCTAGCTGACTGAAATAAGTTCATTAGATGAAAACCAACAAAAATTGACAAGAACCACGAAAAGTTCTTGTATTTTAAGATAAAATCTTACTCTATTAAGGAAAAAACTTCCAGCTCGCTGAAATATGTTCGTTTGCTGAAAATCAACAAAACCACGAAAAGTTCTTGTATTTGAAGATAAAATCTTTTTGCTTTGAAGAAGAAAGGTCGAGGTGACTGAAATAAGTTCATTAGATGAAAACCAACAAAAATTGACAAGAACCACGAAAAGTTCTTGTATTTTAAGATAAAATCTTACTCTATTAAGGAAAAAACTTCCAGCTCGCTGAAATATGTTCATTTGCTGAAAACCATCAAAACCACGAAAAGTTCTTGTATTTGAAGATAAAATCTTTTTGCTTTGAAGAAGAAAGATCTCGCTGACTGAAATAAGTTTATTGGATGAAAACCAACAAAATTTGACAAGAACCACGAAAAGTTCTTGTATTTTAAGATAATATCTTACGCTATTAAAGAAAAAAACTTCTGGCTCGCTGAAATATGTTCATTTGCTGAAAACCATCAAAACCACGAAAAGTTCTTGTATTTGAAGATAAAATCTTTTTGCTTTGAAGAAGAAAGATCTAGCTGACTGAAATAAGTTCATCAGATGAAAACCAACAAAATTTGACAAGAACCACGAAAAGTTCTTGTATTTTAAGATAATATCTTACGCTATTAAAGAAAAAACTTCTGGCTCGCTGAAATATGTTCATTTGTTGAAAACCATCAAAACAACGAAAAGTTCTTGTATTTGAAGATAAAATCTTTTTGCTTTGAAGAAGAAAGATCTAGCTGACTGAAATAAGTTCATTAGATGAAAACCAACAAAAATTGACAAGAACCACGAAAAGTTCTTGTATTTTAAGATAAAATCTTACTCTATTCAGGAAAAAACTTCCAGCTCGCTGAAATATGTTCATTTGCTGAAAACCATCAAAACCACGAAAAGTTCTTGTATTTGAAGATAAAATCTTTTTGCTTTGAAGAAGAAAGATCTAGCTGACTGAAATAAGTTCATTCGATGAAAACCAACAAAAATTGACAAGAACCACGAAAAGTTCTTGTATTTTAAGATAAAATCTTACTCTATTCAGGAAAAAACTCCCAGCTCGCTGAAATATGTTCATTTGCTGAAAACCAACAAAACCACGAAAAGTTCTTGTATTTGAAGATAAAATCTTTTTGCTTTGAAGAAGAAAGATCTAGCTGATTGAAATAAGTTCATTAGATGAAAACCAACAAAAATTGACAAGAACCACGAAAAGTTCTTGTATTTTAAGATAAAATCTTAGGCTATTAAAGAAAAAACTTCCAGCTCGCTGAAATCTGTTCATTTGCTGAAAACCATCAAAACCACGAAAAGTTCTTGTATTTGAAGATAAAATCTTTTTGCTTTGAAGAAGAAAGATCTAGCTGACTGAAATAAGTTCATTAGATGAAAACCAACAAAAATTGACAAGAACCACGAAAAGTTCTTGTATTTTAAGATAAAATCTTACTCTATTAAGGAAAAAACTTCCAGCTCGCTGAAATATGTTCATTTGCTGAAAACCATCAAAACCACGAAAAGTTCTTGTATTTGAAGATAAAATCTTTTTGCTTTGAAGAAGAAAGATCTAGCTGACTGAAATAAGTTCATCAGATGAAAACCAACAAAAATTGACAAGAACCACGAAAAGTTCTTGTATTTTAAGATAAAATCTAACTGTGTTAAGGAAAAAACATCCAGCTCGCTGAAATATGTTCATTTGCTGAAAACCATCAAAACCACGAAAAGTTCTTGTATTTGAAGATAAAATCTTTTTGCTTTGAAGAAGAAAGATCTGGCTGACTGAAATAAGTTCATTAGATGAAAACCAACAAAAATTGACAAGAACCACGAAAAGTTCTTGTATTTTAAGATAAAATCTTACTCTATTAAGGAAAAAACTTCCAGCTCGCTGAAATCTGTTCATTTGCTGAAAACCAACAAAACCACGAAAAGTTCTTGTATTTGAAGATAAAATCTGAGGCGATTAAAGAAAAAACATCCAGCTCGCTGAAATATGTTCATTTGCTGAAAACCATCAAAACCACGAAAAGTTCTTGTATTTGAAGATAAAATCTTTTTGCTTTGAAGAAGAAAGATCTGGCTGACTGAAATAAGTTCATTAGATGAAAACCAACAAAAATTGACAAGAACCACGAAAATTTCTTGTATTTTAAGCTAAAATCTTACGCTATTAAAGAAAAAAACTTCTGGCTCGCTGAAATATGTTCATTTGCTGAAAACCATCAAAACCACGAAAAGTTCTTGTATTTGAAGATAAAATCTTTTTGCTTTGAAGAAGAAAGATCTAGCTGACTGAAATAAGTTCATCAGATGAAAACCAACAAAATTTGACAAGAACCACGAAAAGTTCTTGTATTTTAAGATAATATCTGACGCTATTAAAGAAAAAACTTCTGGCTCGCTGAAATATGTTCATTTGCTGAAAACCATCAAAACAACGAAAAGTTCTTGTATTTGAAGATAAAATCTTTTTGCTTTGAAGAAGAAAGATCTAGCTGACTGAAATAAGTTCATTAGATGAAAACCAACAAAAATTGACAAGAACCACGAAAAGTTCTTGTATTTTAAGATAAAATCTTACTCTATTCAGGAAAAAACTTCCAGCTCGCTGAAATATGTTCATTTGCTGAAAACCATCAAAACCACGAAAAGTTCTTGTATTTGAAGATAAAATCTTTTTGCTTTGAAGAAGAAAGATCTAGCTGACTGAAATAAGTTGATTCGATGAAAACCAACAAAAATTGACAAGAACCACAAAAAGTTCTTGTATTTTAAGATAAAATCTTACGCTATTGAAGAGAAAACTCCCAGCTCGCTGAAATATGTTCATTTGCTGAAAACCAACAAAACCACGAAAAGTTCTTGTATTTGAAGATAAAATCTTTTTGCTTTGAAGAAGAAAGATCTAGCTGATTGAAATAAGTTCATTAGATGAAAACCAACAAAAATTGACAAGAACCACGAAAAGTTCTTGTATTTTAAGATAAAATCTTACTCTATTAAGGAAAAAACTTCCAGCTCGCTGAAATATGTTCATTTGCTGAAAACCATCAAAACCACGATAAGTTCTTGTATTTGAAGATAAAATCTTTTTGCTTTGAAGAAGAAAGATCTAGCTGACTGAAATAAGTTCATCAGATGAAAACCAACAAAAATTGACAAGAACCACGAAAAGTTCTTGTATTTTAAGATAAAATCTTACTCTATTAAGGAAAAAACTTCCAGCTCGCTGAAATATGTTCGTTTGCTGAAAATCAACAAAACCACGAAAAGTTCTTGTATTTGAAGATAAAATCTTTTTGCTTTGAAGAAGAAAGGTCGAGGTGACTGAAATAAGTTCATTAGATGAAAACCAACAAAAATTGACAAGAACCACGAAAAGTTCTTGTATTTTAAGATAAAATCTTACTCTATTAAGGAAAAAACTTCCAGCTCGCTGAAATATGTTCATTTGCTGAAAACCATCAAAACCACGAAAAGTTCTTGTATTTGAAGATAAAATCTTTTTGCTTTGAAGAAGAAAGATCTCGCTGACTGAAATAAGTTTATTGGATGAAAACCAACAAAATTTGACAAGAACCACGAAAAGTTCTTGTATTTTAAGATAATATCTTACGCTATTAAAGAAAAAAACTTCTGGCTCGCTGAAATATGTTCATTTGCTGAAAACCATCAAAACCACGAAAAGTTCTTGTATTTGAAGATAAAATCTTTTTGCTTTGAAGAAGAAAGATCTAGCTGACTGAAATAAGTTCATCAGATGAAAACCAACAAAATTTGACAAGAACCACGAAAAGTTCTTGTATTTTAAGATAATATCTTACGCTATTAAAGAAAAAACTTCTGGCTCGCTGAAATATGTTCATTTGTTGAAAACCATCAAAACAACGAAAAGTTCTTGTATTTGAAGATAAAATCTTTTTGCTTTGAAGAAGAAAGATCTAGCTGACTGAAATAAGTTCATTAGATGAAAACCAACAAAAATTGACAAGAACCACGAAAAGTTCTTGTATTTTAAGATAAAATCTTACTCTATTCAGGAAAAAACTTCCAGCTCGCTGAAATATGTTCATTTGCTGAAAACCATCAAAACCACGAAAAGTTCTTGTATTTGAAGATAAAATCTTTTTGCTTTGAAGAAGAAAGATCTAGCTGACTGAAATAAGTTCATTCGATGAAAACCAACAAAAATTGACAAGAACCACGAAAAGTTCTTGTATTTTAAGATAAAATCTTACTCTATTCAGGAAAAAACTCCCAGCTCGCTGAAATATGTTCATTTGCTGAAAACCAACAAAACCACGAAAAGTTCTTGTATTTGAAGATAAAATCTTTTTGCTTTGAAGAAGAAAGATCTAGCTGATTGAAATAAGTTCATTAGATGAAAACCAACAAAAATTGACAAGAACCACGAAAAGTTCTTGTATTTTAAGATAAAATCTTAGGCTATTAAAGAAAAAACTTCCAGCTCGCTGAAATCTGTTCATTTGCTGAAAACCATCAAAACCACGAAAAGTTCTTGTATTTGAAGATAAAATCTTTTTGCTTTGAAGAAGAAAGATCTAGCTGACTGAAATAAGTTCATTAGATGAAAACCAACAAAAATTGACAAGAACCACGAAAAGTTCTTGTATTTTAAGATAAAATCTTACTCTATTAAGGAAAAAACTTCCAGCTCGCTGAAATATGTTCATTTGCTGAAAACCATCAAAACCACGAAAAGTTCTTGTATTTGAAGATAAAATCTTTTTGCTTTGAAGAAGAAAGATCTAGCTGACTGAAATAAGTTCATCAGATGAAAACCAACAAAAATTGACAAGAACCACGAAAAGTTCTTGTATTTTAAGATAAAATCTAACTGTGTTAAGGAAAAAACATCCAGCTCGCTGAAATATGTTCATTTGCTGAAAACCATCAAAACCACGAAAAGTTCTTGTATTTGAAGATAAAATCTTTTTGCTTTGAAGAAGAAAGATCTGGCTGACTGAAATAAGTTCATTAGATGAAAACCAACAAAAATTGACAAGAACCACGAAAATTTCTTGTATTTTAAGCTAAAATCTTACGCTATTAAAGAAAAAAACTTCTGGCTCGCTGAAATATGTTCATTTGCTGAAAACCATCAAAACCACGAAAAGTTCTTGTATTTGAAGATAAAATCTTTTTGCTTTGAAGAAGAAAGATCTAGCTGACTGAAATAAGTTCATCAGATGAAAACCAACAAAATTTGACAAGAACCACGAAAAGTTCTTGTATTTTAAGATAATATCTGACGCTATTAAAGAAAAAACTTCTGGCTCGCTGAAATATGTTCATTTGCTGAAAACCATCAAAACAACGAAAAGTTCTTGTATTTGAAGATAAAATCTTTTTGCTTTGAAGAAGAAAGATCTAGCTGACTGAAATAAGTTCATTAGATGAAAACCAACAAAAATTGACAAGAACCACGAAAAGTTCTTGTATTTTAAGATAAAATCTTACTCTATTCAGGAAAAAACTTCCAGCTCGCTGAAATATGTTCATTTGCTGAAAACCATCAAAACCACGAAAAGTTCTTGTATTTGAAGATAAAATCTTTTTGCTTTGAAGAAGAAAGATCTAGCTGACTGAAATAAGTTGATTCGATGAAAACCAACAAAAATTGACAAGAACCACAAAAAGTTCTTGTATTTTAAGATAAAATCTTACGCTATTGAAGAGAAAACTCCCAGCTCGCTGAAATATGTTCATTTGCTGAAAACCAACAAAACCACGAAAAGTTCTTGTATTTGAAGATAAAATCTTTTTGCTTTGAAGAAGAAAGATCTAGCTGATTGAAATAAGTTCATTAGATGAAAACCAACAAAAATTGACAAGAACCACGAAAAGTTCTTGTATTTTAAGATAAAATCTTACTCTATTAAGGAAAAAACTTCCAGCTCGCTGAAATATGTTCATTTGCTGAAAACCATCAAAACCACGATAAGTTCTTGTATTTGAAGATAAAATCTTTTTGCTTTGAAGAAGAAAGATCTAGCTGACTGAAATAAGTTCATCAGATGAAAACCAACAAAAATTGACAAGAACCACGAAAAGTTCTTGTATTTTAAGATAAAATCTTACTCTATTAAGGAAAAAACTTCCAGCTCGCTGAAATATGTTCATTTGCTGAAAACCATCAAAACCACGAAAAGTTCTTGTATTTGAAGATAAAATCTTTTTGCTTTGAAGAAGAAAGATCTAGCTGACTGAAATAAGTTCATAAGATGAAAACGAACAAAATTTGACAAGAACCACGAAAACTTCTTGTATTTTAAGATAATATCTTACGCTATTAAAGAAAAAACTTCTGGCTCGCTGAAATATGTTCATTTGCTGAAAACCATCAAAACCACGAAAAGTTCTTGTATTTGAAGATAAAATCTTTTTGCTTTGAAGAAGAAAGATCTAGCTGACTGAAATCAGTTCATCAGATGAAAACCAACAAAAATTGACAAGAACCACGAAAAGTTCTTGTATTTTAAGATAAAATCTTATGCTGTTAAGGAAAAAACATCCAGCTCGCTGAAATATGTTCATTTGCTGAAAACCATCAAAACCACGAAAAGTTCTTGTATTTGAAGATAAAATCTTTTTGCTTTGAAGAAGAAAGATCTGGCTGACTGAAATAAGTTCATTGGATGAAAACCAACAAAAATTGACAAGAACCACGAAAAGTTCTTGTATTTTAAGATAAAATCTTACTCTATTAAGGAAAAAACTTCCAGCTCGCTGAAATATGTTCATTTGCTGAAAACCATCAAAACCACGAAAAGTTCTTGTATTTGAAGATAAAATCTTTTTGCTTTGAAGAAGAAAGATCTCGCTGACTGAAATAAGTTTATTGGATGAAAACCAACAAAATTTGACAAGAACCACGAAAAGTTCTTGTATTTTAAGATAATATCTTACGCTATTAAAGAAAAAAACTTCTGGCTCGCTGAAATATGTTCATTTGCTGAAAACCATCAAAACCACGAAAAGTTCTTGTATTTGAAGATAAAATCTTTTTGCTTTGAAGAAGAAAGATCTAGCTGACTGAAATAAGTTCATCAGATGAAAACCAACAAAATTTGACAAGAACCACGAAAAGTTCTTGTATTTTAAGATAATATCTTACGCTATTAAAGAAAAAACTTCTGGCTCGCTGAAATATGTTCATTTGTTGAAAACCATCAAAACAACGAAAAGTTCTTGTATTTGAAGATAAAATCTTTTTGCTTTGAAGAAGAAAGATCTAGCTGACTGAAATAAGTTCATTAGATGAAAACCAACAAAAATTGACAAGAACCACGAAAAGTTCTTGTATTTTAAGATAAAATCTTACTCTATTCAGGAAAAAACTTCCAGCTCGCTGAAATATGTTCATTTGCTGAAAACCATCAAAACCACGAAAAGTTCTTGTATTTGAAGATAAAATCTTTTTGCTTTGAAGAAGAAAGATCTAGCTGACTGAAATAAGTTCATTCGATGAAAACCAACAAAAATTGACAAGAACCACGAAAAGTTCTTGTATTTTAAGATAAAATCTTACTCTATTCAGGAAAAAACTCCCAGCTCGCTGAAATATGTTCATTTGCTGAAAACCAACAAAACCACGAAAAGTTCTTGTATTTGAAGATAAAATCTTTTTGCTTTGAAGAAGAAAGATCTAGCTGATTGAAATAAGTTCATTAGATGAAAACCAACAAAAATTGACAAGAACCACGAAAAGTTCTTGTATTTTAAGATAAAATCTTAGGCTATTAAAGAAAAAACTTCCAGCTCGCTGAAATCTGTTCATTTGCTGAAAACCATCAAAACCACGAAAAGTTCTTGTATTTGAAGATAAAATCTTTTTGCTTTGAAGAAGAAAGATCTAGCTGACTGAAATAAGTTCATTAGATGAAAACCAACAAAAATTGACAAGAACCACGAAAAGTTCTTGTATTTTAAGATAAAATCTTACTCTATTAAGGAAAAAACTTCCAGCTCGCTGAAATATGTTCATTTGCTGAAAACCATCAAAACCACGAAAAGTTCTTGTATTTGAAGATAAAATCTTTTTGCTTTGAAGAAGAAAGATCTAGCTGACTGAAATAAGTTCATCAGATGAAAACCAACAAAAATTGACAAGAACCACGAAAAGTTCTTGTATTTTAAGATAAAATCTAACTGTGTTAAGGAAAAAACATCCAGCTCGCTGAAATATGTTCATTTGCTGAAAACCATCAAAACCACGAAAAGTTCTTGTATTTGAAGATAAAATCTTTTTGCTTTGAAGAAGAAAGATCTGGCTGACTGAAATAAGTTCATTAGATGAAAACCAACAAAAATTGACAAGAACCACGAAAATTTCTTGTATTTTAAGCTAAAATCTTACGCTATTAAAGAAAAAAACTTCTGGCTCGCTGAAATATGTTCATTTGCTGAAAACCATCAAAACCACGAAAAGTTCTTGTATTTGAAGATAAAATCTTTTTGCTTTGAAGAAGAAAGATCTAGCTGACTGAAATAAGTTCATCAGATGAAAACCAACAAAATTTGACAAGAACCACGAAAAGTTCTTGTATTTTAAGATAATATCTGACGCTATTAAAGAAAAAACTTCTGGCTCGCTGAAATATGTTCATTTGCTGAAAACCATCAAAACAACGAAAAGTTCTTGTATTTGAAGATAAAATCTTTTTGCTTTGAAGAAGAAAGATCTAGCTGACTGAAATAAGTTCATTAGATGAAAACCAACAAAAATTGACAAGAACCACGAAAAGTTCTTGTATTTTAAGATAAAATCTTACTCTATTCAGGAAAAAACTTCCAGCTCGCTGAAATATGTTCATTTGCTGAAAACCATCAAAACCACGAAAAGTTCTTGTATTTGAAGATAAAATCTTTTTGCTTTGAAGAAGAAAGATCTAGCTGACTGAAATAAGTTGATTCGATGAAAACCAACAAAAATTGACAAGAACCACAAAAAGTTCTTGTATTTTAAGATAAAATCTTACGCTATTGAAGAGAAAACTCCCAGCTCGCTGAAATATGTTCATTTGCTGAAAACCAACAAAACCACGAAAAGTTCTTGTATTTGAAGATAAAATCTTTTTGCTTTGAAGAAGAAAGATCTAGCTGATTGAAATAAGTTCATTAGATGAAAACCAACAAAAATTGACAAGAACCACGAAAAGTTCTTGTATTTTAAGATAAAATCTTACTCTATTAAGGAAAAAACTTCCAGCTCGCTGAAATATGTTCATTTGCTGAAAACCATCAAAACCACGATAAGTTCTTGTATTTGAAGATAAAATCTTTTTGCTTTGAAGAAGAAAGATCTAGCTGACTGAAATAAGTTCATCAGATGAAAACCAACAAAAATTGACAAGAACCACGAAAAGTTCTTGTATTTTAAGATAAAATCTTACTCTATTAAGGAAAAAACTTCCAGCTCGCTGAAATATGTTCATTTGCTGAAAACCATCAAAACCACGAAAAGTTCTTGTATTTGAAGATAAAATCTTTTTGCTTTGAAGAAGAAAGATCTAGCTGACTGAAATAAGTTCATAAGATGAAAACGAACAAAATTTGACAAGAACCACGAAAACTTCTTGTATTTTAAGATAATATCTTACGCTATTAAAGAAAAAACTTCTGGCTCGCTGAAATATGTTCATTTGCTGAAAACCATCAAAACCACGAAAAGTTCTTGTATTTGAAGATAAAATCTTTTTGCTTTGAAGAAGAAAGATCTAGCTGACTGAAATCAGTTCATCAGATGAAAACCAACAAAAATTGACAAGAACCACGAAAAGTTCTTGTATTTTAAGATAAAATCTTATGCTGTTAAGGAAAAAACATCCAGCTCGCTGAAATATGTTCATTTGCTGAAAACCATCAAAACCACGAAAAGTTCTTGTATTTGAAGATAAAATCTTTTTGCTTTGAAGAAGAAAGATCTGGCTGACTGAAATAAGTTCATTGGATGAAAACCAACAAAAATTGACAAGAACCACGAAAAGTTCTTGTATTTTAAGATAAAATCTTACTCTATTCAGGAAAAAACTTCCAGCTCTCTGAAATCTGTTCATTTGCTGAAAACCAACAAAACCACGAAAAGTTCTTGTATTTGAAGATAAAATCTTTTTGCTTTGACGAAGAAAGATCTCGCTGACTGAAATAAGTTCATTAGATGAAAACCAACAAAAATTGACAAGAACCACGAAAAGTTCTTGTATTTTAAGATAAAATCTTAGGCTATTAAAGAAAAAACTTCCAGCTCGCTGAAATCTGTTCATTTGCTGAAAACCATCAAAACCACGAAAAGTTCTTGTATTTGAAGATAAAATCTTTTTGCTTTGAAGAAGAAAGATCTAGCTGACTGAAATAAGTTCATTAGATGAAAACCAACAAAAATTGACAAGAACCACGAAAAGTTCTTGTATTTTAAGATAAAATCTTACTCTATTAAGGAAAAAACTTCCAGCTCGCTGAAATATGTTCATTTGCTGAAAACCATCAAAACCACGAAAAGTTCTTGTATTTGAAGATAAAATCTTTTTGCTTTGAAGAAGAAAGATCTAGCTGACTGAAATAAGTTCATCAGATGAAAACCAACAAAAATTGACAAGAACCACGAAAAGTTCTTGTATTTTAAGATAAAATCTTACTCTGTTAAGGAAAAAACATCCAGCTCGCTGAAATATGTTCATTTGCTGAAAACCATCAAAACCACGAAAAGTTCTTGTATTTGAAGATAAAATCTTTTTGCTTTGAAGAAGAAAGATCTGGCTGACTGAAATAAGTTCATTTGATGAAAACCAACAAAAATTGACAAGAACCACGAAAAGTTCTTGTATTTTAAGATAAAATCTTACTCTATTAAGGAAAAAACTTCCAGCTCGCTGAAATCTGTTCATTTGCTGAAAACCAACAAAACCACGAAAAGTTCTTGTATTTGAAGATAAAATCTGAGGCGATTAAAGAAAAAACATCCAGCTCGCTGAAATATGTTCATTTGCTGAAAACCATCAAAACCACGAAAAGTTCTTGTATTTGAAGATAAAATCTTTTTGCTTTGAAGAAGAAAGATCTGGCTGACTGAAATAAGTTCATTAGATGAAAACCAACAAAAATTGACAAGAACCACGAAAAGTTCTTGTATTTTAAGCTAAAATCTTACTCTATTAAGGAAAAAACTTCCAGCTCGCTGAAATCTGTTCATTTGCTGAAAACCAACAAAACCACGAAAAGTTCTTGTAATTGAAGATAAAATCTTTTTGCTTTGACGAAGAAAGATCTAGCTGACTGAAATAAGTTCATTGGATGAAAACCAACAAAAATTGACAAGAACCACGAAAAGTTCTTGTATTTTAAGATAAAATCTTAGGCTATTAAAGAAAAAACTTCCAGCTCGCTGAAATCTGTTCATTTGCTGAAAACCATCAAAACCACGAAAAGTTCTTGTATTTGAAGATAAAATCTTTTTGCTTTGAAGAAGAAAGATCTCGCTGACTGAAATAAGTTCATTAGATGAAAACCAACAAAAATTGACAAGAACAACGAAAAGTTCTTGTATTTTAAGATAAAATCTTGCTCTGTTAAGGAAAAAACTTCCAGCTCACTGAAATATGTTCATTTGCTGAAAACCATCAAAACCACGAAAAGTTCTTGTATTTGAAGATAAAATCTTTTTGCTTTGAAGAAGAAAGATCTCGCTGACTGAAATAAGTTTATTGGATGAAAACCAACAAAATTTGACAAGAACCACGAAAAGTTCTTGTATTTTAAGATAAAATCTTACTCTATTCAGGAAAAAACTTCCAGCTCGCTGAAATATGTTCATTTGCTGAAAACCATCAAAACCACGAAAAGTTCTTGTATTTGAAGATAAAATCTTTTTGCTTTGAAGAAGAAAGATCTACCTGACTGAAATAAGTTCATTCGATGAAAACCAACAAAAATTGACAAGAACCACGAAAAGTTCTTGTATTTTAAGATAAAATCTTACGCTATTGAAGAGAAAACTCCCAGCTCGCTGAAATATGTTCATTTGCTGAAAACCAACAAAACCACGAAAAGTTCTTGTATTTGAAGATAAAATCTTTTTGCTTTGAAGAAGAAAGATCTAGCTGACTGAAATAAGTTCATTAGATGAAAACCAACAAAAATTGACAAGAACCACGAAAAGTTCTTGTATTTTAAGATAAAATCTTACTCTATTAAGGAAAAAACTTCCAGCTCGCTGAAATATGTTCATTTGCTGAAAACCATCAAAACCACGAAAAGTTCTTGTATTTGAAGATAAAATCTTTTTGCTTTGAAGAAGAAAGATCTAGCTGACTGAAATAAGTTCATTAGATGAAAACCAACAACAATTGACAAGAACCACGAAAAGTTCTTGTATTTTAAGATAAAATCTTACTCTATTAAGGAAAAAACTTCCAGCTCGCTGAAATATGTTCATTTGCTGAAAACCATCAAAACCACGAAAAGTTCTTGTATTTGAAGATAAAATCTTTTTGCTTTGAAGAAGAAAGATCCAGCTGACTGAAATAAGTTCATAAGATGAAAACGAACAAAATTTGACAAGAACCACGAAAACTTCTTGTATTTTAAGATAATATCTTACGCTATTAAAGAAAAAACTTCTGGCTCGCTGAAATATGTTCATTTGCTGAAAACCATCAAAACCACGAAAAGTTCTTGTATTTGAAGATAAAATCTTTTTGCTTTGAAGAAAGATCTAGCTGACTGAAATAAGTTCATCAGATGAAAACCAACAAAAATTGACAAGAACCACGAAAAGTTCTTGTATTTTAAGATAAAATCTTACTCTATTAAGGAAAAAACATCCAGCTCGCTGAAATATGTTCATTTGCTGAAAACCATCAAAACCACGAAAAGTTCATGTATTTGAAGATAAAATCTTTTTGCTTTGAAGAAGAAAGATCTGGCTGACTGAAATAAGTTCATTAGATGAAAACCAACAAAAATTGACAAGAACCACGAAAAGTTATTGTATTTTAAGATAAAATCTTACTCTATTCAGGAAAAAACTTCCAGCTCGCTGAAATCTGTTCATTTGCTGAAAACCATCAAAACCACGAAAAGTTCTTGTATTTGAAGATAAAATCTTTTTGCTTTGAAGAAGAAAGATCTGGCTGACTGAAATAAGTTCATTAGATGAAAACCAACAAAAATTGACAAGAACCACGAAAAGTTCTTGTATTTTAAGATAAAATCTTACTCTATTAAGGAAAAAACTTCCAGCTCGCTGAAATATGTTCATTTGCTGAAAACCAACAAAACCACGAAAAGTTCTTGCATTTGAAGATAAAATCTTTTTGCTTTGACGAAGAAAGATCTAGCTGACTGAAATAAGTTCATAAGATGAAAACGAACAAAATTTGACAAGAACCACGAAAACTTCTTGTATTTTAAGATAATATCTTACGCTATTAAAGAAAAAACTTCTGGCTCGCTGAAATATGTTCATTTGCTGAAAACCATCAAAACCACGAAAAGTTCTTGTATTTGAAGATAAAATCTTTTTGCTTTGAAGAAGAAAGATCTAGCTGACTGAAATAAGTTCATCAGATGAAAACCAACAAAATTTGACAAGAACCACGAAAAGTTCTTGTATTTTAAGATAATATCTTACGCTATTAAAGAAAAAACTTCTGGCTCGCTGAAATATGTTCATTTGCTGAAAACCATCAAAACCACGAAAAGTTCTTGTATTTGAAGATAAAATCTTTTTGCTTTGAAGAAGAAAGATCTCGCTGACTGAAATAAGTTCATTAGATGAAAACCAACAAAAATTGACAAGAACCACGAAAAGTTCTTGTATTTTAAGATAAAATCTTACTCTATTCAGGAAAAAACTTCCAGCTCGCTGAAATATGTTCATTTGCTGAAAACCATCAAAACCACGAAAAGTTCTTGTATTTGAAGATAAAATCTTTTTGCTTTGAAGAAGAAAGATCTACCTGACTGAAATAAGTTCATTCGATGAAAACCAACAAAAATTGACAAGAACCACGAAAAGTTCTTGTATTTTAAGATAAAATCTTACGCTATTGAAGAGAAAACTCCCAGCTCGCTGAAATATGTTCATTTGCTGAAAACCAACAAAACCACGAAAAGTTCTTGTATTTGAAGATAAAATCTTTTTGCTTTGAAGAAGAAAGATCTAGCTGACTGAAATAAGTTCATTAGATGAAAACCAACAAAAATTGACAAGAACCACGAAAAGTTCTTGTATTTTAAGATAAAATCTTACTCTATTAAGGAAAAAACTTCCAGCTCGCTGAAATATGTTCATTTGCTGAAAACCATCAAAACCACGAAAAGTTCTTGTATTTGAAGATAAAATCTTTTTGCTTTGAACAAGAAAGATCTAGCTGACTGAAATAAGTTCATAAGATGAAAACGAACAAAATTTGACAAGAACCACGAAAACTTCTTGTATTTTAAGATAATATCTTACGCTATTAAAGAAAAAACTTCTGGCTCGCTGAAATATGTTCATTTGCTGAAAACCATCAAAACCACGAAAAGTTCTTGTATTTGAAGATAAAATCTTTTTGCTTTGAAGAAAGATCTAGCTGACTGAAATAAGTTCATCAGATGAAAACCAACAAAAATTGACAAGAACCACGAAAAGTTCTTGTATTTTAAGATACAATCTTACTCTATTAAGGAAAAAACTTCCAGCTCGCTGAAATATGTTCATTTGCTGAAAACCAACAAAACCACGAAAAGTTCTTGCATTTGAAGATAAAATCTTTTTGCTTTGACGAAGAAAGATCTAGCTGACTGAAATAAGTTCATAAGATGAAAACGAACAAAATTTGACAAGAACCACGAAAACTTCTTGTATTTTAAGATAATATCTTACGCTATTAAAGAAAAAACTTCTGGCTCGCTGAAATATGTTCATTTGCTGAAAACCAACAAAACCACGAAAAGTTCTTGTATTTGAAGTTAAAATCTTTTTGCTTTGAAGAAGAAAGATCCAGCTGACTGAAATAAGTTCATTGGATGAAAACCAACAAAAATTGACAAGAACCACGAAAAGTTCTTGTATTTTAAGATAAAATCTTACTCTATTAAGGAAAAAACTTCCAGCTCGCTGAAATATGTTCATTTGCTGAAAACCATCAAAACCACGAAAAGTTCTTGTATTTGAAGATAAAATCTTTTTGCTTTGAAGAAGAAAGATCTAGCTGACTGAAATAAGTTCATCAGATGAAAACCAACAAAATTTGACAAGAACCACGAAAAGTTCTTGTATTTTAAGATAATATCTTACGCTATTAAAGAAAAAACTTCTGGCTCGCTGAAATATGTTCATTTGCTGAAAACCATCAAAACCACGAAAAGTTCTTGTATTTGAAGATAAAATCTTTTTGCTTTGAAGAAGAAAGATCTCGCTGACTGAAATAAGTTCATTAGATGAAAACCAACAAAAATTGACAAGAACCACGAAAAGTTCTTGTATTTTAAGATAAAATCTTACTCTATTCAGGAAAAAACTTCCAGCTCGCTGAAATATGTTCATTTGCTGAAAACCATCAAAACCACGAAAAGTTCTTGTATTTGAAGATAAAATCTTTTTGCTTTGAAGAAGAAAGATCTACCTGACTGAAATAAGTTCATTCGATGAAAACCAACAAAAATTGACAAGAACCACGAAAAGTTCTTGTATTTTAAGATAAAATCTTACGCTATTGAAGAGAAAACTCCCAGCTCGCTGAAATATGTTCATTTGCTGAAAACCAACAAAACCACGAAAAGTTCTTGTATTTGAAGATAAAATCTTTTTGCTTTGAAGAAGAAAGATCTAGCTGACTGAAATAAGTTCATTAGATGAAAACCAACAAAAATTGACAAGAACCACGAAAAGTTCTTGTATTTTAAGATAAAATCTTACTCTATTAAGGAAAAAACTTCCAGCTCGCTGAAATATGTTCATTTGCTGAAAACCATCAAAACCACGAAAAGTTCTTGTATTTGAAGATAAAATCTTTTTGCTTTGAAGAAGAAAGATCTAGCTGACTGAAATAAGTTCATAAGATGAAAACGAACAAAATTTGACAAGAACCACGAAAACTTCTTGTATTTTAAGATAATATCTTACGCTATTAAAGAAAAAACTTCTGGCTCGCTGAAATATGTTCATTTGCTGAAAACCATCAAAACCACGAAAAGTTCTTGTATTTGAAGATAAAATCTTTTTGCTTTGAAGAAAGATCTAGCTGACTGAAATAAGTTCATCAGATGAAAACCAACAAAAATTGACAAGAACCACGAAAAGTTCTTGTATTTTAAGATACAATCTTACTCTATTAAGGAAAAAACTTCCAGCTCGCTGAAATATGTTCATTTGCTGAAAACCAACAAAACCACGAAAAGTTCTTGCATTTGAAGATAAAATCTTTTTGCTTTGACGAAGAAAGATCTAGCTGACTGAAATAAGTTCATAAGATGAAAACGAACAAAATTTGACAAGAACCACGAAAACTTCTTGTATTTTAAGATAATATCTTACGCTATTAAAGAAAAAACTTCTGGCTCGCTGAAATATGTTCATTTGCTGAAAACCAACAAAACCACGAAAAGTTCTTGTATTTGAAGTTAAAATCTTTTTGCTTTGACGAAGAAAGATCTAGCTGACTGAAATAAGTTCATAAGATGAAAACGAACAAAATTTGACAAGAACCACGAAAACTTCTTGTATTTTAAGATAATATCTTACGCTATTAAAGAAAAAACTTCTGGCTCGCTGAAATATGTTCATTTGCTGAAAACCAACAAAACCACGAAAAGTTCTTGTATTTGAAGTTAAAATCTTTTTGCTTTGAAGAAGAAAGATCCAGCTGACTGAAATAAGTTCATTGGATGAAAACCAACAAAAATTGACAAGAACCACGAAAAGTTCTTGTATTTTAAGATAAAATCTTACTCTATTAAGGAAAAAACTTCCAGCTCGCTGAAATATGTTCATTTGCTGAAAACCATCAAAACCACGAAAAGTTCTTGTATTTGAAGATAAAATCTTTTTGCTTTGAAGAAGAAAGATCTAGCTGACTGAAATAAGTTCATCAGATGAAAACCAACAAAAATTGACAAGAACCACGAAAAGTTCTTGTATTTTAAGATAAAATCTTACTCTATTAAGGAAAAAACATCCAGCTCGCTGAAATATGTTCATTTGCTGAAAACCATCAAAACCACGAAAAGTTCTTGTATTTGAAGATAAAATCTTTTTGCTTTGAAGAAGAAAGATCTGGCTGACTGAAATAAGTTCATTAGATGAAAACCAACAAAAATTGACAAGAACCACGAAAAGTTCTTGTATTTTAAGATAAAATCTTACTCTATTAAGGAAAAAACTTCCAGCTCGCTGAAATCTGTTCATTTGCTGAAAACCAACAAAACCACGAAAAGTTCTTGTATTTGAAGATCAAATCTTAGGCTATTAAAGAAAAAACTTCCAGCTCGCTGAAATCTGTTCATTTGCTGAAAACCATCAAAACCACGAAAAGTTCTTGTATTTTAAGATAAAATCTTTTTGCTTCGAAGAATAAAGATCCAGCTGACTGAAATAAGTTCATTAGATGAAAACCAACAAAAATTGACAAGAACCACGAAAAGTTCTTGTATTTTAAGATAAAATCTTACTCTATTAAGGAAAAAACTTCCAGATCGCTGAAATCTGTTCATTTGCTGAAAACCAACAAAACCACGAAAAGTTCTTGTGTTTGAAGATAAAATCTTTTTGCTTTGACGAAGAAAGATCTAGCTGACTGAAATAAGTTCATTAGATGAAAACCAACAAAAATTGACAAGAACCACGAAAAGTTCTTGTATTTTAAGATAAAATCTGAGGCTATTAAAGAAAAAACTTCCAGCTCGCTGAAATCTGTTCATTTGCTGAAAACCATCAAAACCACGAAAAGTTCTTGTATTTGAAGATAAAATCTTTTTGCTTTGAAGAAGAAAGATCTAGCTGACTGAAATAAGTTCATTAGATGAAAACCAACAAAAATTGACAAGAACCACGAAAAGTTCTTGTATTTTAATATAATATCTTACGCTATTAAAGAAAAAACTTCTGGCTCGCTGAAATATGTTCATTTGCTGAAAACCAACAAAACCACGAAAAGTTCTTGTATTTGAAGATAAAATCTTTTTGCTTTGAAGAAGAAAGATCCAGCTGACTGAAATAAGTTCATTGGATGAAAACCAACAAAAATTGACAAGAACCACGAAAAGTTCTTGTATTTTAAGATAAAATCTTACTCTATTAAGGAAAAAACTTCCAGCTCGCTGAAATATGTTCATTTGCTGAAAACCATCAAAACCACGAAAAGTTCTTGTATTTGAAGATAAAATCTTTTTGCTTTGAAGAAGAAAGATCTAGCTGACTGAAATAAGTTCATCAGATGAAAACCAACAAAAATTGACAAGAACCACGAAAAGTTCTTGTATTTTAAGATAAAATCTTACTCTATTAAGGAAAAAACATCCAGCTCGCTGAAATATGTTCATTTGCTGAAAACCATCAAAACCACGAAAAGTTCTTGTATTTGAAGATAAAATCTTTTTGCTTTGAAGAAGAAAGATCTGGCTGACTGAAATAAGTTCATTAGATGTAAACCAACAAAAATTGACAAGAACCACGAAAAGTTCTTGTATTTTAAGATAAAATCTTAGGCTATTAAAGAAAAAACTTCCAGCTCGCTCAAATCTGCTCATTTGCTGAAAACCATCAAAACCACGAAAAGTTCTTGTATTTGAAGATAAAATCTTTTTGCTTTGAAGAAGAAAGATCCAGCTGACTGAAATAAGTTCATTAGATGAAAACGAACAAAAATTGACAAGAACCACGAAAAGTTCTTGTATTTTAAGATAAAATCTTACTCTATTAAGGAAAAAACTTCCAGCTCGCTGAAATCTGTTCATTTGCTGAAAACCAACAAAACCACGAAAAGTTCTTGTGTTTGAAGATAAAATCTTTTTGCTTTGACGAAGAAAGATCTAGCTGACTGAAATATGTTTATTGGATGAAAACCAACAAAATTTGACAAGAACCACGAAAAGTTCTTGTATTTTAAGATAATATCTTACGCTATTAAAGAAAAAACTTCTGGCTCGCTGAAATATGTTCATTTGCTGAAAACCATCAAAACAACGAAAAGTTCTTGTATTTGAAGATAAAATCTTTTTGCTTTGAAGAAGAAAGATCTAGCTGACTGAAATAAGTTCATTAGATGAAAACCAACAAAAATTGACAACAACCACGAAAAGTTCTTGTATTTTAAGATAAAATCTTAGGCTATTAAAGAAAAAACGACCAGCTCGCTGAAATCTGTACATTTGCTGAAAACCATCAAAACCACGAAAAGTTCTTGTATTTGAAGATAAAATCTTTTTGCTTTGAAGAAGAAAGATCTAGCTGACTGAAATAAGTTCATGAGATGAAAACCAACAAAAATTGACAAGAACCACGAAAAGTTCTTGTATTTTAAGATAAAATCTTACTCTATTCAGGAAAAAGCTTCCAGCTCGCTGAAATCTGTTCATTTGCTGAAAACCATCAAAACCACGAAAAGTTCTTGTATTTGAAGATAAAATCTTTTTGCTTTGAAGAAGAAAGATCTAGCTGACTGAAATAAGTTCATTCGATGAAAACCAACAAAAATTGACAAGAACCACGAAAAGTTCTTGTATTTTAAGGTAAAATCTTACGCTATTGAAGAGAAAACTCCCAGCTCGCTGAAATATGTTCATTTGCTGAAAACCAACAAAACCACGAAAAGTTCTTGTATTTGAAGATAAAATCTTTTTGCTTTGAAGAAGAAAGATCTAGCTGACTGAAATAAGTTCATTAGATGAAAACCAACAAAAATTGACAAGAACCACGAAAAGTTCTTGTATTTTCAGATAAAATCTTACTCTATTAAGGAAAAAACTTCCAGCTCGCTGAAATATGTTCATTTGCTGAAAACCATCAAAACCACGAAAAGTTCTTGTATTTGAAGATAAAATCTTTTTGCTTTGAAGAAGAAAGATCTAGCTGACTGAAATAAGTTCATCAGATGAAAACCAACAAAAATTGACAAGAACCACGAAAAGTTCTTGTATTTTAAGATAAAATCTTACTCTATTAAGGAAAAAACTTCCAGCTCGCTGACAGATGTTCATTTGTTGAAAACCATCAAAACCACGAAAAGTTCTTGTATTTGAAGATAAAATCTTTTTGCTTTGAAGAAGAAAGATCCAGCTGACTGAAATAAGTTCATGAGATGAAAACCAACAAAAATTGACAAGAACCACGAAAAGTTCTTGTATTTTAAGATAAAATCTTACTCTATTCAGGAAAAAGCTTCCAGCTCGCTGAAATCTGTTCATTTGCTGAAAACCATCAAAACCACGAAAAGTTCTTGTATTTGAAGATAAAATCTTTTTGCTTTGAAGAAGAAAGATCTAGCTGACTGAAATAAGTTCATTCGATGAAAACCAACAAAAATTGACAAGAACCACGAAAAGTTCTTGTATTTTAAGATAAAATCTTACGCTATTGAAGAGAAAACTCCCAGCTCGCTGAAATATGTTCATTTGCTGAAAACCAACAAAACCACGAAAAGTTCTTGTATTTGAAGATAAAATCTTTTTGCTTTGAAGAAGAAAGATCTAGCTGACTGAAATAAGTTCATTAGATGAAAACCAACAAAAATTGACAAGAACCACGAAAAGTTCTTGTATTTTAAGATAAAATCTTACTCTATTAAGGAAAAAACTTCCAGCTCGCTGAAATATGTTCATTTGCTGAAAACCATCAAAACCACGAAAAGTTCTTGTATTTGAAGATAAAATCTTTTTGCTTTGAAGAAGAAAGATCTAGCTGACTGAAATTAGTTCATTAGATGAAAACCAACAAAAATTGACAAGAACCACGAAAAGTTCTTGTATTTTAAGATAAAATCTTACTCTATTAAGGAAAAAACTTCCAGCTCGCTGAAATCTGTTCATTTGCTGAAAACCATCAAAACCACGAAAAGTTCTTGTATTTGAAGATAAAATCTTTTTGCTTTGAAGAAGAAAGATCTAGCTGACTGAAATAAGTTCATTAGATGAAAACCAACAAAAATTGACAGGAACCACGAAAAGTTCTTGTATTTTAAGATAAAATCTTCCTCGATTAAGGAAAAAACTTCCAGCTCGCTGAAATATGTTCATTTGCTGAAAACCATCAAAACCACGAAAAGTTCATGTATTTGAAGATAAAATCTTTTCGCTTTGAAGAAGAAAGATCTAGCTGACTGAAATAAGTTCATCAGATGAAAACCAACAAAAATTGACAAGAACCACGAAAAGTTCTTGTATTTTAAGATAAAATCTTAGGCTATTAAAGAAAAAACTTCCAGCTCGCTGAAATATGTTCATTTGCTGAAAACCATCAAAACCTCGAAAAGTTCTTGTATTTGAAGATAAAATCTTTTTGCTTTGAAGAAGAAAGATCTCGCAGACTGAAATAAGTTCATCAGATGAAAACCAACAAAAATTGACAAGAACCACGAAAAGTTCTTGTATTTTAAGATAAAATCTTACTCTATTAAGGAAAAAACTTCCAGCTCGCTGAAATCTGTTCATTTGCTGAAAACCAACAAAACCACGAAAAGTTCTTGTATTTGAAGATAAAATCTTTTTGCTTTGACGAAGAAAGATCTAGCTGACTGAAATAAGTTCATTAGATGAAAACCAACAAAAATTGACAAGAACCACGAAAAGTTCTTGTATTTTAAGATAAAATCTTAGGCTATTAAAGAAAAAACTTCCAGCTCACTGAAATATGTTCATTTGCTGAAAACCATCAAAACCACGAAAAGTTCTTGTATTTGAAGATAAAATCTTTTTGCTTTGAAGAAGAAAGATCAAGCTGACTGAAATAAGTTTATTGGATGAAAACCAACAAAATTTGACAAGAACCACGAAAAGTTCTTGTATTTTAAGATAATATCTTACGCTATTAAAGAAAAAACTTCTGGCTCGCTGAAATATGTTCATTTGCTGAAAACCATCAAAACAACGAAAAGTTCTAGTATTTGAAGATAAAATCTTTTTGCTTTGAAGAAGAAAGATCTGGCTGACTGAAATAAGTTCATTAGATGAAAACCAACAAAAATTGACAAGAACCACGAAAAGTTCTTGTATTTTAAGATAAAATCTTAGGCTATTAAAGAAAAAACTACCAGCTCACTGAAATCTGTTCATTTGCTGAAAACCATCAAAACCACGAAAAGTTCTTGTATTTGAAGATAAAATCTTTTTGCTTTGAAGAAGAGAGATCTAGCTGACTGAAATAAGTTCATTAGATGAAAACCAACAAAAATTGACAAGAACCACGAAAAGTTCTTGTATTTTAAGATAAAATCTTTTTGCTTTGAAGAAGAAAGATCTAGCTGACTGAAATAAGTTCATTAGATGAAAACCAACAAAAATTGGCAAGAACCACGAAAAGTTCTTGTATTTTAGGATAAAATCTGATGCTATTGAAGAAAAAACTTCCAGCTCGCTGAAATATGTTCATTTGCTGAAAATCAACAAAACCACGAAAAGTTCTTGTATTTGAAGATAAAATCTTTTTGCTTTAAGAAGAAAGATCGAGGTGACTGAAATAAGTTCATTAGATAAAAACCAACAAAAATTGACAAGAACCACGAAAAGTTCTTGTATTTTAAGATAAAATCTTACTCTATTTAGGAAAAAACTTCCAGCTCGCTGAAATATGTTCATTTGCTGAAAACCATCAAAACCACGAAAAGTTCTTGTATTTGAAGATAAAATGTTTTTGCTTTGAAGAAGAAAGATCTAGCTGAGTGAAATAAGTTCATTAGATGAAAACGAACAAAATTTGACAAGAACCACGAAAACTTCTTGTATTTTAAGATAATATCTTACGCTATTAAAGAAAAAACTTCTGGCTCGCTGAAATATGTTCATTTGCTGAAAACGAACAAAACCACGAAAAGTTCTTGTATTTGAAGATAAAATCTTTTTGCTTTGAAGAAGAAAGATCTAGCTGACTGAAATAAGTTCATTAGATGAAAACCAACAAAAATTGACAAGAACCACGAAAAGTTCTTGTATTTTAAGATAAAATCTTACTCTATTAAGGAAAAAACTTCCAGCTCGCTGAAATATGTTCATTTGCTGAAAACCATCAAAACCACGAAAAGTTCTTGTATTTGAAGATAAAATGTTTTTGCTTTGAAGAAGAAAGATCTAGCTGAGTGAAATAAGTTCATTAGATGAAAACGAACAAAAATTGACAAGAACCACGAAAAGTTCTTGTATTTTAAGATAAAATCTTACTCTATTAAGGAAAAAACTTCCAGCTCGCTGAAATATGTTCATTTGCTGAAAACCATCAAAACCACGAAAAGTTCTTGTATTTGAAGATAAAATGTTTTTGCTTTGAAGAAGAAAGATCTAGCTGAGTGAAATAAGTTCATTAGATGAAAACGAACAAAATTTGACAAGAACCACGAAAACTTCTTGTATTTTAAGATAATATCTTACGCTATTAAAGAAAAAACTTCTGGCTCGCTGAAATATGTTCATTTGCTGAAAACGAACAAAACCACGAAAAGTTCTTGTATTTGAAGATAAAATCTTTTTGCTTTGAAGAAGAAAGATCCAGCTGACTGAAATAAGTTCATCAGATGAAAACCAACAAAAATTGACAAGAACCACGAAAAGTTCTTGTATTTTAAGATAAAATCTTACTCTATTAAGGAAAAAACATCCAGCTCGCTGAAATATGTTCATTTGCTGAAAACCATCAAAACCACGAAAAGTTCTTGTATTTGAAGATAAAATCTTTTTGCTTTGAAGAAGAAAGATCTGGCTGACTGAAATAAGTTCATTAGATGAAAACCAACAAAAATTGACAAGAACCACGAAAAGTTCTTGTATTTTAAGATAAAATCTTACTCTATTAAGGAAAAAACTTCCAGCTCGCTGAAATCGGTTCATTTGCTGAAAACCAACAAAACCACGAAAAGTTCTTGTATTTGAAGATAAAATCTTTTTGCTTTGACGAAGAAAGATCTAGCTGACTGAAATAAGTTCATTGGATGAAAACCAACAAAAATTGACAAGAACCACGAAAAGTTCTTGTATTTTAAGATAAAATCTTAGGCTATTGAAGAAAAAACTTCCAGCTCGCTGAAATCTGTTCATTTGCTGAAAACCATCAAAACCACGAAAAGTTCTTGTATTTGAAGATAAAATCTTTTTGCTTTGAAGAAGAAAGATCTCGCTGACTGAAATAAGTTCATTAGATGAAAACCAACAAAAAATGACAAGAACCACGAAAAGTTCTTGTATTTTAAGATAAAATCTTACTCTGTTAAGGAAAAAAACTTCCAGCTCACTGAAATATGTTCATTTGCTGAAAACCATCAAAACCACGAAAAGTTCTTGTATTTGAAGATAAAATCTTTTTGCTTTGAAGAAGAAAGATCTCGCTGACTGAAATAAGTTTATTGGATGAAAACCAACAAAATTTGACAAGAACCACGAAAAGTTCTTGTATTTTAAGATAATATCTTACGCTATTAAAGAAAAAAACTTCTGGCTCGCTGAAATATGTTCATTTGCTGAAAACCATCAAAACAACGAAAAGTTCTAGTATTTGAAGATAAAATCTTTTTGCTTTGAAGAAGAAAGATCTGGCTGACTGAAATAAGTTCATTAGATGAAAACCAACAAAAATTGACAAGAACCACGAAAAGTTCTTGTATTTTAAGATAAAATCTTAGGCAATGAAAGAAAAAACTACCAGCTCACTGAAATCTGTTCATTTGCTGAAAACCATCAAAACCACGAAAAGTTCTTGTATTTGAAGATAAAATCTTTTTGCTTTGAAGAAGAAAGATCTAGCTGACTGAAATAAGTTCATTAGATGAAAACCAACAAAAATTGACAAGAACCACGAAAAGTTCTTGTATTTTAAGATAAAATCTTACGCTATTGAAGAGAAAACTCCCAGCTCGCTGAAATATGTTCATTTGCTGAAAACCAACAAAACCACGAAAAGTTCTTGTATTTGAAGATAAAATCTTTTTGCTTTGAAGAAGAAAGATCTAGCTGACTGAAATAAGTTCATTAGATGAAAACCAACAAAAATTGACAAGAACCACGAAAAGTTCTTGTATTTTAAGATAAAATCTTACTCTTTTCAGGAAAAAACTTCCAGCTCGCTGAAATATGTTCATTTGCTGAAAACCATCAAAACCACGAAAAGTTCTTGTATTTGAAGATAAAATCTTTTTGCTTTGAAGAAGAAAGATCTGGCTGACTGAAATAAGTTCATTAGATGAAAACCAACAAAAATTGACAAGAACCACGAAAAGTTCTTGTATTTTAAGATAAAATCTTACTCTATTAAGGAAAAAACTTCCAGCTCGCTGAAATCGGTTCATTTGCTGAAAACCAACAAAACCACGAAAAGTTCTTGTATTTGAAGATAAAATCTTTTTGCTTTGACGAAGAAAGATCTAGCTGACTGAAATAAGTTCATTGGATGAAAACCAACAAAAATTGACAAGAACCACGAAAAGTTCTTGTATTTTAAGATAAAATCTTAGGCTATTGAAGAAAAAACTTCCAGCTCGCTGAAATCTGTTCATTTGCTGAAAACCATCAAAACCACGAAAAGTTCTTGTATTTGAAGATAAAATCTTTTTGCTTTGAAGAAGAAAGATCTCGCTGACTGAAATAAGTTCATTAGATGAAAACCAACAAAAAATGACAAGAACCACGAAAAGTTCTTGTATTTTAAGATAAAATCTTACTCTGTTAAGGAAAAAAACTTCCAGCTCACTGAAATATGTTCATTTGCTGAAAACCATCAAAACCACGAAAAGTTCTTGTATTTGAAGATAAAATCTTTTTGCTTTGAAGAAGAAAGATCTCGCTGACTGAAATAAGTTTATTGGATGAAAACCAACAAAATTTGACAAGAACCACGAAAAGTTCTTGTATTTTAAGATAATATCTTACGCTATTAAAGAAAAAAACTTCTGGCTCGCTGAAATATGTTCATTTGCTGAAAACCATCAAAACAACGAAAAGTTCTAGTATTTGAAGATAAAATCTTTTTGCTTTGAAGAAGAAAGATCTGGCTGACTGAAATAAGTTCATTAGATGAAAACCAACAAAAATTGACAAGAACCACGAAAAGTTCTTGTATTTTAAGATAAAATCTTAGGCAATGAAAGAAAAAACTACCAGCTCACTGAAATCTGTTCATTTGCTGAAAACCATCAAAACCACGAAAAGTTCTTGTATTTGAAGATAAAATCTTTTTGCTTTGAAGAAGAAAGATCTAGCTGACTGAAATAAGTTCATTAGATGAAAACCAACAAAAATTGACAAGAACCACGAAAAGTTCTTGTATTTTAAGATAAAATCTTACGCTATTGAAGAGAAAACTCCCAGCTCGCTGAAATATGTTCATTTGCTGAAAACCAACAAAACCACGAAAAGTTCTTGTATTTGAAGATAAAATCTTTTTGCTTTGAAGAAGAAAGATCTAGCTGACTGAAATAAGTTCATTAGATGAAAACCAACAAAAATTGACAAGAACCACGAAAAGTTCTTGTATTTTAAGATAAAATCTTACTCTTTTCAGGAAAAAACTTCCAGCTCGCTGAAATATGTTCATTTGCTGAAAACCATCAAAACCACGAAAAGTTCTTGTATTTGAAGATAAAATCTTTTTGCTTTGAAGAAGAAAGATCTAGCTGACTGAAATAAGTTCATTAGATGAAAACCAACAAAAATTGACAAGAACCACGAAAAGTTCTTGTATTTTAAGATAAAATCTTACTCTATTAAGGAAAAAACTTCCAGCTCGCTGAAATATGTTCATTTGCTGAAAACCATCAAAACCACGAAAAGTTCTTGTATTTGAAGATAAAATGTTTTTGCTTTGAAGAAGAAAGATCTAGCTGAGTGAAATAAGTTCATTAGATGAAAACGAACAAAATTTGACAAGAACCACGAAAACTTCTTGTATTTTAAGATAATATCTTACGCTATTAAAGAAAAAACTTCTGGCTCGCTGAAATATGTTCATTTGCTGAAAACGAACAAAACCACGAAAAGTTCTTGTATTTGAAGATAAAATCTTTTTGCTTTGAAGAAGAAAGATCCAGCTGACTGAAATAAGTTTATTGGATGAAAACCAACAAAAATTGACAAGAACCACGAAAAGTTCTTGTATTTTAAGATAAAATCTTACTCTATTAAGGAAAAAACTTCCAGCTCGCTGAAATATGTTCATTTGCTGAAAACCATCAAAACCACGAAAAGTTCTTGTATTTGAAGATAAAATCTTTTTGCTTTGAAGAAGAAAGATCTAGCTGACTGAAATAAGTTCATCAGATGAAAACCAACAAAAATTGACAAGAACCACGAAAAGTTCTTGTATTTTAAGATAAAATCTTACTCTATTAAGGAAAAAACATCCAGCTCGCTGAAATATGTTCATTTGCTGAAAACCATCAAAACCACGAAAAGTTCTTGTATTTGAAGATAAAATCTTTTTGCTTTGAAGAAGAAAGATCTGGCTGACTGAAATAAGTTCATTAGATGAAAACCAACAAAAATTGACAAGAACCACAAAAAGTTCTTGTATTTTAAGATAAAATCTTACTCTATTAAGGAAAAAACTTCCAGCTCGCTGAAATCGGTTCATTTGCTGAAAACCAACAAAACCACGAAAAGTTCTTGTATTTGAAGATAAAATCTTTTTGCTTTGACGAAGAAAGATCTAGCTGACTGAAATAAGTTCATTGGATGAAAACCAACAAAAATTGACAAGAACCACGAAAAGTTCTTGTATTTTAAGATAAAATCTTAGGCTATTGAAGAAAAAACTTCCAGCTCGCTGAAATCTGTTCATTTGCTGAAAACCATCAAAACCACGAAAAGTTCTTGTATTTGAAGATAAAATCTTTTTGCTTTGAAGAAGAAAGATCTCGCTGACTGAAATAAGTTCATTAGATGAAAACCAACAAAAAATGACAAGAACCACGAAAAGTTCTTGTATTTTAAGATAAAATCTTACTCTGTTAAGGAAAAAAACTTCCAGCTCACTGAAATATGTTCATTTGCTGAAAACCATCAAAACCACGAAAAGTTCTTGTATTTGAAGATAAAATCTTTTTGCTTTGAAGAAGAAAGATCTCGCTGACTGAAATAAGTTTATTGGATGAAAACCAACAAAATTTGACAAGAACCACGAAAAGTTCTTGTATTTTAAGATAATATCTTACGCTATTGAAGAAAAAAACTTCTGGCTCGCTGAAATATGTTCATTTGCTGAAAACCATCAAAACCACGAAAAGTTCTTGTATTTGAAGATAAAATGTTTTTGCTTTGAAGAAGAAAGATCTAGCTGACTGAAATAAGTTCATTAGATGAAAACGAACAAAATTTGACAAGAACCACGAAAACTTCTTGTATTTTAAGATAATATCTTACGTTATTAAAGAAAAAACTTCTGGCTCGCTGAAATATGTTCATTTGCTGAAAACGAACAAAACCACGAAAAGTTCTTGTATTTGAAGATAAAATCTTTTTGCTTTGAAGAAGAAAGATCCAGCTGACTGAAATAAGTTCATTGGATGAAAACCAACAAAAATTGACAAGAACCACGAAAAGTTCTTGTATTTTAAGATAAAATCTTACTCTATTAAGGAAAAAACATCCAGCTCGCTGAAATATGTTCATTTGCTGAAAACCATCAAAACCACAAAAAGTTCTTGTATTTGAAGATAAAATCTTTTTGCTTTGAAGAAGAAAGATCTGGCTGACTGAAATAAGTTCATTAGATGAAAACCAACAAAAATTGACAAGAACCACGAAAAGTTCTTGTATTTTAAGCTAAAATCTTACTCTATTAAGGAAAAAACTTCCAGCTCGCTGAAATCGGTTCATTTGCTGAAAACCAACAAAACCACGAAAAGTTCTTGTATTTGAAGATAAAATCTTTTTGCTTTGAAGAAGAAAGATCTAGCTGACTGAAATAAGTTCATTGGATGAAAACCAACAAAAATTGACAAGAACCACGAAAAGTTCTTGTATTTTAAGATAAAATCTTGGGCTATTAAAGAAAAAACTTCCAGCTCGCTGAAATCTGTTCATTTGCTGAAAACCATCAAAACCACGAAAAGTTCTTGTATTTGAAGATAAAATCTTTTTGCTTTGAAGAAGAAAGATCTCGCTGACTGAAATAAGTTCATTAGATGAAAACCAACAAAAATTGACAAGAACCACGAAAAGTTCTTGTATTTTAAGATAAAATCTTACTCTGTTAAGGAAAAAAACTTCCAGCTCACTGAAATATGTTCATTTGCTGAAAACCAACAAAACCACGAAAAGTTCTTGTATTTGAAGATAAAATCTTTTTGCTTTGAAGAAGAAAGATCTCGCTGACTGAAATAAGTTTATTGGATGAAAACCAACAAAATTTGACAAGAACCACGAAAAGTTCTTGTATTTTAAGATAATATCTTACGCTATTAAAGAAAAAAACTTCTGGCTCGCTGAAATATGTTCATTTGCTGAAAACCATCAAAACCACGAAAAGTTCTTGTATTTGAAGATAAAATCTTTTTGCTTTGAAGAAGAAAGATCTAGCTGACTGAAATAAGTTCATCAGATGAAAACCAACAAAATTTGACAAGAACCACGAAAAGTTCTTGTATTTTAAGATAAAATCTTAGGCTATTAAAGAAAAAACTTCCAGCTCGCTGAAATATGTTCATTTGCTGAAAACCATCAAAACCTCGAAAAGTTCTTGTATTTGAAGATAAAATCTTTTTGCTTTGAAGAAGAAAGATCCAGCAGACTGAAATAAGTTCATCAGATGAAAACCAACAAAAATTGACAAGAACCACGAAAAGTTCTTGTATTTTAAGATAAAATCTTACTCTATTAAGGAAAAAACTTCCAGCTCGCTGAAATCTGTTCATTTGCTGAAAACCAACAAAACCACGAAAAGTTCTTGTATTTGAAGATAAAATCTTTTTGCTTTGACGAAGAAAGATCTAGCTGACTGAAAGAAGTTCATGAGATGAAAACCAACAAAAATTGACAAGAACCACGAAAAGGTCTTGTATTTTAAGATAAAATCTTAGGCTATTAAAGAAAAAACTTCCAGCTCACTGAAATATGTTCATTTGCTGAAAACCATCAAAACCACGAAAAGTTCTTGTATTTGAAGATAAAATCTTTTTGCTTTGAAGAAGAAAGATCTAGCTGACTGAAATAAGTTTGTTGGATGAAAACCAACAAAATTTGACAAGAACCACGAAAAGTTCTTGTATTTTAAGATAATATCTTACGATATTAAAGAAAAAAATTCTGGCTCGCTGAAATATGTTCATTTGCTGAAAACCATCAAAACAACGAAAAGTTCTTGTATTTGAAGATAAAATCTTTTTGCTTTGAAGAAGAAAGATCTAGCTGACTGAAATAAGTTCATTAGATGAAAACCAACAAAAATTGACAAGAACCACGAAAAGTTCTTGTATTTTAAGATAAAATCTTAGGATATTAAAGAAAAAACTACCAGCTCACTGAAATCTGTTCATTTGCTGAAAACCATCAAAACCACGAAAAGTTCTTGTATTTGAAGATAAAATCTTTTTGCTTTGAAGAAGAAAGATCTAGCTGACTGAAATAAGTTTATTGGATGAAAACCAACAAAATTTGACAAGAACCACGAAAAGTTCTTGTATTTTAAGATAATATCTTACGATATTAAAGAAAAAACTTCTGGCTCGCTGAAATATGTTCATTTGCTGAAAACCATCAAAACAACGAAAAGTTCTTGTATTTGAAGATAAAATCTTTTTGCTTTGAAGAAGAAAGATCTAGCTGACTGAAATAAGTTCATTAGATGAAAACCAACAAAAATTGACAAGAACCACGAAAAGTTCTTGTATTTTAAGATAAAATCTTAGGATATTAAAGAAAAAACTACCAGCTCACTGAAATCTGTTCATTTGCTGAAAACCATCAAAACCACGAAAAGTTCTTGTATTTGAAGATAAAATCTTTTTGCTTTGAAGAAGAAAGATCTAGCTGACTGAAATAAGTTCATTAGATGAAAACCAACAAAAATTGACAAGAACCACGAAAAGTTCTTGTATTTTAAGATAAAATCTTACTCTATTAAGGAAAAAACTTCCAGCTCGCTGAAATATGTTCATTTGCTGAAAACCATCAAAACCACGAAAAGTTCTTGTATTTGAAGATAAAATCTTTTTGCTTTGAAGAAGAAAGATCTAGCTGACTGAAATAAGTTCATGAGATGAAAACCAACAAAAATTGACAAGAACCACGAAAAGTTCTTGTATTTTAAGATAAAATCTTACTCTATTAAGGAAAAAACTTCCAGCTCGCTGAAATATGTTCATTTGCTGAAAACCATCAAAACCACGAAAAGTTCTTGTATTTGAAGATAAAATGTTTTTGCTTTGAAGAAGAAAGATCTAGCTGACTGAAATAAGTTCATTAGATGAAAACGAACAAAATTTGACAAGAACCACGAAAACTTCTTGTATTTTAAGATAAAATCTTACTCTATTAAGGAAAAAACATCCAGCTCGCTGAAATATGTTCATTTGCTGAAAACCATCAAAACCACAAAAAGTTCTTGTATTTGAAGATAAAATCTTTTTGCTTTGAAGAAGAAAGATCTGGCTGACTGAAATAAGTTCATTAGATGAAAACCAACAAAAATTGACAAGAACCACGAAAAGTTCTTGTATTTTAAGCTAAAATCTTACTCTATTAAGGAAAAAACTTCCAGCTCGCTGAAATCGGTTCATTTGCTGAAAACCAACAAAACCACGAAAAGTTCTTGTATTTGAAGATAAAATCTTTTTGCTTTGACGAAGAAAGATGTAGCTGACTGAAATAAGTTCATTGGATGAAAACCAACAAAAATTGACAAGAACCACGAAAAGTTCTTGTATTTTAAGATAAAATCTTGGGCTATTAAAGAAAAAACTTCCAGCTCGCTGAAATCTGTTCATTTGCTGAAAACCATCAAAACCACGAAAAGTTCTTGTATTTGAAGATAAAATCTTTTCGCTTTGAAGAAGAAAGATCTCGCTGACTGAAATAAGTTCATTAGATGAAAACCAACAAAAATTGACAAGAACCACGAAAAGTTCTTGTATTTTAAGATAAAATCTTACTCTGTTAAGGAAAAAACTTCCAGCTCACTGAAATATGTTCATTTGCTGAAAACCATCAAAACCGCGAAAAGTTCTTGTATTTGAAGATAAAATCTTTTTGCTTTGAAGAAGAAAGATCTCGCTGACTGAAATAAGTTTATTGGATGAAAACCAACAAAATTTGACAAGAACCACGAAAAGTTCTTGTGTTTTAAGATAATATCTTACGCTATTAAAGAAAAAAACTTCTGGCTCGCTGAAATATGTTCATTTGCTGAAAACCATCAAAACCACGAAAAGTTCTTGTATTTGAAGATAAAATCTTTTTGCTTTGAAGAAGAAAGATCTCGCTGACTGAAATAAGTTTATTGGATGAAAACCAACAAAATTTGACAAGAACCACGAAAAGTTCTTGTATTTTAAGATAATATCTTACGCTATTAAAGAAAAAAACTTCTGGCTCGCTGAAATATGTTCATTTGCTGAAAACCATCAAAACAACGAAAAGTTCTTGTATTTGAAGATAAAATCTTTTTGCTTTGAAGAAGAAAGATCTAGCTGACTGAAATAAGTTCATCAGATGAAAACCAACAAAATTTGACAAGAACCACGAAAAGTTCTTGTATTTTAAGATAAAATCTTAGGCTATTAAAGAAAAAACTTCCAGCTCGCTGAAATATGTTCATTTGCTGAAAACCATCAAAACCTCGAAAAGTTCTTGTATTTGAAGATAAAATCTTTTTGCTTTGAAGAAGAAAGATCCAGCAGACTGAAATAAGTTCATCAGATGAAAACCAACAAAAATTGACAAGAACCACGAAAAGTTCTTGTATTTTAAGATAAAATCTTACTCTATTAAGGAAAAAACTTCCAGCTCGCTGAAATCTGTTCATTTGCTGAAAACCAACAAAACCACGAAAAGTTCTTGTATTTGAAGATAAAATCTTTTTGCTTTGACGAAGAAAGATCTAGCTGACTGAAAGAAGTTCATGAGATGAAAAGCAACAAAAATTGACAAGAACCACGAAAAGTTCTTGTATTTTAAGATAAAATCTTACGATATTAAAGAAAAAACTTCTGGCTCGCTGAAATATGTTCATTTGCTGAAAACCATCAAAACAACGAAAAGTTCTTGTATTTGAAGATAAAATCTTTTTGCTTTGAAGAAGAAAGATCTAGCTGACTGAAATAAGTTCATTAGATGAAAACCAACAAAAATTGACAAGAACCACGAAAAGTTCTTGTATTTTAAGATAAAATCTTAGGATATTAAAGAAAAAACTACCAGCTCACTGAAATCTGTTCATTTGCTGAAAACCATCAAAACCACGAAAAGTTCTTGTATTTGAAGATAAAATCTTTTTGCTTTGAAGAAGAAAGATCTAGCTGACTGAAATAAGTTCATTAGATGAAAACCAACAAAAATTGACAAGAACCACGAAAAGTTCTTGTATTTTAAGATAAAATCTTACTCTATTAAGGAAAAAACTTCCAGCTCGCTGAAATATGTTCATTTGCTGAAAACCATCAAAACCACGAAAAGTTCTTGTATTTGAAGATAAAATGTTTTTGCTTTGAAGAAGACAGATCTAGCTGACTGAAATAAGTTCATTAGATGAAAACGAACAAAATTTGACAAGAACCACGAAAACTTCTTGTATTTTAAGATAAAATCTTAGGCTATTAAAGAAAAAACTTCCAGCTCGCTGAAATATGTTCATTTGCTGAAAACCATCAAAACCACGAAAAGTTCTTGTATTTGAAGATAAAATGTTTTTGCTTTGAAGAAGAAAGATCTAGCTGACTGAAATAAGTTCATTAGATGAAAACGAACAAAATTTGACAAGAACCACGAAAACTTCTTGCATTTTAAGATAATATCTTACGCTATTAAAGAAAAAACTTCTGGCTCGCTGAAATATGTTCATTTGCTGAAAACCAACAAAAAACCGAAAAGTTCTTGTATTTGAACATAAAATCTTTTTGCTTTGAAGAAGAAAGATCCAGCTGACTGAAATAAGTTCATTGGATGAAAACCAACAAAAATTGACAAGAACCACGAAAAGTTCTTGTATTTTAAGATAAAATCTTACTCTATTAAGGAAAAAACTTCCAGCTCGCTGAAATATGTTCATTTGCTGAAAACCATCAAAACCACGAAAAGTTCTTGTATTTCAAGATAAAATCTTTTTGCTTTGAAGAAGAAAGATCTAGCTGACTGAAATAAGTTCATCAGATGAAAACCAACAAAAATTGACAAGAACCACGAAAAGTTCTTGTATTTTAAGATAAAATCTTACTCTATTAAGGAAAAAACATCCAGCTCGCTGAAATATGTTCATTTGCTGAAAACCATCAAAACCACGAAAAGTTCTTGTATTTGAAGATAAAATCTTTTTGCTTTGAAGAAGAAAGATCTGGCTGACTGAAATAAGTTCATTAGATGAAAACCAACAAAAATTGACAAGAACCACGAAAAGTTCTTGTATTTTAAGCTAAAATCTTACTCTATTAAGGAAAAAACATCCAGCTCGCTGAAATCTGTTCATTTGCTGAAAACCAACAAAACCACGAAAAGTTCTTGTATTTGAAGATAAAATCTTTTTGCTTTGACGAAGAAAGATCTAGCTGACTGAAATAAGTTCATTAGATGAAAACCAACAAAAATTGACAAGAACCACGAAAAGTTCTTGTATTTTAAGATAAAATCTTAGGCTATTAAAGAAAAAACCTCCAGCTCGCTGACATCTGTTCATTTGCTGAAAACCATCAAAACCACGAAAAGTTCTTGTATTTGAAGATAAAATCTTTTTGCTTTGAAGAAGAAAGATCTCCCTGACTGAAATAAGTTCATTAGATGAAAACCAACAAAAATTGACAAGAACCACGAAAAGTTCTTGTATTTTAAGATAAAATCTTACTCTGTCAAGGAAAAAACTTCCAGCTCACTGAAATATGTTCATTTGCTGAAAACCATCAAAACCACGAAAAGTTCTTGTATTTGAAGATAAAATCTTTTTGCTTTGAAGAAGAAAGATCTCGCTGACTGAAATAAGTTTATTGGATGAAAACCAACAAAATTTGACAAGAACCACGAAAAGTTCTTGTATTTTAAGATAATATCTTACGCTATTAAAGAAAAAACTTCCAGCTCGCTGAAATATGTTCATTTGCTGAAAACCATCAAAACCACGAAAAGTTCTTGTATTTGAAGATAAAATCTTTTTGCTTTGAAGAAGAAAGATCTAGCTGACTGAAATAAGTTCATCAGATGAAAACCAACAAAATTTGACAAGAACCACGAAAAGTTCTTGTATTTTAAGATAATATCTTACGCTATTAAAGAAAAAACTTCTGGCTCGCTGAAATATGTTCATTTGCTGAAAACCATCAAAACAACGAAAAGTTCTTGTATTTGAAGATAAAATCTTTTTGCTTTGAAGAAGAAAGATCTAGCTGACTGAAATAAGTTCATCAGATGAAAACCAACAAAAATTGACAAGAACCACGAAAAGTTCTTGTATTTTAAGATAAAATCTTACGCTATTGAAGAAAAAACTTCCAGCTCGCTGAAATCTGTTCATTTGCTGAAAACCATCAAAACCACGAAAAGTTCTTGTATTTGAAGATAAAATCTTTTTGCTTTGAAGAAGAAAGATCTCGCTGACTGAAATAAGTTCATTAGATGAAAACCAACAAAAATTGACAAGAACCACGAAAAGTTCTTGTATTTTAAGATAAAATATTACTCTGTTAAGGAAAAAACTTCCAGCTCACTGAAATATGTTCATTTGCTGAAAACCATCAAAACCACGAAAAGTTCTTGTATTTGAAGATAAAATCTTTTTGCTTTGAAGAAGAAAGATCTCGCTGACTGAAATAAGTTTATTGGATGAAAACCAACAAAATTTGACAAGAACCACGAAAAGTTCTTGTATTTTAAGATAATACCTTACGCTATTAAAGAAAAAAACTTCTGGCTCGCTGAAATATGTTTATTTGCTGAAAACCATCAAAACCACGAAAAGTTCTTGTATTTGAAGATAAAATCTTTTTGCTTTGAAGAAGAAAGATCTAGCTGACTGAAATAAGTTCATGAGATGAAAACCAACAAAATTTGACAAGAACCACGAAAAGTTCTTGTATTTTATGATAATATCTTACGCTATTAAAGAAAAAACTTCTGGCTCGCTGAAATATGTTCATTTGCTGAAAACCATCAAAACAACGAAAAGTTCTTGTATTTGAAGATAAAATCTTTTTGCTTTGAAGAAGAAAGATCTAGCTGACTGAAATATGTTCATTAGATGAAAACCACCAAAAATTGACAAGAACCACGAAAAGTTCTTGTATTTTAAGATAAAATCTTACTCTATTAAGGAAAAAACTTCCAGCTCGCTGAAATATGTTCATTTGCTGAAAACCATCAAAACCACGAAAAGTTCTTGTATTTGAAGATAAAATATTTTTGCTTTGAAGAAGAAAGATCTAGCTGACTGAAATAAGTTCATTAGATGAAAACCAACAAAAATTGACAAGAACCACGAAAAGTTCTTGTATTTTAAGATAAAATCTTACTCTATTAAGGAAAAAACTTCCAGCTCGCTGAAATATGTTCATTTGCTGAAAACCATCAAAACCACGAAAAGTTCTTGTATTTGAAGATAAAATGTTTTTGCTTTGAAGAAGAAAGATCTAGCTGACTGAAATAAGTTCATTAGATGAAAACGAACAAAATTTGACAAGAACCACGAAAACTTCTTGTATTTTAAGATAATATCTTACGCTATTAAAGAAAAAACTTCTGGCTCGCTGAAATATGTTCATTTGCTGAAAACCAACAAAACCACGAAAAGTTCTTGTATTTGAAGATAAAATCTTTTTGCTTTGAAGAAGAAAGATCCAGCTGACTGAAATAAGTTCATTGGATGAAAACCAACAAAAATTGACAAGAACCACGAAAAGTTCTTGTATTTTAAGATAAAATCTTACTCTATTAAGGAAAAAACTTCCAGCTCACTGAAATATGTTCATTTGCTGAAAACCATCAAAACCACGAAAAGTTCTTGTATTTGAAGATAAAATCTTTTTGCTTTGAAGAAGAAAGATCTAGCTGACTGAAATAAGTTCATCAGATGAAAACCAACAAAAATTGACAAGAACCACGAAAAGTTCTTGTATTTTAAGATAAAATCTTACTCTATTAAGGAAAAAACTTCCAGCTCGCTGAAATATGTTCATTTGCTGAAAACCATCAAAACCACGAAAAGTTCTTGTATTTGAAGATAAAATCTTTTTGCTTTGAAGAAGAAAGATCTAGCTGACTGAAATAAGTTCATCAGATGAAAACCAACAAAATTTGACAAGAACCACGAAAAGTTCTTGTATTTTAAGATAATATCTTACGCTATTAAAGAAAAAACTTCTGGCTCGCTGAAATATGTTCATTTGCTGAAAACCATCAAAACAACGAAAAGTTCTTGTATTTGAAGATAAAATCTTTTTGCTTTGAAGAAGAAAGATCTAGCTGACTGAAATAAGTTCATTAGATGAAAACCAACAAAAATTGACAAGAACCACGAAAAGTTCTTGTATTTTAAGATAAAATCTTAGGATATTAAAGAAAAAACTACCAGCTCACTGAAATCTGTTCATTTGCTGAAAACCATCAAAACCACGAAAAGTTCTTGTATTTGAAGATAAAATCTTTTTGCTTTGAAGAAGAAAGATCTAGCTGACTGAAATAAGTTTATTGGATGAAAACCAACAAAATTTGACAAGAACCACGAAAAGTTCTTGTATTTTAAGATAATATCTTACGATATTAAAGAAAAAACTTCTGGCTCGCTGAAATATGTTCATTTGCTGAAAACCATCAAAACAACGAAAAGTTCTTGTATTTGAAGATAAAATCTTTTTGCTTTGAAGAAGAAAGATCTAGCTGACTGAAATAAGTTCATTAGATGAAAACCAACAAAAATTGACAAGAACCACGAAAAGTTCTTGTATTTTAAGATAAAATCTTAGGATATTAAAGAAAAAACTACCAGCTCACTGAAATCTGTTCATTTGCTGAAAACCATCAAAACCACGAAAAGTTCTTGTATTTGAAGATAAAATCTTTTTGCTTTGAAGAAGAAAGATCTAGCTGACTGAAATAAGTTCATTAGATGAAAACCAACAAAAATTGACAAGAACCACGAAAAGTTCTTGTATTTTAAGATAAAATCTTACTCTATTAAGGAAAAAACTTCCAGCTCGCTGAAATATGTTCATTTGCTGAAAACCATCAAAACCACGAAAAGTTCTTGTATTTGAAGATAAAATCTTTTTGCTTTGAAGAAGAAAGATCTAGCTGACTGAAATAAGTTCATGAGATGAAAACCAACAAAAATTGACAAGAACCACGAAAAGTTCTTGTATTTTAAGATAAAATCTTACTCTATTAAGGAAAAAACTTCCAGCTCGCTGAAATATGTTCATTTGCTGAAAACCATCAAAACCACAAAAAGTTCTTGTATTTGAAGATAAAATCTTTTTGCTTTGAAGAAGAAAGATCTGGCTGACTGAAATAAGTTCATTAGATGAAAACCAACAAAAATTGACAAGAACCACGAAAAGTTCTTGTATTTTAAGATAAAATCTTACTCTATTAAGGAAAAAACTTCCAGCTCGCTGAAATCGGTTCATTTGCTGAAAACCAACAAAACCACGAAAAGTTCTTGTATTTGAAGATAAAATCTTTTTGCTTTGACGAAGAAAGATGTCGCTGACTGAAATAAGTTCATTGGATGAAAACCAACAAAAATTGACAAGAACCACGAAAAGTTCTTGTATTTTAAGATAAAATCTTGGGCTATTAAAGAAAAAACTTCCAGCTCGCTGAAATCTGTTCATTTGCTGAAAACCATCAAAACCACGAAAAGTTCTTGTATTTGAAGATAAAATCTTTTCGCTTTGAAGAAGAAAGATCTCGCTGACTGAAATAAGTTCATTAGATGAAAACCAACAAAAATTGACAAGAACCACGAAAAGTTCTTGTATTTTAAGATAAAATCTTACTCTGTTAAGGAAAAAACTTCCAGCTCACTGAAATATGTTCATTTGCTGAAAACCATCAAAACCGCGAAAAGTTCTTGTATTTGAAGATAAAATCTTTTTGCTTTGAAGAAGAAAGATCTCGCTGACTGAAATAAGTTTATTGGATGAAAACCAACAAAATTTGACAAGAACCACGAAAAGTTCTTGTATTTTAAGATAATATCTTACGCTATTAAAGAAAAAAACTTCTGGCTCGCTGAAATATGTTCATTTGCTGAAAACCATCAAAACCACGAAAAGTTCTTGTATTTGAAGATAAAATCTTTTTGCTTTGAAGAAGAAAGATCTCGCTGACTGAAATAAGTTTATTGGATGAAAACCAACAAAATTTGACAAGAACCACGAAAAGTTCTTGTATTTTAAGATAATATCTTACGCTATTAAAGAAAAAAACTTCTGGCTCGCTGAAATATGTTCATTTGCTGAAAACCATCAAAACAACGAAAAGTTCTTGTATTTGAAGATAAAATCTTTTTGCTTTGAAGAAGAAAGATCTAGCTGACTGAAATAAGTTCATCAGATGAAAACCAACAAAATTTGACAAGAACCACGAAAAGTTCTTGTATTTTAAGATAAAATCTTAGGCTATTAAAGAAAAAACTTCCAGCTCGCTGAAATATGTTCATTTGCTGAAAACCATCAAAACCTCGAAAAGTTCTTGTATTTGAAGATAAAATCTTTTTGCTTTGAAGAAGAAAGATCCAGCAGACTGAAATAAGTTCATCAGATGAAAACCAACAAAAATTGACAAGAACCACGAAAAGTTCTTGTATTTTAAGATAAAATCTTACTCTATTAAGGAAAAAACTTCCAGCTCGCTGAAATCTGTTCATTTGCTGAAAACCAACAAAACCACGAAAAGTTCTTGTATTTGAAGATAAAATCTTTTTGCTTTGACGAAGAAAGATCTAGCTGACTGAAAGAAGTTCATGAGATGAAAAGCAACAAAAATTGACAAGAACCACGAAAAGTTCTTGTATTTTAAGTTAAAATCTTACGATATTAAAGAAAAAACTTCTGGCTCGCTGAAATATGTTCATTTGCTGAAAACCATCAAAACAACGAAAAGTTCTTGTATTTGAAGATAAAATCTTTTTGCTTTGAAGAAGAAAGATCTAGCTGACTGAAATAAGTTCATTAGATGAAAACCAACAAAAATTGACAAGAACCACGAAAAGTTCTTGTATTTTAAGATAAAATCTTAGGATATTAAAGAAAAAACTACCGGCTCACTGAAATCTGTTCATTTGCTGAAAACCATCAAAACCACGAAAAGTTCTTGTATTTGAAGATAAAATCTTTTTGCTTTGAAGAAGAAAGATCTAGCTGACTGAAATAAGTTCATTAGATGAAAACCAACAAAAATTGACAAGAACCACGAAAAGTTCTTGTATTTTAAGATAAAATCTTACTCTATTAAGGAAAAAACTTCCAGCTCGCTGAAATATGTTCATTTGCTGAAAACCATCAAAACCACGAAAAGTTCTTGTATTTGAAGATAAAATGTTTTTGCTTTGAAGAAGACAGATCTAGCTGACTGAAATAAGTTCATTAGATGAAAACGAACAAAATTTGACAAGAACCACGAAAACTTCTTGTATTTTAAGATAAAATCTTAGGCTATTAAAGAAAAAACTTCCAGCTCGCTGAAATATGTTCATTTGCTGAAAACCATCAAAACCACGAAAAGTTCTTGTATTTGAAGATAAAATCTTTTTGCTTTGAAGAAGAAAGATCTAGCTGACTGAAATAAGTTCATCAGATGAAAACCAACAAAAATTGACAAGAACCACGAAAAGTTCTTGTATTTTAAGATAAAATCTTACTCTATTAAGGAAAAAACTTCCAGCTCGCTGAAATATGTTCATTTGCTGAAAACCATCAAAACCACGAAAAGTTCTTGTATTTGAAGATAAAATGTTTTTGCTTTGAAGAAGAAAGATCTAGCTGACTGAAATAAGTTCATTAGATGAAAACGAACAAAATTTGACAAGAACCACGAAAACTTCTTGTATTTTAAGATAATATCTTACGCTATTAAAGAAAAAACTTCTGGCTCGCTGAAATATGTTCATTTGCTGAAAACCAACAAAACCACGAAAAGTTCTTGTATTTGAAGATAAAATCTTTTTGCTTTGAAGAAGAAAGATCCAGCTGACTGAAATAAGTTCATTGGATGAAAACCAACAAAAATTGACAAGAACCACGAAAAGTTCTTGTATTTTAAGATAAAATCTTACTCTATTAAGGAAAAAACTTCCAGCTCGCTGAAATATGTTCATTTGCTGAAAACCATCAAAACCACGAAAAGTTCTTGTATTTCAAGATAAAATCTTTTTGCTTTGAAGAAGAAAGATCTAGCTGACTGAAATAAGTTCATCAGATGAAAACCAACAAAAATTGACAAGAACCACGAAAAGTTCTTGTATTTTAAGATAAAATCTTACTCTATTAAGGAAAAAACATCCAGCTCGCTGAAATATGTTCATTTGCTGAAAACCATCAAAACCACGAAAAGTTCTTGTATTTGAAGATAAAATCTTTTTGCTTTGAAGAAGAAAGATCTGGCTGACTGAAATAAGTTCATTAGATGAAAACCAACAAAAATTGACAAGAACCACGAAAAGTTCTTGTATTTTAAGCTAAAATCTTACTCTATTAAGGAAAAAACATCCAGCTCGCTGAAATCTGTTCATTTGCTGAAAACCAACAAAACCACGAAAAGTTCTTGTATTTGAAGATAAAATCTTTTTGCTTTGACGAAGAAAGATCTAGCTGACTGAAATAAGTTCATTAGATGAAAACCAACAAAAATTGACAAGAACCACGAAAAGTTCTTGTATTTTAAGATAAAATCTTAGGCTATTAAAGAAAAAACCTCCAGCTCGCTGACATCTGTTCATTTGCTGAAAACCATCAAAACCACGAAAAGTTCTTGTATTTGAAGATAAAATCTTTTTGCTTTGAAGAAGAAAGATCTCCCTGACTGAAATAAGTTCATTAGATGAAAACCAACAAAAATTGACAAGAACCACGAAAAGTTCTTGTATTTTAAGATAAAATCTTACTCTGTTAAGGAAAAAACTTCCAGCTCACTGAAATATGTTCATTTGCTGAAAACCATCAAAACCACGAAAAGTTCTTGTATTTGAAGATAAAATCTTTTTGCTTTGAAGAAGAAAGATCTCGCTGACTGAAATAAGTTTATTGGATGAAAACCAACAAAATTTGACAAGAACCACGAAAAGTTCTTGTATTTTAAGATAATATCTTACGCTATTAAAGAAAAAACTTCCAGCTCGCTGAAATATGTTCATTTGCTGAAAACCATCAAAACCACGAAAAGTTCTTGTATTTGAAGATAAAATCTTTTTGCTTTGAAGAAGAAAGATCTAGCTGACTGAAATAAGTTCATCAGATGAAAACCAACAAAATTTGACAAGAACCACGAAAAGTTCTTGTATTTTAAGATAATATCTTACGCTATTAAAGAAAAAACTTCTGGCTCGCTGAAATATGTTCATTTGCTGAAAACCATCAAAACAACGAAAAGTTCTTGTATTTGAAGATAAAATCTTTTTGCTTTGAAGAAGAAAGATCTAGCTGACTGAAATAAGTTCATCAGATGAAAACCAACAAAAATTGACAAGAACCACGAAAAGTTCTTGTATTTTAAGATAAAATCTTACGCTATTGAAGAAAAAACTTCCAGCTCGCTGAAATCTGTTCATTTGCTGAAAACCATCAAAACCACGAAAAGTTCTTGTATTTGAAGATAAAATCTTTTTGCTTTGAAGAAGAAAGATCTCGCTGACTGAAATAAGTTCATTAGATGAAAACCAACAAAAATTGACAAGAACCACGAAAAGTTCTTGTATTTTAAGATAAAATATTACTCTGTTAAGGAAAAAACTTCCAGCTCACTGAAATATGTTCATTTGCTGAAAACCATCAAAACCACGAAAAGTTCTTGTATTTGAAGATAAAATCTTTTTGCTTTGAAGAAGAAAGATCTCGCTGACTGAAATAAGTTTATTGGATGAAAACCAACAAAATTTGACAAGAACCACGAAAAGTTCTTGTATTTTAAGATAATACCTTACGCTATTAAAGAAAAAAACTTCTGGCTCGCTGAAATATGTTTATTTGCTGAAAACCATCAAAACCACGAAAAGTTCTTGTATTTGAAGATAAAATCTTTTTGCTTTGAAGAAGAAAGATCTAGCTGACTGAAATAAGTTCATGAGATGAAAACCAACAAAATTTGACAAGAACCACGAAAAGTTCTTGTATTTTATGATAATATCTTACGCTATTAAAGAAAAAACTTCTGGCTCGCTGAAATATGTTCATTTGCTGAAAACCATCAAAACAACGAAAAGTTCTTGTATTTGAAGATAAAATCTTTTTGCTTTGAAGAAGAAAGATCTAGCTGACTGAAATAAGTTCATTAGATGAAAACCACCAAAAATTGACAAGAACCACGAAAAGTTCTTGTATTTTAAGATAAAATCTTACTCTATTAAGGAAAAAACTTCCAGCTCGCTGAAATATGTTCATTTGCTGAAAACCATCAAAACCACGAAAAGTTCTTGTATTTGAAGATAAAATCTTTTTGCTTTGAAGAAGAAAGATCTAGCTGACTGAAATAAGTTCATCAGATGAAAACCAACAAAAATTGACAAGAACCACGAAAAGTTCTTGTATTTTAAGATAAAATCTTACTCTATTAAGGAAAAAACTTCCAGCTCACTGAAATATGTTCATTTGCTGAAAACCATCAAAACCACGAAAAGTTCTTGTATTTGAAGATAAAATCTTTTTGCTTTGAAGAAGAAAGATCTAGCTGACTGAAATAAGTTCATCAGATGAAAACCAACAAAAATTGACAAGAACCACGAAAAGTTCTTGTATTTTAAGATAAAATCTTACTCTATTAAGGAAAAAACTTCCAGCTCGCTGAAATATGTTCATTTGCTGAAAACCATCAAAACCACGAAAAGTTCTTGTATTTGAAGATAAAATCTTTTTGCTTTGAAGAAGAAAGATCTAGCTGACTGAAATAAGTTCATCAGATGAAAACCAACAAAATTTGACAAGAACCACGAAAAGTTCTTGTATTTTAAGATAATATCTTACGCTATTAAAGAAAAAACTTCTGGCTCGCTGAAATATGTTCATTTGCTGAAAACCATCAAAACAACGAAAAGTTCTTGTATTTGAAGATAAAATCTTTTTGCTTTGAAGAAGAAAGATCTAGCTGACTGAAATAAGTTCATTAGATGAAAACCAACAAAAATTGACAAGAACCACGAAAAGTTCTTGTATTTTAAGATAAAATCTTAGGATATTAAAGAAAAAACTACCAGCTCACTGAAATCTGTTCATTTGCTGAAAACCATCAAAACCACGAAAAGTTCTTGTATTTGAAGATAAAATCTTTTTGCTTTGAAGAAGAAAGATCTAGCTGACTGAAATAAGTTTATTGGATGAAAACCAACAAAATTTGACAAGAACCACGAAAAGTTCTTGTATTTTAAGATAATATCTTACGATATTAAAGAAAAAACTTCTGGCTCGCTGAAATATGTTCATTTGCTGAAAACCATCAAAACAACGAAAAGTTCTTGTATTTGAAGATAAAATCTTTTTGCTTTGAAGAAGAAAGATCTAGCTGACTGAAATAAGTTCATTAGATGAAAACCAACAAAAATTGACAAGAACCACGAAAAGTTCTTGTATTTTAAGATAAAATCTTAGGATATTAAAGAAAAAACTACCAGCTCACTGAAATCTGTTCATTTGCTGAAAACCATCAAAACCACGAAAAGTTCTTGTATTTGAAGATAAAATCTTTTTGCTTTGAAGAAGAAAGATCTAGCTGACTGAAATAAGTTCATTAGATGAAAACCAACAAAAATTGACAAGAACCACGAAAAGTTCTTGTATTTTAAGATAAAATCTTACTCTATTAAGGAAAAAACTTCCAGCTCGCTGAAATATGTTCATTTGCTGAAAACCATCAAAACCACGAAAAGTTCTTGTATTTGAAGATAAAATCTTTTTGCTTTGAAGAAGAAAGATCTAGCTGACTGAAATAAGTTCATGAGATGAAAACCAACAAAAATTGACAAGAACCACGAAAAGTTCTTGTATTTTAAGATAAAATCTTACTCTATTAAGGAAAAAACTTCCAGCTCGCTGAAATATGTTCATTTGCTGAAAACCATCAAAACCACGAAAAGTTCTTGTATTTGAAGATAAAATGTTTTTGCTTTGAAGAAGAAAGATCTAGCTGACTGAAATAAGTTCATTAGATGAAAACGAACAAAATTTGACAAGAACCACGAAAACTTCTTGTATTTTAAGATAAAATCTTACTCTATTAAGGAAAAAACATCCAGCTCGCTGAAATATGTTCATTTGCTGAAAACCATCAAAACCACAAAAAGTTCTTGTATTTGAAGATAAAATCTTTTTGCTTTGAAGAAGAAAGATCTGGCTGACTGAAATAAGTTCATTAGATGAAAACCAACAAAAATTGACAAGAACCACGAAAAGTTCTTGTATTTTAAGCTAAAATCTTACTCTATTAAGGAAAAAACTTCCAGCTCGCTGAAATCGGTTCATTTGCTGAAAACCAACAAAACCACGAAAAGTTCTTGTATTTGAAGATAAAATCTTTTTGCTTTGACGAAGAAAGATGTAGCTGACTGAAATAAGTTCATTGGATGAAAACCAACAAAAATTGACAAGAACCACGAAAAGTTCTTGTATTTTAAGATAAAATCTTGGGCTATTAAAGAAAAAACTTCCAGCTCGCTGAAATCTGTTCATTTGCTGAAAACCATCAAAACCACGAAAAGTTCTTGTATTTGAAGATAAAATCTTTTCGCTTTGAAGAAGAAAGATCTCGCTGACTGAAATAAGTTCATTAGATGAAAACCAACAAAAATTGACAAGAACCACGAAAAGTTCTTGTATTTTAAGATAAAATCTTACTCTGTTAAGGAAAAAACTTCCAGCTCACTGAAATATGTTCATTTGCTGAAAACCATCAAAACCGCGAAAAGTTCTTGTATTTGAAGATAAAATCTTTTTGCTTTGAAGAAGAAAGATCTCGCTGACTGAAATAAGTTTATTGGATGAAAACCAACAAAATTTGACAAGAACCACGAAAAGTTCTTGTATTTTAAGATAATATCTTACGCTATTAAAGAAAAAAACTTCTGGCTCGCTGAAATATGTTCATTTGCTGAAAACCATCAAAACCACGAAAAGTTCTTGTATTTGAAGATAAAATCTTTTTGCTTTGAAGAAGAAAGATCTCGCTGACTGAAATAAGTTTATTGGATGAAAACCAACAAAATTTGACAAGAACCACGAAAAGTTCTTGTATTTTAAGATAATATCTTACGCTATTAAAGAAAAAAACTTCTGGCTCGCTGAAATATGTTCATTTGCTGAAAACCATCAAAACAACGAAAAGTTCTTGTATTTGAAGATAAAATCTTTTTGCTTTGAAGAAGAAAGATCTAGCTGACTGAAATAAGTTCATCAGATGAAAACCAACAAAATTTGACAAGAACCACGAAAAGTTCTTGTATTTTAAGATAAAATCTTAGGCTATTAAAGAAAAAACTTCCAGCTCGCTGAAATATGTTCATTTGCTGAAAACCATCAAAACCTCGAAAAGTTCTTGTATTTGAAGATAAAATCTTTTTGCTTTGAAGAAGAAAGATCCAGCAGACTGAAATAAGTTCATCAGATGAAAACCAACAAAAATTGACAAGAACCACGAAAAGTTCTTGTATTTTAAGATAAAATCTTACTCTATTAAGGAAAAAACTTCCAGCTCGCTGAAATCTGTTCATTTGCTGAAAACCAACAAAACCACGAAAAGTTCTTGTATTTGAAGATAAAATCTTTTTGCTTTGACGAAGAAAGATCTAGCTGACTGAAAGAAGTTCATGAGATGAAAAGCAACAAAAATTGACAAGAACCACGAAAAGTTCTTGTATTTTAAGTTAAAATCTTACGATATTAAAGAAAAAACTTCTGGCTCGCTGAAATATGTTCATTTGCTGAAAACCATCAAAACAACGAAAAGTTCTTGTATTTGAAGATAAAATCTTTTTGCTTTGAAGAAGAAAGATCTAGCTGACTGAAATAAGTTCATTAGATGAAAACCAACAAAAATTGACAAGAACCACGAAAAGTTCTTGTATTTTAAGATAAAATCTTAGGATATTAAAGAAAAAACTACCAGCTCACTGAAATCTGTTCATTTGCTGAAAACCATCAAAACCACGAAAAGTTCTTGTATTTGAAGATAAAATCTTTTTGCTTTGAAGAAGAAAGATCTAGCTGACTGAAATAAGTTCATTAGATGAAAACCAACAAAAATTGACAAGAACCACGAAAAGTTCTTGTATTTTAAGATAAAATCTTACTCTATTAAGGAAAAAACTTCCAGCTCGCTGAAATATGTTCATTTGCTGAAAACCATCAAAACCACGAAAAGTTCTTGTATTTGAAGATAAAATGTTTTTGCTTTGAAGAAGACAGATCTAGCTGACTGAAATAAGTTCATTAGATGAAAACGAACAAAATTTGACAAGAACCACGAAAACTTCTTGTATTTTAAGATAAAATCTTAGGCTATTAAAGAAAAAACTTCCAGCTCGCTGAAATATGTTCATTTGCTGAAAACCATCAAAACCACGAAAAGTTCTTGTATTTGAAGATAAAATGTTTTTGCTTTGAAGAAGAAAGATCTAGCTGACTGAAATAAGTTCATTAGATGAAAACGAACAAAATTTGACAAGAACCACGAAAACTTCTTGCATTTTAAGATAATATCTTACGCTATTAAAGAAAAAACTTCTGGCTCGCTGAAATATGTTCATTTGCTGAAAACCAACAAAAAACCGAAAAGTTCTTGTATTTGAACATAAAATCTTTTTGCTTTGAAGAAGAAAGATCCAGCTGACTGAAATAAGTTCATTGGATGAAAACCAACAAAAATTGACAAGAACCACGAAAAGTTCTTGTATTTTAAGATAAAATCTTACTCTATTAAGGAAAAAACTTCCAGCTCGCTGAAATATGTTCATTTGCTGAAAACCATCAAAACCACGAAAAGTTCTTGTATTTCAAGATAAAATCTTTTTGCTTTGAAGAAGAAAGATCTAGCTGACTGAAATAAGTTCATCAGATGAAAACCAACAAAAATTGACAAGAACCACGAAAAGTTCTTGTATTTTAAGATAAAATCTTACTCTATTAAGGAAAAAACATCCAGCTCGCTGAAATATGTTCATTTGCTGAAAACCATCAAAACCACGAAAAGTTCTTGTATTTGAAGATAAAATCTTTTTGCTTTGAAGAAGAAAGATCTGGCTGACTGAAATAAGTTCATTAGATGAAAACCAACAAAAATTGACAAGAACCACGAAAAGTTCTTGTATTTTAAGCTAAAATCTTACTCTATTAAGGAAAAAACATCCAGCTCGCTGAAATCTGTTCATTTGCTGAAAACCAACAAAACCACGAAAAGTTCTTGTATTTGAAGATAAAATCTTTTTGCTTTGACGAAGAAAGATCTAGCTGACTGAAATAAGTTCATTAGATGAAAACCAACAAAAATTGACAAGAACCACGAAAAGTTCTTGTATTTTAAGATAAAATCTTAGGCTATTAAAGAAAAAACCTCCAGCTCGCTGACATCTGTTCATTTGCTGAAAACCATCAAAACCACGAAAAGTTCTTGTATTTGAAGATAAAATCTTTTTGCTTTGAAGAAGAAAGATCTCCCTGACTGAAATAAGTTCATTAGATGAAAACCAACAAAAATTGACAAGAACCACGAAAAGTTCTTGTATTTTAAGATAAAATCTTACTCTGTTAAGGAAAAAACTTCCAGCTCACTGAAATATGTTCATTTGCTGAAAACCATCAAAACCACGAAAAGTTCTTGTATTTGAAGATAAAATCTTTTTGCTTTGAAGAAGAAAGATCTCGCTGACTGAAATAAGTTTATTGGATGAAAACCAACAAAATTTGACAAGAACCACGAAAAGTTCTTGTATTTTAAGATAATATCTTACGCTATTAAAGAAAAAACTTCCAGCTCGCTGAAATATGTTCATTTGCTGAAAACCATCAAAACCACGAAAAGTTCTTGTATTTGAAGATAAAATCTTTTTGCTTTGAAGAAGAAAGATCTAGCTGACTGAAATAAGTTCATCAGATGAAAACCAACAAAATTTGACAAGAACCACGAAAAGTTCTTGTATTTTAAGATAATATCTTACGCTATTAAAGAAAAAACTTCTGGCTCGCTGAAATATGTTCATTTGCTGAAAACCATCAAAACAACGAAAAGTTCTTGTATTTGAAGATAAAATCTTTTTGCTTTGAAGAAGAAAGATCTAGCTGACTGAAATAAGTTCATCAGATGAAAACCAACAAAAATTGACAAGAACCACGAAAAGTTCTTGTATTTTAAGATAAAATCTTACGCTATTGAAGAAAAAACTTCCAGCTCGCTGAAATCTGTTCATTTGCTGAAAACCATCAAAACCACGAAAAGTTCTTGTATTTGAAGATAAAATCTTTTTGCTTTGAAGAAGAAAGATCTCGCTGACTGAAATAAGTTCATTAGATGAAAACCAACAAAAATTGACAAGAACCACGAAAAGTTCTTGTATTTTAAGATAAAATATTACTCTGTTAAGGAAAAAACTTCCAGCTCACTGAAATATGTTCATTTGCTGAAAACCATCAAAACCACGAAAAGTTCTTGTATTTGAAGATAAAATCTTTTTGCTTTGAAGAAGAAAGATCTCGCTGACTGAAATAAGTTTATTGGATGAAAACCAACAAAATTTGACAAGAACCACGAAAAGTTCTTGTATTTTAAGATAATACCTTACGCTATTAAAGAAAAAAACTTCTGGCTCGCTGAAATATGTTTATTTGCTGAAAACCATCAAAACCACGAAAAGTTCTTGTATTTGAAGATAAAATCTTTTTGCTTTGAAGAAGAAAGATCTAGCTGACTGAAATAAGTTCATGAGATGAAAACCAACAAAATTTGACAAGAACCACGAAAAGTTCTTGTATTTTATGATAATATCTTACGCTATTAAAGAAAAAACTTCTGGCTCGCTGAAATATGTTCATTTGCTGAAAACCATCAAAACAACGAAAAGTTCTTGTATTTGAAGATAAAATCTTTTTGCTTTGAAGAAGAAAGATCTAGCTGACTGAAATAAGTTCATTAGATGAAAACCACCAAAAATTGACAAGAACCACGAAAAGTTCTTGTATTTTAAGATAAAATCTTACTCTATTAAGGAAAAAACTTCCAGCTCGCTGAAATATGTTCATTTGCTGAAAACCATCAAAACCACGAAAAGTTCTTGTATTTGAAGATAAAATATTTTTGCTTTGAAGAAGAAAGATCTAGCTGACTGAAATAAGTTCATTAGATGAAAACCAACAAAAATTGACAAGAACCACGAAAAGTTCTTGTATTTTAAGATAAAATCTTACTCTATTAAGGAAAAAACTTCCAGCTCGCTGAAATATGTTCATTTGCTGAAAACCATCAAAACCACGAAAAGTTCTTGTATTTGAAGATAAAATGTTTTTGCTTTGAAGAAGAAAGATCTAGCTGACTGAAATAAGTTCATTAGATGAAAACGAACAAAATTTGACAAGAACCACGAAAACTTCTTGTATTTTAAGATAATATCTTACGCTATTAAAGAAAAAACTTCTGGCTCGCTGAAATATGTTCATTTGCTGAAAACCAACAAAACCACGAAAAGTTCTTGTATTTGAAGATAAAATCTTTTTGCTTTGAAGAAGAAAGATCCAGCTGACTGAAATAAGTTCATTGGATGAAAACCAACAAAAATTGACAAGAACCACGAAAAGTTCTTGTATTTTAAGATAAAATCTTACTCTATTAAGGAAAAAACTTCCAGCTCACTGAAATATGTTCATTTGCTGAAAACCATCAAAACCACGAAAAGTTCTTGTATTTGAAGATAAAATCTTTTTGCTTTGAAGAAGAAAGATCTAGCTGACTGAAATAAGTTCATCAGATGAAAACCAACAAAAATTGACAAGAACCACGAAAAGTTCTTGTATTTTAAGATAAAATCTTACTCTATTAAGGAAAAAACTTCCAGCTCGCTGAAATATGTTCATTTGCTGAAAACCATCAAAACCACGAAAAGTTCTTGTATTTGAAGATAAAATCTTTTTGCTTTGAAGAAGAAAGATCTAGCTGACTGAAATAAGTTCATCAGATGAAAACCAACAAAATTTGACAAGAACCACGAAAAGTTCTTGTATTTTAAGATAATATCTTACGCTATTAAAGAAAAAACTTCTGGCTCGCTGAAATATGTTCATTTGCTGAAAACCATCAAAACAACGAAAAGTTCTTGTATTTGAAGATAAAATCTTTTTGCTTTGAAGAAGAAAGATCTAGCTGACTGAAATAAGTTCATTAGATGAAAACCAACAAAAATTGACAAGAACCACGAAAAGTTCTTGTATTTTAAGATAAAATCTTACGCTATTGAAGAAAAAACTTCCAGCTCGCTGAAATCTGTTCATTTGCTGAAAACCATCAAAACCACGAAAAGTTCTTGTATTTGAAGATAAAATCTTTTTGCTTTGAAGAAGAAAGATCTCGCTGACTGAAATAAGTTCATTAGATGAAAACCAACAAAAATTGACAAGAACCACGAAAAGTTCTTGTATTTTAAGATAAAATCTTACTCTATTAAGGAAAAAACTTCCAGCTCGCTGAAATATGTTCATTTGCTGAAAACCATCAAAACCACGAAAAGTTCTTGTATTTGAAGATAAAATGTTTTTGCTTTGAAGAAGAAAGATCTAGCTGACTGAAATAAGTTCATTAGATGAAAACGAACAAAATTTGACAAGAACCACGAAAACTTCTTGTATTTTAAGATAATATCTTACGCTATTAAAGAAAAAACTTCTGGCTCGCTGAAATATGTTCATTTGCTGAAAACCAACAAAACCACGAAAAGTTCTTGTATTTGAAGATAAAATCTTTTTGCTTTGAAGAAGAAAGATCCAGCTGACTGAAATAAGTTCATTGGATGAAAACCAACAAAAATTGACAAGAACCACGAAAAGTTCTTGTATTTTAAGATAAAATCTTACTCTATTAAGGAAAAAACTTCCAGCTCACTGAAATATGTTCATTTGCTGAAAACCATCAAAACCACGAAAAGTTCTTGTATTTGAAGATAAAATCTTTTTGCTTTGAAGAAGAAAGATCTAGCTGACTGAAATAAGTTCATCAGATGAAAACCAACAAAAATTGACAAGAACCACGAAAAGTTCTTGTATTTTAAGATAAAATCTTACTCTATTAAGGAAAAAACTTCCAGCTCGCTGAAATATGTTCATTTGCTGAAAACCATCAAAACCACGAAAAGTTCTTGTATTTGAAGATAAAATCTTTTTGCTTTGAAGAAGAAAGATCTAGCTGACTGAAATAAGTTCATCAGATGAAAACCAACAAAATTTGACAAGAACCACGAAAAGTTCTTGTATTTTAAGATAATATCTTACGCTATTAAAGAAAAAACTTCTGGCTCGCTGAAATATGTTCATTTGCTGAAAACCATCAAAACAACGAAAAGTTCTTGTATTTGAAGATAAAATCTTTTTGCTTTGAAGAAGAAAGATCTAGCTGACTGAAATAAGTTCATTAGATGAAAACCAACAAAAATTGACAAGAACCACGAAAAGTTCTTGTATTTTAAGATAAAATCTTACGCTATTGAAGAAAAAACTTCCAGCTCGCTGAAATCTGTTCATTTGCTCAAAACCATCAAAACCACGAAAAGTTCTTGTATTTGAAGATAAAATCTTTTTGCTTTGAAGAAGAAAGATCTCGCTGACTGAAATAAGTTCATTAGATGAAAACCAACAAAAATTGACAAGAACCACGAAAAGTTCTTGTATTTTAAGATAAAATATTACTCTGTTAAGGAAAAAACTTCCAGCTCACTGAAATATGTTCATTTGCTGAAAACCATCAAAACCACGAAAAGTTCTTGTATTTGAAGATAAAATCTTTTTGCTTTGAAGAAGAAAGATCTCGCTGACTGAAATAAGTTTATTGGATGAAAACCAACAAAATTTGACAAGAACCACGAAAAGTTCTTGTATTTTAAGATAATACCTTACGCTATTAAAGAAAAAAACTTCTGGCTCGCTGAAATATGTTTATTTGCTGAAAACCATCAAAACCACGAAAAGTTCTTGTATTTGAAGATAAAATCTTTTTGCTTTGAAGAAGAAAGATCTAGCTGACTGAAATAAGTTCATGAGATGAAAACCAACAAAATTTGACAAGAACCACGAAAAGTTCTTGTATTTTATGATAATATCTTACGCTATTAAAGAAAAAACTTCTGGCTCGCTGAAATATGTTCATTTGCTGAAAACCAACAAAAAAACGAAAAGTTCTTGTATTTGAACATAAAATCTTTTTGCTTTGAAGAAGAAAGATCCAGCTGACTGAAATAAGTTCATTGGATGAAAACCAACAAAAATTGACAAGAACCACGAAAAGTTCTTGTATTTTAAGATAAAATCTTACTCTATTAAGGAAAAAACTTCCAGCTCGCTGAAATATGTTCATTTGCTGAAAACCATCAAAACCACGAAAAGTTCTTGTATTTGAAGATAAAATCTTTTTGCTTTGAAGAAGAAAGATCTAGCTGACTGAAATAAGTTCATCAGATGAAAACCAACAAAAATTGACAAGAACCACGAAAAGTTCTTGTATTTTAAGATAAAATCTTACTCTATTAAGGAAAAAACATCCAGCTCGCTGAAATATGTTCATTTGCTGAAAACCATCAAAACCACGAAAAGTTCTTGTATTTGAAGATAAAATCTTTTTGCTTTGAAGAAGAAAGATCTGGCTGACTGAAATAAGTTCATTAGATGAAAACCAACAAAAATTGACAAGAACCACGAAAAGTTCTTGTATTTTAAGCTAAAATCTTACTCTATTAAGGAAAAAACATCCAGCTCGCTGAAATCTGTTCATTTGCTGAAAACCAACAAAACCACGAAAAGTTCTTGTATTTGAAGATAAAATCTTTTTGCTTTGACGAAGAAAGATCTAGCTGACTGAAATAAGTTCATTAGATGAAAACCAACAAAAATTGACAAGAACCACGAAAAGTTCTTGTATTTTAAGATAAAATCTTAGGCTATTAAAGAAAAAACTTCCAGCTCGCTGACATCTGTTCATTTGCTGAAAACCATCAAAACCACGAAAAGTTCTTGTATTTGAAGATAAAATCTTTTTGCTTTGAAGAAGAAAGATCTCGCTGACTGAAATAAGTTCATTAGATGAAAACCAACAAAAATTGACAAGAACCACGAAAAGTTCTTGTATTTTAAGATAAAATCTTACTCTGTTCAGGAAAAAACTTCCAGCTCACTGAAATATGTTCATTTGCTGAAAACCATCAAAACCACGAAAAGTTCTTGTATTTGAAGATAAAATCTTTTTGCTTTGAAGAAGAAAGATCTAGCTGACTGAAATAAGTTCATCAGATGAAAACCAACAAAATTTGACAAGAACCACGAAAAGTTCTTGTATTTTAAGATAAAATCTTAGGCTATTAAAGAAAAAACTACCAGCTCGCTGAAATCTGTTCATTTGCTGAAAACCATCAAAACCACGAAAAGTTCTTGTATTTGAAGATAAAATCTTTTTGCTTTGAAGAAGAAAGATCTAGCTGACTGAAATAAGTTCATTAGATGAAAACCAACAAAAATTGACAAGAACCACGAAAAGTTCTTGTATTTTAAGATAAAATCTTACGCTATTGAAGAAAAAACTCCCAGCTCGCTGAAATATGTTCATTTGCTGAAAACCAACAAAACCACGAAAAGTTCTTGTATTTGAAGATAAAATCTTTTTGCTTTGAAGAAGAAAGATCTAGCTGACTGAAATAAGTTCATTGGATGAAAACCAACAAAAATTGACAAGAACCACGAAAAGTTCTTGTATTTTAAGATAAAATCTTACTCTGTTAAGGAAAAAACTTCCAGCTCACTGAAATATGTTCATTTGCTGAAAACCATCAAAACCACGAAAAGTTCTTGTATTTGAAGATAAAATCTTTTTGCTTTGAAGAAGAAAGATCTAGCTGACTGAAATAAGTTTATTGGATGAAAACCAACAAAATTTGACAAGAACCACGAAAAGTTCTTGTATTTTAAGATAATACCTTACGCTATTAAAGAAAAAAACTTCTGGCTCGCTGAAATATGTTTATTTGCTGAAAACCATCAAAACCACGAAAAGTTCTTGTATTTGAAGATAAAATCTTTTTGCTTTGAAGAAGAAAGATCTAGCTGACTGAAATAAGTTCATCAGATGAAAACCAACAAAATTTGACAAGAACCACGAAAAGTTCTTGTATTATAAGATATTATCTTACGCTATTAAAGAAAAAACTTCTGGCTCGCTGAAATATGTTCATTTGCTGAAAACCATCAAAACAACGAAAAGTTCTTGTATTTGAAGATAAAATCTTTTTGCTTTGAAGAAGAAAGATCTAGCTGACTGAAATAAGTTCATTAGATGAAAACCACCAAAAATTGACAAGAACCACGAAAAGTTCTTGTATTTTAAGATAAAATCTTACTCTATTAAGGAAAAAACTTCCAGCTCGCTGAAATATGTTCATTTGCTGAAAACCATCAAAACCACGAAAAGTTCTTGTATTTGAAGATAAAATCTTTTTGCTTTGAAGAAGAAAGATCTAGCTGACTGAAATAAGTTCATTAGATGAAAACCAACAAAAATTGACAAGAACCACGAAAAGTTCTTGTATTTTAAGATAAAATCTTACTCTATTAAGGAAAAAACTTCCAGCTCGCTGAAATATGTTCATTTGCTGAAAACCATCAAAACCACGAAAAGTTCTTGTATTTGAAGATAAAATGTTTTTGCTTTGAAGAAGACAGATCTAGCTGACTGAAATAAGTTCATTAGATGAAAACGAACAAAATTTGACAAGAACCACGAAAACTTCTTGTATTTTAAGATAAAATCTTAGGCTATTAAAGAAAAAACTTCCAGCTCGCTGAAATATGTTCATTTGCTGAAAACCATCAAAACCACGAAAAGTTCTTGTATTTGAAGATAAAATGTTTTTGCTTTGAAGAAGAAAGATCTAGCTGACTGAAATAAGTTCATTAGATGAAAACGAACAAAATTTGACAAGAACCACGAAAACTTCTTGCATTTTAAGATAATATCTTACGCTATTAAAGAAAAAACTTCTGGCTCGCTGAAATATGTTCATTTGCTGAAAACCAACAAAAAACCGAAAAGTTCTTGTATTTGAAGATAAAATCTTTTTGCTTTGAAGAAGAAAGATCCAGCTGACTGAAATAAGTTCATTGGATGAAAACCAACAAAAATTGACAAGAACCACGAAAAGTTCTTGTATTTTAAGATAAAATCTTACTCTATTAAGGAAAAAACTTCCAGCTCGCTGAAATCTGTTCATTTGCTGAAAACCATCAAAACCACGAAAAGTTCTTGTATTTGAAGATAAAATCTTTTTGCTTTGAAGAAGAAAGATCTAGCTGACTGAAATAAGTTCATCAGATGAAAACCAACAAAAATTGACAAGAACCACGAAAAGTTCTTGTATTTTAAGATAAAATCTTACTCTATTAAGGAAAAAACATCCAGCTCGCTGAAATATGTTCATTTGCTGAAAACCATCAAAACCACGAAAAGTTCTTGTATTTGAAGATAAAATCTTTTTGCTTTGAAGAAGAAAGATCTGGCTGACTGAAATAAGTTCATTAGATGAAAACCAACAAAAATTGACAAGAACCACGAAAAGTTCTTGTATTTTAAGCTAAAATCTTACTCTATTAAGGAAAAAACATCCAGCTCGCTGAAATCTGTTCATTTGCTGAAAACCAACAAAACCACGAAAAGTTCTTGTATTTGAAGATAAAATCTTTTTGCTTTGACGAAGAAAGATCTAGCTGACTGAAATAAGTTCATTAGATGAAAACCAACAAAAATTGACAAGAACCACGAAAAGTTCTTGTATTTTAAGATAAAATCTTAGGCTATTAAAGAAAAAACCTCCAGCTCGCTGACATCTGTTCATTTGCTGAAAACCATCAAAACCACGAAAAGTTCTTGTATTTGAAGATAAAATCTTTTTGCTTTGAAGAAGAAAGATCTCGCTGACTGAAATAAGTTCATTAGATGAAAACCAACAAAAATTGACAAGAACCACGAAAAGTTCTTGTATTTTAAGATAAAATCTTACTCTGTTAAGGAAAAAACTTCCAGCTCACTGAAATATGTTCATTTGCTGAAAACCATCAAAACCACGAAAAGTTCTTGTATTTGAAGATAAAATCTTCTTGCTTTGAAGAAGAAAGATCTCGCTGACTGAAATAAGTTTATTGGATGAAAACCAACAAAATTTGACAAGAACCACGAAAAGTTCTTGTATTTTAAGATAATATCTTACGCTATTAAAGAAAAAACTTCCAGCTCGCTGAAATATGTTCATTTGCTGAAAACCATCAAAACCACGAAAAGTTCTTGTATTTGAAGATAAAATCTTTTTGCTTTGAAGAAGAAAGATCTAGCTGACTGAAATAAGTTCATCAGATGAAAACCAACAAAATTTGACAAGAACCACGAAAAGTTCTTGTATTTTAAGATAATATCTTACGCTATTAAAGAAAAAACTTCTGGCTCGCTGAAATATGTTCATTTGCTGAAAACCATCAAAACAACGAAAAGTTCTTGTATTTGAAGATAAAATCTTTTTGCTTTGAAGAAGAAAGATCTAGCTGACTGAAATAAGTTCATTAGATGAAAACCAACAAAAATTGACAAGAACCACGAAAAGTTCTTGTATTTTAAGATAATACCTTACGCTATTAAAGAAAAAAACTTCTGGCTCGCTGAAATATGTTTATTTGCTGAAAACCATCAAAACCACGAAAAGTTCTTGTATTTGAAGATAAAATCTTTTTGCTTTGAAGAAGAAAGATCTAGCTGACTGAAATAAGTTCATGAGATGAAAACCAACAAAATTTGACAAGAACCACGAAAAGTTCTTGTATTTTATGATAATATCTTACGCTATTAAAGAAAAAACTTCTGGCTCGCTGAAATATGTTCATTTGCTGAAAACCATCAAAACAACGAAAAGTTCTTGTATTTGAAGATAAAATCTTTTTGCTTTGAAGAAGAAAGATCTAGCTGACTGAAATAAGTTCATTAGATGAAAACCACCAAAAATTGACAAGAACCACGAAAAGTTCTTGTATTTTAAGATAAAATCTTACTCTATTAAGGAAAAAACTTCCAGCTCGCTGAAATATGTTCATTTGCTGAAAACCATCAAAACCACGAAAAGTTCTTGTATTTGAAGATAAAATATTTTTGCTTTGAAGAAGAAAGATCTAGCTGACTGAAATAAGTTCATTAGATGAAAACCAACAAAAATTGACAAGAACCACGAAAAGTTCTTGTATTTTAAGATAAAATCTTACTCTATTAAGGAAAAAACTTCCAGCTCGCTGAAATATGTTCATTTGCTGAAAACCATCAAAACCACGAAAAGTTCTTGTATTTGAAGATAAAATGTTTTTGCTTTGAAGAAGAAAGATCTAGCTGACTGAAATAAGTTCATTAGATGAAAACGAACAAAATTTGACAAGAACCACGAAAACTTCTTGTATTTTAAGATAATATCTTACGCTATTAAAGAAAAAACTTCTGGCTCGCTGAAATATGTTCATTTGCTGAAAACCAACAAAACCACGAAAAGTTCTTGTATTTGAAGATAAAATCTTTTTGCTTTGAAGAAGAAAGATCCAGCTGACTGAAATAAGTTCATTGGATGAAAACCAACAAAAATTGACAAGAACCACGAAAAGTTCTTGTATTTTAAGATAAAATCTTACTCTATTAAGGAAAAAACTTCCAGCTCGCTGAAATATGTTCATTTGCTGAAAACCATCAAAACCACGAAAAGTTCTTGTATTTGAAGATAAAATCTTTTTGCTTTGAAGAAGAAAGATCTAGCTGACTGAAATAAGTTCATCAGATGAAAACCAACAAAAATTGACAAGAACCACGAAAAGTTCTTGTATTTTAAGATAAAATCTTACTCTATTAAGGAAAAAACTTCCAGCTCGCTGAAATATGTTCATTTGCTGAAAACCATCAAAACCACGAAAAGTTCTTGTATTTGAAGATAAAATGTTTTTGCTTTGAAGAAGAAAGATCTAGCTGACTGAAATAAGTTCATTAGATGAAAACGAACAAAATTTGACAAGAACCACGAAAACTTCTTGTATTTTAAGATAATATCTTACGCTATTAAAGAAAAAACTTCTGGCTCGCTGAAATATGTTCATTTGCTGAAAACCAACAAAACCACGAAAAGTTCTTGTATTTGAAGATAAAATCTTTTTGCTTTGAAGAAGAAAGATCCAGCTGACTGAAATAAGTTCATTGGATGAAAACCAACAAAAATTGACAAGAACCACGAAAAGTTCTTGTATTTTAAGATAAAATCTTACTCTATTAAGGAAAAAACTTCCAGCTCGCTGAAATATGTTCATTTGCTGAAAACCATCAAAACCACGAAAAGTTCTTGTATTTGAAGATAAAATCTTTTTGCTTTGAAGAAGAAAGATCTAGCTGACTGAAATAAGTTCATCAGATGAAAACCAACAAAAATTGACAAGAACCACGAAAAGTTCTTGTATTTTAAGATAAAATCTTACTCTATTAAGGAAAAAACTTCCAGCTCGCTGAAATATGTTCATTTGCTGAAAACCATCAAAACCACGAAAAGTTCTTGTATTTGAAGATAAAATCTTTTTGCTTTGAAGAAGAAAGATCTAGCTGACTGAAATAAGTTCATCAGATGAAAACCAACAAAAATTGACAAGAACCACGAAAAGTTCTTGTATTTTAAGATAAAATCTTACTCTATTAAGGAAAAAACTTCCAGCTCGCTGAAATATGTTCATTTGCTGAAAACCATCAAAACCACGAAAAGTTCTTGTATTTGAAGATAAAATCTTTTTGCTTTGAAGAAGAAAGATCTGGCTGACTGAAATAAGTTCATTAGATGAAAACCAACAAAAATTGACAAGAACCACGAAAAGTTCTTGTATTTTAAGCTAAAATCTTACTCTATTAAGGAAAAAACTTCCAGCTCGCTGAAATCTGTTCATTTGCTGAAAACCAACAAAACCACGAAAAGTTCTTGTATTTGAAGATAAAATCTTTTTGCTTTGAAGAAGAAAGATCTAGCTGACTGAAATAAGTTCATTAGATGAAAACCAACAAAAATTGACAAGAACCACGAAAAGTTCTTGTACTCTAAGATAAAATCTTAGGCTATTAAAGAAAAAACTTCCAGCTCGCTGAAATCTGTTCATTTGCTGAAAACCATCAAAACCACGAAAAGTTCTTGTATTTGAAGATAAAATCTTTTTGCTTTGAAGAAGAAAGATCTCGCTGACTGAAATAAGTTCATTAGATGAAAACCAACAAAAATTGACAAGAACCACGAAAAGTTCTTGTATTTTAAGATAAAATCTAACTCTGTTAAGGAAAAAACTTCCAGCTCACTGAGATATGTTCATTTGCTGAAAACCATCAAAACCACGAAAAGTTCTTGTATTTGAAGATAAAATCTTTTTGCTTTGAAGAAGAAAGATCTAGCTGACTGAAATAAGTTTATTGGATGAAAACCAACAAAATTTGACAAGAACCACGAAAAGTTCTTGTATTTTAAGATAATATCTTCCGCTATTAAAGAAAAAACTTCTGGCTCGCTGAAATATGTTCATTTGCTGAAAACCATCAAAACAACGAAAAGTTCTTGTATTTGAAGATAAAATCTTTTTTCTTTGAAGAAGAAAGATCTAGCTGACTGAAATAAGTTCATTTGATGAAAACCAACAAAAATTGACAAGAACCACGAAAAGTTCTTGTATTTTAAGATAAAATCTTAGGCTATTAAAGAAAAAACTACCAGCTCGCTGAAATCTGTTCATTTGCTGAAAACCATCAAAACCACGAAAAGTTCTTGTATTTGAAGATAAAATCTTTTTGCTTTGAAGAAGAAAGATCTAGCTGACTGAAATAAGTTCATTAGATGAAAACCAACAAAAATTGACAAGAACCACGAAAAGTTCTTGTATTAAGATAAAATCTTACGCTATTGAAGAGAAAACTCCCAGCTCGCTGAAATATGTTCATTTGCTGAAAACCAAAAAAACCACGAAAAGTTCTTGTATTTGAAGATAAAATCTTTTTGCTTTGAAGAAGAAAGATCTAGCTGACTGAAATAAGTTCATTAGATGAAAACCAACAAAAATTGACAAGAACCACGAAAAGTTCTTGTATTTTAAGATAAAATCTTACTCTATTAAGGAAAAAACTTCCAGCTCGCTGAAATATGTTCATTTGCTGAAAACCATCAAAACCACGAAAAGTTCTTGTATTTGAAGATAAAATCTTTTTGCTTTGAAGAAGAAAGATCTAGCTGACTGAAATAAGTTCATCAGATGAAAACCAACAAAATTTGACAAGAACCACGAAAACTTCTTGTATTTTAAGATAATATCTTACGCTATTAAAGAAAAAACTTCTGGCTCGCTGAAATCTGTTCATTTGCTGAAAACCAACAAAACCACGAAAAGTTCTTGTATTTGAAGATAAAATCTTTTTGCTTTGACGGAGAAAGATCTAGCTGACTGAAATAAGTTCATTGGATGAAAACCAACAAAAATTGACAAGAACCACGAAAAGTTCTTGTATTTTAAGATAAAATCTTAGGCTATTAAAGAAAAAACTTCCAGCTCGCTGAAATCTGTTCATTTGCTGAAAACCATCAAAACCACGAAAAGTTCTTGTATTTGAAGATAAAATCTTTTGGCTTTGAAGAAGAAAGATCTAGCTGACTGAAATAAGTTCATCAGATGAAAACCAACAAAAATTGACAAGAACCACGAAAAGTTCTTGTATTTTAAGATAAAATCTTAATCTATTAAGGAAAAAACATCCAGCTCGCTGAAATATGTTCATTTGCTGAAAACCATCAAAACCACGAAAAGTTCTTGTATTTGAAGATAAAATCTTTTTGCTTTGAAGAAGAAAGATCTGGCTGACTGAAATAAGTTCATTAGATGAAAACCAACAAAAATTGACAAGAACCACGAAAAGTTCTTGTATTTTAAGCTAAAATCTTACTCTATTAAGGAAAAAACTTCCAGCTCGCTGAAATCTGTTCATTTGCTGAAAACCAACAAAACCACGAAAAGTTCTTGTATTTGAAGATAAAATCTTTTTGCTTTGACGAAGAAAGATCTAGCTGACTGAAATAAGTTCATTAGATGAAAACCAACAAAAATTGACAAGAACCACGAAAAGTTCTTGTATTTTAAGATAAAATCTTAGGCTATTAAAGAAAAAACTTCCAGCTCGCTGAAATCTGTTCATTTGCTGAAAACCATCAAAACCACGAAAAGTTCTTGTCTTTGAAGATAAAATCTTTTTGCTTTGAAGAAGAAAGATCTCGCTGACTGAAATAAGTTCATTAGATGAAAACCAACAAAAATTGACAAGAACCACGAAAAGTTCTTGTATTTTAAGATAATACCTTACGCTATTAAAGAAAAAAACTTCTGGCTCGCTGAAATATGTTTATTTGCTGAAAACCATCAAAACCACGAAAAGTTCTTGTATTTGAAGATAAAATCTTTTTGCTTTGAAGAAGAAAGATCTAGCTGACTGAAATAAGTTCATGAGATGAAAACCAACAAAATTTGACAAGAACCACGAAAAGTTCTTGTATTTTATGATAATATCTTACGCTATTAAAGAAAAAACTTCTGGCTCGCTGAAATATGTTCATTTGCTGAAAACCATCAAAACAACGAAAAGTTCTTGTATTTGAAGATAAAATCTTTTTGCTTTGAAGAAGAAAGATCTAGCTGACTGAAATAAGTTCATTAGATGAAAACCACCAAAAATTGACAAGAACCACGAAAAGTTCTTGTATTTTAAGATAAAATCTTACTCTATTAAGGAAAAAACTTCCAGCTCGCTGAAATATGTTCATTTGCTGAAAACCATAAAAACCACGAAAAGTTCTTGTATTTGAAGATAAAATATTTTTGCTTTGAAGAAGAAAGATCTAGCTGACTGAAATAAGTTCATTAGATGAAAACCAACAAAAATTGACAAGAACCACGAAAAGTTCTTGTATTTTAAGATAAAATCTTACTCTATTAAGGAAAAAACTTCCAGCTCGCTGAAATATGTTCATTTGCTGAAAACCATCAAAACCACGAAAAGTTCTTGTATTTGAAGATAAAATGTTTTTGCTTTGAAGAAGAAAGATCTAGCTGACTGAAATAAGTTCATTAGATGAAAACGAACAAAATTTGACAAGAACCACGAAAACTTCTTGTATTTTAAGATAATATCTTACGCTATTAAAGAAAAAACTTCTGGCTCGCTGAAATATGTTCATTTGCTGAAAACCAACAAAACCACGAAAAGTTCTTGTATTTGAAGATAAAATCTTTTTGCTTTGAAGAAGAAAGATCCAGCTGACTGAAATAAGTTCATTGGATGAAAACCAACAAAAATTGACAAGAACCACGAAAAGTTCTTGTATTTTAAGATAAAATCTTACTCTATTAAGGAAAAAACTTCCAGCTCGCTGAAATATGTTAATTTGCTGAAAACCAACAAAACCACGAAAAGTTCTTGTATTTGAAGATAAAATCTTTTTGCTTTGAAGAAGAAAGATCTAGCTGACTGAAATAAGTTCATCAGATGAAAACTAACAAAAATTGACAAGAACCACGAAAAGTTCTTGTATTTTAAGATAAAATCTTACTCTATTAAGGAAAAAACTTCCAGCTCGCTGAAATATGTTCATTTGCTGAAAACCATCAAAACCACGAAAAGTTCTTGTATTTGAAGATAAAATGTTTTTGCTTTGAAGAAGAAAGATCTAGCTGACTGAAATAAGTTCATTAGATGAAAACGAACAAAATTTGACAAGAACCACGAAAACTTCTTGTATTTTAAGATAATATCTTACGCTATTAAAGAAAAAACTTCTGGCTCGCTGAAATATGTTCATTTGCTGAAAACCAACAAAACCACGAAAAGTTCTTGTATTTGAAGATAAAATCTTTTTGCTTTGAAGAAGAAAGATCCAGCTGACTGAAATAAGTTCATTGGATGAAAACCAACAAAAATTGACAAGAACCACGAAAAGTTCTTGTATTTTAAGATAAAATCTTACTCTATTAAGGAAAAAACTTCCAGCTCGCTGAAATATGTTCATTTGCTGAAAACCATCAAAACCACGAAAAGTTCTTGTATTTGAAGATAAAATCTTTTTGCTTTGAAGAAGAAAGATCTAGCTGACTGAAATAAGTTCATCAGATGAAAACCAACAAAAATTGACAAGAACCACGAAAAGTTCTTGTATTTTAAGATAAAATCTTACTCTATTAAGGAAAAAACATCCAGCTCGCTGAAATATGTTCATTTGCTGAAAACCATCAAAACCACGAAAAGTTCTTGTATTTGAAGATAAAATCTTTTTGCTTTGAAGAAGAAAGATCTGGCTGACTGAAATAAGTTCATTAGATGAAAACCAACAAAAATTGACAAGAACCACGAAAAGTTCTTGTATTTTAAGCTAAAATCTTACTCTATTAAGGAAAAAACTTCCAGCTCGCTGAAATCTGTTCATTTGCTGAAAACCAACAAAACCACGAAAAGTTCTTGTATTTGAAGATAAAATCTTTTTACTTTGACGAAGAAAGATCTAGCTGACTGAAATAAGTTCATTAGATGAAAACCAACAAAAATTGACAAGAACCACGAAAAGTTCTTGTATTTTAAGATAAAATCTTAGGCTATTAAAGAAAAAACTTCCAGCTCGCTGAAATCTGTTCATTTGCTGAAAACCATCAAAACCACGAAAAGTTCTTGTATTTGAAGATAAAATCTTTTTGCTTTGAAGAAGAAAGATCTCGCTGACTGAAATAAGTTCATTAGATGAAAACCAACAAAAATTGACAAGAACCACGAAAAGTTCTTGTATTTTAAGATAAAATCTTACTCTGTTAAGGAAAAAACTTCCAGCTCACTGAAATATGTTCATTTGCTGAAACCCATCAAAACCACGAAAAGTTCTTGTATTTGAAGATAAAATCTTTTTGCTTTGAAGAAGAAAGATCTAGCTGACTGAAATAAGTTTATTGGATGAAAACCAACAAAATTTGACAAGAACCACGAAAAGTTCTTGTATTTTAAGATAATATCTTCCGCTATTAAAGAAAAAACTTCTGGCTCGCTGAAATATGTTCATTTGCTGAAAACCATCAAAACAACGAAAAGTTCTTGTATTTGAAGATAAAATCTTTTTTCTTTGAAGAAGAAAGATCTAGCTGACTGAAATAAGTTCATTTGATGAAAACCAACAAAAATTGACAAGAACCACGAAAAGTTCTTGTATTTTAAGATAAAATCTTAGGCTATTAAAGAAAAAACTACCAGCTCGCTGAAATCTGTTCATTTGCTGAAAACCATCAAAACCACGAAAAGTTCTTGTATTTGAAGATAAAATCTTTTTGCTTTGAAGAAGAAAGATCTAGCTGACTGAAATAAGTTCATTAGATGAAAACCAACAAAAATTGACAAGAACCACGAAAAGTTCTTGTATTAAGATAAAATCTTACGCTATTGAAGAGAAAACTCCCAGCTCGCTGAAATATGTTCATTTGCTGAAAACCAAAAAAACCACGAAAAGTTCTTGTATTTGAAGATAAAATCTTTTTGCTTTGAAGAAGAAAGATCTAGCTGACTGAAATAAGTTCATTAGATGAAAACCAACAAAAATTGACAAGAACCACGAAAAGTTCTTGTATTTTAAGATAAAATCTTACTCTATTAAGGAAAAAACTTCCAGCTCGCTGAAATATGTTCATTTGCTGAAAACCATCAAAACCACGAAAAGTTCTTGTATTTGAAGATAAAATCTTTTTGCTTTGAAGAAGAAAGATCTAGCTGACTGAAATAAGTTCATCACATGAAAACCAACAAAATTTGACAAGAACCACGAAAACTTCTTGTATTTTAAGATAATATCTTACGCTATTAAAGAAAAAACTTCTGGCTCGCTGAAATCTGTTCATTTGCTGAAAACCAACAAAACCACGAAAAGTTCTTGTATTTGAAGATAAAATCTTTTTGCTTTGACGGAGAAAGATCTAGCTGACTGAAATAAGTTCATTGGATGAAAACCAACAAAAATTGACAAGAACCACGAAAAGTTCTTGTATTTTAAGATAAAATCTTAGGCTATTAAAGAAAAAACTTCCAGCTCGCTGAAATCTGTTCATTTGCTGAAAACCATCAAAACCACGAAAAGTTCTTGTATTTGAAGATAAAATCTTTTTGCTTTGAAGAAGAAAGATCTAGCTGACTGAAATAAGTTCATCAGATGAAAACCAACAAAAATTGACAAGAACCACGAAAAGTTCTTGTATTTTAAGATAAAATCTTAATCTATTAAGGAAAAAACATCCAGCTCGCTGAAATATGTTCATTTGCTGAAAACCATCAAAACCACGAAAAGTTCTTGTATTTGAAGATAAAATCTTTTTGCTTTGAAGAAGAAAGATCTGGCTGACTGAAATAAGTTCATTAGATGAAAACCAACAAAAATTGACAAGAACCACGAAAAGTTCTTGTATTTTAAGCTAAAATCTTACTCTATTAAGGAAAAAACTTCCAGCTCGCTGAAATCTGTTCATTTGCTGAAAACCAACAAAACCACGAAAAGTTCTTGTATTTGAAGATAAAATCTTTTTGCTTTGACGAAGAAAGATCTAGCTGACTGAAATAAGTTCATTAGATGAAAACCAACAAAAATTGACAAGAACCACGAAAAGTTCTTGTATTTTAAGATAAAATCTTAGGCTATTAAAGAAAAAACTTCCAGCTCGCTGAAATCTGTTCATTTGCTGAAAACCATCAAAACCACGAAAAGTTCTTGTATTTGAAGATAAAATCTTTTTGCTTTGAAGAAGAAAGATCTCGCTGACTGAAATAAGTTCATTAGATGAAAACCAACAAAAATTGACAAGAACCACGAAATGTTCTTGTATTTTAAGATAAAATCTTACTCTGTTAAGGAAAAAACTTCCAGCTCACTGAAATATGTTCATTTGCTGAAAACCATCAAAACCACTAAAAGTTCTTGTATTTGAAGATAAAATCTTTTTGCTTTGAAGAAGAAAGATCCAGCTGACTGAAATAAGTTCATTGGATGAAAACCAACAAAAATTGACAAGAACCACGAAAAGTTCTTGTATTTTAAGATAAAATCTTACTCTATTAAGGAAAAAACTTCCAGCTCGCTGAAATATGTTCATTTGCTGAAAACCATCAAAACCACGAAAAGTTCTTGTATTTGAAGATAAAATCTTTTTGCTTTGAAGAAGAAAGATCTAGCTGACTGAAATAAGTTCATCAGATGAAAACCAACAAAAATTGACAAGAACCACGAAAAGTTCTTGTATTTTAAGATAAAATCTTACTCTATTAAGGAAAAAATTTCCAGCTCGCTGAAATCTTTTCATTTGCTGAAAACCAACAAAACCACGAAAAGTTCTTGTATTTGAAGATAAAATCGTTTTGCTTTGAAGAAGAAAGATCTAGCTGACTGAAATAAGTTCATTAGATGAAAACCAACAAAAATTGACAAGAACCACGAAAAGTTCTTGTATTTTAAGATAAAATCTTACTCTGTTAAGGAAAAAACTTCCAGCTCACTGAAATATGTTCATTTGCTGAAAACCATCAAAACCACGAAAAGTTCTTGTATTTGAAGATAAAATCTTTTTGCTTTGAAGAAGAAAGATCTAGCTGACTGAAATAAGTTTATTAGATGAAAACCAACAAAAATTGACAAGAACCACGAAAAGTTCTTGTATTTTAAGATAAAATCTTAGGCTATTAAAGACAAAACTACCAGCTCGCTGAAATCTGTTCATTTGCTGAAAACCATCAAAACCACGAAAAGTTCTTGTATTTGAAGATAAAATCTTTTTGCTTTGAAGAAGAAAGATCTAGCTGACTGAAATAAGTTCATTAGATGAAAACCAACAAAAATTGACAAGAACCACGAAAAGTTCTTGTATTTTAAGATAAAATCTTACGCTATTGAAGAGAAAACTCCCAGCTCGCTGAAATATGTTCATTTGCTGAAAACCAACAAAACCACGAAAAGTTCTTGTATTTGAAGATAAAATCTTTTTGCTTTGAAGAAGAAAGATCTAGCTGACTGAAATAAGTTCATTAGATGAAAACCAACAAAAATTGACAAGAACCACGAAAAGTTCTTGTATTTTAAGATAAAATCTTACTCTATTAAGGAAAAAACTTCCAGCTCGCTGAAATATGTTCATTTGCTGAAAACCATCAAAACCACGAAAAGTTCTTGTATTTGAAGATAAAATCTTTTTGCTTTGAAGAAGAAAGATCTAGCTGACTGAAATAAGTTCATCAGATGAAAACCAACAAAATTTGACAAGAACCACGAAAACTTCTTGTATTTTAAGATAAAATCTTAGGCTATTAAAGAAAAAACTTCCAGCTCGCTGAAATCTGTTCATTTGCTGAAAACCATCAAAACCACGAAAAGTTCTTGTATTTGAAGATAAAATCTTTTTGCTTTGAAGAAGAAAGATCTCGCTGACTGAAATAAGTTCATTAGATGAAAACCAACAAAAATTGACAAGAACCACGAAAAGTTCTTGTATTTTAAGATAAAATCTTACTCTGTTAAGGAAAAAACTTCCAGCTCACTGAAATATGTTCATTTGCTGAAAACCATCAAAACCACGAAAAGTTCTTGTATTTGAAGATAAAATCTTTTTGCTTTGAAGAAGAAAGATCTAGCTGACTGAAATAAGTTTATTGGATGAAAACCAACAAAATTTGACAAGAACCACGAAAAGTTCTTGTATTTTAAGATAATATCTTACGCTATTAAAGAAAAAACTTCCAGCTCGCTGAAATATGTTCATTTGCTGAAAACCATCAAAACAACGAAAAGTTCTTGTATTTGAAGATAAAATCTTTTTGCTTTGAAGAAGAAAGATCTAGCTGACTGAAATAAGTTCATTAGATGAAAACCAACAAAAATTGACAAGAACCACGAAAAGTTCTTGTATTTTAAGATAAAATCTTAGGCTATTAAAGAAAAAACTACCAGCTCGCTGAAATCTGTTCATTTGCTGAAAACCATCAAAACCACGAAAAGTTCTTGTATTTGAAGATAAAATCTTTTTGCTTTGAAGAAGAAAGATCTAGCTGACTGAAATAAGTTCATTAGATGAAAACCAACAAAAATTGACAAGAACCACGAAAAGTTGTTGTATTTTAAGACAAAATCTTACTCTATTCAGGAAAAAACTTCCAGCTCGCTGAAATATGTTCATTTGCTGAAAACCATCAAAACCACGAAAAGTTCTTGTATTTGAAGATAAAATCTTTTTGCTTTGAAGAAGAAAGATCTAGCTGACTGAAATAAGTTCATTCGATGAAAACCAACAAAAATTGACAAGAACCACGAAAATTTCTTGTATTTTAAGATAAAATCTTACGCTATTGAAGAGAAAACTCCCAGCTCGCTGAAATATGTTCATTTGCTGAAAACCAACAAAACCACGAAAAGTTCTTGTATTTGAAGATAAAATCTTTTTGCTTTGAAGAAGAAAGATCTAGCTGACTGAAATAAGTTCATCAGATGAAAACCAACAAAATTTGACAAGAACCACGAAAACTTCTTGTATTTTAAGATAATATCTTACGCTATTAAAGAAAAAACTTCTGGCTCGCTGAAATCTGTTCATTTGCTGAAAACCAACAAAACCACGAAAAGTTCTTGTATTTGAAGATAAAATCTTTTTGCTTTGACGGAGAAAGATCTAGCTGACTGAAATAAGTTCATTGGATGAAAACCAACAAAAATTGACAAGAACCACGAAAAGTTCTTGTATTTTAAGATAAAATCTTAGGCTATTAAAGAAAAAACTTCCAGCTCACTGAAATATGTTCATTTGCTGAAAACCATCAAAACCACAAAAAGTTCTTGTATTTGAAGATAAAATCTTTTTGCTTTGAAGAAGAAAGATCTAGCTGACTGAAATAAGTTTATTGGATGAAAACCAACAAAATTTGACAAGAACCACGAAAAGTTCTTGTATTTTAAGATAATATCTTACGCTATTAAAGAAGAAACTTCTGGCTCGCTGAAATATGTTCATTTGCTGAAAACCATCAAAACAACGAAAAGTTCTTGTATTTGAAGATAAAATCTTTTTGCTTTGAAGAAGAAAGATCTAGCTGACTGAAATAAGTTCATCAGATGAAAACCAACAAAATTTGACAAGAACCACGAAAACTTCTTGTATTTTAAGATAATATCTTACGCTATTAAAGAAAAAATTCTGGCTCGCTGAAATCTGTTCATTTGCTGAAAACCAACAAAACCACGAAAAGTTCTTGTATTTGAAGATAAAATCTTTTTGCTTTGACGGAGAAAGATCTAGCTGACTGAAATAAGTTCATTGGATGAAAACCAACAAAAATTGACAAAAACCACGAAGAGTTCTTGTATTTTAAGATAAAATCTTAGGCTATTAAAGAAAAAACTTCCAGCTCGCTGAAATCTGTTCATTTGCTGAAAACCATCAAAACCACGAAAAGTTCTTGTATTTGAAGATAAAATCTTTTTGCTTTGAAGAAGAAAGATCTAGCTGACTGAAATAAGTTCATCAGATGAAAACCAACAAAAATTGACAAGAACCACGAAAAGTTCTTGTATTTTAAGATAAAATCTTACTCTATTAAGGAAAAAACATCCAGCTCGCTGAAATATGTTCATTTGCTGAAAACCATCAAAACCACGAAAAGTTCTTGTATTTGAAGATAAAATCTTTTTGCTTTGAAGAAGAAAGATCTGGCTGACTGAAATAAGTTCATTAGATGAAAACCAACAAAAATTGACAAGAACCACGAAAAGTTCTTGTATTTTAAGCTAAAATCTTACTCTATTAAGGAAAAAACTTCCAGCTCGCTGAAATCTGTTCATTTGCTGAAAACCAACAAAACCACGAAAATTTCTTGTATTTGAAGATAAAATCTTTTTGCTTTGACGAAGAAAGATCTAGCTGACTGAAATAAGTTCATTAGATGAAAACCAACAAAAATTGACAAGAACCACGAAAAGTTCTTGTATTTTAAGATAAAATCTTAGGCTATTAAAGAAAAAACTTCCAGCTCGCTGAAATATGTTCATTTGCTGAAAACCATCAAAACCACGAAAAGTTCTTGTATTTGAAGATAAAATCTTTTTGCTTTGAAGAAGAAAGATCTAGCTGACTGAAATAAGTTCATTCGATGAAAACCAACAAAAATTGACAAGAACCACGAAAATTTCTTGTATTTTAAGATAAAATCTTACGCTATTGAAGAGAAAACTCCCAGCTCGCTGAAATATGTTCATTTGCTGAAAACCAACAAAACCACGAAAAGTTCTTGTATTTGAAGATAAAATCTTTTTGCTTTGAAGAAGAAAGATCTAGCTGACTGAAATAAGTTCATTAGATGAAAACCAACAAAAATTGACAAGAACCACGAAAAGTTCTTGTATTTTAAGATAAAATCTTACTCTATTAAGGAAAAAACTTCCAGCTCGCTGAAATATGTTCATTTGCTGAAAACCATCAAAACCATGAAAAGTTCTTGTATTTGAAGATAAAATCTTTTTGCTTTGAAGAAGAAAGATCTAGCTGACTGAAATAAGTTCATCAGATGAAAACCAACAAAATTTGACAAGAACCACGAAAACTTCTTGTATTTTAAGATAATATCTTACGCTATTAAAGAAAAAACTTCTGGCTCGCTGAAATCTGTTCATTTGCTGAAAACCAACAAAACCACGAAAAGTTCTTGTATTTGAAGATAAAATCTTTTTGCTTTGACGGAGAAAGATCTAGCTGACTGAAATAAGTTCATTGGATGAAAACCAACAAAAATTGACAAGAACCACGAAAAGTTCTTGTATTTTAAGATAAAATCTTAGGCTATTAAAGAAAAAACTTCCAGCTCACTGAAATATGTTCATTTGCTGAAAACCATCAAAACCACAAAAAGTTCTTGTATTTGAAGATAAAATCTTTTTGCTTTGAAGAAGAAAGATCTAGCTGACTGAAATAAGTTTATTGGATGAAAACCAACAAAATTTGACAAGAACCACGAAAAGTTCTTGTATTTTAAGATAATATCTTACGCTATTAAAGAAGAAACTTCTGGCTCGCTGAAATATGTTCATTTGCTGAAAACCATCAAAACAACGAAAAGTTCTTGTATTTGAAGATAAAATCTTTTTGCTTTGAAGAAGAAAGATCTAGCTGACTGAAATAAGTTCATTAGATGAAAACCAACAAAAATTGACAACAACCACGAAAAGTTCTTGTATTTTAAGATAAAATCTTAGGCTATTAAAGAAAAAACTACCAGCTCGCTGAAATCTGTTCATTTGCTGAAAACCATCAAAACCACGAAAAGTTCTTGTATTTGAAGATAAAATCTTTTTGCTTTGAAGAAGAAAGATCTAGCTGACTGAAATAAGTTCATTAGATGAAAACCAACAAAAATTGACAAGAACCACGAAAAGTTCTTGTATTTTAAGATAAAATCTTACGCTATTGAAGAGAAAACTCCCAGCTCGCTGAAATATGTTCATTTGCTGAAAACCAACAAAACCACGAAAAGTTCTTGTATTTGAAGATAAAATCTTTTTTCTTTGAAGAAAGATCTAGCTGACTGAAATAAGTTCATTAGATGAAAACCAACAAAAATTGACAAGAACCACGAAAAGTTCTTGTATTTTAAGATAAAATCTTACTCTATTAAGGAAAAAACTTCCAGCTCGCTGAAATATGTTCATTTGCTGAAAACCATCAAAACCACGAAAAGTTCTTGAATTTGAAGATAAAATCTTTTTGCTTTGAAGAAGAAAGATCCAGCTGACTGAAATAAGTTCATTAGATGAAAACCAACAAAAATTGACAAGAACCACGAAAAGTTCTTGTATTTTAAGATAAAATCTTACTCTATTAAGGAAAAAACTTCCAGCTCGCTGAAATCTGTTCATTTGCTGAAAACCATCAAAACCACGAAAAGTTCTTGTATTTGAAGATAAAATCTTTTTTCTTTGAAGAAGAAAGATCTAGCTGACTGAAATAAGTTCATTAGATGAAAACCAACAAAAATTGACAAGAACCACGAAAACTTCTTGTATTTTAAGATAAAATCTTACGCTACTAAAGAAAAAACTCCCAGCTCGCTGAAATATGTTCATTTGCTGAAAACCATCAAAACCACGAAAAGTTCTTGTATTTGAAGATAAAATCTTTTTGCTTTGAAGAAGAAAGATCTAGCTGACTGAAATAAGTTCATCAGATGAAAACCAACAAAAATTGACAAGAACCACGAAAAGTTCTTGTATTTTAAGATAAAATCTTACTCTATTAAGGAAAAAACTTCCAGCTCGCTGAAATCTGTTCATTTGCTGAAAACCATCAAAACCACGAAAAGTTCTTGTATTTGAAGATAAAATCTTTTTGCTTTGAAGAAGAAAGATCTAGCTGACTGAATTAAGTTCATTAGATGAAAACCAACAAAATTTGACAAGAACCACGAAAACTTCTTGTATTTTAAGATAATATCTTACGCTATTAAAGAAAAAACTTCTGGCTCGCTGAAATATGTTCATTTGCTGAAAACCAACAAAACCACGAAAAGTTCTTGTATTTGAAGATAAAATCTTTTTGCTTTGAAGAAGAAAGATCCAGCTGACTGAAATAAGTTCATTGGATGAAAACCAACAAAAATTGACAAGAACCACGAAAAGTTCTTGTATTTTAAGCTAAAATCTTACTCTATTAAGGAAAAAACTTCCAGCTCGCTGAAATCTGTTCATTTGCTGAAAACCAACAAAACCACGAAAATTTCTTGTATTTGAAGATAAAATCTTTTTGCTTTGACGAAGAAAGATCTAGCTGACTGAAATAAGTTCATTAGATGAAAACCAACAAAAATTGACAAGAACCACGAAAAGTTCTTGTATTTTAAGATAAAATCTTAGGCGATTAAAGAAAAAACTTCCAGCTCGCTGAAATCTGTTCATTTGCTGAAAACCATCAAAACCACGAAAAGTTCTTGTATTTGAAGATAAAATCTTTTTGCTTTGAAGAAGAAAGATCTCGCTGACTGAAATAAGTTCATTAGATGAAAACCAACAAAAATTGACAAGAACCACGAAAAGTTCTTGTATTTTAAGATAAAATCTTACTCTGTTAAGGAAAAAACTTCCAGCTCACTGAAATATGTTCATTTGCTGAAAACCATCAAAACCACGAAAAGTTCTTGTATTTGAAGATAAAATCTTTTTGCTTTGAAGAAGAAAGATCTAGCTGACTGAAATAAGTTTATTGGATGAAAACCAACAAAATTTGACAAGAACCACGAAAAGTTCTTGTATTTTAAGATAATATCTTACGCTATTAAAGAAAAAACTTCCAGCTCGCTGAAATATGTTCATTTGCTGAAAACCATCAAAACAACGAAAAGTTCTTGTATTTGAAGATAAAATCTTTTTGCTTTGAAGAAGAAAGATCTAGCTGACTGAAATAAGTTCATTAGATGAAAACCAACAAAAATTGACAAGAACCACGAAAAGTTCTTGTATTTTAAGATAAAATCTTAGGCTATTAAAGAAAAAACTACCAGCTTGCTGAAATCTGTTCATTTGCTGAAAACCATCAAAACCACGAAAAGTTCTTGTATTTGAAGATAAAATCTTTTTGCTTTGAAGAAGAAAGATCTAGCTGACTGAAATAAGTTCATTAGATGAAAACCAACAAAAATTGACAAGAACCACGAAAATTTCTTGTATTTTAAGATAAAATCTTACGCTATTGAAGAGAAAACTCCCAGCTCGCTGAAATATGTTCATTTGCTGAAAACCAACAAAACCACGAAAAGTTCTTGTATTTGAAGATAAAATCTTTTTGCTTTGAAGAAGAAAGATCTAGCTGACTGAAATAAGTTCATTAGATGAAAACCAACAAAAATTGACAAGAACCACGAAAAGTTCTTGTATTTTAAGATAAAATCTTACTCTATTAAGGAAAAAACTTCCAGCTCGCTGAAATATGTTCATTTGCTGAAAACCATCAAAACCATGAAAAGTTCTTGTATTTGAAGATAAAATCTTTTTGCTTTGAAGAAGAAAGATCTAGCTGACTGAAATAAGTTCATCAGATGAAAACCAACAAAATTTGACAAGAACCACGAAAACTTCTTGTATTTTAAGATAATATCTTACGCTATTAAAGAAAAAACTTCTGGCTCGCTGAAATCTGTTCATTTGCTGAAAACCAACAAAACCACGAAAAGTTCTTGTATTTGAAGATAAAATCTTTTTGCTTTGACGGAGAAAGATCTAGCTGACTGAAATAAGTTCATTGGATGAAAACCAACAAAAATTGACAAGAACCACAAAAAGTTCTTGTATTTTAAGATAAAATCTTAGGCTATTAAAGAAAAAACTTCCAGCTCACTGAAATATGTTCATTTGCTGAAAACCATCAAAACCACGAAAAGTTCTTGTATTTGAAGATAAAATCTTTTTGCTTTGAAGAAGAAAGATCTAGCTGACTGAAATAAGTTTATTGGATGAAAACCAACAAAATTTGACAAGAACCACGAAAAGTTCTTGTATTTTAAGATAATATCTTACGCTATTAAAGAAGAAACTTCTGGCTCGCTGAAATATGTTCATTTGCTGAAAACCATCAAAACAACGAAAAGTTCTTGTATTTGAAGATAAAATCTTTTTGCTTTGAAGAAGAAAGATCTAGCTGACTGAAATAAGTTCATTAGATGAAAACCAACAAAAATTGACAACAACCACGAAAAGTTCTTGTATTTTAAGATAAAATCTTAGGCTATTAAAGAAAAAACTACCAGCTCGCTGAAATCTGTTCATTTGCTGAAAACCATCAAAACCACGAAAAGTTCTTGTATTTGAAGATAAAATCTTTTTGCTTTGAAGAAGAAAGATCTAGCTGACTGAAATAAGTTCATTAGATGAAAACCAACAAAAATTGACAAGAACCACGAAAAGTTCTTGTATTTTACGATAAAATCTTACGCTATTGAAGAGAAAACTCCCAGCTCGCTGAAATATGTTCATTTGCTGAAAACCAACAAAACCACGAAAAGTTCTTGTATTTGAAGATAAAATCTTTTTTCTTTGAAGAAAGATCTAGCTGACTGAAATAAGTTCATTAGATGAAAACCAACAAAAATTGACAAGAACCACGCAAAGTTCTTGTATTTTAAGATAAAATCTTACTCTATTAAGGAAAAAACTTCCAGCTCGCTGAAATATGTTCATTTGCTGAAAACCATCAAAACCACGAAAAGTTCTTGAATTTGAAGATAAAATCTTTTTGCTTTGAAGAAGAAAGATCCAGCTGACTGAAATAAGTTCATTAGATGAAAACCAACAAAAATTGACAAGAACCACGAAAAGTTCTTGTATTTTAAGATAAAATCTTACTCTATTAAGGAAAAAACTTCCAGCTCGCTGAAATCTGTTCATTTGCTGAAAACCATCAAAACCACGAAAAGTTCTTGTATTTGAAGATAAAATCTTTTTTCTTTGAAGAAGAAAGATCTAGCTGACTGAAATAAGTTCATTAGATGAAAACCAACAAAAATTGACAAGAACCACGAAAACTTCTTGTATTTTAAGATAAAATCTTACGCTACTAAAGAAAAAACTCCCAGCTCGCTGAAATATGTTCATTTGCTGAAAACCATCAAAACCACGAAAAGTTCTTGTATTTGAAGATAAAATCTTTTTGCTTTGAAGAAGAAAGATCTAGCTGACTGAAATAAGTTCATCAGATGAAAACCAACAAAAATTGACAAGAACCACGAAAAGTTCTTGTATTTTAAGATAAAATCTTACTCTATTAAGGAAAAAACTTCCAGCTCGCTGAAATCTGTTCATTTGCTGAAAACCATCAAAACCACGAAAAGTTCTTGTATTTGAAGATAAAATCTTTTTGCTTTGAAGAAGAAAGATCTAGCTGACTGAATTAAGTTCATTAGATGAAAACCAACAAAATTTGACAAGAACCACGAAAACTTCTTGTATTTTAAGATAATATCTTACGCGATTAAAGAAAAAACTTCTGGCTCGCTGAAATATGTTCATTTGCTGAAAACCAACAAAACCACGAAAAGTTCTTGTATTTGAAGATAAAATCTTTTTGCTTTGAAGAAGAAAGATCCAGCTGACTGAAATAAGTTCATTGGATGAAAACCAACAAAAATTGACAAGAACCACGAAAAGTTCTTGTATTTTAAGATAAAATCTTACTCTATTAAGGAAAAAACTTCCAGCTCGCTGAAATATGTTCATTTGCTGAAAACCATCAAAACCACGAAAAGTTCTTGTATTTGAAGATAAAATCTTTTTGCTTTGAAGAAGAAAGATCTAGCTGACTGAAATAAGTTCATCAGATGAAAACCAACAAAAATTGACAAGAACCACGAAAAGTTCTTGTATTTTAAGATAAAATCTTACTCTATTAAGGAAAAAACTTCCAGCTCGCTGAAATCTGTTCATTTGCTGAAAACCAACAAAACCACGAAAAGTTCTTGTATTTGAAGATAAAATCTTTTTGCTTTGAAGAAGAAAGATCTAGCTGACTGAAATAAGTTCATTAGATGAAAACCAACAAAAATTGACAACAACCACGAAAAGTTCTTGTATTTTAAGATAAAATCTTAGGCTATTAAAGAAAAAACTACCAGCTCGCTGAAATCTGTTCATTTGCTGAAAACCATCAAAACCACGAAAAGTTCTTGTATTTGAAGATAAAATCTTTTTGCTTTGAAGAAGAAAGATCTAGCTGACTGAAATAAGTTCATTAGATGAAAACCAACAAAAATTGACAAGAACCACGAAAAGTTCTTGTATTTTAAGATAAAATCTTACGCTATTAAAGAAGAAACTTCTGGCTCGCTGAAATATGTTCATTTGCTGAAAACCATCAAAACAACGAAAAGTTCTTGTATTTGAAGATAAAATCTTTTTGCTTTGAAGAAGAAAGATCTAGCTGACTGAAATAAGTTCATTAGATGAAAACCAACAAAAATTGACAACAACCACGAAAAGTTCTTGTATTTTAAGATAAAATCTTAGGCTATTAAAGAAAAAACTACCAGCTCGCTGAAATCTGTTCATTTGCTGAAAACCATCAAAACCACGAAAAGTTCTTGTATTTGAAGATAAAATCTTTTTGCTTTGAAGAAGAAAGATCTAGCTGACTGAAATAAGTTCATTAGATGAAAACCAACAAAAATTGACAAGAACCACGAAAAGTTCTTGTATTTTAAGATAAAATCTTAGGCTATTAAAGAAAAAACTACCAGCTCGCTGAAATCTGTTCATTTGCTGAAAACCATCAAAACCACGAAAAGTTCTTGTATTTGAAGATAAAATCTTTTTGCTTTGAAGAAGAAAGATCTAGCTGACTGAAATAAGTTCATTAGATGAAAACCAACAAAAATTGACAAGAACCACGAAAAGTTCTTGTATTTTAAGATAAAATCTTACGCTATTAAAGAAGAAACTTCTGGCTCGCTGAAATATGTTCATTTGCTGAAAACCATCAAAACAACGAAAAGTTCTTGTATTTGAAGATAAAATCTTTTTGCTTTGAAGAAGAAAGATCTAGCTGACTGAAATAAGTTCATTAGATGAAAACCAACAAAAATTGACAACAACCACGAAAAGTTCTTGTATTTTAAGATAAAATCTTAGGCTATTAAAGAAAAAACTACCAGCTCGCTGAAATCTGTTCATTTGCTGAAAACCATCAAAACCACGAAAAGTTCTTGTATTTGAAGATAAAATCTTTTTGCTTTGAAGAAGAAAGATCTAGCTGACTGAAATAAGTTCATTAGATGAAAACCAACAAAAATTGACAAGAACCACGAAAAGTTCTTGTATTTTAAGATAAAATCTTAGGCTATTAAAGAAAAAACTACCAGCTCGCTGAAATCTGTTCATTTGCTGAAAACCATCAAAACCACGAAAAGTTCTTGTATTTGAAGATAAAATCTTTTTGCTTTGAAGAAGAAAGATCTAGCTGACTGAAATAAGTTCATTAGATGAAAACCAACAAAAATTGACAAGAACCACGAAAAGTTCTTGTATTTTACGATAAAATCTTACGCTATTGAAGAGAAAACTCCCAGCTCGCTGAAATATGTTCATTTGCTGAAAACCAACAAAACCACGAAAAGTTCTTGTATTTGAAGATAAAATCTTTTTTCTTTGAAGAAAGATCTAGCTGACTGAAATAAGTTCATTAGATGAAAACCAACAAAAATTGACAAGAACCACGAAAAGTTCTTGTATTTTAAGATAAAATCTTACTCTATTAAGGAAAAAACTTCCAGCTCGCTGAAATATGTTCATTTGCTGAAAACCATCAAAACCACGAAAAGTTCTTGAATTTGAAGATAAAATCTTTTTGCTTTGAAGAAGAAAGATCCAGCTGACTGAAATAAGTTCATTAGATGAAAACCAACAAAAATTGACAAGAACCACGAAAAGTTCTTGTATTTTAAGATAAAATCTTACTCTATTAAGGAAAAAACTTCCAGCTCGCTGAAATCTGTTCATTTGCTGAAAACCATCAAAACCACGAAAAGTTCTTGTATTTGAAGATAAAATCTTTTTTCTTTGAAGAAGAAAGATCTAGCTGACTGAAATAAGTTCATTAGATGAAAACCAACAAAAATTGACAAGAACCACGAAAACTTCTTGTATTTTAAGATAAAATCTTACGCTACTAAAGAAAAAACTCCCAGCTCGCTGAAATATGTTCATTTGCTGAAAACCATCAAAACCACGAAAAGTTCTTGTATTTGAAGATAAAATCTTTTTGCTTTGAAGAAGAAAGATCTAGCTGACTGAAATAAGTTCATCAGATGAAAACCAACAAAAATTGACAAGAACCACGAAAAGTTCTTGTATTTTAAGATAAAATCTTACTCTATTAAGGAAAAAACTTCCAGCTCGCTGAAATCTGTTCATTTGCTGAAAACCATCAAAACCACGAAAAGTTCTTGTATTTGAAGATAAAATCTTTTTGCTTTGAAGAAGAAAGATCTAGCTGACTGAAATAAGTTCATTAGATGAAAACCAACAAAAATTGACAAGAACCACGAAAAGTTCTTGTATTTTAAGATAAAATCTTACGCTATTAAAGAAGAAACTTCTGGCTCGCTGAAATATGTTCATTTGCTGAAAACCATCAAAACAACGAAAAGTTCTTGTATTTGAAGATAAAATCTTTTTGCTTTGAAGAAGAAAGATCTAGCTGACTGAAATAAGTTCATTAGATGAAAACCAACAAAAATTGACAACAACCACGAAAAGTTCTTGTATTTTAAGATAAAATCTTAGGCTATTAAAGAAAAAACTACCAGCTCGCTGAAATCTGTTCATTTGCTGAAAACCATCAAAACCACGAAAAGTTCTTGTATTTGAAGATAAAATCTTTTTGCTTTGAAGAAGAAAGATCTAGCTGACTGAAATAAGTTCATTAGATGAAAACCAACAAAAATTGACAAGAACCACGAAAAGTTCTTGTATTTTACGATAAAATCTTACGCTATTGAAGAGAAAACTCCCAGCTCGCTGAAATATGTTCATTTGCTGAAAACCAACAAAACCACGAAAAGTTCTTGTATTTGAAGATAAAATCTTTTTTCTTTGAAGAAAGATCTAGCTGACTGAAATAAGTTCATTAGATGAAAACCAACAAAAATTGACAAGAACCACGAAAAGTTCTTGTATTTTAAGATAAAATCTTACTCTATTAAGGAAAAAACTTCCAGCTCGCTGAAATATGTTCATTTGCTGAAAACCATCAAAACCACGAAAAGTTCTTGAATTTGAAGATAAAATCTTTTTGCTTTGAAGAAGAAAGATCCAGCTGACTGAAATAAGTTCATTAGATGAAAACCAACAAAAATTGACAAGAACCACGAAAAGTTCTTGTATTTTAAGATAAAATCTGACTCTATTAAGGAAAAAACTTCCAGCTCGCTGAAATCTGTTCATTTGCTGAAAACCATCAAAACCACGAAAAGTTCTTGTATTTGAAGATAAAATCTTTTTTCTTTGAAGAAGAAAGATCTAGCTGACTGAAATAAGTTCATTAGATGAAAACCAACAAAAATTGACAAGAACCACGAAAACTTCTTGTATTTTAAGATAAAATCTTACGCTACTAAAGAAAAAACTCCCAGCTCGCTGAAATATGTTCATTTGCTGAAAACCATCAAAACCACGAAAAGTTCTTGTATTTGAAGATAAAATCTTTTTGCTTTGAAGAAGAAAGATCTAGCTGACTGAAATAAGTTCATCAGATGAAAACCAACAAAAATTGACAAGAACCACGAAAAGTTCTTGTATTTTAAGATAAAATCTTACTCTATTAAGGAAAAAACTTCCAGCTCGCTGAAATCTGTTCATTTGCTGAAAACCATCAAAACCACGAAAAGTTCTTGTATTTGAAGATAAAATCTTTTTGCTTTGAAGAAGAAAGATCTAGCTGACTGAATTAAGTTCATTAGATGAAAACCAACAAAATTTGACAAGAACCACGAAAACTTCTTGTATTTTAAGATAATATCTTACGCGATTAAAGAAAAAACTTCTGGCTCGCTGAAATATGTTCATTTGCTGAAAACCAACAAAACCACGAAAAGTTCTTGTATTTGAAGATAAAATCTTTTTGCTTTGAAGAAGAAAGATCCAGCTGACTGAAATAAGTTCATTGGATGAAAACCAACAAAAATTGACAAGAACCACGAAAAGTTCTTGTATTTTAAGATAAAATCTTACTCTATTAAGGAAAAAACTTCCAGCTCGCTGAAATATGTTCATTTGCTGAAAACCATCAAAACCACGAAAAGTTCTTGTATTTGAAGATAAAATCTTTTTGCTTTGAAGAAGAAAGATCTAGCTGACTGAAATAAGTTCATCAGATGAAAACCAACAAAAATTGACAAGAACCACGAAAAGTTCTTGTATTTTAAGATAAAATCTTACTCTATTAAGGAAAAAACTTCCAGCTCGCTGAAATCTGTTCATTTGCTGAAAACCAACAAAACCACGAAAAGTTCTTGTATTTGAAGATAAAATCTTTTTGCTTTGAAGAAGAAAGATCTAGCTGACTGAAATAAGTTCATTAGATGAAAACCAACAAAAATTGACAACAACCACGAAAAGTTCTTGTATTTTAAGATAAAATCTTAGGCTATTAAAGAAAAAACTACCAGCTCGCTGAAATCTGTTCATTTGCTGAAAACCATCAAAACCACGAAAAGTTCTTGTATTTGAAGATAAAATCTTTTTGCTTTGAAGAAGAAAGATCTAGCTGACTGAAATAAGTTCATTAGATGAAAACCAACAAAAATTGACAAGAACCACGAAAAGTTCTTGTATTTTAAGATAAAATCTTACGCTATTGAAGAGAAAACTCCCAGCTCGCTGAAATATGTTCATTTGCTGAAAACCAACAAAACCACGAAAAGTTCTTGTATTTGAAGATAAAATCTTTTTTCTTTGAAGAAAGATCTAGCTGACTGAAATAAGTTCATTAGATGAAAACCAACAAAAATTGACAAGAACCACGAAAAGTTCTTGTATTTTAAGATAAAATCTTACTCTATTAAGGAAAAAACTTCCAGCTCGCTGAAATATGTTCATTTGCTGAAAACCATCAAAACCACGAAAAGTTCTTGAATTTGAAGATAAAATCTTTTTGCTTTGAAGAAGAAAGATCCAGCTGACTGAAATAAGTTCATTAGATGAAAACCAACAAAAATTGACAAGAACCACGAAAAGTTCTTGTATTTTAAGATAAAATCTTACTCTATTAAGGAAAAAACTTCCAGCTCGCTGAAATCTGTTCATTTGCTGAAAACCATCAAAACCACGAAAAGTTCTTGTATTTGAAGATAAAATCTTTTTTCTTTGAAGAAGAAAGATCTAGCTGACTGAAATAAGTTCATTAGATGAAAACCAACAAAAATTGACAAGAACCACGAAAACTTCTTGTATTTTAAGATAAAATCTTACGCCACTAAAGAAAAAACTCCCAGCTCGCTGAAATATGTTCATTTGCTGAAAACCATCAAAACCACGAAAAGTTCTTGTATTTGAAGATAAAATCTTTTTGCTTTGAAGAAGAAAGATCTAGCTGACTGAAATAAGTTCATCAGATGAAAACCAACAAAAATTGACAAGAACCACGAAAAGTTCTTGTATTTTAAGATAAAATCTTACTCTATTAAGGAAAAAACTTCCAGCTCGCTGAAATCTGTTCATTTGCTGAAAACCATCAAAACCACGAAAAGTTCTTGTATTTGAAGATAAAATCTTTTTGCTTTGAAGAAGAAAGATCTAGCTGACTGAAATAAGTTCATTAGATGAAAACCAACAAAATTTGACAAGAACCACGAAAACTTCTTGTATTTTAAGATAATATCTTACGCTATTAAAGAAAAAACTTCTGGCTCGCTGAAATATGTTCATTTGCTGAAAACCAACAAAACCACGAAAAGTTCTTGTATTTGAAGATAAAATCTTTTTGCTTTGAAGAAGAAAGATCCAGCTGACTGAAATAAGTTCATTGGATGAAAACCAACAAAAATTGACAAGAACCACGAAAAGTTCTTGTATTTTAAGATAAAATCTTGCTCTATTAAGGAAAAAACTTCCAGCTCGCTGAAATATGTTCATTTGCTGAAAACCATCAAAACCACGAAAAGTTCTTGTATTTGAAGATAAAATCTTTTTGCTTTGAAGAAGAAAGATCTAGCTGACTGAAATAAGTTCATCAGATGAAAACCAACAAAAATTGACAAGAACCACGAAAAGTTCTTGTATTTTAAGATAAAATCTTACTCTATTAAGGAAAAAACTTCCAGCTCGCTGAAATCTGTTCATTTGCTGAAAACCAACAAAACCACGAAAAGTTCTTGTATTTGAAGATAAAATCTTTTTGCTTTGAAGAAGAAAGATCTAGCTGACTGAAATAAGTTCATTAGATGAAAACCAACAAAAATTGACAAGAACCACGAAAAGTTCTTGTATTTTAAGATAAAATCTTACTCTGTTAAGGAAAAAACTTCCAGCTCACTGAAATATGTTCATTTGCTGAAAACCATCAAAACCACGAAAAGTTCTTGTATTTGAAGATAAAATCTTTTTGCTTTGAAGAAGAAAGATCTAGCTGACTGAAATAAGTTTATTAGATGAAAACCAACAAAAATTGACAAGAACCACGAAAAGTTCTTGTATTTTAAGATAAAATCTTAGGCTATTAAAGACAAAACTACCAGCTCGCTGAAATCTGTTCATTTGCTGAAAACCATCAAAACCACGAAAAGTTCTTGTATTTGAAGATAAAATCTTTTTGCTTTGAAGAAGAAAGATCGAGCTGACTGAAATAAGTTCATTCGATGAAAACCAACAAAAATTGACAAGAACCACGAAAAGTTCTCGTATTTTAAGATAAAATCTTACGCTATTGAAGAGAAAACTCCCAGCTCGCTGAAATATGTTCATTTGCTGAAAACCAACAAAACCACGAAAAGTTCTTGTATTTGAAGATAAAATCTTTTTGCTTTGAAGAAGAAAGATCTAGCTGACTGAAATAAGTTCATGAGATGAAAACCAACAAAAATTGACAAGAACCACGAAAAGTTCTTGTATTTTAAGATAAAATCTTACTCTATTAAGGAAAAAACTTCCAGCTCGCTGAAATATGTTCATTTGCTGAAAACCATCAAAACCACGAAAAGTTCTTGTATTTGAAGATAAAATCTTTTTGCTTTGAAGAAGAAAGATCGAGCTGACTGAAATAAGTTCATTAGATGAAAACCAACAAAAATTGACAAGAACCACGAAAAGTTCTTGTATTTTAAGATAAAATCTTACTCTATTAAGGAAAAAACTTCCAGCTCGCTGAAATATGTTCATTTGCTGAAAACCATCAAAACCACGAAAAGTTCTTGTATTTGAAGATAAAATCTTTTTGCTTTGAAGAAGAAAGATCTAGCTGACTGAAATAAGTTCATTAGACGAAAACCAACAAAATTTGACAAGAACCACAAAAACTTCTTGTATTTTAAGATAATATCTTACGCTATTAAAGAAAAAACCTCTGGCTCGCTGAAATATGTTCATTTGCTGAAAACCATCAAAACCACGAAAAGTTCTTGTATTTGAAGATAAAATATTTTGCTTTGAAGAAGAAAGATCTAGCTATCTGAAATAAGTTCATTAGATGAAAACCAACAAAAATTGACAAGAACCACGAAAAGTTCTTGTATTTTAAGATAAAATCTTACTCTATTAAGGAAAAAACTTCCAGCTCGCTGAAATATGTTCATTTGCTGAAAACCATCAAAACCACGAAAAGTTCTTGTATTTGAAGATAAAATCTTTTTGCTTTGAAGAAGAAAGATCGAGCTGACTGAAATAAGTTCATTCGATGAAAACCAACAAAAATTGACAAGAACCACGAAAAGTTCTTGTATTTTAAGATAAAATCTTACGCTATTGAAGAGAAAACTCCCAGCTCGCTGAAATATGTTGATTTGCTGAAAACCAACAAAACCACGAAAAGTTCTTGTATTTGAAGATAAAATCTTTTTGCTTTGAAGAAGAAAGATCTAGCTGACTGAAATAAGTTCATGAGATGAAAACCAACAAAAATTGACAAGAACCACGAAAAGTTCTTGTATTTTAAGATAAAATCTTACTCTATTAAGGAAAAAACTTCCAGCTCGCTGAAATATGTTCATTTGCTGAAAACCATCAAAACCACGAAAAGTTCTTGTATTTGAAGATAAAATCTTTTTGCTTTGAAGAAGAAAGATCGAGCTGACTGAAATAAGTTCATTAGATGAAAACCAACAAAAATTGACAAGAACCACGAAAAGTTCTTGTATTTTAAGATAAAATCTTACTCTATTAAGGAAAAAACTTCCAGCTCGCTGAAATATGTTCATTTGCTGAAAACCATCAAAACCACGAAAAGTTCTTGTATTTGAAGATAAAATCTTTTTGCTTTGAAGAAGAAAGATCTAGCTGACTGAAATAAGTTCATTAGACGAAAACCAACAAAATTTGACAAGAACCACAAAAACTTCTTGTATTTTAAGATAATATCTTACGCTATTAAAGAAAAAACCTCTGGCTCGCTGAAATATGTTCATTTGCTGAAAACCATCAAAACCACGAAAAGTTCTTGTATTTGAAGATAAAATCTTTTTGCTTTGAAGAAGAAAGATCCAGCTATCTGAAATAAGTTCATTAGATGAAAACCAACAAAAATTGACAAGAACCACGAAAAGTTCTTGTATTTTAAGATAAAATCTTACTCTATTAAGGAAAAAACTTCCAGCTCGCTGAAATATGTTCATTTGCTGAAAACCATCAAAACCACGAAAAGTTCTTGTATTTGAAGATAAAATCTTTTTGCTTTGAAGAAGAAAGATCTAGCTGACTGAAATAAGTTCATTAGATGAAAACCAACAAAAATTGACAAGAACCACGAAAAGTTCTTGTATTTTAAGATAAAATCTTACTCTATTAAGGAAAAAACTTCCAGCTCGCTGAAATATGTTCATTTGCTGAAAACCATCAAAACCACGAAAAGTTCTTGTATTTGAAGATAAAATCTTTTTGCTTTGAAGAAGAAAGATCTAGCTGACTGAAATAAGTTCATTCGATGAAAACCAACAAAAATTGACAAGAACCACGAAAAGTTCTTGTATTTTAAGATAAAATCTTACTCTATTAAGGAAAAAACTTCCAGCTCGCTGAAATATGTTCATTTGCTGAAAACCATCAAAACCACGAAAAGTTCTTGTATTTGAAGATAAAATCTTTTTGCTTTGAAGAAGAAAGATCCAGCTGACTGAAATAAGTTCATTAGATGAAAACCAACAAAAATTGACAAGAACCACGAAAAGTTCTTGTATTTTAAGATAAAATCTTACTCTATTGAGGAAAAAACTTCCAGCTCGCTGAAATCTGTTCATTTGCTGAAAACCAACAAAACCACGAAAAGTTCTTGTATTTGAAGATAAAATCTTTTTGCTTTGACGAAGAAAGATCTCGCTGACTGAAATAAGTTCATTAGATGAAAACCAACAAAAATTGACAAGAACCACGAAAAGTTCTTGTATTTTAAGATAAAATCTTAGGCTATTAAAGAAAAAACTTCCAGCTCGCTGAAATCTGTTCATTTGCTGAAAACCATCAAAACCACGAAAAGTTCTTGTATTTGAAGATAAAATCTTTTTGCTTTGAAGAAGAAAGATCCAGCTGACTGAAATAAGTTCATTGGATGAAAACCAACAAAAATTGACAAGAACCACGAAAAGTTCTTGTATTTTAAGATAAAATCTTACTCTTTTTAGGAAAAACCTTCCAGCTCACTGAAATATGTTCATTTGCTGAAAACCATCAAAACCACGAAAAGTTCTTGTATTTGAAGATAAAATCTTTTTGCTTTGAAGAAGAAAGATCTCGCTATCTGAAATAAGTTCATTAGATGAAAACCAACAAAAATTGACAACAACCACGAAAAGTTCTTGTGTTTTAAGATAAAATCTTAGGCTATTAAAGAAAAAACTACCAGCTCGCTGAAATCTGTTCATTTGCTGAAAACCATCAAAACCACGAAAAGTTCTTGTATTTGAAGATAAAATCTTTTTGCTTTGAAGAAGAAAGATCGAGCTGACTGAAATAAGTTCATTAGATGAAAACCAACAAAAATTGACAAGAACCACGAAAAGTTCTTGTATTTTAAGATAAAATCTTACTCTATTCAGGAAAAAACTTCCAGCTCGCTGAAATATGTTCATTTGCTGAAAACCATCAAAACCACGAAAAGTTCTTGTATTTGAAGATAAAATCTTTTTGCTTTGAAGAAGAAAGATCTAGCTGACTGAAATAAGTTCATTCGATGAAAACCAACAAAAATTGACAAGAACCACGAAAAGTTCTTGTATTTTAAGATAAAATCTTACGCTATTGAAGAGAAAACTCCCAGCTCGCTGAAATATGTTCATTTGCTGAAAACCAACAAAACCACGAAAAGTTCTTGTATTTGAAGATAAAATCTTTTTGCTTTGAAGAAGAAAGATCGAGCTGACTGAAATAAGTTCATTAGATGAAAACCAACAAAAATTGACAAGAACCACGAAAAGTTCTTGTATTTTAAGATAAAATCTTACTCTATTAAGGAAAAAACTTCCAGCTCGCTGAAATATGTTCATTTGCTGAAAACCATCAAAACCACGAAAAGTTCTTGTATTTGAAGATAAAATCTTTTTGCTTTGAAGAAGAAAGATCTAGCTGACTGAAATAAGTTCATTAGATGAAAACCAACAAAATTTGACAAGAACCACAAAAACTTCTTGTATTTTAAGATAATATCTTACGCTATTAAAGAAAAAACCTCTGGCTCGCTGAAATATGTTCATTTGCTGAAAACCAACAAAACCACGAAAAGTTCTTGTATTTGAAGATAAAATCTTTTTGCTTTGAAGAAGAAAGATCCAGCTGACTGAAATAAGTTCATTGGATGAAAACCAACAAAAATTGACAAGAACCACGAAAAGTTCTTGTATTTTAAGATAAAATCTTAGGCTATTAAAGAAAAAACTTCCAGCTCGCTGAAATCTGTTCATTTCCTGAAAACCATCAAAACCACGAAAAGTTCTTGTATTTGAAGATAAAATCTTTTTGCTTTGAAGAAGAAAGATCCAGCTGACTGAAATAAGTTCATTGGATGAAAACCAACAAAAATTGACAAGAACCACGAAAAGTTCTTGTATTTTAAGATAAAATCTTACTCTATTCAGGAAAAAACTTCCAGCTCGCTGAAATATGTTCATTTGCTGAAAACCATCAAAACCACGAAAAGTTCTTGTATTCGAAGATAAAATCTTTTTGCTTTGAAGAAGAAAGATCTAGCTGACTGAAATAAGTTCATTCGATGAAAACCAACAAAAATTGACAAGAACCACGAAAAGTTCTTGTATTTTAAGATAAAATCTTACGCTATTGAAGAGAAAACTCCCAGCTCGCTGAAATATGTTCTTTTGCTGAAAACCAACAAAACCACGAAAAGTTCTTGTATTTGAAGATAAAATCTTTTTGCTTTGAAGAAGAAAGGTCTAGCTGACTGAAATAAGTTCATTAGATGAAAACCAACAAAAATTGACAAGAACCACGAAAAGTTCTTGTATTTTAAGATAAAATCTTACTCTATTAAGGAAAAAACTTCCAGCTCGCTGAAATATGTTCATTTGCTGAAAACCATCAAAACCACGAAAAGTTCTTGTATTTGAAGATAAAATCTTTTTGCTTTGAAGAAGAAAGATCTAGCTGACTGAAATAAGTTCATTAGATGAAAACCAACAAAAATTGACAAGAACCACGAAAAGTTCTTGTATTTTAAGATAAAATCTTACTCTATTAAGGAAAAAACTTCCAGCTCGCTGAAATATGTTCATTTGCTGAAAACCATCAAAACCACGAAAAGTTCTTGTATTTGAAGATAAAATCTTTTTGCTTTGAAGAAGAAAGATCTAGCTGACTGAAGTAAGTTCATTAGATGAAAACGAACAAAATTTGACAAGAACCACGAAAACTTCTTGTATTTTAAGATAATATCTTACGCTATTAAAGAAAAAACTTCTGGCTCGCTGAAATATGTTCATTTGCTGAAAACCATCAAAACCACGAAAAGTTCTTGTATTTGAAGATAAAATCTTTTTGCTTTGAAGAAGAAAGATCTAGCTGACTGAAATAAGTTCATTGGATGAAAACCAACAAAAATTGACAAGAACCACGAAAAGTTCTTGTATTTTAAGATAAAATCTTACTCTATTAAGGAAAAAACTTCCAGCTCGCTGAAATATGTTCATTTGCTGAAAACCATCAAAACCACGAAAAGTTCTTGTATTTGAAGATAAAATCTTTTTGCTTTGAAGAAGAAAGATCTGGCTGACTGAAATAAGTTCATTAGATGAAAACCAACAAAAATTGCCAAGAACCACGAAAAGTTCTTGTATTTTAAGATAAAATCTTACTCTATTAAGGAAAAAACTTCCAGCTCGCTGAAATATGTTCATTTGCTGAAAACCATCAAAACCACGAAAAGTTCTTGTATTTGAAGATAAAATCTTTTTGCTTTGAAGAAGAAAGATCTCGCTGGCTTAAATAAGTTCATTAGATGAAAACCAACAAAAATTGACAAGAACCACGAAAAGTTCTTGTATTTTAAGATAAAATCTTACTCTATTAAGGAAAAAACTTCCAGCTCGCTGAAATATGTTCATTTGCTGAAAACCATCAAAACCACGAAAAGTTCTTGTATTTGAAGATAAAATCTTTTTGCTTTGAAGAAGAAAGATCTAGCTGACTGAAGTAAGTTCATTAGATGAAAACGAACAAAAATTGACAAGAACCACGAAAACTTCTTGTATTTTAAGATAATATCTTACGCTATTAAAGAAAAAACTTCTGGCTCGCTGAAATATGTTCATTTGCTGAAAACCAACAAAACCACGAAAAGTTCTTGTATTTGAAGATAAAATCTTTTTGCTTTGAAGAAGAAAGATCCAGCTGACTGAAATAAGTTCATTGGATGAAAACCAACAAAAATTGACAAGAACCACGAAAAGTTCTTGTATTTTAAGATAAAATCTTACTCTATTAAGGAAAAAACTTCCAGCTCGCTGAAATATGTTCATTTGCTGAAAACCATCAAAACCACGAAAAGTTCTTGTATTTGAAGATAAAATCTTTTTGCTTTGAAGAAGAAAGATCTAGCTGACTGAAATAAGTTCATCAGATGAAAACCAACAAAAATTGACAAGAACCACGAAAAGTTCTTGTATTTTAAGATAAAATCTTACTCTATTAAGGAAAAAACATCCAGCTCGCTGAAATATGTTCATTTGCTGAAAACCATCAAAACCACGAAAAGTTCTTGTATTTGAAGATAAAATCTTTTTGCTTTGAAGAAGAAAGATCTAGCTATCTGAAATAAGTTCATTAGATGAAAACCAACAAAAATTGACAACAACCACGAAAAGTTCTTGTATTTTAAGATAAAATCTTAGGCTATTAAAGAAAAAACTACCAGCTCGCTTAAATCTGTTCATTTGCTGAAAACCATCAAAACCACGAAAAGTTCTTGTATTTGAAGATAAAATCTTTTTGCTTTGAAGAAGAAAGATCTAGCTGACTGAAATAAGTTCATTAGATGAAAACCAACAAAAATTGACAAGAACCACGAAAAGTTCTTGTATTTTAAGATAAAATCTTACTCTATTCAGGAAAAAACTTCCAGCTCGCTGAAATATGTTCATTTGCTGAAAACCATCAAAACCACGAAAAGTTCTTGTATTTGAAGATAAAATCTTTTTGCTTTGAAGAAGAAAGATCCAGCTGACTGAAATAAGTTCATTCGATGAAAACCAACAAAAATTGACAAGAACCACGAAAAGTTCTTGTATTTTAAGATAAAATCTTACGCGATTGAAGAGAAAACTCCCAGCTCGCTGAAATATGTTCATTTGCTGAAAACCAACAAAACCACAAAAAGTTCTTGTATTTGAAGATAAAATCTTTTTGCTTTGAAGAAGAAAGATCTAGCTGACTGAAATAAGTTCATTCGATGAAAACCAACAAAAATTGACAAGAACCACGAAAAGTTCTTGTATTTTAAGATAAAATCTTACTCTATTAAGGAAAAAACTTCCAGCTCGCTGAAATATGTTCATTTGCTGAAAACCATCAAAACCACGAAAAGTTCTTGTATTTGAAGATAAAATCTTTTTGCTTTGAAGAAGAAAGATCTAGCTGACTGAAATAAGTTCATTAGATGAAAACGAACAAAATTTGACAAGAACCACGAAAAGTTCTTGTATTTTAAGATAAAATCTTACTCTATCAAGGAAAAAACTTCCAGCTCGCTGAAATATGTTCATTTGCTGAAAACCATCAAAACCACGAAAAGTTCTTGTATTTGAAGATAAAATCTTTTTGCTTTGAAGAAGAAAGATCTAGCTGACTGAAATAAGTTCATTAGATGAAAACGAACAAAATTTGACAAGAACCACGAAAACTTCTTGTATTTTAAGATAATATCTTACGCTATTAAAGAAAAAACTTCTGGCTCGCTGAAATATGTTCATTTGCTGAAAACCATCAAAACCACGAAAAGTTCTTGTATTTGAAGATAAAATCTTTTTGCTTTGAAGAAGAAAGATCTAGCTGGCTTAAATAAGTTCATTAGATGAAAACCAACAAAAATTGACAAGAACCACGAAAAGTTCTTGTATTTTAAGATAAAATCTTACTCTATTAAGGAAAAAACGTCCAGCTCGCTGAAATATGTTCATTTGCTGAAAACCATCAAAACCACGAAAAGTTCTTGTATTTGAAGATAAAATCTTTTTGCTTTGAAGAAGAAAGATCTAGCTGACTGAAATAAGTTCATTAGATGAAAACGAACAAAATTTGACAAGAACCACGAAAACTTCTTGTATTTTAAGATAATATCTTACGCTATTAAAGAAAAAACTTCTGGCTCGCTGAAATATGTTCATTTGCTGAAAACCAACAAAACCACGAAAAGTTCTTGTATTTGAAGATAAAATCTTTTTGCTTTGAAGAAGAAAGATCCAGCTGACTGAAATAAGTTCATTGGATGAAAACCAACAAAAATTGACAAGAACCACGAAAAGTTCTTGTATTTTAAGATAAAATCTTACTCTATTAAGGAAGAAACATCCAGCTCGCTGAAATATGTTCATTTGCTGAAAACCATCAAAACCACGAAAAGTTCTTGTATTTGAAGATAAAATCTTTTTGCTTTGAAGAAGAAAGATCTGGCTGACTGAAATAAGTTCATTAGATGAAATCCAACAAAAATTGACAAGAACCACGAAAAGTTCTTGTATTTTAAGATAAAATCTTACTCTATTAAGGAAAAAACTTCCAGCTCGCTGAAATCTGTTCATTTGCTGAAAACCAACAAAACCACGAAAAGTTCTTGTATTTGAAGATAAAATCTTTTTGCTTTGACGAAGAAAGATCTAGCTGACTGAAATAAGTTCATTAGATGAAAACCAACAAAAATTGACAAGAACCACGAAAAGTTCTTGTATTTTAAGATAAAATCTTAGGCTATTAAAGAAAAAACTTCCAGCTCGCTGAAATCTGTTCATTTCCTGAAAACCATCAAAACCACGAAAAGTTCTTGTATTTGAAGATAAAATCTTTTTGCTTTGAAGAAGAAAGATCCAGCTGACTGAAATAAGTTCATTGGATGAAAACCAACAAAAATTAACAAGAACCACGAAAAGTTCTTGTATTTTAAGATAAAATCTTACTCTTTTTAGGAAAAACCTTCCAGCTCACTGAAATATGTTCATTTGCTGAAAACCATCAAAACCACGAAAAGTTCTTGTATTTGAAGATAAAATCTTTTTGCTTTGAAGAAGAAAGATCTAGCTGGCTTAAATAAGTTCATTAGATGAAAACCAACAAAAATTGACAAGAACCACGAAAAGTTCTTGTATTTTAAGATAAAATCTTACTCTATTAAGGAAAAAACGTCCAGCTCGCTGAAATATGTTCATTTGCTGAAAACCATCAAAACCACGAAAAGTTCTTGTATTTGAAGATAAAATCTTTTTGCTTTGAAGAAGAAAGATCTAGCTGACTGAAATAAGTTCATTAGATGAAAACGAACAAAATTTGACAAGAACCACGAAAACTTCTTGTATTTTAAGATAATATCTTACGCTATTAAAGAAAAAACTTCTGGCTCGCTGAAATATGTTCATTTGCTGAAAACCAACAAAACCACGAAAAGTTCTTGTATTTGAAGATAAAATCTTTTTGCTTTGAAGAAGAAAGATCCAGCTGACTGAAATAAGTTCATTGGATGAAAACCAACAAAAATTGACAAGAACCACGAAAAGTTCTTGTATTTTAAGATAAAATCTTACTCTATTAAGGAAGAAACATCCAGCTCGCTGAAATATGTTCATTTGCTGAAAACCATCAAAACCACGAAAAGTTCTTGTATTTGAAGATAAAATCTTTTTGCTTTGAAGAAGAAAGATCTGGCTGACTGAAATAAGTTCATTAGATGAAATCCAACAAAAATTGACAAGAACCACGAAAAGTTCTTGTATTTTAAGATAAAATCTTAGGCTATTAAAGAAAAAACTTCCAGCTCGCTGAAATCTGTTCATTTCCTGAAAACCATCAAAACCACGAAAAGTTCTTGTATTTGAAGATAAAATCTTTTTGCTTTGAAGAAGAAAGATCCAGCTGACTGAAATAAGTTCATTGGATGAAAACCAACAAAAATTAACAAGAACCACGAAAAGTTCTTGTATTTTAAGATAAAATCTTACTCTTTTTAGGAAAAACCTTCCAGCTCACTGAAATATGTTCATTTGCTGAAAACCATCAAAACCACGAAAAGTTCTTGTATTTGAAGATAAAATCTTTTTGCTTTGAATAAGAACGATCTAGCGATCTGAAATAAGTTCATTAGATGAAAACCAACAAAAATTGACAACAACCACGAAAAGTTCTTGTATTTTAAGATAAAATCTTAGGCTATTAAAGAAAAAACTACCAGCTCGCTGAAATCTGTTCATTTGCTGAAAACCATCAAAACCACGAAAAGTTCTTGTATTTGAAGATAAAATCTTTTTGCTTTGAAGAAGAAAGATCTAGCTGACTGAAATAAGTTCATTAGATGAAAACCAACAAAAATTGACAAGAACCACGAAAAGTTCTTGTATTTTAAGATAAAATCTTACTCTATTCAGGAAAAAACTTCCAGCTCGCTGAAATATGTTCATTTGCTGAAAACCATCAAAACCACGAAAAGTTCTTGTATTTGAAGATAAAATCTTTTTGCTTTGAAGAAGAAAGATCTAGCTGACTGAAATAAGTTCATTAGATGAAAACCAACAAAAATTGACAAGAACCACGAAAAGTTCTTGTATTTTAAGATAAAATCTTACTCTATTCAGGAAAAAACTTCCAGCTCGCTGAAATATGTTCATTTGCTGAAAACCATCAAAACCACGAAAAGTTCTTGTATTTGAAGATAAAATCTTTTTGCTTTGAAGAAGAAAGATCTAGCTGGCTTAAATAAGTTCATTAGATGAAAACCAACAAAAATTGACAAGAACCACGAAAAGTTCTTGTGTTTTAAGATAAAATCTTACTCTATTAAGGAAAAAACTTCCAGCTCGCTGAAATATGTTCATTTGCTGAAAACCATCAAAACCACGAAAAGTTCTTGTATTTGAAGATAAAATCTTTTTGCTTTGAAGAAGAAAGATCTAGCTGACTGAAGTAAGTTCATTAGATGAAAACGAACACAAATTGACAAGAACCACGAAAACTTCTTGTATTTTAAGATAATATCTTACGCTATTAAAGAAAAAACTTCTGGCTCGCTGAAATATGTTCATTTGCTGAAAACCAACAAAACCACGAAAAGTTCTTGTATTTGAAGATAAAATCTTTTTGCTTTGAAGAAGAAAGATCCAGCTGACTGAAATAAGTTCATTGGATGAAAACCAACAAAAATTGACAAGAACCACGAAAAGTTCTTGTATTTTAAGATAAAATCTTACTCTATTAAGGAAAAAACTTCCAGCTCGCTGAAATGTGTTCATTTGCTGAAAACCATCAAAACCACGAAAAGTTCTTGTATTTGAAGATAAAATCTTTTTGCTTTGAAGAAGAAAGATCTAGCTGACTGAAATAAGTTCATCAGATGAAAACCAACAAAAATTGACAAGAACCACGAAAAGTTCTTGTATTTTAAGATAAAATCTTACTCTATTAAGGAAAAAACATCCAGCTCGCTGAAATATATTCATTTGCTGAAAACCATCAAAACCACGAAAAGTTCTTGTATTTGAAGATAAAATCTTTTTGCTTTGAAGAAGAAAGATCTAGCTATCTGAAATAAGTTCATTAGATGAAAACCAACAAAAATTGACAACAACCACGAAAAGTTCTTGTATTTTAAGATAAAATCTTAGGCTATTAAAGAAAAAACTACCAGCTCGCTTAAATCTGTTCATTTGCTGAAAACCATCAAAACCACGAAAAGTTCTTGTATTTGAAGATAAAATCTTTTTGCTTTGAAGAAGAAAGATCTAGCTGACTGAAATAAGTTCATTAGATGAAAACCAACAAAAATTGACAAGAACCACGAAAAGTTCTTGTATTTTAAGATAAAATCTTACTCTATTCAGGAAAAAACTTCCAGCTCGCTGAAATATGTTCATTTGCTGAAAACCATCAAAACCACGAAAAGTTCTTGTATTTGAAGATAAAATCTTTTTGCTTTGAAGAAGAAAGATCTAGCTGACTGAAATAAGTTCATTCGATGAAAACCAACAAAAATTGACAAGAACCACGAAAAGTTCTTGTATTTTAAGATAAAATCTTACGCGATTGAAGAGAAAACTCCCAGCTCGCTGAAATATGTTCATTTGCTGAAAACCAACAAAACCACAAAAAGTTCTTGTATTTGAAGATAAAATCTTTTTGCTTTGAAGAAGAAAGATCTAGCTGACTGAAATAAGTTCATTCGATGAAAACCAACAAAAATTGACAAGAACCACGAAAAGTTCTTGTATTTTAAGATAATATCTTACGCTATTAAAGAAAAAACTTCTGGCTCGCTGAAATATGTTCATTTGCTGAAAACCATCAAAACCACGAAAAGTTCTTGTATTTGAAGATAAAATCTTTTTGCTTTGAAGAAGAAAGATCTAGCTGGCTTAAATAAGTTCATTAGATGAAAACCAACAAAAATTGACAAGAACCACGAAAAGTTCTTGTATTTTAAGATAAAATCTTACTCTATTAAGGAAAAAACGTCCAGCTCGCTGAAATATGTTCATTTGCTGAAAACCATCAAAACCACGAAAAGTTCTTGTATTTGAAGATAAAATCTTTTTGCTTTGAAGAAGAAAGATCTAGCTGACTGAAATAAGTTCATTAGATGAAAACGAACAAAATTTGACAAGAACCACGAAAACTTCTTGTATTTTAAGATAATATCTTACGCTATTAAAGAAAAAACTTCTGGCTCGCTGAAATATGTTCATTTGCTGAAAACCAACAAAACCACGAAAAGTTCTTGTATTTGAAGATAAAATCTTTTTGCTTTGAAGAAGAAAGATCCAGCTGACTGAAATAAGTTCATTGGATGAAAACCAACAAAAATTGACAAGAACCACGAAAAGTTCTTGTATTTTAAGATAAAATCTTACTCTATTAAGGAAGAAACATCCAGCTCGCTGAAATATGTTCATTTGCTGAAAACCATCAAAACCACGAAAAGTTCTTGTATTTGAAGATAAAATCTTTTTGCTTTGAAGAAGAAAGATCTGGCTGACTGAAATAAGTTCATTAGATGAAATCCAACAAAAATTGACAAGAACCACGAAAAGTTCTTGTATTTTAAGATAAAATCTTACTCTATTAAGGAAAAAACTTCCAGCTCGCTGAAATCTGTTCATTTGCTGAAAACCAACAAAACCACGAAAAGTTCTTGTATTTGAAGATAAAATCTTTTTGCTTTGACGAAGAAAGATCTAGCTGACTGAAATAAGTTCATTAGATGAAAACCAACAAAAATTGACAAGAACCACGAAAAGTTCTTGTATTTTAAGATAAAATCTTAGGCTATTAAAGAAAAAACTTCCAGCTCGCTGAAATCTGTTCATTTCCTGAAAACCATCAAAACCACGAAAAGTTCTTGTATTTGAAGATAAAATCTTTTTGCTTTGAAGAAGAAAGATCCAGCTGACTGAAATAAGTTCATTGGATGAAAACCAACAAAAATTAACAAGAACCACGAAAAGTTCTTGTATTTTAAGATAAAATCTTACTCTTTTTAGGAAAAACCTTCCAGCTCACTGAAATATGTTCATTTGCTGAAAACCATCAAAACCACGAAAAGTTCTTGTATTTGAAGATAAAATCTTTTTGCTTTGAAGAAGAAAGATCTAGCTGGCTTAAATAAGTTCATTAGATGAAAACCAACAAAAATTGACAAGAACCACGAAAAGTTCTTGTATTTTAAGATAAAATCTTACTCTATTAAGGAAAAAACGTCCAGCTCGCTGAAATATGTTCATTTGCTGAAAACCATCAAAACCACGAAAAGTTCTTGTATTTGAAGATAAAATCTTTTTGCTTTGAAGAAGAAAGATCTAGCTGACTGAAATAAGTTCATTAGATGAAAACGAACAAAATTTGACAAGAACCACGAAAACTTCTTGTATTTTAAGATAAAATCTTACTCTATTAAGGAAAAAACATCCAGCTCGCTGAAATATGTTCATTTGCTGAAAACCATCAAAACCACAAAAAGTTCTTGTATTTGAAGATAAAATCTTTTTGCTTTGAAGAAGAAAGATCTGGCTGACTGAAATAAGTTCATTAGATGAAAACCAACAAAAATTGACAAGAACCACGAAAAGTTCTTGTATTTTAAGCTAAAATCTTACTCTATTAAGGAAAAAACTTCCAGCTCGCTGAAATCGGTTCATTTGCTGAAAACCAACAAAACCACGAAAAGTTCTTGTATTTGAAGATAAAATCTTTTTGCTTTGACGAAGAAAGATGTAGCTGACTGAAATAAGTTCATTGGATGAAATCCAACAAAAATTGACAAGAACCACGAAAAGTTCTTGTATTTTAAGATAAAATCTTACTCTATTAAGGAAAAAACTTCCAGCTCGCTGAAATCTGTTCATTTGCTGAAAACCAACAAAACCACGAAAAGTTCTTGTATTTGAAGATAAAATCTTTTTGCTTTGAAGAAGAAAGATCTAGCTGACTGAAATAAGTTCATTAGATGAAAACGAACAAAATTTGACAAGAACCACGAAAACTTCTTGTATTTTAAGATAATATCTTACGCTATTAAAGAAAAAACTTCTGGCTCGCTGAAATATGTTCATTTGCTGAAAACCAACAAAACCACGAAAAGTTCTTGTATTTGAAGATAAAATCTTTTTGCTTTGAAGAAGAAAGATCCAGCTGACTGAAATAAGTTCATTGGATGAAAACCAACAAAAATTGACAAGAACCACGAAAAGTTCTTGTATTTTAAGATAAAATCTTACTCTATTAAGGAAGAAACATCCAGCTCGCTGAAATATGTTCATTTGCTGAAAACCATCAAAACCACGAAAAGTTCTTGTATTTGAAGATAAAATCTTTTTGCTTTGAAGAAGAAAGATCTGGCTGACTGAAATAAGTTCATTAGATGAAATCCAACAAAAATTGACAAGAACCACGAAAAGTTCTTGTATTTTAAGATAAAATCTTACTCTATTAAGGAAAAAACTTCCAGCTCGCTGAAATCTGTTCATTTGCTGAAAACCAACAAAACCACGAAAAGTTCTTGTATTTGAAGATAAAATCTTTTTGCTTTGACGAAGAAAGATCTAGCTGACTGAAATAAGTTCATTAGATGAAAACCAACAAAAATTGACAAGAACCACGAAAAGTTCTTGTATTTTAAGATAAAATCTTAGGCTATTAAAGAAAAAACTTCCAGCTCGCTGAAATCTGTTCATTTCCTGAAAACCATCAAAACCACGAAAAGTTCTTGTATTTGAAGATAAAATCTTTTTGCTTTGAAGAAGAAAGATCCAGCTGACTGAAATAAGTTCATTGGATGAAAACCAACAAAAATTAACAAGAACCACGAAAAGTTCTTGTATTTTAAGATAAAATCTTACTCTTTTTAGGAAAAACCTTCCAGCTCACTGAAATATGTTCATTTGCTGAAAACCATCAAAACCACGAAAAGTTCTTGTATTTGAAGATAAAATCTTTTTGCTTTGAAGAAGAAAGATCTAGCTGACTGAAATAAGTTCATTCGATGAATACCAACAAAAATTGACAAGAACCACGAAAAGTTCTTGTATTTTAAGATAAAATCTTACGCTATTGAAGAGAAAACTCCCAGCTCGCTGAAATATGTTCATTTGCTGAAAACCAACAAAACCACGAAAAGTTCTTGTATTTGAAGATAAAATCTTTTTGCTTTGAAGAAGAAAGATCTAGCTGACTGAAATAAGTTCATTAGATGAAAACCAACAAAAATTGACAAGAACCACGAAAAGTTCTTGTATTTTAAGATAAAATCTTACTCTATTAAGGAAAAAACTTCCAGCTCGCTGAAATATGTTCATTTGCTGAAAACCATCAAAACCACGAAAAGTTCTTGTATTTGAAGATAAAATCTTTTTGCTTTGAAGAAGAAAGATCTAGCTGACTGAAATAAGTTCATTAGATGAAAACGAACAAAATTTGACAAGAACCACGAAAACTTCTTGTATTTTAAGATAATATCTTACGCTATTAAAGAAAAAACTTCTGGCTCGCTGAAATATGTTCATTTGCTGAAAACCATCAAAACCACGAAAAGTTCTTGTATTTGAAGATAAAATCTTTTTGCTTTGAAGAAGAAAGATCCAGCTGACTGAAATAAGTTCATTGGATGAAAACCAACAAAAATTGACAAGAACCACGAAAAGTTCTTGTATTTTAAGATAAAATCTTACGCTATTGAAGAGAAAACTCCCAGCTCGCTGAAATATGTTCATTTGCTGAAAACCAACAAAACCACGAAAAGTTCTTGTATTTGAAGATAAAATCTTTTTGCTTTGAAGAAGAAAGGTCTAGCTGACTGAAATAAGTTCATTAGATGAAAACCAACAAAAATTGACAAGAACCACGAAAAGTTCTTGTATTTTAAGATAAAATCTTACTCTATTCAGGAAAAAACTTCCAGCTCGCTGAAATATGTTCATTTGCTGAAAACCATCAAAACCACGAAAAGTTCTTGTATTTGAAGATAAAATCTTTTTGCTTTGAAGAAGAAAGATCTAGCTGACTGAAATAAGTTCATTAGATGAAAACCAACAAAAATTGACAAGAACCACGAAAAGTTCTTGTATTTTAAGATAAAATCTTACGCTATTAAAGAAAAAACTTCTGGCTCGCTGAAATATGTTCATTTGCTGAAAACCATCAAAACCACGAAAAGTTCTTGTATTTGAAGATAAAATCTTTTTGCTTTGAAGAAGAAAGATCCAGCTGACTGAAATAAGTTCATTAGATGAAAACCAACAAAAATTGACAAGAACCACGAAAAGTTCTTGTATTTTAAGATAAAATCTTACTCTATTCAGGAAAAAACTTCCAGCTCGCTGAAATATGTTCATTTGCTGAAAACCATCAAAACCACGAAAAGTTCTTGTATTTGAAGATAAAATCTTTTTGCTTTGAAGAAGAAAGATCTAGCTGACTGAAATAAGTTCATTCGATGAATACCAACAAAAATTGACAAGAACCACGAAAAGTTCTTGTATTTTAAGATAAAATCTTACGCTATTGAAGAGAAAACTCCCAGCTCGCTGAAATATGTTCATTTGCTGAAAACCAACAAAACCACGAAAAGTTCTTGTATTTGAAGATAAAATCTTTTTGCTTTGAAGAAGAAAGATCTAGCTGACTGAAATAAGTTCATTAGATGAAAACCAACAAAAATTGACAAGAACCACGAAAAGTTCTTGTATTTTAAGATAAAATCTTACTCTATTAAGGAAAAAACTTCCAGCTCGCTGAAATATGTTCATTTGCTGAAAACCATCAAAACCACGAAAAGTTCTTGTATTTGAAGATAAAATCTTTTTGCTTTGAAGAAGAAAGATCTAGCTGACTGAAATAAGTTCATTAGATGAAAACGAACAAAATTTGACAAGAACCACGAAAACTTCTTGTATTTTAAGATAATATCTTACGCTATTAAAGAAAAAACTTCTGGCTCGCTGAAATATGTTCATTTGCTGAAAACCATCAAAACCACGAAAAGTTCTTGTATTTGAAGATAAAATCTTTTTGCTTTGAAGAAGAAAGATCCAGCTGACTGAAATAAGTTCATTGGATGAAAACCAACAAAAATTGACAAGAACCACGAAAAGTTCTTGTATTTTAAGATAAAATCTTACTCTATTAAGGAAAAAACTTCCAGCTCGCTGAAATATGTTCATTTGCTGAAAACCATCAAAACCACGAAAAGTTCTTGTATTTGAAGATAAAATCTTTTTGCTTTGAAGAAGAAAGATCTGGCTGACTGAAATAAGTTCATTAGATGAAAACCAACAAAAATTGACAAGAACCACGAAAAGTTCTTGTATTTTAAGATAAAATCTTACTCTATTAAGGAAAAAACTTCCAGCTCGCTGAAATATGTTCATTTGCTGAAAACCATCAAAACCACGAAAAGTTCTTGTATTTGAAGATACAATCTTTTTGCTTTGAAGAAGAAAGATCTGGCTGACTGAAATAAGTTCATTAGATGAAAACCAACAAAAATTGACAAGAACCACGAAAAGTTCTTGTATTTTAAGATAAAATCTTACTCTATTAAGGAAAAAACTTCCAGCTCGCTGAAATATGTTCATTTGCTGAAAACCAACAAAACCACGAAAAGTTCTTGTATTTGAAGATAAAATCTTTTTGCTTTGAAGAAGAAAGATCTAGCTGGCTTAAATAAGTTCATTAGATGAAAACCAACAAAAATTGACAAGAACCACGAAAAGTTCTTGTATTTTAAGATAAAATCTTAGGCTATTAAAGAAAAAACTTCCAGCTCGCTGAAATCTGTTCATTTCCTGAAAACCATCAAAACCACGAAAAGTTCTTGTATTTGAAGATAAAATCTTTTTGCTTTGAAGAAGAAAGATCCAGCTGACTGAAATAAGTTCATTGGATGAAAACCAACAAAAATTGACAAGAACCACGAAAAGTTCTTGTATTTTAAGATAAAATCTTACCCTTTTTAGGAAAAACCTTCCAGCTCACTGAAATATGTTCATTTGCTGAAAACCATCAAAACCACGAAAAGTTCTTGTATTTGAAGATAAAATCTTTTTGCTTTGAAGAAGAAAGATCTAGCTATCTGAAATAAGTTCATTGGATGAAAACCAACAAAAATTGACAAGAACCACGAAAAGTTCTTGTATTTTAAGATAAAATCTTACTCTATTCAGGAAAAAACTTCCAGCTCGCTGAAATATGTTCATTTGCTGAAAACCATCAAAACCACGAAAAGTTCTTGTATTTGAAGATAAAATCTTTTTGCTTTGAAGATGAAAGATCTAGCTGACTGAAATAAGTTCATTCGATGAAAACCAACAAAAATTGACAAGAACCACGAAAAGTTCTTGTATTTTAAGATAAAATCTTACGCTATTGAAGAGAAAACTCCCAGCTCGCTGAAATCTGTTCATTTGCTGAAAACCAACAAAACCACGAAAAGTTCTTGTATTTGAAGATAAAATCTTTTTGCTTTGAAGAAGAAAGGTGTAGCTGACTGAAATAAGTTCATTGGATGAAAACCAACAAAAATTGACAAGAACCACGAAAAGTTCTTGTATTTTAAGATAAAATCTTACTCTATTAAGGAAAAAACTTCCAGCTCGCTGAAATATGTTCATTTGCTGAAAACCATCAAAACCACGAAAAGTTCTTGTATTTGAAGATAGAATCTTTTTGCTTTGAAGAAGAAAGATCTGGCTGACTGAAATAAGTTCATTAGATGAAAACCAACAAAAATTGACAAGAACCACGAAAAGTTCTTGTATTTTAAGATAAAATCTTACTCTATTAAGGAAAAAACTTCCAGCTCGCTGAAATATGTTCATTTGCTGAAAACCATCAAAACCACGAAAAGTTCTTGTATTTCAAGATAAAATCTTTTTGCTTTGAAGAAGGAAGATCTAGCTGACTGAAATAAGTTCATTAGATGAAAACGAACAAAATTTGACAAGAACCACGAAAACTTCTTGTATTTTAAGATAATATCTTACGCTATTAAAGAAAAAACTTCTGGCTCGCTGAAATATGTTCATTTGCTGAAAACCAACAAAACCACGAAAAGTTCTTGTATTTGAAGATAAAATCTTTTTGCTTTGAAGAAGAAAGATCCAGCTGACTGAAATAAGTTCATTGGATGAAAACCAACAAAAATTGACAAGAACCACGAAAAGTTCTTGTATTTTAAGATAAAATCTTACTCTATTAAGGAAGAAACATCCTGCTCGCTGAAATATGTTCATTTGCTGAAAACCATCAAAACCACGAAAAGTTCTTGTATTTGAAGATAAAATCTTTTTGCTTTGAAGAAGAAAGATCTGGCTGACTGAAATAAGTTCATTAGATGAAATCCAACAAAAATTGACAAGAACCACGAAAAGTTCTTGTATTTTAAGATAAAATCTTACTCTATTAAGGAAAAAACTTCCAGCTCGCTGAAATCTGTTCATTTGCTGAAAACCAACAAAACCACGAAAAGTTCTTGTATTTGAAGATAAAATCTTTTTGCTTTGACGAAGAAAGATCTAGCTGACTGAAATAAGTTCATTAGATGAAAACCAACAAAAATTGACAAGAACCACGAAAAGTTCTTGTATTTTAAGATAAAATCTTAGGCTATTAAAGAAAAAACTTCCAGCTCGCTGAAATCTGTTCATTTCCTGAAAACCATCAAAACCACGAAAAGTTCTTGTATTTGAAGATAAAATCTTTTTGCTTTGAAGAAGAAAGATCCAGCTGACTGAAATAAGTTCATTGGATGAAAACCAACAAAAATTGACATGAACCACGAAAAGTTCTTGTATTTTAAGATAAAATCTTACTCTTTTTAGGAAAAACCTTCCAGCTCACTGAAATATGTTCATTTGCTGAAAACCATCAAAACCACGAAAAGTTCTTGTATTTGAAGATAAAATCTTTTTGCTTTGAATAAGAACGATCCAGCGATCTGAAATAAGTTCATTAGATGAAAACCAACAAAAATTGACAACAACCACGAAAAGTTCTTGTATTTTAAGATAAAATCTTAGGCTATTAAAGAAAAAACTACCAGCTCGCTGAAATCTGTTCATTTGCTGAAAACCATCAAAACCACGAAAAGTTCTTGTATTTGAAGATAAAATCTTTTTGCTTTGAAGAAGAAAGATCTAGCTGACTGAAATAAGTTCATTAGATGAAAACCAACAAAAATTGACAAGAACCACGAAAAGTTCTTGTATTTTAAGATAAAATCTTACTCTATTCAGGAAAAAACTTCCAGCTCGCTGAAATATGTTCATTTGCTGAAAACCATCAAAACCACGAAAAGTTCTTGTATTTGAAGATAAAATCTTTTTGCTTTGAAGAAGAAAGATCTCGCTGACTGAAATAAGTTCATTCGATGAATACCAACAAAAATTGACAAGAACCACGAAAAGTTCTTGTATTTTAAGATAAAATCTTACGCTATTGAAGAGAAAACTCCCAGCTCGCTGAAATATGTTCATTTGCTGAAAACCAACAAAACCACGAAAAGTTCTTGTATTTGAAGATAAAATCTTTTTGCTTTGAAGAAGAAAGATCTAGCTGACTGAAATAAGTTCATTAGATGAAAACCAACAAAAATTGACAAGAACCACGAAAAGTTCTTGTATTTTAAGATAAAATCTTACTCTATTAAGGAAAAAACTTCCAGCTCGCTGAAATATGTTCATTTGCTGAAAACCATCAAAACCACGAAAAGTTCTTGTATTTGAAGATAAAATCTTTTTGCTTTGAAGAAGAAAGATCTAGCTGACTGAAATAAGTTCATTAGATGAAAACGAACAAAATTTGACAAGAACCACGAAAACTTCTTGTATTTTAAGATAATATCTTACGCTATTAAAGAAAAAACTTCTGGCTCGCTGAAATATGTTCATTTGCTGAAAACCATCAAAACCACGAAAAGTTCTTGTATTTGAAGATAAAATCTTTTTGCTTTGAAGAAGAAAGATCTAGCTGACTGAAATAAGTTCATTGGATGAAAACCAACAAAAATTGACAAGAACCACGAAAAGTTCTTGTATTTTAAGATAAAATCTTACTCTATTAAGGAAAAAACTTCCAGCTCGCTGAAATATGTTCATTTGCTGAAAACCATCAAAACCACGAAAAGTTCTTGTATTTGAAGATAAAATCTTTTTGCTTTGAAGAAGAAAGATCTGGCTGACTGAAATAAGTTCATTAGATGAAAACCAACAAAAATTGACAAGAACCACGAAAAGTTCTTGTATTTTAAGATAAAATCTTACTCTATTAAGGAAAAAACTTCCAGCTCGCTGAAATATGTTCATTTGCTGAAAACCATCAAAACCACGAAAAGTTCTTGTATTTGAAGATAAAATCTTTTTGCTTTGAAGAAGAAAGATCTAGCTGGCTTAAATAAGTTCATTAGATGAAAACCAACAAAAATTGACAAGAACCACGAAAAGTTCTTGTATTTTAAGATAAAATCTTACTCTATTAAGGAAAAAACTTCCAGCTCGCTGAAATATGTTCATTTGCTGAAAACCAACAAAACCACGAAAAGTTCTTGTATTTGAAGATAAAATCTTTTTGCTTTGAAGAAGAAAGATCTAGCTGGCTTAAATAAGTTCATTAGATGAAAACCAACAAAAATTGACAAGAACCACGAAAAGTTCTTGTATTTTAACATAAAATCTTACTCTATTAAGGAAAAAACTTCCAGCTCGCTGAAATATGTTCATTTGCTGAAAACCAACAAAACCACGAAAAGTTCTTGTATTTGAAGATAAAATCTTTTTGCTTTGAAGAAGAAAGATCCAGCTGACTGAAATAAGTTAATGAGATGAAATCCAACAAAAATTGACAAGAACCACGAAAAGTTCTTGTATTTTAAGATAAAATCTTCAGCTATTAAAGAAAAAACTTCCAGCTCGCTGAAATCTGTTCATTTCCTGAAAACCATCAAAACCACGAAAAGTTCTTGTATTTGAAGATAAAATCTTTTTGCTTTGAAGAAGAAAGATCCAGCTGACTGAAATAAGTTCATTGGATGAAAACCAACAAAAATTGACAAGAACCGCGAAAATTTCTTGTATTTTAAGATAAAATCTTACTCTTTTTAGGAAAAACCTTCCAGCTCGCTGAAATATGTTCATTTGCTGAAAACCATCAAAACCACGAAAAGTTCTTGTATTTGAAGATAAAATCTTTTTTCTTTGAAGAAGAAAGATCTGGCTGACTGAAATAAGTTCATTAGATGAAATCCAACAAAAATTGACAAGAACCACGAAAAGTTCTTGTATTTTAAGATAAAATCTTACTCTATTAAGGAAAAAACTTCCAGCTCGCTGAAATCTGTTCATTTGCTGAAAACCAACAAAACCACGAAAAGTTCTTGTATTTGAAGATAAAATCTTTTTGCTTTGACGAAGAAAGATCTAGCTGACTGAAATAAGTTCATTAGATGAAAACCAACAAAAATTGACAAGAACCACGAAAAGTTCTTGTATTTTAAGATAAAATCTTAGGCTATTAAAGAAAAAACTTCCAGCTCGCTGAAATCTGTTCATTTCCTGAAAACCATCAAAACCACGAAAAGTTCTTGTATTTGAAGATAAAAACTTTTTGCTTTGAAGAAGAAAGATCCAGCTGACTGAAATAAGTTCATTGGATGAAAACCAACAAAAATTGACAAGAACCACGAAAAGTTCTTGTATTTTAAGATAAAATCTTACTCTTTTTCGGAAAAACCTTCCAGCTCACTGAAATATGTTCATTTGCTTAAAACCATCAAAACCACGAAAAGTTCTTGTATTTGAAGATAAAATCTTTTTGCTTTGAATAAGAACGATCTAGCGATCTGAAATAAGTTCATTAGATGAAAACCAACAAAAATTGACAACAACCACGAAAAGTTCTTGTATTTTAAGATAAAATCTTAGGCTATTAAAGAAAAAACTACCAGCTCGCTGAAATCTGTTCATTTGCTGAAAACCATCAAAACCACGAAAAGTTCTTGTATTTGAAGATAAAATCTTTTTGCTTTGAAGAAGAAAGATCTAGCTGACTGAAATAAGTTCATTAGATGAAAACCAACAAAAATTGACAAGAACCACGAAAAGTTCTTGTATTTTAAGATAAAATCTTACTCTATTCAGGAAAAAACTTCCAGCTCGCTGAAATATGTTCATTTGCTGAAAACCATCAAAACCACGAAAAGTTCTTGTATTTGAAGATAAAATCTTTTTGCTTTGAAGAAGAAAGATCTCGCTGACTGAAATAAGTTCATTCGATGAATACCAACAAAAATTGACAAGAACCACGAAAAGTTCTTGTATTTTAAGATAAAATCTTACGCTATTGAAGAGAAAACTCCCAGCTCGCTGAAATATGTTCATTTGCTGAAAACCAACAAAACCACGAAAAGTTCTTGTATTTGAAGATAAAATCTTTTTGCTTTGAAGAAGAAAGATCTAGCTGACTGAAATAAGTTCATTAGATGAAAACCAACAAAAATTGACAAGAACCACGAAAAGTTCTTGTATTTTAAGATAAAATCTTACTCTATTAAGGAAAAAACTTCCAGCTCGCTGAAATATGTTCATTTGCTGAAAACCATCAAAACCACGAAAAGTTCTTGTATTTGAAGATAAAATCTTTTTGCTTTGAAGAAGAAAGATCTAGCTGACTGAAATAAGTTCATTAGATGAAAACGAACAAAATTTGACAAGAACCACGAAAACTTCTTGTATTTTAAGATAATATCTTACGCTATTAAAGAAAAAACTTCTGGCTCGCTGAAATATGTTCATTTGCTGAAAACCATCAAAACCACGAAAAGTTCTTGTATTTGAAGATAAAATCTTTTTGCTTTGAAGAAGAAAGATCCAGCTGACTGAAATAAGTTCATTGGATGAAAACCAACAAAAATTGACAAGAACCACGAAAAGTTCTTGTATTTTAAGATAAAATCTTACTCTATTAAGGAAAAAACTTCCAGCTCGCTGAAATATGTTCATTTGCTGAAAACCATCAAAACCACGAAAAGTTCTTGTATTTGAAGATAAAATCTTTTTGCTTTGAAGAAGAAAGATCTGGCTGACTGAAATAAGTTCATTAGATGAAAACCAACAAAAATTGACAAGAACCACGAAAAGTTCTTGTATTTTAAGATAAAATCTTACTCTATTAAGGAAAAAACTTCCAGCTCGCTGAAATATGTTCATTTGCTGAAAACCAACAAAACCACGAAAAGTTCTTGTATTTGAAGATAAAATCTTTTTGCTTTGAAGAAGAAAGATCTAGCTGGCTTAAATAAGTTCATTAGATGAAAACCAACAAAAATTGACAAGAACCACGAAAAGTTCTTGTATTTTAACATAAAATCTTACTCTATTAAGGAAAAAACTTCCAGCTCGCTGAAATATGTTCATTTGCTGAAAACCAACAAAACCACGAAAAGTTCTTGTATTTGAAGATAAAATCTTTTTGCTTTGAAGAAGAAAGATCCAGCTGACTGAAATAAGTTCATTGGATGAAAACCAACAAAAATTGACAAGAACCACGAAAAGCTCTTGTATTTTAAGATAAAATCTTACTCTATTAAGGAAAAAACATCCAGCTCGCTGAAATATGTTCATTTGCTGAAAACCATCAAAACCACGAAAAGTTCTTGTATTTGAAGATAAAATCTTTTTGCTTTGAAGAAGAAAGATCTGGCTGACTGAAATAAGTTAATTAGATGAAATCCAACAAAAATTGACAAGAACCACGAAAAGTTCTTGTATTTTAAGATAAAATCTTCGGCTATTAAAGAAAAAACTTCCAGCTCGCTGAAATCTGTTCATTTCCTGAAAACCATCAAAACCACGAAAAGTTCTTGTATTTGAAGATAAAATCTTTTTGCTTCGAAGAAGAAAGATCCAGCTGACTGAAATAAGTTCATTGGATGAAAACCAACAAAAATTGACAAGAACCGCGAAAAGTTCTTGTATTTTAAGATAAAATCTTACTCTTTTTAGGAAAAACCTTCCAGCTCACTGAAATATGTTCATTTGCTGAAAACCATCAAAACCACAAAAAGTTCTTGTATTTGAAGATAAAATCTTTTTGCTTTGAATAAGAAAGATCTAGCGATCTGAAATAAGTTCATTAGATGAAAACCAACAAAAATTGACAACAACCACGAAAAGTTCTTGTATTTTAAGATAAAATCTTAGGCTATTAAAGAAAAAACTACCAGCTCGCTGAAATCTGTTCATTTGCTGAAAACCATCAAAACCACGAAAAGTTCTTGTATTTGAAGATAAAATCTTTTTGCTTTGAAGAAGAAAGATCTAGCTGACTGAAATAAGTTCATTAGATGAAAACCAACAAAAATTGACAAGAACCACGAAAAGTTCTTGTATTTTAAGATAAAATCTTACTCTATTCAGGAAAAAACTTCCAGCTCGCTGAAATATGTTCATTTGCTGAAAACCATCAAAACCACAAAAAGTTCTTGTATTTGAAGATAAAATCTTTTTCCTTTGAAGAAGAAAGATCTAGCTGACTGAAATAAGTTCATTCGATGAAAACCAACAAAAATTGACAAGAACCACGAAAAGTTCTTGTATTTTAAGATAAAATCTTACGCTATTGAAGAGAAAACTCCCAGCTCGCTGAAATATGTTCAGTTGCTGAAAACCAACAAAACCACGAAAAGTTCTTGTATTTGAAGATAAAATCTTTTTGCTTTGAAGAAGAAAGATCTAGCTGACTGAAATAAGTTCATTAGATGAAAACGAACAAAATTTGACAAGAACCACGAAAACTTCTTGTATTTTAAGGTAATATCTTACGCTATTAAAGAAAAAACTTCTGGCTCGCTGAAATATGTGCATTTGCTGAAAACCAACAAAACCACGAAAAGTTCTTGTATTTGAAGATAAAATCTTTTTGCTTTGAAGAAGAAAGATCAAGCTGACTGAAATAAGTTCATTAGATGAAAACCAACAAAAATTGACAAGAACCACGAAAAGTTCTTGTATTTTAAGATAAAATCTTACTCTATTAAGGAAAAAACATCCAGCTCGCTGAAATATGTTCATTTGCTGAAAACCATCAAAACCACGAAAAGTTCTTGTATTTGAAGATAAAATCTTTTTGCTTTGAAGAAGAAAGTTCTGGCTGACTGAAATAAGTTCATTAGATGAAAACCAACAAAAATTGACAAGAACCACGAAAAGTTCTTGTATTTTAAGATAAAATCTTACTCTATTAAGGAAAAAACTTCCAGCTCGCTGAAATCTGTTCATTTGCTGAAAACCAACAAAACCACGAAAAGTTCTTGTATTTGAAGATAAAATCTTTTTGCCTTGACGAAGAAAGATCTAGCTGACTGAAATAAGTTCATTAGATGAAAACCAACAAAAATTGACAAGAACCACGAAAAGTTCTTGTATTTTAAGATAAAATCTTAGGCGATTAAAGAAAAAACTTCCAGCTCGCTGAAATCTGTTCATTTGCTGAAAACCATCAAAACCACGAAAAGTTCTTGTATTTGAAGATAAAATCTTTTTGCTTTGAAGAAGAAAGATCTAGCTGACTGAAATAAGTTCATTAGATGAAAACGAACAAAATTTGACAAGAACCACGAAAACTTCTTGTATTTTAAGATAATATCTTACGCTATTAAAGAAAAAACTTCTGGCTCGCTGAAATATGTTCATTTGCTGAAAACCATCAAAACCACAAAAAGTTCTTGTATTTGAAGATAAAATCTTTTTGCTTTGAAGAAGAAAGATCTAGCTGGCTTAAATAAGTTCATTAGATGAAAACCAACAAAAATTGACAAGAACCACGAAAAGTTCTTGTATTTTAAGATAAAATCTTACTCTATTAAGGAAAAAACTTCCAGCTCGCTGAAATATGTTCATTTGCTGAAAACCATCAAAACCACGAAAAGTTCTTGTATTTGAAGATAAAATCTTTTTGCTTTGAAGAAGAAAGATCTAGCTGACTGAAATAAGTTCATTAGATGAAAACGAACAAAATTTGACAAGAACCACGAAAACTTCTTGTATTTTAAGATAAAATCTTACTCTATTAAGGAAGAAACATCCAGCTCGCTGAAATATGTTCATTTGCTGAAAACCATCAAAACCACGAAAAGTTCTTGTATTTGAAGATAAAATCTTTTTGCTTTGAAGAAGAAAGATCTGGCTGACTGAAATAAGTTCATTAGATGAAATCCAACAAAAATTGACAAGAACCACGAAAAGTTCTTGTATTTTAAGATAAAATCTTACTCTATTAAGGAAAAAACTTCCAGCTCGCTGAAATATGTTCATTTGCTGAAAACCAACAAAACCACGAAAAGTTCTTGTATTTGAAGATAAAATCTTTTTGCTTTGACGAAGAAAGATCTAGCTGACTGAAATAAGTTCATTAGATGAAAACCAACAAAAATTGACAAGAACCACGAAAAGTTCTTGTATTTTAAGATAAAATCTTCGGCTATTAAAGAAAAAACTTCCAGCTCGCTGAAATCTGTTCATTTCCTGAAAACCATCAAAACCACGAAAAGTTCTTGTATTTGAAGATAAAATCTTTTTGCTTTGAAGAAGAAAGATCCAGCTGACTGAAATAAGTTCTTTGGATGAAAACCAACAAAAATTGACAAGAACCGCGAAAAGTTCTTGTATTTTAAGATAAAATCTTACTCTTTTTAGGAAAAACCTTCCAGCTCACTGAAATATGTTCATTTGCTGAAAACCATCAAAACCACAAAAAGTTCTTGTATTTGAAGATAAAATCTTTTTGCTTTGAATAAGAAAGATCTAGCGATCTGAAATAAGTTCATTAGATGAAAACCAACAAAAATTGACAACAACCACGAAAAGTTCTTGTATTTTAAGATAAAATCTTAGGCTATTAAAGAAAAAACTACCAGCTCGCTGAAATCTGTTCATTTGCTGAAAACCATCAAAACCACGAAAAGTTCTTGTATTTGAAGATAAAATCTTTTTGCTTTGAAGAAGAAAGATCTAGCTGACTGAAATAAGTTCATTAGATGAAAACCAACAAAAATTGACAAGAACCACGAAAAGTTCTTGTATTTTAAGATAAAATCTTACTCTATTCAGGAAAAAACTTCCAGCTCGCTGAAATATGTTCATTTGCTGAAAACCATCAAAACCACAAAAAGTTCTTGTATTTGAAGATAAAATCTTTTTCCTTTGAAGAAGAAAGATCTAGCTGACTGAAATAAGTTCATTCGATGAAAACCAACAAAAATTGACAAGAACCACGAAAAGTTCTTGTATTTTAAGATAAAATCTTACGCTATTGAAGAGAAAACTCCCAGCTCGCTGAAATATGTTCATTTGCTGAAAACCAACAAAACCACGAAAAGTTCTTGTATTTGAAGATAAAATCTTTTTGCTTTGAAGAAGAAAGATCTAGCTGACTGAAATAAGTTCATTAGATGAAAACGAACAAAATTTGACAAGAACCACGAAAACTTCTTGTATTTTAAGGTAATATCTTACGCTATTAAAGAAAAAACTTCTGGCTCGCTGAAATATGTTCATTTGCTGAAAACCAACAAAACCACGAAAAGTTCTTGTATTTGAAGATAAAATCTTTTTGCTTTGAAGAAGAAAGATCAAGCTGACTGAAATAAGTTCATTAGATGAAAACCAACAAAAATTGACAAGAACCACGAAAAGTTCTTGTATTTTAAGATAAAATCTTACTCTATTAAGGAAAAAACATCCAGCTCGCTGAAATATGTTCATTTGCTGAAAACCATCAAAACCACGAAAAGTTCTTGTATTTGAAGATAAAATCTTTTTGCTTTGAAGAAGAAAGTTCTGGCTGACTGAAATAAGTTCATTAGATGAAAACCAACAAAAATTGACAAGAACCACGAAAAGTTCTTGTATTTTAAGATAAAATCTTACTCTATTAAGGAAAAAACTTCCAGCTCGCTGAAATCTGTTCATTTGCTGAAAACCAACAAAACCACGAAAAGTTCTTGTATTTGAAGATAAAATCTTTTTGCCTTGACGAAGAAAGATCTAGCTGACTGAAATAAGTTCATTAGATGAAAACCAACAAAAATTGACAAGAACCACGAAAAGTTCTTGTATTTTAAGATAAAATCTTAGGCGATTAAAGAAAAAACTTCCAGCTCGCTGAAATCTGTTCATTTGCTGAAAACCATCAAAACCACGAAAAGTTCTTGTATTTGAAGATAAAATCTTTTTGCTTTGAAGAAGAAAGATCTAGCTGACTGAAATAAGTTCATTAGATGAAAACGAACAAAATTTGACAAGAACCACGAAAACTTCTTGTATTTTAAGATAATATCTTACGCTATTAAAGAAAAAACTTCTGGCTCGCTGAAATATGTTCATTTGCTGAAAACCATCAAAACCACGAAAAGTTCTTGTATTTGAAGATAAAATCTTTTTGCTTTGAAGAAGAAAGATCTAGCTGGCTTAAATAAGTTCATTAGATGAAAACCAACAAAAATTGACAAGAACCACGAAAAGTTCTTGTATTTTAAGATAAAATCTTACTCTATTAAGGAAAAAACTTCCAGCTCGCTGAAATATGTTCATTTGCTGAAAACCATCAAAACCACGAAAAGTTCTTGTATTTGAAGATAAAATCTTTTTGCTTTGAAGAAGAAAGATCTAGCTGACTGAAATAAGTTCATTAGATGAAAACGAACAAAATTTGACAAGAACCACGAAAACTTCTTGTATTTTAAGATAAAATCTTACTCTATTAAGGAAGAAACATCCAGCTCGCTGAAATATGTTCATTTGCTGAAAACCATCAAAACCACGAAAAGTTCTTGTATTTGAAGATAAAATCTTTTTGCTTTGAAGAAGAAAGATCTGGCTGACTGAAATAAGTTCATTAGATGAAATCCAACAAAAATTGACAAGAACCACGAAAAGTTCTTGTATTTTAAGATAAAATCTTACTCTATTAAGGAAAAAACTTCCAGCTCGCTGAAATATGTTCATTTGCTGAAAACCAACAAAACCACGAAAAGTTCTTGTATTTGAAGATAAAATCTTTTTGCTTTGACGAAGAAAGATCTAGCTGACTGAAATAAGTTCATTAGATGAAAACCAACAAAAATTGACAAGAACCACGAAAAGTTCTTGTATTTTAAGATAAAATCTTAGGCTATTAAAGAAAAAACTTCCAGCTCGCTGAAATCTGTTCATTTGCTGAAAACCATCAAAACCACGAAAAGTTCTTGTATTTGAAGATAAAATCTTTTTGCTTTGAAGAAGAAAGATCCAGCTGACTGAAATAAGTTCATTGGATGAAAACCAACAAAAATTGACAAGAACCACGAAAAGTTCTTGTATTTTAAGATAAAATCTTACTCTTTTTAGGAAAAACCTTCCAGCTCACTGAAATATGTTCATTTGCTGAAAACCATCAAAACCACGAAAAGTTCTTGTATTTGAAGATAAAATCTTTTTGCTTTGAATAAGAAAGATCCAGCGATCTGAAATAAGTTCATTAGATGAAAACCAACAAAAATTGACAACAACCACGAAAAGTTCTTGTATTTTAAGATAAAATCTTAGGCTATTAAAGAAAAAACTACCAGCTCGCTGAAATCTGTTCATTTGCTGAAAACCATCAAAACCACGAAAAGTTCTTGTATTTGAAGATAAAATCTTTTTGCTTTGAAGAAGAAAGATCTAGCTGACTGAAATAAGTTCATTCGATGAAAACCAACAAAAATTGACAAGAACCACGAAAAGTTCTTGTATTTTACGATAAAATCTTACGCTATTGAAGAGAAAACTCCCAGCTCGCTGAAATATGTTCATTTGCTGAAAACCAACAAAACCACGAAAAGTTCTTGTATTTGAAGATAAAATCTTTTTGCTTTGAAGAAGAAAGATCTAGCTGACTGAAATAAGTTCATTAGATGAAAACCAACAAAAATTGACAAGAACCACGAAAAGTTCTTGTATTTTAAGATAAAATCTTACTCTATTAAGGAAAAAACATCCAGCTCGCTGAAATATGTTCATTTGCTGAAAACCATCAAAACCACGAAAAGTTCTTGTATTTGAAGATAAAATCTTTTTGCTTGGAAGAAGAAAGATCTAGCTGGCTTAAATAAGTTCATTAGATGAAAACGAACAAAATTTGACAAGAACCACGAAAACTTCTTGTATTTTAAGATAATATCTTACGCTATTAAAGAAAAAACTTCTGGCTCGCTGAAATATGTTCATTTGCTGAAAACCATCAAAACCACGAAAAGTTCTTGTATTTGAAGATAAAATCTTTTTGCTTTGAAGAAGAAAGATCCAGCTGACTGAAATAAGTTCATTGGATGAAAACCAACAAAAATTGACAAGAACCACGAAAAGTTCTTGTATTTTAAGATAAAATCTTACTCTATTAAGGAAAAAACTTCCAGCTCGCTGAAATATGTTCATTTGCTGAAAACCATCAAAACCACGAAAAGAACATAAGAACATAAGAACATAAGAAATTGGAGCAGGAGTAGGCCAATCGGCCCCTCGAGCCTGCTCCGCCATTTAATAAGATCATGGCTGATCTGATCCCAACCACAAATCTAAAGAACACAAGAAGTCGGAGCAGGACCCGGCCACATAGCCCCTGGGCCCTCTCCGCCACCCACAGGGCATTGACCGATCCGAACTCAGCTTCATGTCCAATTTCCTGCCCGCTCCCCATAACCCCTAATTCCCTTTACTTCGAGGAAACTGTCTATTTCTGTTTTAAATTTATCTAATGATGTAGCTTCCACAGCTTCCTGGGGCAGCATATTCCACAGACCTACCACCCTCTGAGTGAAGAAGTTTCTCCTCATCTCAGTTTTGAAAGAGCAGCCCCTTATTCTAAGATTATGCCCCCTAGTTCTAGTTTCACCCATCTTTGGGAACATCCTTACTGCATCCACCCGATCAAGACCCCTCACAATCTTATATGTTTCAATAAGATCGCCTCTCATTCTTCTGAACTCCAATGAGTAGAGTCCCAATCTACTCAACCTCTCCTCATATGTGCGCCCCCTCATCCCCGGGATTAACCGAGTGAACCTTCTTTGTACTGCCTCGAGAGCAAGTATGTCTTTTCTTAAGTATGGAGACCAAAACTGTATGCAGTATTCCAGGTGCGGTCTCACCAATACCTTATATAACTGCAGCAATACCTCCCTGTTTTTATATTCTATCCCCCTAGCAATAAAAGCCAACATTCCGTTGGCTTTCTTGATCACCTGCTGCACCTGCATACCAACTTTTTGATTTTCTTGCACTAGGACCCCCAGATCCCTTTGTACTGCAGTACTTTCCAGTCTCTCACCATTAAGAAAATAACTTGCTCTCTGATTTTTCCTGCCAAAGTGCATAACCTCACATTTTCCAATATTATATTGCATCTGCCAAATCTCCGCCCACTCACCCAGCCTGTCTATATCCCCTTGCAGGTTTTTTATGTCCTCCTCACTCTCTACTTTCCCTCCCATCTTTGTATCATCTGCAAATTTTGATATGTTGCACTCGGTCCCCTCCTCCAAATCGTTAATATAGATTGTAAAGAGTTGGGGACCCAGCACCGACCCCTGTGGAACACCACTGGTTACTGGTTGCCAGTCCGAAAATGAACCATTTATCCCAACTCTCTGCTTCCTGTTTGATAACCAATCCTCCACCCATGCCAGAATATTACCCCCAATCCCGTGATTTTTTATCTTAAGTAATAATCTTTCATGTGGCACCTTGTCGAATGCCTTCTGGAAGTCTAAATACACTACGTCCACTGGTTCCCCTTTATCCACCCTATACGTTATATCCTCGAAGAACTCAAGCAAATTTGTCAGACATGACTTCCCCTTCATGAAGCCATGCTGACTTTGTCCTATTAAATTATGCTTATCTAAATGTTCCGTTACTGTCTCCTTAATAATAGACTCCAAAATTTTACCCACCACAGATGTTAAGCTAACTGGCCTATAATTTCCAGCCTTCTGCCTACTACCCTTTTTAAATAACGGTGTTACATTAGCAGTTTTCCAATCTGCCGGGACCTCTCCTGAGTCCAGGGAATTTTGGAAAACTATCACCAAAGCATCCACAATCCCTACTGCCACTTCCCTCAAGACCCTAGGATGGAAGCCATCAGGTCCAGGGGATTTATCCGCCTTGAGTCCCATTATTTTACTGAGTACCATCTCCTGAGTGATTTTAATCGTATTTAGCTCCTCCCCCCCGAGAGTCCCCTGTTTGTCCAGTGTTGGGATATTCTTAGTGTCCTCTACTGTAAAGACTGAAACAAAATATTTGTTCAGCATTTTTGCCATCTCCATGTTTCCCACCATTAATTTCCCGGTCTCATCCTCTAAGGGACCTACGTTTGCCTTAGCCACCCTTTTTCTTTTTATATAACTATAGAAACTCTTGCTATCTGTTTTTATATTTTTTGCTAATTTCTTTTCATAATCTAACTTCCCTTTCTTAATCAATCCTTTAGTTACTTTTTGCTGTCTTTTGAAGAATTCCCAATCTTCTATCCTCCCACTAAGTTTGGCTACCTTATATGTCCTTGTTTTTAGTCGGATACTATCCTTGATTTCTTTACTTAGCCACGGGTGGCTGTCATTTCTTTTATTGAAGATAAAATCTTTTTGCTTTGAAGAAGAAAGATCTGGCTGACTGAAATAAGTTCATTAGATGAAAACCAACAAAAATTGACAAGAACCACGAAAAGTTCTTGTATTTTAAGATAAAATCTTGCTCTATTAAGGAAAAAACTTCCAGCTCGCTGAAATATGTTCATTTGCTGAAAACCATCAAAACCACGAAAAGTTCTTGTATTTGAAGATAAAATCTTTTTGCTTTGAAGAAGAAAGATCTAGCTGGCTTAAATAAGTTCATGAGATGAAAACCAACAAAAATTGACAAGAACCACGAAAAGTTCTTGTATTTTAAGATAAAATCTTACTCTATTAAGGAAAAAACTTCCAGCTCGCTGAAATATGTTCATTTGCTGAAAACCAACAAAACCACGAAAAGTTCTTGTATTTGAAGATAAAATCTTTTTGCTTTGAAGAAGAAAGATCTAGCTGGCTTAAATAAGTTCATTAGATGAAAACCAACAAAAATTGACAAGAACCACGAAAAGTTCTTGTATTTTAACATAAAATCTTACTCTATTAAGGAAAAAACTTCCAGCTCGCTGAAATATGTTCATTTGCTGAAAACCAACAAAACCACGAAAAGTTCTTGTATTTGAAGATAAAATCTTTTTGCTTTGAAGAAGAAAGATCCAGCTGACTGAAATAAGTTCATTGGATGAAAACCAACAAAAATTGACAAGAACCACGAAAAGCTCTTGTATTTTAAGATAAAATCTTACTCTATTAAGGAAAAAACATCCAGCTCGCTGAAATATGTTCATTTGCTGAAAACCATCAAAACCACGAAAAGTTCTTGTATTTGAAGATAAAATCTTTTTGCTTTGAAGAAGAAAGATCTGGCTGACTGAAATAAGTTAATTAGATGAAATCCAACAAAAATTGACAAGAACCACGAAAAGTTCTTGTATTTTAAGATAAAATCTTCGGCTATTAAAGAAAAAACTTCCAGCTCGCTGAAATCTGTTCATTTCCTGAAAACCATCAAAACCACGAAAAGTTCTTGTATTTGAAGATAAAATCTTTTTGCTTTGAAGAAGAAAGATCCAGCTGACTGAAATAAGTTCATTGGATGAAAACCAACAAAAATTGACAAGAACCGCGAAAAGTTCTTGTATTTTAAGATAAAATCTTACTCTTTTTAGGAAAAACCTTCCAGCTCACTGAAATATGTTCATTTGCTGAAAACCATCAAAACCACGAAAAGTTCTTGTATTTGAAGATAAAATCTTTTTGCTTTGAATAAGAAAGATCTAGCGATCTGAAATAAGTTCATTAGATGAAAACCAACAAAAATTGACAACAACCACGAAAAGTTCTTGTATTTTAAGATAAAATCTTAGGCTATTAAAGAAAAAACTACCAGCTCGCTGAAATCTGTTCATTTGCTGAAAACCATCAAAACCACGAAAAGTTCTTGTATTTGAAGATAAAATCTTTTTGCTTTGAAGAAGAAAGATATAGCTGACTGAAATAAGTTCATTAGATGAAAACCAACAAAAATTGACAAGAACCACGAAAAGTTCTTGTATTTTAAGATAAAATCTTACTCTATTCAGGAAAAAACTTCCAGCTCGCTGAAATATGTTCATTTGCTGAAAACCATCAAAACCACAAAAAGTTCTTGTATTTGAAGATAAAATCTTTTTCCTTTGAAGAAGAAAGATCTAGCTGACTGAAATAAGTTCATTCGATGAAAACCAACAAAAATTGACAAGAACCACGAAAAGTTCTTGTATTTTAAGATAAAATCTTACGCTATTGAAGAGAAAACTCCCAGCTCGCTGAAATATGTTCATTTGCTGAAAACCAACAAAACCACGAAAAGTTCTTGTATTTGAAGATAAAATCTTTTTGCTTTGAAGAAGAAAGATCTAGCTGACTGAAATAAGTTCATTAGATGAAAACGAACAAAATTTGACAAGAACCACGAAAACTTCTTGTATTTTAAGGTAATATCTTACGCTATTAAAGAAAAAACTTCTGGCTCGCTGAAATATGTTCATTTGCTGAAAACCAACAAAACCACGAAAAGTTCTTGTATTTGAAGATAAAATCTTTTTGCTTTGAAGAAGAAAGATCTAGCTGACTGAAATAAGTTCATTAGATGAAAACCAACAAAAATTGACAAGAACCACGAAAAGTTCTTGTATTTTAAGATAAAATCTTACTCTATTAAGGAAAAAACATCCAGCTCGCTGAAATATGTTCATTTGCTGAAAACCATCAAAACCACGAAAAGTTCTTGTATTTGAAGATAAAATCTTTTTGCTTTGAAGAAGAAAGTTCTGGCTGACTGAAATAAGTTCATTAGATGAAAACCAACAAAAATTGACAAGAACCACGAAAAGTTCTTGTATTTTAAGATAAAATCTTACTCTATTAAGGAAAAAACTTCCAGCTCGCTGAAATCTGTTCATTTGCTGAAAACCAACAAAACCACGAAAAGTTCTTGTATTTGAAGATAAAATCTTTTTGCTTTGACGAAGAAAGATCTAGCTGACTGAAATAAGTTCATTAGATGAAAACCAACAAAAATTGACAAGAACCACGAAAAGTTCTTGTATTTTAAGATAAAATCTTAGGCGATTAAAGAAAAAACTTCCAGCTCGCTGAAATCTGTTCATTTGCTGAAAACCATCAAAACCACGAAAAGTTCTTGTATTTGAAGATAAAATCTTTTTGCTTTGAAGAAGAAAGATCTAGCTGACTGAAATAAGTTCATTAGATGAAAACCAACAAAAATTGACAAGAACCACGAAAACTTCTTGTATTTTAAGATAATATCTTACGCTATTAAAGAAAAAACTTCTGGCTCGCTGAAATATGTTCATTTGCTGAAAACCATCAAAACCACGAAAAGTTCTTGTATTTGAAGATAAAATCTTTTTGCTTTGAAGAAGAAAGATCCAGCTGGCTTAAATAAGTTCATCAGATGAAAACCAACAAAAATTGACAAGAACCACGAAAAGTTCTTGTATTTTAAGATAAAATCTTACTCTATTAAGGAAAAAACTTCCAGCTCGCTGAAATATGTTCATTTGCTGAAAACCATCAAAACCACGAAAAGTTCTTGTATTTGAAGATAAAATCTTTTTGCTTTGAAGAAGAAAGATCTAGCTGACTGAAATAAGTTCATTAGATGAAAACGAACAAAATTTGACAAGAACCACGAAAAGTTATTGTATTTTAAGATAAAATCTTACTCTATTAAGGAAGAAACATCCAGCTCGCTGAAATATGTTCATTTGCTGAAAACCATCAAAACCACGAAAAGTTCTTGTATTTGAAGATAAAATCTTTTTGCTTTGAAGAAGAAAGATCTGGCTGACTGAAATAAGTTCATTAGATGAAATCCAACTAAAATTGACAAGAACCACGAAAAGTTCTTGTATTTTAAGATAAAATCTTACTCTATTAAGGAAAAAACTTCCAGCTCGCTGAAATATGTTCATTTGCTGAAAACCATCAAAACCACGAAAAGTTCTTGTATTTGAAGATAAAATCTTTTTGCTTTGAAGAAGAAAGATCCAGCTGACTGAAATAAGTTCATTGGATGAAAACCAACAAAAATTGACAAGAACCACGAAAAGTTCTTGTATTTTAAGATAAAATCTTACTCTTTTTAGGAAAAATCTTCCAGCTCACTGAAATATGTTCATTTGCTGAAAACCATCAAAACCACGAAAAGTTCTTGTATTTGAAGATAAAATCTTTTTGCTTTGAATAAGAAAGATCCAGCGATCTGAAATAAGTTCATTAGATGAAAACCAACAAAAATTGACAACAACCACGAAAAGTTCTTGTATTTTAAGATAAAATCTTAGGCTATTAAAGAAAAAACTACCAGCTCGCTGAAATCTGTTCATTTGCTGAAAACCATCAAAACCACGAAAAGTTCTTGTATTTGAAGATAAAATCTTTTTGCTTTGAAGAAGAAAGATCTAGCTGACTGAAATAAGTTCATTAGATGAAAACCAACAAAAATTGACAAGAACCACGAAAAGTTCTTGTATTTTAAGATAAAATCTTACTCTATTCAGGAAAAAACTTCCAGCTCGCTGAAATATGTTCATTTGCTGAAAACCATCAAAACCACGAAAAGTTCTTGTATTTGAAGATAAAATCTTTTTGCTTTGAAGAAGAAAGATCTAGCTGACTGAAATAAGTTCATTCGATGAAAACCAACAAAAATTGACAAGAACCACGAAAAGTTCTTGTATTTTAAGATAAAATCTTACGCTATTGAAGAGAAAACTCCCAGCTCGCTGAAATATGTTCATTTGCTGAAAACCAACAAAACCACGAAAAGTTCTTGTATTTGAAGATAAAATCTTTTTGCTTTGAAGAAGAAAGATCTAGCTGACTGAAATAAGTTCATTAGATGAAAACCAACAAAAATTGACAAGAACCACGAAAAGTTCTTGTATTTTAAGATAAAATCTTACTCTATTAAGGAAAAAACATCCAGCTCGCTGAAATATGTTCATTTGCTGAAAACCATCAAAACCACGAAAAGTTCTTGTATTTGAAGATAAAATCTTTTTGCTTTGAAGAAGAAAGATCTAGCTGGCTTAAATAAGTTCATTAGATGAAAACCAACAAAAATTGACAAGAACCACGAAAAGTTCTTGTATTTTAAGATAAAATCTTACTCTATTAAGGAAAAAACTTCCAGCTCGCTGAAATATGTTCATTTGCTGAAAACCATCAAAACCACGAAAAGTTCTTGTATTTGAAGATAAAATCTTTTTGCTTTGAAGAAGAAAGATCTTGCTGACTGAAATAAGTTCATTAGATGAAAACGAACAAAATTTGACAAGAACCACGAAAACTTCTTGTATTTTAAGATAATATCTTACGCTATTAAAGAAAAAACTTCTGGCTCGCTGAAATATGTTCATTTGCTGAAAACCAACAAAACCACGAAAAGTTCTTGTATTTGAAGATAAAATCTTTTTGCTTTGAAGAAGAAAGATCCAGCTGACTGAAATAAGATCATTGGATGAAAACCAACAAAAATTGACAAGAACCACGAAAAGTTCTTGTATTTTAAGATAAAATCTTACTCTATTAAGGAAAAAACTTCCAGCTCGCTGAAATCTGTTCATTTGCTGAAAACCAACAAAACCACGAAAAGTTCTTGTATTTGAAGATAAAATCTTTTTGCTTTGACGAAGAAAGATCTAGCTGACTGAAATAAGTTCATTAGATGAAAACCAACAAAAATTGACAAGAACCACGAAAAGTTCTTGTATTTTAAGATAAAATCTTACTCTATTAAAGAAAAAACTTCCAGCTCGCTGAAATCTGTTCATTTCCTGAAAACCATCAAAACCACGAAAAGTTCTTGTATTTGAAGATAAAATCTTTTTGCTTTGAAGAAGAAAGATCCAGCTGACTGAAATAAGTTCATTGGATGAAAACCAACAAAAATTGACAAGAACCACGAAAAGTTCTTGTATTTTAAGATAAAATCTTCCTCTTTTTAGGAAAAACCTTCCAGCTCACTGAAATATGTTCATTTGCTGAAAACCATCAAAACCATGAAAAGTTCTTGTATTTGAAGATAAAATCTTTTTGCTTTGAATAAGAAAGATCTAGCGATCTGAAATAAGTTCATTAGATGAAAACCAACAAAAATTGACAACAACCACGAAAAGTTCTTGTATTTTAAGATAAAATCTCAGGCTATTAAAGAAAAAACTACCAGCTCGCTGAAATCTGTTCATTTGCTGAAAACCATCAAAACCACGAAAAGTTCTTGTATTTGAAGATAAAATCTTTTTGCTTTGAAGAAGAAAGATCTAGCTGACTGAAATAAGTTCATTAGATGAAAACCAACAAAAATTGACAAGAACCACGAAAAGTTCTTGTATTTTAAGATAAAATCTTACTCTATTCAGGAAAAAACTTCCAGCTCGCTGAAATCTGTTCATTTCCTGAAAACCATCAAAACCACGAAAAGTTCTTGTATTTGAAGATAAAATCTTTTTGCTTTGAAGAAGAAAGATCCAGCTGACTGAAATAAGTTCATTGGATGAAAACCAACAAAAATTGACAAGAACCACGAAAAGTTCTTGTATTTTAAGATAAAATCTTCCTCTTTTTAGGAAAAACCTTCCAGCTCACTGAAATATGTTCATTTGCTGAAAACCATCAAAACCACGAAAAGTTCTTGTATTTGAAGATAAAATCTTTTTGCTTTGAATAAGAAAGATCTAGCGATCTGAAATAAGTTCATTAGATGAAAACCAACAAAAATTGACAACAACCACGAAAAGTTCTTGTATTTTAAGATAAAATCTTAGGCTATTAAAGAAAAAACTACCAGCTCGCTGAAATCTGTTCATTTGCTGAAAACCATCAAAACCACGAAAAGTTCTTGTATTTGAAGATAAAATCTTTTTGCTTTGAAGAAGAAAGATCTAGCTGACTGAAATAAGTTCATTAGATGAAAACCAACAAAAATTGACAAGAACCACGAAAAGTTCTTGTATTTTAAGATAAAATCTTACTCTATTCAGGAAAAAACTTCCAGCTCGCTGAAATATGTTCATTTGCTGAAAACCATCAAAACCACGAAAAGTTCTTGTATTTGAAGATAAAATCTTTTTGCTTTGAAGAAGAAAGATCCAGCTGGCTTAAATAAGTTCATTAGATGAAAACCAACAAAAATTGACAAGAACCACGAAAAGTTCTTGTATTTTAAGATAAAATCTTACTCTATTAAGGAAAAAACTTCCAGCTCGCTGAAATATGTTCATTTGCTGAAAACCATCAAAACCACGAAAAGTTCTTGTATTTGAAGATAAAATCTTTTTGCTTTGAAGAAGAAAGATCTAGCTGACTGAAATAAGTTCATTAGATGAAAACGAACGAAATTTGACAAGAACCACGAAAACTTCTTGTATTTTAAGATAAAATCTTACTCTATTAAGGAAGAAACATCCAGCTCGCTGAAATATGTTCATTTGCTGAAAACCATCAAAACCACGAAAAGTTCTTGTATTTGAAGATAAAATCTTTTTGCTTTGAAGAAGAAAGATCTGGCTGACTGAAATAAGTTCATTAGATGAAATCCAACAAAAATTGACAAGAACCACGAAAAGTTCTTGTATTTTAAGATAAAATCTTACTCTATTAAGGAAAAAACTTCCAGCTCGCTGAAATCTGTTCATTTGCTGAAAACCAACAAAACCACGAAAAGTTCTTGTATTTGAAGATAAAATCTTTTTGCTTTGACGAAGAAAGATCTAGCTGACTGAAATAAGTTCATTAGATGAAAACCAACAAAAATTGACAAGAACCACGAAAAGTTCTTGTATTTTAAGATAAAATCTTAGGCTATTAAAGAAAAAACTTCCAGCTCGCTGAAATCTGTTCATTTGCTGAAAACCATCAAAACCACGAAAAGTTCTTGTATTTGAAGATAAAATCTTTTTGCTTTGAAGAAGAAAGATCCAGCTGACTGAAATAAGTTCATTGGATGAAAACCAACAAAAATTGACAAGAACCACGAAAAGTTCTTGTATTTTAAGATAAAATCTTACTCTTTTTAGGAAAAACCTTCCAGCTCACTGAAATATGTTCATTTGCTGAAAACCATCAAAACCACGAAAAGTTCTTGTATTTGAAGATAAAATCTTTTTGCTTTGAATAAGAAAGATCCAGCGATCTGAAATAAGTTCATTAGATGAAAACCAACAAAAATTGACAACAACCACGAAAAGTTCTTGTATTTTAAGATGAAATCTTCGGCTATTAAAGAAAAAACTACCAGCTCGCTGAAATCTGTTCATTTGCTGAAAACCATCAAAACCACGAAAAGTTCTTGTATTTGAAGATAAAATCTTTTTGCTTTGAAGAAGAAAGATCTAGCTGACTGAAATAAGTTCATTAGATGAAAACCAACAAAAATTGACAAGAACCACGAAAAGTTCTTGTATTTTAAGATGAAATCTTCGGCTATTAAAGAAAAAACTACCAGCTCGCTGAAATCTGTTCATTTGCTGAAAACCATCAAAACCACGAAAAGTTCTTGTATTTGAAGATAAAATCTTTTTGCTTTGAAGAAGAAAGATCTAGCTGACTGAAATAAGTTCATTAGATGAAAACCAACAAAAATTGACAAGAACCACGAAAAGTTCTTGTATTTTAAGATAAAATCTTACTCTATTCAGGAAAAAACTTCCAGCTCGCTGAAATATGTTCATTTGCTGAAAACCATCAAAACCACGAAAAGTTCTTGTATTTGAAGATAAAATCTTTTTGCTTTGAAGAAGAAAGATCTAGCTGACTGAAATAAGTTCATTCGATGAAAACCAACAAAAATTGACAAGAACCACGAAAAGTTCTTGTATTTTAAGATAAAATCTTACGCTATTGAAGAGAAAACTCCCAGCTCGCTGAAATATGTTCATTTGCTGAAAACCAACAAAACCACGAAAAGTTCTTGTATTTGAAGATAAAATCTTTTTGCTTTGAAGAAGAAAGATCTAGCTGACTGAAATAAGTTCATTAGATGAAAACCAACAAAAATTGACAAGAACCACGAAAAGTTCTTGTATTTTAAGATAAAATCTTACTCTATTAAGGAAAAAACTTCCAGCTCGCTGAAATATGTTCATTTGCTGAAAACCATCAAAACCACGAAAAGTTCTTGTATTTGAAGATAAAATCTTTTTGCTTTGAAGAAGAAAGATCTAGCTGGCTTAAATAAGTTCATTAGATGAAAACCAACAAAAATTGACAAGAACCACGAAAAGTTCTTGTATTTTAAGATAAAATCTTACTCTATTAAGGAAAAAACTTCCAGCTCGCTGAAATATGTTCATTTGCTGAAAACCATCAAAACCACGAAAAGTTCTTGTATTTGAAGATAAAATCTTTTTGCTTTGAAGAAGAAAGATCTAGCTGACTGAAATAAGTTCATTAGATGAAAACGAACAAAATTTGACAAGAACCACGAAAACTTCTTGTATTTTAAGATAATATCTTACGCTATTAAAGAAAAAACTTCTGGCTCGCTGAAATATGTTCATTTGCTGAAAACCAACAAAACCACGAAAAGTTCTTGTATTTGAAGATAAAATCTTTTTGCTTTGAAGAAGAAAGATCCAGCTGACTGAAATAAGATCATTGGATGAAAACCAACAAAAATTGACAAGAACCACGAAAAGTTCTTGTATTTTAAGATAAAATCTTACTCTATTAAGGAAGAAACATCCAGCTCGCTGAAATATGTTCATTTGCTGAAAACCATCAAAACCACGAAAAGTTCTTGTACTTGAAGATAAAATCTTTTTGCTTTGAAGAAGAAAGATCTGGCTGACTGAAATAAGTTCATTAGATGAAATCCAACAAAAATTGACAAGAACCACGAAAAGTTCTTGTATTTTAAGATAAAATCTTACTCTATTAAGGAAAGAACTTCCAGCTCGCTGAAATCTGTTCATTTGCTGAAAACCAACAAAACCACGAAAAGTTCTTGTATTTGAAGATAAAATCTTTTTGCTTTGACGAAGAAAGATCTAGCTGACTGAAATAAGTTCATTAGATGAAAACCAACAAAAATTGACAAGAACCACGAAAAGTTCTTGTATTTTAAGATAAAATCTTAGGCTATTAAAGAAAAAACTTCCAGCTCGCTGAAATCTGTTCATTTCCTGAAAACCATCAAAACCACGAAAAGTTCTTGTATTTGAAGATAAAATCTTTTTGCTTTGAAGAAGAAAGATCCAGCTGACTGAAATAAGTTCATTGGATGAAAACCAACAAAAATTGACAAGAACCACGAAAAGGTCTTGTATTTTAAGATAAAATCTTCCTCTTTTTAGGAAAAACCTTCCAGCTCACTGAAATATGTTCATTTGCTGAAAACCATCAAAACCACGAAAAGTTCTTGTATTTGAAGATAAAATCTTTTTGCTTTGAATAAGAAAGATCTAGCGATCTGAAATAAGTTCATTAGATGAAAACCAACAAAAATTGACAACAACCACGAAAAGTTCTTGTATTTTAAGATAAAATCTTAGGCTATTAAAGAAAAAACTACCAGCTCGCTGAAATCTGTTCATTTGCTGAAAACCATCAAAACCACGAAAAGTTCTTGTATTTGAAGATAAAATCTTTTTGCTTTGAAGAAGAAAGATATAGCTGACTGAAATAAGTTCATTAGATGAAAACCAACAAAAATTGACAAGAACCACGAAAAGTTCTTGTATTTTAAGATAAAATCTTACTCTATTCAGGAAAAAACTTCCAGCTCGCTGAAATATGTTCATTTGCTGAAAACCATCAAAACCACGAAAAGTTCTTGTATTTGAAGATAAAATCTTTTTGCTTTGAAGAAGAAAGATCTAGCTGACTGAAATAAGTTCATTCGATGAAAACCAACAAAAATTGACAAGAACCACGAAAAGTTCTTGTATTTTAAGATAAAATCTTACGCTATTGAAGAGAAAACTCACAGCTCGCTGAAATATGTTCATTTGCTGAAAACCAACAAAACCACGAAAAGTTCTTGTATTTGAAGATAAAATCTTTTTGCTTTGAAGAAGAAAGATCTAGCTGACTGAAATAAGTTCATTAGATGAAAACCAACAAAAATTGACAAGAACCACGAAAAGTTCTTGTATTTTAAGATAAAATCTTACTCTATTAAGGAAAAAACTTCCAGCTCGCTGAAATATGTTCATTTGCTGAAAACCATCAAAACCCCGAAAAGTTCTTGTATTTGAAGATAAAATCTTTTTGCTTTGAAGAAGAAAGATCTAGCTGACTGAAATAAGTTCATTAGATGAAAACGAACAAAATTTGACAAGAACCACGAAAACTTCTTGTATTTTAAGATAATATCTTACGCTATTAAAGAAAAAACTTCTGGCTCGCTGAAATATGTTCATTTGCTGAAAACCAACAAAACCACGAAAAGTTCTTGTATTTGAAGATAAAATCTTTTTGCTTTGAAGAAGAAAGATCCAGCTGACTGAAATAAGTTCATTGGATGAAAACCAACAAAAATTGACAAGAACCACGAAAAGTTCTTGTATTTTAAGATAAAATCTTACTCTATTAAGGAAGAAACATCCAGCTCGCTGAAATATGTTCATTTGCTGAAAACCATCAAAACCACGAAAAGTTCTTGTATTTGAAGATAAAATCTTTTTGCTTTGACGAAGAAAGATCTAGCTGACTGAAATAAGTTCATTAGATGAAAACCAACAAAAATTGACAAGAACCACGAAAAGTTCTTGTATTTTAAGATAAAATCTTAGGCTATTAAAGAAAAAACTTCCAGCTCGCTGAAATCTGTTCATTTCCTGAAAACCATCAAAACCACGAAAAGTTCTTGTATTTGAAGATAAAATCTTTTTGCTTTGAAGAAGAAAGATCCAGCTGACTGAAATAAGTTCATTGGATGAAAACCAACAAAAATTGACAAGAACCACGAAAAGTTCTTGTATTTTAAGATAAAATCTTCCTCTTTTTAGGAAAAACCTTCCAGCTCACTGAAATATGTTCATTTGCTGAAAACCATCAAAACCACGAAAAGTTCTTGTATTTGAAGATAAAATCTTTTTGCTTTGAATAAGAAAGATCTAGCGATCTGAAATAAGTTCATTAGATGAAAACCAACAAAAATTGACAACAACCACGAAAAGTTCTTGTATTTTAAGATAAAATCTTAGGCTATTAAAGAAAAAACTACCAGCTCGCTGAAATCTGTTCATTTGCTGAAAACCATCAAAACCACGAAAAGTTCTTGTATTTGAAGATAAAATCTTTTTGCTTTGAAGAAGAAAGATCTAGCTGACTGAAATAAGTTCATTAGATGAAAACCAACAAAAATTGACAAGAACCACGAAAAGTTCTTGTATTTTAAGATAAAATCTTACTCTATTCAGGAAAAAACTTCCAGCTCGCTGAAATATGTTCATTTGCTGAAAACCATCAAAACCACGAAAAGTTCTTGTATTTGAAGATAAAATCTTTTTGCTTTGAAGAAGAAAGATCTAGCTGACTGAAATAAGTTCATTCGATGAAAACCAACAAAAATTGACAAGAACCACGAAAAGTTCTTGTATTTTAAGATAAAATCTTACGCTATTGAAGAGAAAACTCCCAGCTCGCTGAAATATGTTCATTTGCTGAAAACCAACAAAACCACGAAAAGTTCTTGTATTTGAAGATAAAATCTTTTTGCTTTGAAGAAGAAAGATCTAGCTGACTGAAATAAGTTCATTAGATGAAAACCAACAAAAATTGACAAGAACCACGAAAAGTTCTTGTATTTTAAGATAAAATCTTACTCTATTAAGGAAAAAACTTCCAGCTCGCTGAAATATGTTCATTTGCTGAAAACCATCAAAACCACGAAAAGTTCTTGTATTTGAAGATAAAATCTTTTTGCTTTGAAGAAGAAAGATCTAGCTGACTGAAATAAGTTCATTAGATGAAAACCAACAAAAATTGACAAGAACCACGAAAAGTTCTTGTATTTTAAGATAAAATCTTACTCTATTAAGGAAAAAACTTCCAGCTCGCTGAAATATGTTCATTTGCTGAAAACCATCAAAACCACGAAAAGTTCTTGTATTTGAAGATAAAATCTTTTTGCTTTGAAGAAGAAAGATCTAGCTGACTGAAATAAGTTCATTAGATGAAAACGAACAAAATTTGACAAGAACCACGAAAACTTCTTGTATTTTAAGATAATATCTTACGCTATTAAAGAAAAAACTTCTGGCTCGCTGAAATATGTTCATTTGCTGAAAACCAACAAAACCACGAAAAGTTCTTGTATTTGAAGATAAAATCTTTTTGCTTTGAAGAAGAAAGATCCAGCTGACTGAAATAAGTTCATTGGATGAAAACCAACAAAATTTGACAAGAACCACGAAAAGTTCTTGTATTTTAAGATAAAATCTTACTCTATTAAGGAAAAAACATCCAGCTCGCTGAAATATGTTCATTTGCTGAAAACCATCAAAACCACGAAAAGTTCTTGTATTTGAAGATAAAATCTTTTTGCTTTGAAGAAGAAAGATCTGGCTGACTGAAATAAGTTAATTAGATGAAATCCAACAAAAATTGACAAGAACCACGAAAAGTTCTTGTATTTTAAGATAAAATCTTACTCTATTAAGGAAAAAACTTCCAGCTCGCTGAAATCTGTTCATTTGCTGAAAACCAACAAAACCACGAAAGGTTCTTGTATTTGAAGATAAAATCTTTTTGCTTTGACGAAGAAAGATCCAGCTGACTGAAATAAGTTCATTAGATGAAAACCAACAAAAATTGACAAGAACCACGAAAAGTTCTTGTATTTTAAGATAAAATCTTAGGCTATTAAAGAAAAAACTTCCAGCTCGCTGAAATCTGTTCATTTCCTGAAAACCATCAAAACCACGAAAAGTTCTTGTATTTGAAGATAAAATCTTTTTGCTTTGAAGAAGAAAGATCTAGCTGACTGAAATAAGTTCATCAGATGAAAACCAACAAAAATTGACAAGAACCACGAAAAGTTCTTGTATTTTAAGATAAAATCTTACTCTATTAAGGAAAAAACTTCCAGCTCGCTGAAATATGTTCATTTGCTGAAAACCATCAAAACCACGAAAAGTTCTTGTATTTGAAGATAAAATGTTTTTGCTTTGAAGAAGAAAGATCTAGCTGACTGAAATAAGTTCATTAGATGAAAACGAACAAAATTTGACAAGAACCACGAAAACTTCTTGTATTTTAAGATAATATCTTACGCTATTAAAGAAAAAACTTCTGGCTCGCTGAAATATGTTCATTTGCTGAAAACCAACAAAACCACGAAAAGTTCTTGTATTTGAAGATAAAATCTTTTTGCTTTGAAGAAGAAAGATCCAGCTGACTGAAATAAGTTCATTGGATGAAAACCAACAAAAATTGACAAGAACCACGAAAAGTTCTTGTATTTTAAGATAAAATCTTACTCTTTTTAGGAAAAACCTTCCAGCTCACTGAAATATGTTCATTTGCTGAAAACCATCAAAACCACGAAAAGTTCTTGTATTTGAAGATAAAATCTTTTTGCTTTGAATAAGAAAGATCTAGCGATCTGAAATAAGTTCATTAGATGAAAACCAACAAAAATTGACAACAACCACGAAAAATTCTTGTATTTTAAGATAAAATCTTAGGCTATTAAAGAAAAAACTACCAGCTCGCTGAAATCTGTTCATTTGCTGAAAACCATCAAAACCACGAAAAGTTCTTGTATTTGAAGATAAAATCTTTTTGCTTTGAAGAAGAAAGATCTAGCTGACTGAAATAAGTTCATTAGATGAAAACCAACAAAAATTGACAAGAACCACGAAAAGTTCTTGTATTTTAAGATAAAATCTTACTCTATTCAGGAAAAAACTTCCAGCTCGCTGAAATATGTTCATTTGCTGAAAACCATCAAAACCACGAAAAGTTCTTGTATTTGAAGATAAAATCTTTTTGCTTTGAAGAAGAAAGATCTAGCTGACTGAAATAAGTTCATTCGATGAAAACCAACAAAAATTGACAAGAACCACGAAAAGTTCTTGTATTTTAAGATAAAATCTTACGCTATTAAGGAAAAAACTTCCAGCTCGCTGAAATATGTTCATTTGCTGAAAACCATCAAAACCACGAAAAGTTCTTGTATTTGAAGATAAAATCTTTTTGCTTTGAAGAAGAAAGATCCAGCTGACTGAAATAAGTTCATTAGATGAAAACCAACAAAAATTGACAAGAACCACGAAAAGTTCTTGTATTTTAAGATAAAATCTTACTCTATTAAGGAAAAAACTTCCAGCTCGCTGAAATATGTTCATTTGCTGAAAACCATCAAAACCACGAAAAGTTCTTGTATTTGAAGATAAAATCTTTTTGCTTTGAAGAAGAAAGATCCAGCTGACTGAAATAAGTTCATTAGATGAAAACCAACAAAAATTGACAAGAACCACGAAAAGTTCTTGTATTTTAAGATAAAATCTTACTCTATTAAGGAAAAAACTTCCAGCTCGCTGAAATATGTTCATTTGCTGAAAACCATCAAAACCACGAAAAGTTCTTGTATTTGAAGATAAAATCTTTTTGCTTTGAAGAAGAAAGATCTAGCTGACTGAAATAAGTTCATTAGATGAAAACGAACAAAATTTGACAAGAACCACGAAAACTTCTTGTATTTTAAGATAATATCTTACGCTATTAAAGAAAAAACTTCTGGCTCGCTGAAATATGTTCATTTCCTGAAAACCATCAAAACCACGAAAAGTTCTTGTATTTGAAGATAAAATCTTTTTGCTTTGAAGAAGAAAGATCTAGCTGACTGAAATAAGTTCATCAGATGAAAACCAACAAAAATTGACAAGAACCACGAAAAGTTCTTGTATTTTAAGATAAAATCTTACTCTATTAAGGAAAAAACTTCCAGCTCGCTGAAATATGTTCATTTGCTGAAAACCATCAAAACCACGAAAAGTTCTTGTATTTGAAGATAAAATGTTTTTGCTTTGAAGAAGAAAGATCTAGCTGACTGAAATAAGTTCATTAGATGAAAACGAACAAAATTTGACAAGAACCACGAAAACTTCTCGTATTTTAAGATAATATCTTACGCTATTCAAGAAAAAACTTCTGGCTCGCTGAAATATGTTCATTTGCTGAAAACCAACAAAACCACGAAAAGTTCTTGTATTTGAAGATAAAATCTTTTTGCTTTGAAGAAGAAAGATCCAGCTGACTGAAATAAGTTCATTGGATGAAAACCAACAAAAATTGACAAGAACCACGAAAAGTTCTTGTATTTTAAGATAAAATCTTACTCTTTTTAGGAAAAACCTTCCAGCTCACTGAAATATGTTCATTTGCTGAAAACCATCAAAACCACGAAAAGTTCTTGTATTTGAAGATAAAATCTTTTTGCTTTGAATAAGAAAGATCTAGCGATCTGAAATAAGTTCATTAGATGAAAACCAACAAAAATTGACAACAACCACGAAAAGTTCTTGTATTTTAAGATAAAATCTTAGGCTATTAAAGAAAAAACTACCAGCTCGCTGAAATCTGTTCATTTGCTGAAAACCATCAAAACCACGAAAAGTTCTTGTATTTGAAGATAAAATCTTTTTGCTTTGAAGAAGAATGATCTAGCTGACTGAAATAAGTTCATTAGATGAAAACCAACAAAAATTGACAAGAACCACGAAAAGTTCTTGTATTTTAAGATAAAATCTTACTCTATTCAGGAAAAAACTTCCAGCTCGCTGAAATATGTTCATTTGCTGAAAACCATCAAAACCACGAAAAGTTCTTGTATTTGAAGATAAAATCTTTTTGCTTTGAAGAAGAAAGATCTAGCTGACTGAAATAAGTTCATTCGATGAAAACCAACAAAAATTGACAAGAACCACGAAAAGTTCTTGTATTTTAAGATAAAATCTTACGCTATTAAGGAAAAAACTTCCAGCTCGCTGAAATATGTTCATTTGCTGAAAACCATCAAAACCACGAAAAGTTCTTGTATTTGAAGATAAAATCTTTTTGCTTTGAAGAAGAAAGATCTAGCTGACTGAAATAAGTTCATTAGATGAAAACGAACAAAATTTGACAAGAACCACGAAAACTTCTTGTATTTTAAGATAATATCTTACGCTATTAAAGAAAAAACTTCTGGCTCGCTGAAATATGTTCATTTCCTGAAAACCATCAAAACCACGAAAAGTTCTTGTATTTGAAGATAAAATCTTTTTGCTTTGAAGAAGAAAGATCTAGCTGACTGAAATAAGTTCATCAGATGAAAACCAACAAAAATTGACAAGAACCACGAAAAGTTCTTGTATTTTAAGATAAAATCTTACTCTATTAAGGAAAAAACTTCCAGCTCGCTGAAATATGTTCATTTGCTGAAAACCATCAAAACCACGAAAAGTTCTTGTATTTGAAGATAAAATGTTTTTGCTTTGAAGAAGAAAGATCTAGCTGACTGAAATAAGTTCATCAGATGAAAACGAACAAAATTTGACAAGAACCACGAAAACTTCTCGTATTTTAAGATAATATCTTACGCTATTAAAGAAAAAACTTCTGGCTCGCTGAAATATGTTCATTTGCTGAAAACCAACAAAACCACGAAAAGTTCTTGTATTTGAAGATAAAATCTTTTTGCTTTGAAGAAGAAAGATCCAGCTGACTGAAATAAGTTCATTGGATGAAAACCAACAAAAATTGACAAGAACCACGAAAAGTTCTTGTATTTTAAGATAAAATCTTACTCTTTTTAGGAAAAACCTTCCAGCTCACTGAAATATGTTCATTTGCTGAAAACCATCAAAACCACGAAAAGTTCTTGTATTTGAAGATAAAATCTTTTTGCTTTGAATAAGAAAGATCTAGCGATCTGAAATAAGTTCATTAGATGAAAACCAACAAAAATTGACAACAACCACGAAAAGTTCTTGTATTTTAAGATAAAATCTTAGGCTATTAAAGAAAAAACTACCAGCTCGCTGAAATCTGTTCATTTGCTGAAAACCATCAAAACCACGAAAAGTTCTTGTATTTGAAGATAAAATCTTTTTGCTTTGAAGAAGAATGATCTAGCTGACTGAAATAAGTTCATTAGATGAAAACCAACAAAAATTGACAAGAACCACGAAAAGTTCTTGTATTTTAAGATAAAATCTTACTCTATTCAGGAAAAAACTTCCAGCTCGCTGAAATATGTTCATTTGCTGAAAACCATCAAAACCACGAAAAGTTCTTGTATTTGAAGATAAAATCTTTTTGCTTTGAAGAAGAAAGATCTAGCTGACTGAAATAAGTTCATTCGATGAAAACCAACAAAAATTGACAAGAACCACGAAAAGTTCTTGTATTTTAAGATAAAATCTTACGCTATTAAGGAAAAAACTTCCAGCTCGCTGAAATATGTTCATTTGCTGAAAACCATCAAAACCACGAAAAGTTCTTGTATTTGAAGATAAAATCTTTTTGCTTTGAAGAAGAAAGATCTAGCTGACTGAAATAAGTTGATTAGATGAAAACCAACAAAAATTGACAAGAACCACGAAAAGTTCTTGTATTTTAAGATAAAATCTTACTCTATTAAGGAAAAAACTTCCAGCTCGCTGAAATATGTTCATTTGCTGAAAACCATCAAAACCACGAAAAGTTCTTGTATTTGAAGATAAAATCTTTTTGCTTTGAAGAAGAAAGATCTAGCTGACTGAAATAAGTTCATTGGATGAAAACGAACAAAATTTGACAAGAACCACGAAAACTTCTTGTATTTTAAGATAATATCTTACGCTATTAAAGAAAAAACTTCTGGCTCGCTGAAATATGTTCATTTGCTGAAAACCATCAAAACCACGAAAAGTTCTTGTATTTGATGATAAAATCTTTTTGCTTTGAAGAAGAAAGATCCAGCTGACTGAAATAAGTTCATTGGATGAAAACCAACAAAAATTGACAAGAACCACGAAAAGTTCTTGTATTTTAAGCTAAAATCTTACTCTATTAAGGAAAAAACTTCCAGCTCGCTGAAATATGTTCATTTGCTGAAAACCATCAAAACCACGAAAAGTTCTTGTATTTGAAGATAAAATCTTTTTGCTTTGAAGAAGAAAGATCTGGCTGACTGAAATAAGTTCATCAGATGAAAACCAACAAAAATTGACAAGAACCACGAAAAGTTCTTGTATTTTAAGATAAAATCTTACTCTATTAAGGAAAAAACTTCCAGCTCGCTGAAATATGTTCATTTGCTGAAAACCATTAAAACCAAGAAAAGTTCTTGTATTTGAAGATAAAATCTTTTTGCTTTGAAGAAGAAAGATCTAGCTGGCTTAAATAAGTTCATAAGATGAAAACCAACAAAAATTGACAAGAACCACGAAAAGTTCTTGTATTTTAAGATAAAATCTTACTCTATTAAGGAAAAAACATCCAGCTCGCTGAAATATGTTCATTTGCTGAAAACCATCAAAACCACGAAAAGTTCTTGTATTTGAAGATAAAATCTTTTTGCTTTGAAGAAGAAAGTTCTGGCTGACTGAAATAAGTTCATTAGATGAAAACCAACAAAAATTGACAAGAACCACGAAAAGTTCTTGTATTTTAAGATAAAATCTTACGCTATTAAGGAAAAAACTTCCAGCTCGCTGAAATCTGTTCATTTGTAGAAAACCAACAAAACCACGAAAAGTTCTTGTATTTGAAGATAAAATCTTTTTGCTTTGACGAAGAAAGATCTAGCTGACTGAAATAAGTTTATTGGATGAAAACCAACAAAAATTGACAAGAACCACGAAAAGTTCTTGTATTTTAAGATAAAATCTTAGGCTATTAAAGAAAAAACTACCAGCTCGCTGAAATCTGTTCATTTGCTGAAAACCATCAAAACCACGAAAAGTTCTTGTATTTGAAGATAAAATCTTTTTGCTTTGAAGAAGAAAGATCTAGCTGACTGAAATAAGTTCATTAGATGAAAACCAACAAAAATTGACAAGAACCACGAAAAGTTCTTGTATTTTAAGATAAAATCTTACTCTATTCAGGAAAAAACTTCCAGCTCGCTGAAATATGTTCATTTGCTGAAAACCATCAAAACCACGAAAAATTCTTGTATTTGAAGATAAAATCTTTTTGCTTTGAAGAAGAAAGATCCAGCTGACTGAAATAAGTTCATTCGATGAAAACCAACAAAAATTGACAAGAACCACGAAAAGTTCTTGTATTTTAAGATAAAATCTTACGCTATTGAAGAGAAAACTCCCAGCTCGCTGAAATATGTTCATTTGCTGAAAACCAACAAAACCACGAAAAGTTCTTGTATTTGAAGATAAAATCTTTTTCCTTTGAAGAAGAAAGATCTAGCTGACTGAAATAAGTTCATTAGATGAAAACCAACAAAAATTGACAAGAACCACGAAAAGTTCTTGTATTTTAAGATAAAATCTTACGCTATTGAAGAGAAAACTCCCAGCTCGCTGAAATCTGTTCATTTGCTGAAAACCAACAAAACCACGAAAAGTTCTTGTATTTGAAGATAAAATCTTTTTGCTTTGAAGAAGAAAGATCCAGCTGACTGAAATAAGTTCATTGGATGAAAACCAACAAAAATTGACAAGAACCACGAAAAGTTCTTGTATTTTAAGATAAAATCTTACTCTATTAAGGAAAAAACTTCCAGCTCGCTGAAATATGTTAATTTGCTGAAAACCATCAAAACCACGAAAAGTTCTTGTATTTGAAGATAAAATCTTTTTGCTTTGAAGAAGAAAGATCTAGCTGACTGAAATAAGTTCATCAGATGAAAACCAACAAAAATTGACAAGAACCACGAAAAGTTCTTGTATTTTAAGATAAAATCTTACTCTATTAAGAAAAAAACTTCCAGCTCGCTGAAAGATGTTCATTTGCTGAAAACCATCAAAACCACGAAAAGTTCTTGTATTTGAAGATAAAATCTTTTTGCTTTGAAGAAGAAAGATCTAGCTGACTGAAATAAGTTCATCAGATGAAAACCAACAAAAATTGACAAGAACCACGAAAAGTTCTTGTATTTTAAGATAAAATCTTACTCTATTAAGGAAAAAACTTCCAGCTCGCTGAAAGATGTTCATTTGCTGAAAACCATCAAAACCACGAAAAGTTCTTGTATTTGAAGATAAAATCTTTTTGCTTTGAAGAAGAAAGATCTAGCTGACTGAAATAAGTTCATTAGATGAAAACCAACAAAAATTGACAAGAACCACGAAAAGTTCTTGTATTTTAAGATAAAATCTTACTCTATTAAGGAAAAAACTTCCAGCTCGCTGAAATCTGTTCATTTGCTGAAAACCAACAAAACCACGAAAAGTTCTTGTATTTGAAGATAAAATCTTTTTGCTTTGACGAAGAAAGATCCAGCTGACTGAAATAAGTTCATTGGATGAAAACCAACAAAAATTGACAAGAACCACGAAAAGTTCTTGTATTTTAAGATAAAATCTTACTCTATTAAGGAAAAAACTTCCAGCTCGCTGAAATATGTTCATTTGCTGAAAACCATCAAAACCACGAAAGGTTCTTGTATTTGAAGATAAAATCTTTTTGCTTTGAAGAAGAAAGATCTAGCTGACTGAAATAAGTTCATCAGATGAAAACCAACAAAAATTGACAAGAACCACGAAAAGTTCTTGTATTTATGATAAAATCTTAGGCTATTAAAGAAAAAACTTCCAGCTCGCTGAAATATGTTCATTTGCTGAAAACCATCAAAACCACGAAAAGTTCTTGTATTTGAAGATAAAATATTTTTGCTTTGAAGAAGAAAGATCTAGCTGACTGAAATAAGTTCATCAGATGAAAACCAACAAAAATTGACAAGAACCACGAAAAGTTCTTGTATTTTAAGATAAAATCTTACTCTATTAAGGAAAAAACTTCCAGCTCGCTGAAATCTGTTCATTTGCTGAAAACCAACAAAACCACGAAAAGTTCTTGTATTTGAAGATAAAATCTTTTTGCTTTGACGAAGAAAGATCTAGCTGACTGAAATAAGTTCATTAGATGAAAACCAACAAAAATTGACAAGAACCACGAAAAGTTCTTGTATTTTAAGATAAAATCTTAGGCTATTAAAGAAAAAACTTCCAGCTCACTGAAATATGTTCATTTGCTGAAAACCATCAAAACCACGAAAAGTTCTTGTATTTGAAGATAAAATCTTTTTGCTTTGAAGAAGAAAGATCTAGCTGACTGAAATAAGTTTATTGGATGAAAACCAACAAAATTTGACAAGAACCACGAAAAGTTCTTGTATTTTAAGATAATATCTTACGCTATTAAAGAAAAAAATTCTGGCTCGCTGAAATATGTTCATTTGCTGAAAACCATCAAAACAACGAAAAGTTCTTGTATTTGAAGATAAAATCTTTTTGCTTTGAAGAAGAAAGATCTAGCTGACTGAAATAAGTTCATTAGATGAAAACCAACAAAAATTGACAAGAACCACGAAAAGTTCTTGCATTTTAAGATAAAATCTTAGGCTATTAAAGAAAAAACTACCAGCTCGCTGAAATCTGTTCATTTGCTGAAAACCATCAAAACCACAAAAAGTTCTTGTATTTGAAGATAAAATCTTTTTGCTTTGAAGAAGAAAGATCTAGCTGACTGAAATAAGTTCATTAGATGAAAACCAACAAAAATTGACAAGAACCACGAAAAGTTCTTGTATTTTAAGATAAAATCTTAGGCTATTAAAGAAAAAACTACCAGCTCGCTGAAATCTGTTCATTTGCTGAAAACCATCAAAACCACGAAAAGTTCTTGTATTTGAAGATAAAATCTTTTTGCTTTGAAGAAGAAAGATCTAGCTGACTGAAATAAGTTCATTAGATGAAAACCAACAAAAATTGACAAGAACCACGAAAACTTCTTGTATTTTAAGATAATATCTTACGCTATTAAAGAAAAAACTTCTGGCTCGCTGAAATATGTTCATTTGCTGAAAACCAACAAAATCACGAAAAGTTCTTGTATTTGAAGATAAAATCTTTTTGCTTTGAAGAAGAAAGATCCAGCTGACTGAAATAAGTTCATTGGATGAAAACCAACAAAAATTGACAAGAACCACGAAAAGTTCTTGTATTTTAAGATAAAATCTTAGGCTATTAAAGAAAAAACTTCCAGCTCGCTGAAATCTGTTCATTTCCTGAAAACCATCAAAACCACGAAAAGTTCTTGTATTTGAAGATAAAATCTTTTTGCTTTGAAGAAGAAAGATCTAGCTGACTGAAATAAGTTCATCAGATGAAAACCAACAAAAATTGACAAGAACCACGAAAAGTTCTTGTATTTTAAGATAAAATCTTACTCTATTAAGGAAAAAACTTCCAGCTCGCTGAAATATGTTCATTTGCTGAAAACCATCAAAACCACGAAAAGTTCTTGTATTTGAAGATAAAATCTTTTTGCTTTGAAGAAGAAAGATCTAGCTGACTGAAATAAGTTCATTAGATGAAAACGAACAAAATTTGACAAGAACCACGAAAACTTCTTGTATTTTAAGATAATATCTTACGCTATTAAAGAAAAAACTTCTGGCTCGCTGAAATATGTTCATTTGCTGAAAACCAACAAAACCACGAAAAGTTCTTGTATTTGAAGATAAAATCTTTTTGCTTTGAAGAAGAAAGATCCAGCTGACTGAAATAAGTTCATTGGATGAAAACCAACAAAAATTGACAAGAACCACGAAAAGTTCTTGTATTTTAAGATAAAATCTTACTCTTTTTAGGAAAAACCTTCCAGCTCACTGAAATATGTTCATTTGCTGAAAACCATCAAAACCACGAAAAGTTCTTGTATTTGAAGATAAAATCTTTTTGCTTTGAATAAGAAAGATCTAGCGATCTGAAATAAGTTCATTAGATGAAAACCAACAAAAATTGACAACAACCACGAAAAGTTCTTGTATTTTAAGATAAAATCTTAGGCTATTAAAGAAAAAACTACCAGCTCGCTGAAATCTGTTCATTTGCTGAAAACCATCAAAACCACGAAAAGTTCTTGTATTTGAAGATAAAATCTTTTTGCTTTGAAGAAGAAAGATCTAGCTGACTGAAATAAGTTCATTAGATGAAAACCAACAAAAATTGACAAGAACCACGAAAAGTTCTTGTATTTTAAGATAAAATCTTACTCTATTCAGGAAAAAACTTCCAGCTCGCTGAAATATGTTCATTTGCTGAAAACCATCAAAACCACGAAAAGTTCTTGTATTTGAAGATAAAATCTTTTTGCTTTGAAGAAGAAAGATCTAGCTGACTGAAATAAGTTCATTCGATGAAAACCAACAAAATTTGACAAGAACCACGAAAAGTTCTTGTATTTTAAGATAAAATCTTACGCTATTAAGGAAAAAACTTCCAGCTCGCTGAAATCTGTTCATTTGCTGAAAACCATCAAAACCACGAAAAGTTCTTGTATTTGAAGATAAAATCTTTTTGCTTTGAAGAAGAAAGATCTAGCTGACTGAAATAAGTTCATTAGATGAAAACAAACAAAATTTGACCAGAACCACGAAAACTTCTTGTATTTTAAGATAATATCTTACGCTATTAAAGAAAAAACTTCTGGCTCGCTGAAATATGTTCATTTGCTGAAAACCATCAAAACCACGAAAAGTTCTTGTATTTGATGATAAAATCTTTTTGCTTTGAAGAAGAAAGATCCAGCTGACTGAAATAAGTTCATTGGATGAAAACCAACAAAAATTGACAAGAACCACGAAAAGTTCTTGTATTTTAAGATAAAATCTTACTCTATTAAGGAAAAAACTTCCAGCTCGCTGAAATATGTTCATTTGCTGAAAACCATCAAAACCACGAAAAGTTCTTGTATTTGAAGATAAAATCTTTTTGCTTTGAAGAAGAAAGATCTGGCTGACTGAAATAAGTTCATTAGATGAAAACCAACAAAAATTGACAAGAACCACGAAAAGTTCTTGTATTTTAAAATAAAATCTTACTCTATTAAGGAAAAAACTTCCAGCTCGCTGAAATATGTTCATTTGCTGAAAACCATCAAAACCAAGAAAAGTTCTTGTATTTGAAGATAAAATCTTTTTGCTTTGAAGAAGAAAGATCTAGCTGGCTTAAATAAGTTCATAAGATGAAAACCAACAAAAATTGACAAGAACCACGAAAAGTTCTTGTATTTTAAGATAAAATCTTACTCTATTAAGGAAAAAACTTCTGGCTCGCTGAAATATGTTCATTTGCTGAAAACCAACAAAACCACGAAAAGTTCTTGTATTTGAAGATAAAATCTTTTTGCTTTGAAGAAGAAAGATCTAGCTGACTGAAATAAGTTCATTAGATGAAAACCAACAAAAATTGACAAGAACCACGAAAAGTTCTTGTATTTTAAGATAAAATCTTACTCTATTAAGGAAAAAACATCCAGCTCGCTGAAATATGTTCATTTGCTGAAAACCATCAAAACCACGAAAAGTTCTTGTATTTGAAGATAAAATCTTTTTGCTTTGAAGAAGAAAGTTCTGGCTGACTGAAATAAGTTCATTAGATGAAAACCAACAAAAATTGACAAGAACCACGAAAAGTTCTTGTATTTTAAGATAAAATCTTACTCTATTAAGGAAAAAACTTCCAGCTCGCTGAAATCTGTTCATTTGTAGAAAACCAACAAAACCACGAAAAGTTCTTGTATTTGAAGATAAAATCTTTTTGCTTTGATGAAGAAAGATCTAGCTGACTGAAATAAGTTCATTAGATGAAAACCAACAAAAATTGACAAGAACCACGAAAAGTTCTTGTATTTTAAGATAAAATCTTAGGCTATTAAAGAAAAAACTTCCAGCTCGCTGAAATCTGTTCATTTGCTGAAAACCATCAAAACCACGAAAAGTTCTTGTATTTGAAGATAAAATCTTTTTGCTTTGAAGAAGAAAGATCTAGCTGACTGAAATAAGTTCATTAGATGAAAACCAACAAAAATTGACAAGAACCACGAAAAGTTCTTGTATTTTAAGATAAAATCTTACTCTGTTAAGGAAAAAACTTCCAGCTCACTGAAATATGTTCATTTGCTGAAAACCATCAAAACCACGAAAAGTTCTTGTATTTGAAGATAAAATCTTTTTGCTTTGAAGAAGAAAGATCCAGCTGACTGAAATAAGTTTATTGGATGAAAACCAACAAAATTTGACAAGAACCACGAAAAGTTCTTGTATTTTAAGATAATATCTTACGCTATTAAAGAAAAAACTTCTGGCTCGCTGAAATATGTTCATTTGCTGAAAACCATCAAAACAACGAAAAGTTCTTGTATTTGAAGATAAAATCTTTTTGCTTTGAAGAAGAAAGATCTAGCTGACTGAAATAAGTTTATTGGATGAAAACCAACAAAAATTGACAAGAACCACGAAAAGTTCTTGTATTTTAAGATAAAATCTTAGGCTATTAAAGAAAAAACTACCAGCTCGCTGAAATCTGTTCATTTGCTGAAAACCATCAAAACCACGAAAAGTTCTTGTATTTGAAGATAAAATCTTTTTGCTTTGAAGAAGAAAGATCTAGCTGACTGAAATAAGTTCATTAGATGAAAACCAACAAAAATTGACAAGAACCACGAAAAGTTCTTGTATTTTAAGATAAAATCTTACTCTATTCAGGAAAAAACTTCCAGCTCGCTGAAATATGTTCATTTGCTGAAAACCATCAAAACCACGAAAAATTCTTGTATTTGAAGATAAAATCTTTTTGCTTTGAAGAAGAAAGATCCAGCTGACTGAAATAAGTTCATTCGATGAAAAGCAACAAAAATTGACAAGAACCACGAAAAGTTCTTGTATTTTAAGATAAAATCTTACGCTATTGAAGAGAAAACTCCCAGCTCGCTGAAATATGTTCATTTGCTGAAAACCAACAAAACCACGAAAAGTTCTTGTATTTGAAGATAAAATCTTTTTCCTTTGAAGAAGAAAGATCTAGCTGACTGAAATAAGTTCATTAGATGAAAACCAACAAAAATTGACAAGAACCACGAAAAGTTCTTGTATTTTAAGATAAAATCTTACGCTATTGAAGAGAAAACTCCCAGCTCGCTGAAATATGTTCATTTGCTGAAAACCAACAAAACCACGAAAAGTTCTTGTATTTGAAGATAAAATCTTTTTGCTTTGAAGAAGAAAGATCCAGCTGACTGAAATAAGTTCATTGGATGAAAACCAACAAAAATTGACAAGAACCACGAAAAGTTCTTGTATTTTAAGATAAAATCTTACTCTATTAAGGAAAAAACTTCCAGCTCGCTGAAATATGTTCATTTGCTGAAAACCATCAAAACCACGAAAAGTTCTTGTATTTGAAGATAAAATCTTTTTGCTTTGAAGAAGAAAGATCTAGCTGACTGAAATAAGTTCATCAGATGAAAACCAACAAAAATTGACAAGAACCACGAAAAGTTCTTGTATTTTAAGATAAAATCTTACTCTATTAAGGAAAAAACTTCCAGCTCGCTGAAAGATGTTCATTTGCTGAAAACCATCAAAACCACGAAAAGTTCTTGTATTTGAAGATAAAATCTTTTTGCTTTGAAGAAGAAAGATCTAGCTGACTGAAATAAGTTCATTAGATGAAAACCAACAAAAATTGACAAGAACCACGAAAAGTTCTTGTATTTTAAGATAAAATCTTACTCTATTAAGGAAAAAACTTCCAACTCGCTGAAATCTGTTCATTTGCTGAAAACCAACAAAACCACGAAAAGTTCTTGTATTTGAAGATAAAATCTTTTTGCTTTGACGAAGAAAGATCCAGCTGACTGAAATAAGTTCATTGGATGAAAACCAACAAAAATTGACAAGAACCACGAAAAGTTCTTGTATTTTAAGATAAAATCTTACTCTATTAAGGAAAAAACTTCCAGCTCGCTGAAATATGTTCATTTGCTGAAAACCATCAAAACCACGAAAGGTTCTTGTATTTGAAGATAAAATCTTTTTGCTTTGAAGAAGAAAGATCTAGCTGACTGAAATAAGTTCATCAGATGAAAATCAACAAAAATTGACAAGAACCACGAAAAGTTCTTGTATTTATGATAAAATCTTAGGCTATTAAAGAAAAAACTTCCAGCTCGCTGAAATATGTTCATTTGCTGAAAACCATCAAAACCACGAAAAGTTCTTGTATTTGAAGATAAAATATTTTTGCTTTGAAGAAGAAAGATCTAGCTGACTGAAATAAGTTCATCAGATGAAAACCAACAAAAATTGACAAGAACCACGAAAAGTTCTTGTATTTTAAGATAAAATCTTACTCTATTAAGGAAAAAACTTCCAGCTCGCTGAAATCTGTTCATTTGCTGAAAACCAACAAAACCACGAAAAGTTCTTGTATTTGAAGATAAAATCTTTTTGATTTGACGAAGAAAGATCTAGCTGACTGAAATAAGTTCATTAGATGAAAACCAACAAAAATTGACAAGAACCACGAAAAGTTCTTGTATTTTAAGATAAAATCTTAGGCTATTAAAGAAAAAACTTCCAGCTCGCTGAAATCTGTTCATTTGCTGAAAACCATCAAAACCACGAAAAGTTCTTGTATTTGAAGATAAAATCTTTTTGCTTTGAAGAAGAAAGATCTAGCTGACTGAAATAAGTTCATTGGATGAAAACCAACAAAAATTGACAAGAACCACGAAAAGTTCTTGTATTTTAAGATAAAATCTTACTCTATTCAGGAAAAAAACTTCCAGCTCGCTGAAATATGTTCATTTGCTGAAAACCATCAAAACCACGAAAAGTTCTTGTATTTGAAGATAAAATCTTTTTGCTTTGAAGAAGAAAGATCGAGCTGACTGAAATAAGTTCATTCGATGAAAACCAACAAAAATTGACAAGAACCACGAAAAGTTCTTGTATTTTAAGATAAAATCTTACGCTATTGAAGAGAAAACTCCCAGCTCGCTGAAATATGTTAATTTGCTGAAAACCAACAAAACCACGAAAAGTTCTTGTATTTGAAGATAAAATCTTTTTGCTTTGAAGAAGAAAGATCTAGCTGACTGAAATAAGTTCATTAGATGAAAACGAACAAAAATTGACAAGAACCACGAAAAGTTCTTGTATTTTAAGATAAAATCTTACTCTATTAAGGAAAAAACTTCCAGCTCGCTGAAATATGTTCATTTGCTGAAAACCAATAAAACCACGAAAAGTTCTTGTATTTGAAGATAAAATCTTTTTGCTTTGAAGAAGAAAGATCTAGCTGACTGAAATAAGTTCATTAGATGAAAACCAACAAAATTTGACAAGAACCACGAAAACTTCTTGTATTTTAAGATAATATCTTACGCTATTAAAGAAAAAACTTGTGGCTCGCTGAAATATGTTAATTTGCTGAAAACCAACAAAACCACGAAAAGTTCTTGTATTTGAAGATAAAATCTTTTTGCTTTGAAGAAGAAAGATCCAGCTGACTGAAATAAGTTCATTGGATGAAAACCAATAAAAATTGACAAGAACCACGAAAAGTTCTTGTATTTGAAGATAAAATCTTTTTGCTTTGAAGAAGAAAGATCTAGCTGACTGAAATAAGTTCATTGGATGAAAACCAACAAAATTTGACAAGAACCACGAAAAGTTCTTGTATTTTAAGATAAAATCTTACTCTATTAAGGAAAAAACTTGCAGCTCGCTGAAAGATGTTCATTTGCTGAAAACCATCAAAACCACGAAAAGTTCTTGTATTTGAAGATAAAATCTTTTTGCTTTGAAGGAGAAAGATCTAGCTGACTGAAATAAGTTCATTAGATGAAAACCAACAAAAATTGACAAGAACCACGAAAAGTTCTTGTATTTTAAGATAACATCTTACTCTATTAAGGAAAAAACTTCCAGCTCGCTGAAATCTGTTCATTTGCTGAAAACCAACAAAACCACGAAAAGTTCTTGTATTTGAAGATAAAATCTTTTTGCTTTGATGAAGAAAGATCTAGCTGACTGAAATAAGTTCATTGGATGAAAACCAACAAAAATTGACAAGAACCACGAAAAGTTCTTGTATTTTAAGATAAAATCTTAGGCTATTAAAGAAAAAACTTCCAGCTCGCTGAAATCTGTTCATTTGCTGAAAACCATCAAAACCACGAAAAGTTCTTGTATTTGAAGATAAAATCTTTTTGCTTTGAAGAAGAAAGATCCAGCTGACTGAAATAAGTTCATTGGATGAAAACCAACAAAAATTGACAAGAACCACGAAAAGTTCTTGTATTTTAAGATAAAATCTTACTCTTTTAAGGAAAAAACTTCCAGCTCGCTGAAATATGTTCATTTGCTGAAAACCATCAAAACCACGAAAAGTTCTTGTATTTGAAGATAAAATCTTTTTGCTTTGAAGAAGAAAGATCTAGCTGACTGAAATAAGTTCATCAGATGAAAACCAACAAAAATTGACAAGAACCACGAAAAGTTCTTGTATTTTAAGATAAAATCTTAGGCTATTAAAGAAAAAACTTCCAGCTCGCTGAAATCTGTTCATTTGCTGAAAACCATCAAAACCACGAAAAGTTCTTGTATTTGAAGATAAAATCTTTTTGCTTTGAAGAAGAAAGATCCAGCTGACTGAAATAAGTTTATTGGATGAAAACCAACAAAATTTGACAAGAACCACGAAAAGTTCTTGTATTTTAAGATAATATCTTACGCTATTAAAGAAAAAACTTCTGGCTCGCTGAAATATGTTCATTTGCTGAAAACCATCAAAACAACGAAAAGTTCTTGTATTTGAAGATAAAATCTTTTTGCTTTGAAGAAGAAAGATCTAGCTGACTGAAATAAGTTTATTGGATGAAAACCAACAAAAATTGACAAGAACCACGAAAAGTTCTTGTATTTTAAGATAAAATCTTAGGCTATTAAAGAAAAAACTACCAGCTCGCTGAAATCTGTTCATTTGCTGAAAACCATCAAAACCACGAAAAGTTCTTGTATTTGAAGATAAAATCTTTTTGCTTTGAAGAAGAAAGATCTAGCTGACTGAAATAAGTTCATTAGATGAAAACCAACAAAAATTGACAAGAACCACGAAAAGTTCTTGTATTTTAAGATAAAATCTTACTCTATTCAGGAAAAAACTTCCAGCTCGCTGAAATATGTTCATTTGCTGAAAACCATCAAAACCACGAAAAATTCTTGTATTTGAAGATAAAATCTTTTTGCTTTGAAGAAGAAAGATCCAGCTGACTGAAATAAGTTCATTCGATGAAAAGCAACAAAAATTGACAAGAACCACGAAAAGTTCTTGTATTTTAAGATAAAATCTTACGCTATTGAAGAGAAAACTCCCAGCTCGCTGAAATATGTTCATTTGCTGAAAACCAACAAAACCACGAAAAGTTCTTGTATTTGAAGATAAAATCTTTTTCCTTTGAAGAAGAAAGATCTAGCTGACTGAAATAAGTTCATTAGATGAAAACCAACAAAAATTGACAAGAACCACGAAAAGTTCTTGTATTTTAAGATAAAATCTTACGCTATTGAAGAGAAAACTCCCAGCTCGCTGAAATATGTTCATTTGCTGAAAACCAACAAAACCACGAAAAGTTCTTGTATTTGAAGATAAAATCTTTTTGCTTTGAAGAAGAAAGATCCAGCTGACTGAAATAAGTTCATTGGATGAAAACCAACAAAAATTGACAAGAACCACGAAAAGTTCTTGTATTTTAAGATAAAATCTTACTCTATTAAGGAAAAAACTTCCAGCTCGCTGAAATATGTTCATTTGCTGAAAACCATCAAAACCACGAAAAGTTCTTGTATTTGAAGATAAAATCTTTTTGCTTTGAAGAAGAAAGATCTAGCTGACTGAAATAAGTTCATCAGATGAAAACCAACAAAAATTGACAAGAACCACGAAAAGTTCTTGTATTTTAAGATAAAATCTTACTCTATTAAGGAAAAAACTTCCAGCTCGCTGAAAGATGTTCATTTGCTGAAAACCATCAAAACCACGAAAAGTTCTTGTATTTGAAGATAAAATCTTTTTGCTTTGAAGAAGAAAGATCTAGCTGACTGAAATAAGTTCATTAGATGAAAACCAACAAAAATTGACAAGAACCACGAAAAGTTCTTGTATTTTAAGATAAAATCTTACTCTATTAAGGAAAAAACTTCCAACTCGCTGAAATCTGTTCATTTGCTGAAAACCAACAAAACCACGAAAAGTTCTTGTATTTGAAGATAAAATCTTTTTGCTTTGACGAAGAAAGATCCAGCTGACTGAAATAAGTTCATTGGATGAAAACCAACAAAAATTGACAAGAACCACGAAAAGTTCTTGTATTTTAAGATAAAATCTTACTCTATTAAGGAAAAAACTTCCAGCTCGCTGAAATATGTTCATTTGCTGAAAACCATCAAAACCACGAAAGGTTCTTGTATTTGAAGATAAAATCTTTTTGCTTTGAAGAAGAAAGATCTAGCTGACTGAAATAAGTTCATCAGATGAAAATCAACAAAAATTGACAAGAACCACGAAAAGTTCTTGTATTTATGATAAAATCTTAGGCTATTAAAGAAAAAACTTCCAGCTCGCTGAAATATGTTCATTTGCTGAAAACCATCAAAACCACGAAAAGTTCTTGTATTTGAAGATAAAATATTTTTGCTTTGAAGAAGAAAGATCTAGCTGACTGAAATAAGTTCATCAGATGAAAACCAACAAAAATTGACAAGAACCACGAAAAGTTCTTGTATTTTAAGATAAAATCTTACTCTATTAAGGAAAAAACTTCCAGCTCGCTGAAATCTGTTCATTTGCTGAAAACCAACAAAACCACGAAAAGTTCTTGTATTTGAAGATAAAATCTTTTTGCTTTGACGAAGAAAGATCTAGCTGACTGAAATAAGTTCATTAGATGAAAACCAACAAAAATTGACAAGAACCACGAAAAGTTCTTGTATTTTAAGATAAAATCTTAGGCTATTAAAGAAAAAACTTCCAGCTCGCTGAAATCTGTTCATTTGCTGAAAACCATCAAAACCACGAAAAGTTCTTGTATTTGAAGATAAAATCTTTTTGCTTTGAAGAAGAAAGATCTAGCTGACTGAAATAAGTTCATTGGATGAAAACCAACAAAAATTGACAAGAACCACGAAAAGTTCTTGTATTTTAAGATAAAATCTTACTCTATTCAGGAAAAAAACTTCCAGCTCGCTGAAATATGTTCATTTGCTGAAAACCATCAAAACCACGAAAAGTTCTTGTATTTGAAGATAAAATCTTTTTGCTTTGAAGAAGAAAGATCTAGCTGACTGAAATAAGTTCATTCGATGAAAACCAACAAAAATTGACAAGAACCACGAAAAGTTCTTGTATTTTAAGATAAAATCTTACGCTATTGAAGAGAAAACTCCCAGCTCGCTGAAATATGTTAATTTGCTGAAAACCAACAAAACCACGAAAAGTTCTTGTATTTGAAGATAAAATCTTTTTGCTTTGAAGAAGAAAGATCTAGCTGACTGAAATAAGTTCATTAGATGAAAACGAACAAAAATTGACAAGAACCACGAAAAGTTCTTGTATTTTAAGATAAAATCTTACTCTATTAAGGAAAAAACTTCCAGCTCGCTGAAATATGTTCATTTGCTGAAAACCAATAAAACCACGAAAAGTTCTTGTATTTGAAGATAAAATCTTTTTGCTTTGAAGAAGAAAGATCTAGCTGACTGAAATAAGTTCATTAGATGAAAACCAACAAAATTTGACAAGAACCACGAAAACTTCTTGTATTTTAAGATAATATCTTACGCTATTAAAGAAAAAACTTGTGGCTCGCTGAAATATGTTAATTTGCTGAAAACCAACAAAACCACGAAAAGTTCTTGTATTTGAAGATAAAATCTTTTTGCTTTGAAGAAGAAAGATCCAGCTGACTGAAATAAGTTCATTGGATGAAAACCAATAAAAATTGACAAGAACCACGAAAAGTTCTTGTATTTGAAGATAAAATCTTTTTGCTTTGAAGAAGAAAGATCTAGCTGACTGAAATAAGTTCATTGGATGAAAACCAACAAAATTTGACAAGAACCACGAAAAGTTCTTGTATTTTAAGATAAAATCTTACTCTATTAAGGAAAAAACTTGCAGCTCGCTGAAAGATGTTCATTTGCTGAAAACCATCAAAACCACGAAAAGTTCTTGTATTTGAAGATAAAATCTTTTTGCTTTGAAGGAGAAAGATCTAGCTGACTGAAATAAGTTCATTAGATGAAAACCAACAAAAATTGACAAGAACCACGAAAAGTTCTTGTATTTTAAGATAACATCTTACTCTATTAAGGAAAAAACTTCCAGCTCGCTGAAATCTGTTCATTTGCTGAAAACCAACAAAACCACGAAAAGTTCTTGTATTTGAAGATAAAATCTTTTTGCTTTGATGAAGAAAGATCTAGCTGACTGAAATAAGTTCATTGGATGAAAACCAACAAAAATTGACAAGAACCACGAAAAGTTCTTGTATTTTAAGATAAAATCTTAGGCTATTAAAGAAAAAACTTCCAGCTCGCTGAAATCTGTTCATTTGCTGAAAACCATCAAAACCACGAAAAGTTCTTGTATTTGAAGATAAAATCTTTTTGCTTTGAAGAAGAAAGATCCAGCTGACTGAAATAAGTTCATTGGATGAAAACCAACAAAAATTGACAAGAACCACGAAAAGTTCTTGTATTTTAAGATAAAATCTTACTCTTTTAAGGAAAAAACTTCCAGCTCGCTGAAATATGTTCATTTGCTGAAAACCATCAAAACCACGAAAAGTTCTTGTATTTGAAGATAAAATCTTTTTGCTTTGAAGAAGAAAGATCTAGCTGACTGAAATAAGTTCATCAGATGAAAACCAACAAAAATTGACAAGAACCACGAAAAGTTCTTGTATTTTAAGATAACATCTTACTCTATTAAGGAAAAAACTTCCAGCTCGCTGAAATCTGTTCATTTGCTGAAAACCAACAAAACCACGAAAAGTTCTTGTATTTGAAGATAAAATCTTTTAGCTTTGATGAAGAAAGATCTAGCTGACTGAAATAAGTTCATTGGATGAAAACCAACAAAAATTGACAAGAACCACGAAAAGTTCTTGTATTTTAAGATAAAATCTTAGGCTATTAAAGAAAAAACTTCCAGCTCGCTGAAATCTGTTCATTTGCTGAAAACCATCAAAACCACGAAAAGTTCTTGTATTTGAAGATAAAATCTTTTTGCTTTGAAGAAGAAAGATCCAGCTGACTGAAATAAGTTCATTGGATGAAAACCAACAAAAATTGACAAGAACCACGAAAAGTTCTTGTATTTTAAGATAAAATCTTACTCTTTTAAGGAAAAAACTTCCAGCTCGCTGAAATATGTTCATTTGCTGAAAACCATCAAAACCACGAAAAGTTCTTGTATTTGAAGATAAAATCTTTTTGCTTTGAAGAAGAAAGATCTAGCTGACTGAAATAAGTTCATCAGATGAAAACCAACAAAAATTGACAAGAACCACGAAAAGTTCTTGTATTTTAAGATAAAATCTTAGGCTATTAAAGAAAAAACTTCCAGCTCGCTGAAATCTGTTCATTTGCTGAAAACCATCAAAACCACGAAAAGTTCTTGTATTTGAAGATAAAATCTTTTTGCTTTGAAGAAGAAAGATCCAGCTGACTGAAATAAGTTCATCGGATGAAAACCAACAAAAATTGACAAGAACCACGAAAAGTTCTTGTATTTTAAGATAAAATCTTACTCTATTAAGGAAAAAACTTCCAGCTCGCTGAAATATGTTCATTTGCTGAAAACCATGAAAACCACGAAAAGTTCTTGTATTTGAAGATAAAATCTTTTTGCTTTGAAGAAGAAAGATCTAGCTGACTGAAATAAGTTCATCAGATGAAAACCAACAAAAATTGACAAGAACCACGAAAAGTTCTTGTATTTATGATAAAATCTTAGGCTATTAAAGAAAAAACTTCCAGCTCGCTGAAATATGTTCATTTGCTGAAAACCATCAAAACCACGAAAAGTTCTTGTATTTGAAGATAAAATATTTTTGCTTTGAAGAAGAAAGATCCAGCTGACTGAAATAAGTTCATCAGATGAAAACCAACAAAAATTGACAAGAACCACGAAAAGTTCTTGTATTTTAAGATAAAATCTTACTCTATTAAGGAAAAAACTTCCAGCTCGCTGAAATTTGTTCATTTGCTGAAAACCAACAAAACCACGAAAAGTTCTTGTATTTGAAGATAAAATCTTTTTGCTTTGACGAAGAACGATCTAGCTGACTGAAATAAGTTCATTAGATGAAAACCAACAAAAATTGACAAGAACCACGAAAAGTTCTTGTATTTTAAGATAAAATCTTAGGCTATTAAAGAAAAAACTTCCAGCTCACTGAAATATGTTCATTTGCTGAAAACCATCAAAACCACGAAAAGTTCTTGTATTTGAAGATAAAATCTTTTTGCTTCAAAGAAGAAAGATCTAGCTGACTGAAATAAGTTTATTGGATGAAAACCAACAAAATTTGACAAGAACCACGAAAAGTTCTTGTATTTTAAGATAATATCTTACGCTATTAAAGAAAAAACTTCTGCCTCGCTGAAATATGTTCATTTGCTGAAAACCATCAAAACAACGAAAAGTTCTTGTATTTGAAGATAAAATCTTTTTGCTTTGAAGAAGAAAGATCTAGCTGACTGAAATAAGTTCATTAGATGAAAACCAACAAAAATTGACAAGAACCACGAAAAGTTCTTGTATTTTAAGATAAAATCTTAGGCTATTAAAGAAAAAACTACCAGCTCGCTGAAATCTGTTCATTTGCTGAAAACCATCAAAACCACGAAAAGTTCTTGTATTTGAAGATAAAATCTTTTTGCTTTGAAGAAGAAAGATCTAGCTGACTGAAATAAGTTCATTAGATGAAAACCAACAAAAATTGACAAGAACCACGAAAAGTTCTTGTATTTTAAGATAAAATCTTACTCTATTCAGGAAAAAACTTCCAGCTCGCTGAAATATGTTCATTTGCTGAAAACCATCAAAACCACGAAAAGTTCTTGTATTTGAAGATAAAATCTTTTTGCTTTGAAGAAGAAAGATCTAGCTGACTGAAATAAGTTCATTCGATGAAAACCAACAAAAATTGACAAGAACCACGAAAAGTTCTTGTATTTTAAGATAAAATCTTACGCTATTGAAGAGAAAACTCCCAGCTCGCTGAAATATGTTCATTTGCTGAAAACCAACAAAACCACGAAAAGTTCTTGTATTTCATAGAATCATAGAATCATAGAAGTTACAACATGGAAACAGGCCCTTCGGCCCAACATGTCCATGTCGCCCAGTTTATACCACTAAGCTAGTCCCAATTGCCTGCACTTGGCCCATATCCCTCGATACCCATCTTCCCCATGTAACTGTCCAAATGCTTTTTAAAAGACAAAATTGTACCCGCCTCTACTACTGCCTCTGGCAGCTCGTTCCAGACACTCACCACCCTTTGAGTGAAAAAATTGCCCCTCTGGATCCTTTTGTATCTCTCCACTCTCACCTTAAATCTGTGCCCCCTCGTTATAGACTCCCCTACCTTTGGGAAAAGATTTTGACTATCGACCTTATCTATGCCCCTCATTATTTTATAGACTTAAAATCTTTTTGCTTTGAAGAAGAAAGATCTAGCTGACTGAAATAAGTTCATTAGATGAAAACCAACAAAAATTGACAAGAACCACGAAAAGTTCTTGTATTTTAAGATAATATCTTACGCTATTAAAGAAAAAACTTCTGGCTCGCTGAAATATGTTCATTTGCTGAAAACGAACAAAACCACGAAAAGTTCTTGTATTTGAAGATAAAATCTTTTTGCTTTGAAGAAGAAAGATCCAGCTGACTGAAATAAGTTCATTGGATGAAAACCAATAAAAATTGACAAGAACCACGAAAAGTTCTTGTATTTGAAGATAAAATCTTTTTGCTTTGAAGAAGAAAGATCTAGCTGACTGAAATAAGTTCATTAGATGAAAACCAACAAAATTTGACAAGAACCACGAAAACTTCATGTATTTTAAGATAAAATCTTACTCTATTCAGGAAAAAACTTCCAGCTCGCTGAAATATGTTCATTTGCTGAAAACCATCAAAACCACGAAAAGTTCTTGTATTTGAAGATAAAATCTTTTTGCTTTGAAGAAGAAAGATCTAGCTGACTGAAATAAGTTCATTCGATGAAAACCAACAAAAATTGACAAGAACCACGAAAAGTTCTTGTATTTTAAGATAAAATCTCACTCTATTGAAGAGAAAACTCCCAGCTCGCTGAAATATGTTCATTTGCTGAAAACCAACAAAACCACGAAAAGTTCTTGTATTTGAAGATAAAATCTTTTTGCTTTGAAGAAGAAAGATCTAGCTGACTGAAATAAGTTCATTAGATGAAAACCAACAAAAATTGACAAGAACCACGAAAAGTTCTTGTATTTTAAGATAAAATCTTACTCTATTAAGGAAAAAACTTCCAGCTCGCTGAAATATGTTCATTTGCTGAAAACCATCAAAACCACGAAAAGTTCTTGTATTTGAAGATAAAATCTTTTTCTTTGAAGAAGAAAGATCTAGCTGACTGAAATAAGTTCATTAGATGAAAACCAACAAAATTTGACAAGAACCACGAAAACTTCTTGTATTTTAAGATAATATCTTACGCTATTAAAGAAAAAACTTCTGGCTCGCTGAAATATGTTCATTTGCTGAAAACCAACAAAACCACGAAAAGTTCTTGTATTTGAAGATAAAATCTTTTTGCTTTGAAGAAGAAAGATCTAGCTGACTGAAATAAGTTCATCAGATGAAAACCAACAAAAATTGACAAGAACCACGAAAAGTTCTTGTATTTTAAGATAAAATATTAGGCTATTAAAGAAAAAACTTCCAGCTCGCTGAAATCTGTTCATTTCTGATGGTTTTCAGCAAATGAACAGATTTCAGCGAGCTGGAAGTTTTTTCTTTAATCGCCTAAGATTTTATCTTAAAATACAAGAACTTTTCGTGGTTTTGATGGTTTTCAGCAAATGAACATATTTCAGCGAGCTGGAAGTTTTTTCCTTCATAGAGTAAGATTTTATCTTAAAATACAAGAACTTTTCGTGGTTCTTGTCAATTTTTGTTGGTTTTCATCGAATGAACTTATTTCAGTCAGCTAGATCTTTCTTCTTCAAAGCAAAAAGATTTTATCTTCAAATACAAGAACTTTCCGTGGTTTTGATGGTTTTCAGCAAATGAACAGATTTCAGCGAGCTGGAAGTTTTTTCCTGAATAGAGTAAGATTTTATCTTAAAATACAAGAACTTTTCGTGGTTCTTGTCAATTTTTGTTGGTTTTCATCTAATGAACTTATTTCAGTCAGCTAGATCTTTCTTCTTCAAAGCAAAAAGATTTTATCTTCAAATACAAGAACTTTTCGTGGTTTTGATGGTTTTCAGCAAATGAACAGATTTCAGCGAGCTGGATTTTTTTCTTTAATAGCCTAAGATTTTATCTTAAAATACAAGAACTTTTCGTGGTTCTTGTCAATTTTTGTTGGTTTTCATCTAATGAACTTATTTCAGTCAGCTAGATCTTTCTCCGTCAAAGCAAAAAGATTTTATCTTCAAATACAAGAACTTTTCGTGGTTTTGTTGGTTTTCAGCAAATGAACAGATTTCAGCGAGCCAGAAGTTTTTTCTTCAATAGCGTAAGATATTATGTTAAAATACAAGAAGTTTTCGTGGTTCTTGTCAAATTTTGTTGGTTTTCATCTGATGAACTTATTTCAGTCAGCTGGATCTTTCTTCTTCAAAGCAAAAAGATTTTATCTTCAAATACAAGAACTTTTCGTGGTTTTGATGGTTTTCAGCAAATGAACATATTTCAGCGAGCTGGAAGTTTTTTCCTTAACAGAGTAAGATTTTATCTTAAAATACAAGAACTTTTCGTGGTTCTTGTCAATTTTTGTTGGTTTTCATCTAATGAACTTATTTCAGTCAGCTAGATCTTTCTTCTTCAAAGCAAAAAGATTTTATCTTCAAATACAAGAACTTTTCGTGGTTTTGATGGTTTTCAGCAAATGAACAGATTTCAGCGAGCTGGATTTTTTTCTTTAATAGCCTAAGATTTTATCTTAAAATACAAGAATTTTTCGTGGTTCTTGTCAATTTTTGTTGGTTTTCATCTAATGAACTTATTTCAGTCAGCTAGATCTTTCTCCGTCAAAGCAAAAAGATTTTATCTTCAAATACAAGAACTTTTCGTGGTTTTGTTGGTTTTCAGCAAATGAACAGATTTCAGCGAGCCAGAAGTTTTTTCTTCAATAGCGTAAGATATTATGTTAAAATACAAGAAGTTTTCGTGGTTCTTGTCAAATTTTGTTGGTTTTCATCTGATGAACTTATTTCAGTCAGCTGGATCTTTCTTCTTCAAAGCAAAAAGATTTTATCTTCAAATACAAGAACTTTTCGTGGTTTTGATGGTTTTCAGCAAATGAACATATTTCAGCGAGCTGGAAGTTTTTTCCTTAACAGAGTAAGATTTTATCTTAAAATACAAGAACTTTTCGTGGTTCTTGTCAATTTTTGTTGGTTTTCATCTAATGAACTTATTTCAGTCAGCTGGATCTTTCTTCTTCAAAGCAAAAAGATTTTATCTTCAAATACAAGAACTTTTCGTGGTTTTGTTGGTTTTCAGCAAATGAACATATTTCAGCGAGCTGGGAGTTTTCTCTTCAATAGCGTAAGATTTTATCTTAAAATACAAGAACTTTTCATGGTTCTTGTCAATTTTTGTTGGTTTTCATCGAATGAACTTATTTCAGTCAGCTGGATCTTTCTTCTTCAAAGCAAAAAGATTTTATCTTCAAATACAAGAACTTTTCGTGGTTTTGATGGTTTTCAGCAAATGAACATATTTCAGCGAGCTGGAAGTTTTTTCCTGAATAGAGTAAGATTTTATCTTAAAATACAAGAACTTTTCGTGGTTCTTGTCAATTTTTGTTGGTTTTCATCTAATGAACTTATTTCAGTCAGCTTGATCTTTCTTCTTCAAAGCAAAAAGATTTTATCTTCAAATACAAGAACTTTTCGTGGTTTTGATGGTTTTCAGCAAATGAACAGATTTCAGCGAGCTGGTAGTTTTTTCTTTAATAGCCTAAGATTTTATCTTAAAATACAAGAACTTTTCGTGGTTCTTGTCAATTTTTGTTGGTTATCATCTAATGAACTTATTTCAGTCAGCTAGATCTTTCTTCTTCAAAGCAAAAAGATTTTATCTTCAAATACAAGAACTTTTCGTTGTTTTGATGGTTTTCAGCAAATGAACATATTTCAGCGAGCCAGAAGTTTTTTCTTTAATAGCGTAAGATATTATCTTAAAATACAAGAACTTTTCGTGGTTCTTGTCAAATTTTGTTGGTTTTCATCCAATAAACTTATTTCAGTCAGCTAGATCTTTCTTCTTCAAAGCAAAAAGATTTTATCTTCAAATACAAGAACTTTTCGTGGTTTTGATGGTTTTCAGCAAATGAACATATTTCAGTGAGCTGGAAGTTTTTTCCTTAACAGAGTAAGATTTTATCTTAAAATACAAGAAGTTTTCGTGGTTCTTGTCAATTTTTGTTGGTTTTCATCTGATGAACTTATTTCAGTCAGCTAGATCTTTCTTCTTCAAAGCAAAAAGATTTTATCTTCAAATACAAGAACTTTTCGTGGTTTTGAAGGTTTTCAGCAAATGAACATATTTCAGCGAGCTGGAAGTTTTTTCCTTAATTGAGTAAGATTTTATCTTAAAATACAAGAACTTTTCGTGGTTCTTGTCAATTTTTGTTGGTTTTCATCCAATGAACTTATTTCAGTCAGCTGGATCTTTCTTCTTCAAAGCAAAAAGATTTTATCTTCAAATACAAGAACTTTTCGTGGTTTTGTTGGTTTTCAGCAAATGAACATATTTCAGCGAGCCAGAAGTTTTTTCTTTAATAGCGTAAGATTTTATCTTAAAATACAAGAACTTTTCGTGGTTCTTGTCAATTTTTGTTGGTTTTCATCTAATGAACTTATTTCAGTCAGCTAGATCCTTCTTCCTCAAAGCAAAAAGATTTTAACTTCAAATACAAGAACTTTTCGTGGTTTTGTTGGTTTTCAGCAAATGAACAGATTTCAGCGAGCTCGAAGTTTTTTCCTTAATAGAGTAAGATTTTATCTTAAAATACAAGAACTTTTCGTGGTTCTTGTCAATTTTTGTTGGTTTTCATCCAATGAACTTATTTCAGTCAGCTGGATCTTTCTTCTTCAAAGCAAAAAGATTTTATCTTCAAATACAAGAACTTTTCGTGGTTTTGATGGTTTTCAGCAAATGAACATCTTTCAGCGAGCTGGAAGTTTTTTCCTTAATAGAGTAAGATTTTATCTTAAAATACAAGAACTTTTCGTGGTTCTTGTCAATTTTTGTTGGTTTTCATCTGATGAACTTATTTCAGTCAGCTGGATCTTTCTTCTTCAAAGCAAAAAGATTTTATCTTCAAATACAAGAACTTTTCGTGGTTTTGATGGTTTTCAGCAAATGAACATATTTCAGCGAGCTGGAAGTTTTTTCCTTAATAGAGTAAGATTTTATCTTAAAATACAAGAACTTTTCGTGGTTCCTGTCATTTTTTGTTGGTTTTCATCTAATGAACTTATTTCAGTCAGCGAGATCTTTCTTCTTCAAAGCAAAAAGATTTTATCTTCAAATACAAGAACTTTTCGTGGTTTTGTTGGTTTTCAGCAAATGAACATATTTCAGCGAGCTGGGAGTTTTCTCTTCAATAGCGTAAGATTTTATCTTAAAATACAAGAACTTTTCGTGGTTCTTGTCAATTTTTGTTGGTTTTCATCGAATGAACTTATTTCAGTCAGCTAGATCTTTCTTCTTCAAAGCAAAAAGATTTTATCTTCAAATACAAGAACTTTTCGTGGTTTTGATGGTTTTCAGCAAATGAACATATTTCAGCGAGCTGGAAGTTTTTTCCTGAATAGAGTAAGAATTTATCTTAAAATACAAGAACTTTTCGTGGTTTTGTTGGTTTTCAGCAAATGAACATATTTCAGCGAGCTGGGAGTTTTCTCTTCAATAGCGTAAGATTTTATCTTAAAATACAAGAACTTTTCGTGGTTCTTGTCAATTTTTGTTGGTTTTCATCGAATGAACTTATTTCAGTCAGCTAGATCTTTCTTCTTCAAAGCAAAAAGATTTTATCTTCAAATACAAGAACTTTTCGTGGTTTTGATGGTTTTCAGCAAATGAACAGATTTCAGCGAGCTGGAAGTTTTTTCTTTAATAGCCTAAGATTTTATCTTAAAATACAAGAACTTTTCGTGGTTCTTGTCAATTTTTGTTGGTTTTCATCGAATGAACTTATTTCAGTCAGCTAGATCTTTCTTCTTCAAAGCAAAAAGATTTTATCTTCAAATACAAGAACTTTTCGTTGTTTTGATGGTTTTCAGCAAATGAACATATTTCAGCGAGCCAGAAGTTTTTTCTTTAATAGCGTAAGATATTATCTTAAAATACAAGAACTTTTCGTGGTTCTTGTCAAATTTTGTTGGTTTTCATCCAATAAACTTATTTCAGTCAGCTAGATCTTTCTTCTTCAAAGCAAAAAGATTTTATCTTCAAATACAAGAACTTTTCGTGGTTTTGATGGTTTTCAGCAAATGAACATATTTCAGTGAGCTGGAAGTTTTTTCCTTAACAGAGTAAGATTTTATCTTAAAATACAAGAACTTTTCGTGGTTCTTGTCAATTTTTGTTGGTTTTCATCTAATGAACTTATTTCAGTCAGCTAGATCTTTCTTCTTCAAAGCAAAAAGATTTTATCTTCAAATACAAGAACTTTTCGTGGTTTTGATGGTTTTCAGCAAATGAACAGATTTCAGCGAGCTGGAAGTTTTTTCTTTAATAGCCTAAGATTTTATCTTAAAATACAAGAACTTTTCGTGGTTCTTGTCAATTTTTGTTGGTTTTCATCGAATGAACTTATTTCAGTCAGCTGGATCTTTCTTCTTCAAAGCAAAAAGATTTTATCTTCAAATACAAGAACTTTTCGTGGTTTTGATGGTTTTCAGCAAATGAACATATTTCAGCGAGCTGGAAGTTTTTTCTTTAATAGCCTAAGATTTTATCTTAAAATACAAGAACTTTTCGTGGTTGTTGTCAATTTTTGTTGGTTTTCATCTAATGAACTTATTTCAGTCAGCTAGATCTTTCTTCTTCAAAGCAAAAAGATTTTATCTTCAAATACAAGAACTTTTCGTGGTTTTGTTGGTTTTCAGCAAATGAACATATTTCAGCGAGCTGGAAGTTTTTTCCTTAATAGAGTAAGATTTTATCTTAAAATACAAGAACTTTTCGTGGTTCTTGTCAATTTTTGTTGGTTTTCATCCAATGAACTTATTTCAGTCAGCTGGATCTTTCTTCTTCAAAGCAAAAAGATTTTATCTTCAAATACAAGAACTTTTCGTGGTTTTGTTGGTTTTCAGCAAATGAACATATTTCAGCGAGCCAGAAGTTTTTTCTTTAATAGCGTAAGATATTATCTTAAAATACAAGAAGTTTTCGTGGTTCTTGTCAAATTTTGTTCGTTTTCATCTAATGAACTTATTTCAGTCAGCGAGATCTTTCTTCTTCAAAGCAAAAAGATTTTATCTTCAAATACAAGAACTTTTCGTGGTTTTGATGGATTTCAGCAAATGAACATATTTCAGCGAGCTGGAAGTTTTTTCTTTAATAGCCTAAGATTTTATCTTAAAATACAAGAACTTTTCGTGGTTCTTGTCAATTTTTGTTGGTTTTCATCTAATGAACTTATTTCAGTCAGCTAGATCTTTCTTCTTCAAAGCAAAAAGATTTTATCTTCAAATACAAGAACTTTTCGTGGTTTTGATGGTTTTCAGCAAATGAACAGATTTCAGCGAGCTGGAAGTTTTTTCTTTAATAGCCTAAGATTTTATCTTAAAATACAAGAACTTTTCGTGGTTCTTGTCAATTTTTGTTGGTTTTCATCTAATGAACTTATTTCAGTCAGCTAGATCTTTCTTCTTCAAAGCAAAAAGATTTTATCTTCAAATACAAGAACTTTTCGTGGTTTTGATGGTTTTCAGCAAATGAACAGATTTCAGCGAGCTGGAAGTTTTTTCTTCAATAGCCTAAGATTTTATCTTAAAATACAAGAACTTTTCGTGGTTCTTGTCAATTTTTGTTGGTTTTGATCGAATGAACTTATTTCAGTCAGCTAGATCTTTCTTCTTCAAAGCAAAAAGATTTTATCTTCAAATACAAGAACTTTTCGTTGTTTTGATGGTTTTCAGCAAATGAACATATTTCAGCGAGCCAGAAGTTTTTTCTTTAATAGCGTAAGATATTATCTTAAAATACAAGAACTTTTCGTGGTTCTTGTCAAATTTTGTTGGTTTTCATCCAATAAACATATTTCAGTCAGCTAGATCTTTCTTCTTCAAAGCAAAAAGATTTTATCTTCAAATACAAGAACTTTTCGTGGTTTTGATGGTTTTCAGCAAATGAACATATTTCAGTGAGCTGGAAGTTTTTTCCTTAACAGAGTAAGATTTTATCTTAAAATACAAGAACTTTTCGTGGTTCTTGTCAATTTTTGTTGGTTTTCATCCAATGAACTTATTTCAGTCAGCTGGATCTTTCTTCTTCAAAGCAAAAAGATTTTATCTTCAAATACAAGAACTTTTCGTGGTTTTGTTGGTTTTCAGCAAATGAACATATTTCAGCGAGCCAGAAGTTTTTTCTTTAATAGCGTAAGATATTATCTTAAAATACAAGAAGTTTTCGTGGTTCTTGTCAATTTTTGTTCGTTTTCATCTAATGAACTTATTTCAGTCAGCTGGATCTTTCTTCTTCAAAGCAAAAAGATTTTATCTTCAAATACAAGAACTTTTCGTGGTTTTGATGGTTTTCTGCAAATGAACATATTTCAGCGAGCTGGAAGTTTTTTCCTGAATAGAGTAAGATTTTATCTTAAAATACAAGAACTTTTCGTGGTTCTTGTCAATTTTTGTTGGTTTTCATCTAATGAACTTATTTCAGTCAGCTAGATCTTTCTTCTTCAAAGCAAAAAGATTTTATCTTCAAATACAAGAACTTTTCGTGGTTTTGATGGTTTTCAGCAAATGAACAGATTTCAGCGAGCTGGAAGTTTTTTCTTTAATAGCCTAAGATTTTATCTTAAAATACAAGAACTTTTCGTGGTTCTTGTCAATTTTTGTTGGTTTTCATCGAATGAACTTATTTCAGTCAGCTAGATCTTTCTTCTTCAAAGCAAAAAGATTTTATCTTCAAATACAAGAACTTTTCGTTGTTTTGATGGTTTTCAGCAAATGAACATATTTCAGCGAGCCAGAAGTTTTTTCTTTAATAGCGTAAGATATTATCTTAAAATACAAGAACTTTTCGTGGTTCTTGTCAAATTTTGTTGGTTTTCATCCAATAAACTTATTTCAGTCAGCTAGATCTTTCTTCTTCAAAGCAAAAAGATTTTATCTTCAAATACAAGAACTTTTCGTGGTTTTGATGGTTTTCAGCAAATGAACATATTTCAGTGAGCTGGAAGTTTTTTCCTTAACAGAGTAAGATTTTATCTTAAAATACAAGAACTTTTCGTGGTTCTTGTCAATTTTTGTTGGTTTTCATCTAATGAACTTATTTCAGTCAGCTAGATCTTTCTTCTTCAAAGCAAAAAGATTTTACCTTCAAATACAAGAACTTTTCGTGGTTTTGATGGTTTTCAGCAAATGAACAGATTTCAGCGAGCTGGAAGTTTTTTCTTTAATAGCCTAAGATTTTATCTTACAATACAAGAACTTTTCGTGGTTCTTGTCAATTTTTGTTGGTTTTCATCTAATGAACTTATTTCAGTCAGCTGGATCTTTCTTCTTCAAAGCAAAAAGATTTTATCTTCAAATACAAGAACTTTTCGTGGTTTTGATGGTTTTCAGCAAATGAACATATTTCAGCGAGCTGGACGTTTTTTCTTTAATAGCCTAAGATTTTATCTTAAAATACAAGAACTTTTCGTGGTTCTTGTCAATTTTTGTTGGTTTTCATCTAATGAACTTATTTCAGTCAGCTAGATCTTTCTTCGTCAAAGCAAAAAGATTTTATCTTCAAATACAAGAACTTTTCGTGGTTTTGTTGGTTTTCAGCAAATGAACATATTTCAGCGAGCTGGAAGTTTTTTCCTTAATAGAGTAAGATTTTATCTTAAAATACAAGAACTTTTCGTGGTTCTTGTCAATTTTTGTTGGTTTTCATCCAATGAACTCATTTCAGTCAGCTTGATCTTTCTTCTTCAAAGCAAAAAGATTTTATCTTCAAATACAAGAACTTTTCGTGGTTTTGTTGGTTTTCAGCAAATGAACATATTTCAGCGAGCCAGAAGTTTTTTCTTTAATAGCGGAAGATATTATCTTAAAATACAATAAGTTTTTGTGGTTCTTGTCAAATTTTGTTCGTTTTCATCTAATGAACTTATTTCAGTCAGCTAGATCTTTCTTCTTCAAAGCAAAAAGATTTTATCTTCAAATACAAGAACTTTTCGTGGTTTTGATGGTTTTCAGCAAATGAACATATTTCAGCGAGCTGGAAGTTTTTTCTTTAATAGCCTAAGATTTTATCTTAAAATACAAGAACTTTTCGTGGTTCTTGTCAATTTTTGTTGGTTTTCATCTAATGAACTTATTTCAGTCAGCGAGATCTTTCTTCTTCAAAGCAAAAAGATTTTATCTTCAAATACAAGAACTTTTCGTGGTTTTGATGGTTTTCAGCAAATGAACAGATTTCAGCGAGCTGGTAGTTTTTTCTTTAATAGCCTAAGATTTTATCTTAAAATACAAGAACTTTTCGTGGTTCTTGTCAATTTTTGTTGGTTTTCATCTAATGAACTTATTTCAGTCAGCTAGATCTTTCTTCTTCAAAGCAAAAAGATTTTATCTTCAAATACAAGAACTTTTCGTTGTTTTGATGGTTTTCAGCAAATGAACATATTTCAGCGAGCCAGAAGTTTTTTCTTTAATAGCGTAAGATATTATCTTAAAATACAAGAACTTTTCGTGGTTCTTGTCAAATTTTGTTGGTTTTCATCCAATAAACTTATTTCAGTCAGCTCGATCTTTCTTCTTCAAAGCAAAAAGATTTTATCTTCAAATACAAGAACTTTTCGTGGTTTTGATGGTTTTCAGCAAATGAACATATTTCAGTGAGCTGGAAGTTTTTTCTTTAATAGCGTAAGATATTATCTTAAAATACAAGAAGTTTTCATGGTTCTTGTCAAATTTTGTTGGTTTTCATCTGATGAACTTATTTCAGTCAGCTAGATCTTTCTTCTTCAAAGCAAAAAGATTTTATCTTCAAATACAAGAACTTTTCGTGGTTTTGATGGTTTTCAGCAAATGAACATATTTCATCGAGCTGGAAGTTTTTTCCTTAATAGAGTAAGATTTTATCTCAAAATACAAGAACTTTTCGTGGTTCTTGTCAATTTTTGTTGGTTTTAATCTAATGAACTTATTTCAGTCAGCTGGATCTTTCTTCTTCAAAGCAAAAAGATTTTATCTTCAAATACAAGAACTTTTCGTGGTTTTGATGGTTTTCAGCAAATGAACATATTTCAGCGAGCTGGACGTTTTTTCTTTAATAGCCTAAGATTTTATCTTAAAATACAAGAACTTTTCGTGGTTCTTGTCAATTTTTGTTGGTTTTCATCTAATGAACTTATTTCAGTCAGCTAGATCTTTCTTCGTCAAAGCAAAAAGATTTTATCTTCAAATACAAGAACTTTTCGTGGTTTTGTTGGTTTTCAGCAAATGAACATATTTCAGCGAGCTGGAAGTTTTTTCCTTAATAGAGTAAGATTTTATCTTAAAATACAAGAACTTTTCGTGGTTCTTGTCAATTTTTGTTGGTTTTCATCCAATGAACTCATTTCAGTCAGCTTGATCTTTCTTCTTCAAAGCAAAAAGATTTTATCTTCAAATACAAGAACTTTTCGTGGTTTTGTTGGTTTTCAGCAAATGAACATATTTCAGCGAGCCAGAAGTTTTTTCTTTAATAGCGGAAGATATTATCTTAAAATACAATAAGTTTTTGTGGTTCTTGTCAAATTTTGTTCGTTTTCATCTAATGAACTTATTTCAGTCAGCTAGATCTTTCTTCTTCAAAGCAAAAAGATTTTATCTTCAAATACAAGAACTTTTCGTGGTTTTGATGGTTTTCAGCAAATGAACATATTTCAGCGAGCTGGAAGTTTTTTCTTTAATAGCCTAAGATTTTATCTTAAAATACAAGAACTTTTCGTGGTTCTTGTCAATTTTTGTTGGTTTTCATCTAATGAACTTATTTCAGTCAGCGAGATCTTTCTTCTTCAAAGCAAAAAGATTTTATCTTCAAATACAAGAACTTTTCGTGGTTTTGATGGTTTTCAGCAAATGAACAGATTTCAGCGAGCTGGTAGTTTTTTCTTTAATAGCCTAAGATTTTATCTTAAAATACAAGAACTTTTCGTGGTTCTTGTCAATTTTTGTTGGTTTTCATCTAATGAACTTATTTCAGTCAGCTAGATCTTTCTTCTTCAAAGCAAAAAGATTTTATCTTCAAATACAAGAACTTTTCGTTGTTTTGATGGTTTTCAGCAAATGAACATATTTCAGCGAGCCAGAAGTTTTTTCTTTAATAGCGTAAGATATTATCTTAAAATACAAGAACTTTTCGTGGTTCTTGTCAAATTTTGTTGGTTTTCATCCAATAAACTTATTTCAGTCAGCTCGATCTTTCTTCTTCAAAGCAAAAAGATTTTATCTTCAAATACAAGAACTTTTCGTGGTTTTGATGGTTTTCAGCAAATGAACATATTTCAGTGAGCTGGAAGTTTTTTCTTTAATAGCGTAAGATATTATCTTAAAATACAAGAAGTTTTCATGGTTCTTGTCAAATTTTGTTGGTTTTCATCTGATGAACTTATTTCAGTCAGCTAGATCTTTCTTCTTCAAAGCAAAAAGATTTTATCTTCAAATACAAGAACTTTTCGTGGTTTTGATGGTTTTCAGCAAATGAACATATTTCATCGAGCTGGAAGTTTTTTCCTTAATAGAGTAAGATTTTATCTCAAAATACAAGAACTTTTCGTGGTTCTTGTCAATTTTTGTTGGTTTTCATCTAATGAACTTATTTCAGTCAGCTGGATCTTTCTTCGTCAAAGCAAAAAGATTTTATCTTCAAATACAAGAACTTTTCGTGGTTTTGTTGGTTTTCAGCAAATGAACATATTTCAGCGAGCTGGAAGTTTTTTCCTTAATAGAGTAAGATTTTATCTTAAAATACAAGAACTTTTCGTGGTTCTTGTCAATTTTTGTTGGTTTTCATCCAATGAACTTATTTCAGTCAGCTGGATCTTTCTTCTTCAAAGCAAAAAGATTTTATCTTCAAATACAAGAACTTTTCGTGGTTTTGTTGGTTTTCAGCAAATGAACATATTTCAGCGAGCCAGAAGTTTTTTCTTTAATAGCGTAAGATATTATCTTAAAATACAAGAAGTTTTCGTGGTTCTTCTCAAATTTTGTTCGTTTTCATCTAATGAACTTATTTCAGTCAGCTAGATCTTTCTTCTTCAAAGCAAAAAGATTTTATCTTCAAATACAAGAACTTTTCGTGGTTTTGATGGTTTTCAGCAAATGAACATATTTCAGCGAGCTGGAAGTTTTTTCTTTAATAGCCTAAGATTTTATCTTAAAATACAAGAACTTTTCGTGGTTCTTGTCAATTTTTGTTGGTTTTCATCTAATGAACTTGTTTCAGTCAGCGAGATCTTTCTTCTTCAAAGCAAAAAGATTTTATCTTCAAATACAAGAACTTTTCGTGGTTTTGATGGTTTTCAGCAAATGAACAGATTTCAGCGAGCTGGTAGTTTTTTCTTTAATAGCCTAAGATATTATCTTAAAATACAAGAACTTTTCGTGGTTCTTGTCAATTTTTGTTGGTTTTCATCCAATAAACTTATTTCAGTCAGCTAGATCTTTCTTCTTCAAAGCAAAAAGATTTTATCTTCAAATACAAGAACTTTTCGTGGTTTTGATGGTTTTCAGCAAATGAACATATTTCAGTGAGCTGGAAGTTTTTTCTTTAATAGCCTAAGATTTTATCTTAAAATACAAGAACTTTTTGTGGTTCTTGTCATTTTTTGTTGGTTTTCATCTAATGAACTTATTTCAGTCAGCTAGATCTTTCTTTGTCAAAGCAAAAAGATTTTATCTTCAAATACAAGAACTTTTCGTGGTTTTGTTGGTTTTCAGCAAATGAACAGATTTCAGCGAGCTGGAAGTTTTTTCCTTAATAGAGTAAGATTTTATCTAAAAATACAAGAACTTTTCGTGGTTCTTGTCAATTTTTGTTGGTTTTCATCTAATGAACTTATTTCAGTCAGCTAGATCTTTCTTCTTCAAAGCAAAAAGATTTTATCTTCAAATACAACAACTTTTCGTTGTTTTGATGGTTTTCAGCAAATGAACATATTTCAGCGAGCCAGAAGTTTTTTCTTTAATAGCGTAAGATATTATCTTAAAATACAAGAACTTTTCGTGGTTCTTGTCAAATTTTGTTGGTTTTCATCCAATAAACTTATTTCAGTCAGCTAGATCTTTCTTCTTCAAAGCAAAAAGATTTTATCTTCAAATACAAGAACTTTTCGTGGTTTTGATGGTTTTCAGCAAATGAACATCTTTCAGCGAGCTGGAAGTTCTCTCCTTAATAGAGTAAGATTTTATCTTAAAATACAAGAACTTTTCGTGGTTCTTGTCAATTTTTGTTGGTTTTCATCTGATGAACTTATTTCAGTCAGCTAGATCTTTCTTCTTCAAAGCAAAAAGATTTTATCTTCAAATACAAGAACTTTTCGTGGTTTTGATGGTTTTCAGCAAATGAACATATTTCAGCGAGCTGGAAGTTTTTTCTTTAATAGCCTAAGATTTTATCTTAAAATACAAGAACTTTTCGTGGTTCTTGTCAATTTTTGTTGGTTTTCATCTAATGAACTTATTTCAGTCAGCGAGATCTTTCTTCTTCAAAGCAAAAAGATTTTATCTTCAAATACAAGAACTTTTCGTTGTTTTGATGGTTTTCAGCAAATGAACATATTTCAGCGAGCCAGAAGTTTTTTCTTTAAAAGCGTAAGATATTATCTTAAAATACAAGAACTTTTCGTGGTTCTTGTCAAATTTTGTTGTTTTTCATCCAATAAACTTATTTCAGTCAGCTAGATCTTTCTTCGTCAAAGCAAAAAGATTTTATCTTCAAATACAAGAACTTTTCGTGGTTTTGATGGTTTTCAGCAAATGAACATATTTCAGTGAGCTGGAAGTTGTTTCTTTAATAGCCTAAGATTTTATCTTAAAATACAAGAATTTTTCGTGGTTCTTGTCAATTTTTGTTGGTTTTCATCTGATGAACTTATTTCAGTCAGCTAGATCTTTCTTCGTCAAAGCAAAAAGATTTTATCTTCAAATACAAGAACTTTTCGTGGTTTTGTTGGTTTTCAGCAAATGAACAGATTTCAGCGAGCTGGAAGTTTTTTCCTTAATAGAGTAAGATTTTATCTTAAAATACAAGAACTTTTCGTGGTTCTTGTCAATTTTTGTTGGTTTTCATCCAATGAACTCATTTCAGTCAGCTAGATCTTTCTTCTTCAAAGCAAAAAGATTTTATCTTCAAATACAAGAACTTTTCGTGGTTTTCATGGTTTTCAGCAAATGAACATATTTCAGCGAGCTGGAAGTTTTTTCTTTAATAGCCTAAGATTTTATCTTAAAATACAAGAACTTTTCGTGGTTCTTGTCAATTTTTGTTGGTTTTCATCTGATTAACTTATTTCAGTCAGCTAGATCTTCCTTCTTCAAAGCAAAAAGATTTTATCTTCAAATACAAGAACTTTTCGTGGTTTTGATGGTTTTCAGCAAATTAACATATTTCAGCGAGCTGGAAGTTTTTTCCTTAAGAGAGTAAGATTTTATCTTAAAATACAAGAACTTTTCGTGGTTCTTGTCAATTTTTGTTGGTTTTCATCCAATGAACTTATTTCAGTCAGCTGGATCTTTCTTCTTCAAAGCAAAAAGATTTTATCTTCAAATACAAGAACTTTTCGTGGTTTTGATGGTTTTCAGCAAATGAACATATTTCAGTGAGCTGGAAGTTTTTTCTTTAATAGCCTAAGATTTTATCTTAAAATACAAGAAGTTTTCGTGGTTCTTGTCAATTTTTGTTGGTTTTCATCTGATTAACTTATTTCAGTCAGCCAGATCTTCCTTCTTCAAAGCAAAAAGATTTTATCTTCAAATACAAGAACTTTTCGTGGTTTTGATGGTTTTCAGCAAATGAACAGATTTCAGCGAGCTGGAAGTTTTTTCCTTAATAGAGTAAGATTTTATCTTAAAATACAAGAACTTTTCGTGGTTCTTGTCAATTTTTGTTGGTTTTCATCTAATGAACTTATTTCAGTCAGCTAGATCTTTCTTCTTCAAAGCAAAAAGATTTTATCTTCAAATACAAGAACTTTTCGTGGTTTTGATGGTTTTCAGCAAATGAACATCTTTCAGCGAGCTGGAAGTTCTCTCCTTAATAGAGTAAGATTTTATCTTAAAATACAAGAACTTTTCGTGGTTCTTGTCAATTTTTATTGGTTTTCATCTGATGAACTTATTTCAGTCAGCTAGATCTTTCTTCTTCAAAGCAAAAAGATTTTATCTTCAAATACAAGAACTTTTCGTGGTTTTGATGGTTTTCAGCAAATGAACATATTTCAGCGAGCTGGAAGTTTTTTCTTTAATAGCCTAAGATTTTATCTTAAAATACAAGAACTTTTCGTGGTTCTTGTCAATTTTTGTTGGTTTTCATCTAATGAACTTATTTCAGTCAGCGAGATCTTTCTTCTTCAAAGCAAAAAGATTTTATCTTCAAATACAAGAACTTTTCGTTGTTTTGATGGTTTTCAGCAAATGAACATATTTCAGCGAGCCAGAAGTTTTTTCTTTAATAGCGTAAGATATTATCTTAAAATACAAGAACTTTTCGTGGTTCTTGTCAATTTTTGTTGGTTTTCATCTGATGAACTTATTTCAGTCAGCTAGATCTTTCTTCGTCAAAGCAAAAAGATTTTATCTTCAAATACAAGAACTTTTCGTGGTTTTGTTGGTTTTCAGCAAATGAACAGATTTCAGCGAGCTGGAAGTTTTTTCCTTAATAGAGTAAGATTTTATCTTAAAATACAAGAACTTTTCGTGGTTCTTGTCAATTTTTGTTGGTTTTCATCCAATGAACTTATTTCAGTCAGCTAGATCTTTCTTCTTCAAAGCAAAAAGATTTTATCTTCAAATACAAGAACTTTTCGTGGTTTTGATGGTTTTCAGCAAATGAACATATTTCAGCGAGCTGGAAGTTTTTTCTTTAATAGCCTAAGATTTTATCTTAAAATACAAGAACTTTTCGTGGTTCTTGTCAATTTTTGTTGGTTTTCATCTGATTAACTTATTTCAGTCAGCGAGATCTTCCTTCTTCAAAGCAAAAAGATTTTATCTTCAAATACAAGAACTTTTCGTGGTTTTGATGGTTTTCAGCAAATGAACATATTTCAGCGAGCTGGAAGTTTTTTCCTTAAGAGAGTAAGATTTTATCTTAAAATACAAGAACTTTTCGTGGTTCTTGTCAATTTTTGTTGGTTTTCATCCAATGAACTTATTTCAGTCAGCTGGATCTTTCTTCTTCAAAGCAAAAAGATTTTATCTTCAAATACAAGAATTTTTCGTGGTTTTGATGGTTTTCAGCAAATGAACAGATTTCAGCGAGCTGGAAGTTTTTTCTTTAATAGCCTAAGATTTTATCTTAAAATACAAGAACTTTTCGTGGTTCTTGTCAATTTTTGTTGGTTTTCATCTAATGAACTTATTTCAGTCAGCTAGATCTTTCTTCTTCAAAGCAAAAAGATTTTATCTTCAAATACAAGAACTTTTCGTGGTTTTGATGGTTTTCAGCAAATGAACAGATTTCAGCGAGCTGGTAGTTTTTTCTTTAATAGCCTAAGATTTTATCTTAAACTACAAGAACTTTTCGTGGTTTTGATGGTTTTCAGCAAATGAACATCTTTCAGCGAGCTGGAAGTTCTCTCCTTAATAGAGTAAGATTTTATCTTAAAATACAAGAACTTTTCGTGGTTCTTGTCAATTTTTGTTGGTTTTCATCTGATGAACTTATTTCAGTCAGCTAGATCTATCTTTCTTCTTCAAAGCAAAAAGATTTTATCTTCAAACACAAGAACTTTTCGTGGTTTTGATGGTTTTCAGCAAATGAACATATTTCAGCGAGCTGGAAGTTTTTTCCTTAATAGAGTAAGATTTTATCTTAAAATACAAGAACTTTTCATGGTTCTTGTCAATTTTTGTTGGTTTTCATCTAATGAACTTATTTCAGTCAGCTAGATCTTTCTTCTTCAAAGCAAAAAGATTTTATCTTCAAATACAAGAACTTTTCGTGGTTTTGATGGTTTTCAGCAAATGAACATCTTTCAGCGAGCTGGAAGTTCTCTCCTTAATAGAGTAAGATTTTATCTTAAAATACAAGAACTTTTCGTGGTTCTTGTCAATTTTTGTTGGTTTTCATCTGATGAACTTATTTCAGTCAGCTAGATCTTTCTTCTTCAAAGCAAAAAGATTTTATCTTCAAATACAAGAACCTTTCGTGGTTTTGATGGTTTTCAGCAAATGAACATATTTCAGCGAGCTGGAAGTTTTTTCTTTAATAGCCTAAGATTTTATCTTAAAATACAAGAACTTTTCGTGGTTCTTGTCAATTTTTGTTGGTTTTCATCTAATGAACTTATTTCAGTCAGCGAGATCTTTCTTCTTCAAAGCAAAAAGATTTTATCTTCAAATACAAGAACTTTTCGTGGTTTTGATGGTTTTCAGCAAATGAACAGATTTCAGCGAGCTGGTAGTTTTTTCTTTAATAGCCTAAGATTTTATCTTAAAATACAAGAACTTTTCGTGGTTCTTGTCAATTTTTGTTGGTTTTCATCTAATGAACTTATTTCAGTCAGCTAGATCTTTCTTCTTCAAAGCAAAAAGATTTTATCTTCAAATACAAGAACTTTTCGTTGTTTTGATGGTTTTCAGCAAATGAACATATTTCAGCGAGCCAGAAGTTTTTTTCTTTAATAGCGTAAGATATTATCTTAAAATACAAGAACTTTTCGTGGTTCTTGTCAAATTTTGTTGGTTTTCATCCAATAAACTTATTTCAGTCAGCTAGATCTTTCTTCTTCAAAGCAAAAAGATTTTATCTTCAAATACAAGAACTTTTCGTGGTTTTGATGGTTTTCAGCAAATGAACAGATTTCAGCGAGCTGGTAGTTTTTTCTTTAATAGCCTAAGATTTTATCTTAAAATACAAGAACTTTTCGTGGTTCTTGTCAATTTTTGTTGGTTTTCATCTAATGAACTTATTTCAGTCAGCTAGATCTTTCTTCTTCAAAGCAAAAAGATTTTATCTTCAAATACAAGAACTTTTCGTTGTTTTGATGGTTTTCAGCAAATGAACATATTTCAGCGAGCCAGAAGTTTTTTCTTTAATAGCGTAAGATTTTATCTTAAAATACAAGAACTTTTCGTGGTTCTTGTCAAATTTTGTTGGTTTTCATCCAATAAACTTATTTCAGTCAGCTAGATCTTTCTTCTTCAAAGCAAAAAGATTTTATCTTCAAATACAAGAACTTTTCGTGGTTTTGATGGTTTTCAGCAAATGAACATATTTCAGTGAGCTGGAAGTTTTTTCTTTAATAGCCTAAGATTTTATCTTAAAATACAAGAACTTTTCGTGGTTCTTGTCAATTTTTGTTGGTTTTCATCTAATGAACTTATTTCAGTCAGCTAGATCTTTCTTCGTCAAAGCAAAAAGATTTTATCTTCAAATACAAGAACTTTTCGTGGTTTTGATGGTTTTCAGCAAATGAACATATTTCAGCGAGCTGGAAGTTTTTTCTTTAATAGCCTAAGATTTTATCTTAAAATACAAGAACTTTTCGTGGTTCTTGTCAATTTTTGTTGGTTTTCATCTGATTAACTTATTTCAGTCAGCGAGATCTTCCTTCTTCAAAGCAAAAAGATTTTATCTTCAAATACAAGAACTTTTCGTGGTTTTGATGGTTTTCAGCAAATGAACATATTTCAGCGAGCTGGAAGTTTTTTCCTTAATAGAGTAAGATTTTATCTTAAAATACAAGAACTTTTCGTGGTTCTTGTCAATTTTTGTTGGTTTTCATCCAATGAACTTATTTCAGTCAGCTGGATCTTTCTTCTTCAAAGCAAAAAGATTTTATCTTCAAATACAAGAATTTTTCGTGGTTTTGATGGTTTTCAGCAAATGAACAGATTTCAGCGAGCTGGAAGTTTTTTCTTTAATAGCCTAAGATTTTATCTTAAAATACAAGAACTTTTCGTGGTTCTTGTCAATTTTTGTTGGTTTTCATCTAATGAACTTATTTCAGTCAGCTAGATCTTTCTTCGTCAAAGCAAAAAGATTTTATCTTCAAATACAAGAACTTTTCGTGGTTTTGTTGGTTTTCAGCAAATGAACAGATTTCAGCGAGCTGGAAGTTTTTTCCTTAATAGAGTAAGATTTTATCTTAAAATACAAGAACTTTTCATGGTTCTTGTCAATTTTTGTTGGTTTTCATCTAATGAACTTATTTCAGTCAGCTAGATCTTTCTTCTTCAAAGCAAAAAGATTTTATCTTCAAATACAAGAACTTTTCGTGGTTTTGATGGTTTTCAGCAAATGAACATCTTTCAGCGAGCTGGAAGTTCTCTCCTTAATAGAGTAAGATTTTATCTTAAAATACAAGAACTTTTCGTGGTTCTTGTCAATTTTTGTTGGTTTTCATCTGATGAACTTATTTCAGTCAGCTAGATCTTTCTTCTTCAAAGCAAAAAGATTTTATCTTCAAATACAAGAACTTTTCGTGGTTTTGATGGTTTTCAGCAAATGAACATATTTCAGCGAGCTGGAAGTTTTTTCTTTAATAGCCTAAGATTTTATCTTAAAATACAAGAACTTTTCGTGGTTCTTGTCAATTTTTGTTGGTTTTCATCTAATGAACTTATTTCAGTCAGCGAGATCTTTCTTCTTCAAAGCAAAAAGATTTTATCTTCAAATACAAGAACTTTTCGTGGTTTTGATGGTTTTCAGCAAATGAACAGATTTCAGCGAGCTGGTAGTTTTTTCTTTAATAGCCTAAGATTTTATCTTAAAATACAAAAACTTTTCGTGGTTCTTGTCAATTTTTGTTGGTTTTCATCTAATGAACTTATTTCAGTCAGCTAGATCTTTCTTCTTCAAAGCAAAAAGATTTTATCATCAAATACAAGAACTTTTCGTTGTTTTGATGGTTTTCAGCAAATGAACATATTTCAGCGAGCCAGAAGTTTTTTCTTTAATAGCGTAAGATATTATCTTAAAAAAGAAGAACTTTTCGTGGTTCTTGTCAAATTTTGTTGGTTTTCATCCAATAAACTTATTTCAGTCAGCTAGATCTTTCTTCTTCAAAGCAAAAAGATTTTATCTTCAAATACAAGAACTTTTCGTGGTTTTGATGGTTTTCAGCAAATGAACATATTTCAGTGAGCTGGAAGTTTTTTCTTTAATAGCCTAAGATTTTATCTTAAAATACAAGAACTTTTCGTCGTTCTTGTCAATTTTTGTTGGTTTTCATCTAATGAACTTATTTCAGTCAGCTCGATCTTTCTTCGTCAAAGCAAAAAGATTTTATCTTCAAATACAAGAACTTTTCGTGGTTTTGTTGGTTTTCAGCAAATGAACAGATTTCAGCGAGCTGGAAGTTTTTTCCTTAATAGAGTAAGATTTTATCTTAAAATACAAGAACTTTTCGTGGTTCTTGTCAATTTTTGTTGGTTTTCATCCAATGAACTTATTTCAGTCAGCTAGATCTTTCTTCTTCAAAGCAAAAAGATTTTATCTTCAAATACAAGAACTTTTCGTGGTTTTGATGGTTTTCAGCAAATGAACATATTTCAGCGAGCTGGAAGTTTTTTCTTTAATAGCCTAAGATTTTATCTTAAAATACAAGAACTTTTCGTGGTTCTTGTCAATTTTTGTTGGTTTTCATCTGATTAACTTATTTCAGTCAGCTAGATCTTCCTTCTTCAAAGCAAAAAGATTTTATCTTCAAATACAAGAACTTTTCGTGGTTTTGATGGTTTTCAGCAAATGAACATATTTCAGCGAGCTGGAAGTTTTTTCCTTAATAGAGTAAGATTTTATCTGAAAATACAAGAACTTTTCGTGGTTCTTGTCAATTTTTGTTGGTTTTCATCTAATGAACTTATTTCAGCGAGCTGGAAGTTTTTTCTTTAATAGCCTAAGATTTTATCTGAAAATACAAGAACTTTTCGTGGTTCTTGTCAATTTTTGTTGGTTTTCATCCAATGAACTTATTTCAGTCAGCTGGATCTTTCTTCTTCAAAGCAAAAAGATTTTATCTTCAAATACAAGAACTTTTCGTGGTTTTGTTGGTTTTCAGCAAATGAACAGATTTCAGCGAGCTGGAAGTTTTTTCCTTAATAGAGTAAGATTTTATCTTAAAATACAAGAACTTTTCATGGTTCTTGTCAATTTTTGTTGGTTTTCATCTAATGAACTTATTTCAGTCAGCAAGATCTTTCTTCTTCAAAGCAAAAAGATTTTATCTTCAAATACAAGAACTTTTCGTGGTTTTGATGGTTTTCAGCAAATGAACATCTTTCAGCGAGCTGGAAGTTCTCTCCTTAATAGAGTAAGATTTTATCTTAAAATAAAAGAACTTTTCGTGGTTCTTGTCAATTTTTGTTGGTTTTCATCTGATCAACTTATTTCAGTCAGCTAGATCTATCTTTCTTCTTCAAAGCAAAAAGATTTTATCTTCAAATACAAGAACTTTTCGTGGTTTTGATGGTTTTCAGCAAATGAACATATTTCAGCGAGCTGGAAGTTTTTTCCTGAATAGAGTAAGATTTTATCTTAAAATACAAGAACTTTTCATGGTTCTTGTCAATTTTTGTTGGTTTTCATCTAATGAACTTATTTCAGTCAGCTAGATCTTTCTTCTTCAAAGCAAAAAGATTTTATCTTCAAATACAAGAACTTTTCGTGGTTTTGATGGTTTTCAGCAAATGAACATCTTTCAGCGAGCTGGAAGTTCTCTCCATAATAGAGTAAGATTTTATCTTAAAATACAAGAACTTTTCGTGGTTCTTGTCAATTTTTGTTGGTTTTCATCTGATGAACTTATTTCAGTCAGCTAGATCTATCTTTCTTCTTCAAAGCAAAAAGATTTTATCTTCAAATACAAGAACTTTTCGTGGTTTTGATGGTTTTCAGCAAATGAACATATTTCAGCGAGCTGGAAGTTTTTTCCTTAATAGAGTAAGATTTTATCTTAAAATACAAGAACTTTTCGTGGTTCTTGTCAATTTTTGTTGGTTTTGATCGAATGAACTTATTTCAGTCAGCTCGATCTTTCTTCTTCAAAGCAAAAAGATTTTATCTTCAAATACAAGAACTTTTCGTGGTTTTGATGGTTTTCAGCAAATGAACATATTTCAGCGAGCTGGAAGTTTTTTCCTGAATAGAGTAAGATTTTATCTTAAAATACACGAACTTTTCGTGGTTCTTGTCAATTTTTGTTGGTTTTCATCTAATGAACTTATTTCAGTCAGCTAGATCTTTCTTCTTCAAAGCAAAAAGATTTTATCTTCAAATACAAGAACTTTTCGTGGTTTTGATGGTTTTCAGCAAATGAACAGATTTCAGCGAGCTGGAAGTTTTTTCTTTAATAGCCTAAGATTTTATCTTAAAATACAAGAACTTTTCGTGGTTCTTGTCAATTTTTGTTGGTTTTCATCTAATGAACTTATTTCAGTCAGCTAGATCTTTCTTCGTCAAAGCAAAAAGATTTTATCTTCAAATACAAGAACTTTTCGTGGTTTTGTTGGTTTTCAGCAAATGAACAGATTTCAGCGAGCTGGAAGTTTTTTCCTTAATAGAGTAAGATTTTATCTTAAAATACAAGAACTTTTCGTGGTTCTTGTCAATTTTTGTTGGTTTTCATCTGATGAACTTATTTCAGTCAGCTCGATCTTTCTTCTTCAAAGCAAAAAGATTTTATCTTCAAATACAAGAACTTTTCGTGGTTTTAATGGTTTTCAGCAAATGAACATATTTCAGCGAGCTGGAAGTTTTTTCTTTAATAGCCTAAGATTTTATCTTAAAATACAAGAACTTTTCGTGGTTCTTGTCAATTTTTGTTGGTTTTCATCTGATGAACTTATTTCAGTCAGCTCGATCTTTCTTCTTCAAAGCAAAAAGATTTTATCTTCAAATACAAGAACTTTTCGTGGTTTTGATGGTTTTCAGCAAATGAACATATTTCAGCGAGCTGGGAGTTTTTTCCTTAATAGAGTAAGATTTTATCTTAAAATACAAGAACTTTTCGTGGTTTTGTTGGTTTTCAGCAAATGAACATATTTCAGCGAGCCAGAAGTTTTTTCTTTATTAGCGTAAGATATTATCTTAAAATACAAGAAGTTTTCGTGGTTCTTGTCAAATTTTGTTGGTTTTCATCTAATGAACTTATTTCAGTCAGCTAGATCTTTCTTCTTCAAAGCAAAAAGATTTTATCTTCAAATACAAGAACTTTTCGTGGTTTTGATGGTTTTCAGCAAATGAACATATTTCAGCGAGCTGGAAGTTTTTTCCTTAATAGAGTAAGATTTTATCTTAAAATACAAGAACTTTTCGTGGTTCTTGTCAATTTTTGTTGGTTTTCATCTAATGAACTTATTTCAGTCAGCTGGATCTTTCTTCTTCAAAGCAAAAAGATTTTATCTTCAAATACAAGAACTTTTCGTGGTTTTGATGGTTTTCAGCAAATGAACAGATTTCAGCGAGCTGGAAGTGTTTTCCTGAATAGAGTAAGATTTTATCTTAAAATACAAGAACTTTTCGTGGTTCTTGTCAATTTTTGTTGGTTTTCATCTAATGAACTTATTTCAGTCAGCTAGATCTTTCTTCTTCAAAGCAAAAAGATTTTATCTTCAAATACAAGAACTTTTCGTGGTTTTGATGGTTTTCAGCAAATGAACAGATTTCAGCGAGCTGGTAGTTTTTTCTTTAATAGCCTAAGATTTTATCTTAAACTACAAGAACTTTTCGTGGTTCTTGTCAATTTTTGTTGGTTTTCATCTAATGAACTTATTTCAGTCAGCTAGATCTTTCTTCTTCAAAGCAAAAAGATTTTATCTTCAAATACAAGAACTTTTCGTTGTTTTGATGGTTTTCAGCAAATGAACATATTTCAGCGAGCCAGAAGTTTTTTCTTTAATAGCGTAAGATATTATCTTAAAATACAAGAACTTTTCGTGGTTCTTGTCAAATTTTGTTGGTTTTCATCGAATAAACTTATTTCAGTCAGCTAGATCTTTCTTCTTCAAAGCAAAAAGATTTTATCTTCAAATACAAGAACTTTTCGTGGTTTTGATGGTTTTCAGCAAATGAACATATTTCAGCGAGCTGGAAGTTTTTTCCTTAAAAGAGTAAGATTTTATCTTAAAATACAAGAACTTTTCGTGGTTCTTGTCAATTTTTGTTGGTTTTCATCCAATGAACTTATTTCAGTCAGCTGGATCTTTCTTCTTCAAAGCAAAAAGATTTTATCTTCAAATACAAGAACTTTTCGTGGTTTTGATGGTTTTCAGCAAATGAACATATTTCAGCGAGCTGGAAGTTTTTTCCTTAATAGAGTAAGATTTTATCTTAAAATACAAGAACTTTTCGTGGTTCTTGTCAATTTTTGTTGGTTTTCATCTAATGAACTTATTTCAGTCAGCTGGATCTTTCTTCTTCAAAGCAAAAAGATTTTATCTTCAAATACAAGAACTTTTCGTGGTTTTGATGGTTTTCAGCAAATGAACAGATTTCAGCGAGCTGGAAGTGTTTTCCTGAATAGAGTAAGATTTTATCTTAAAATACAAGAACTTTTCGTGGTTCTTGTCAATTTTTGTTGGTTTTCATCTAATGAACTTATTTCAGTCAGCTAGATCTTTCTTCTTCAAAGCAAAAAGATTTTATCTTCAAATACAAGAACTTTTCGTGGTTTTGATGGTTTTCAGCAAATGAACAGATTTCAGCGAGCTGGTAGTTTTTTCTTTAATAGCCTAAGATTTTATCTTAAACTACAAGAACTTTTCGTGGTTCTTGTCAATTTTTGTTGGTTTTCATCTAATGAACTTATTTCAGTCAGCTAGATCTTTCTTCTTCAAAGCAAAAAGATTTTATCTTCAAATACAAGAACTTTTCGTTGTTTTGATGGTTTTCAGCAAATGAACATATTTCAGCGAGCCAGAAGTTTTTTCTTTAATAGCGTAAGATATTATCTTAAAATACAAGAACTTTTCGTGGTTCTTGTCAAATTTTGTTGGTTTTCATCGAATAAACTTATTTCAGTCAGCTAGATCTTTCTTCTTCAAAGCAAAAAGATTTTATCTTCAAATACAAGAACTTTTCGTGGTTTTGATGGTTTTCAGCAAATGAACATATTTCAGTGAGCTGGAAGTTTTTTCCTGAACAGAGTTAGATTTTATCTTAAAATACAAGAACTTTTCGTGGTTCTTGTCAATTTTTGTTGGTTTTCATCTAATGAACTTATTTCAGTCAGCTAGATCTTTCTTCGTCAAAGCAAAAAGATTTTATCTTCAAATACAAGAACTTTTCGTGGTTTTGATGGTTTTCAGCAAATGAACAGATTTCAGCGAGCTGGAAGTTTTTTCTTTAATAGCCTAAGATTTTATCTTAAAATACAAGAACTTTTCGTGGTTCTTGTCAATTTTTGTTGGTTTTCATCTGATGAACTTATTTCAGTCAGCTAGATCTTTCTTCTTCAAAGCAAAAAGATTTTATCTTCAAATACAAGAACTTTTCGTGGTTATGATGGTTTTCAGCAAATGAACATATTTCAGCGAGCTGGAAGTTTCTTCTTTAATAGCCTAAGATTTTATCTTAAAATACAAGAACTTTTCGTGGTTCTTGTCAATTTTTGTTGGTTTTCATCTGATGAACTTATTTCAGTCAGCTAGATCATTCTTCTTCAAAGCAAAAAGATTTTATCTTCAAATACAAGAACTTTTCGTGGTTTTGATGTTTTTCAGCAAATGAACATATTTCAGCGAGCTGGAAGTTTTTTCCTTAATAGAGTAAGATTTTATCTTAAAATACTAGAACTTTTCGTGGTTCTTGTCAATTTTTGTTGGTTTTCTCCAATGAACTTATTTCAGTCAGCTGGATCTTTCTTCTTCAAAGCAAAAAATTGACATGATCCACGAAAAGTTCTTGTATTTTAAGATAAAATCTTACTCTATTAAGGAAAAAACTTCCAGCTCGCTGAAATATGTTGATTTGCTGAAAACCATCAAAACCACGAAAAGTTCTTGTATTTGAAGATAAAATCTTTTTGCTTTGAAGAAGAAAGATCCAGCTGACTGAAATAAGTTCATTCGATGAAAACCAACAAAAATTGACAAGAACCACGAAAACTTCTTGTATTTTAAGATAATATCTTACGCTATTAAAGAAAAAACTTCCGGCTCGCTGAAATATGTTCATTTGCTGAAAACCAACAAAACCACGAAAAGTTCTTGTATTTGAAGATAAAATCTTTTTGCTTTGAAGAAGAAAGATCCAGCTGACTGAAATAAGTTCATTAGATGAAAACCAACAAAAATTGACAAGAACCACGAAAAGTTCTTGTATTTTAAGATAAAATCTTACTCTATTAAGGAAAAAACTTCCAGCTCGCTGAAATATGTTCATTTGCTGAAAACCATCAAAACCACGAAAAGTTCTTGTATTTGAAGATAAAATCTTTTTGCTTTGAAGAAGAAAGATCTAGCTGACTGAAATAAGTTCATTAGATGAAAACCAACAAAAATTGACAAGAACCACGAAAAGTTCTTGTATTTTAAGATAAAATCTTACTCTGTTAAGGAAAAAACTTCCAGCTCACTGAAATATGTTCATTTGCTGAAAACCATCAAAACCACGAAAAGTTCTTGTATTTGAAGATAAAATCTTTTTGCTTTGAAGAAGAAAGATCGAGCTGACTGAAATAAGTTCATTCGATGAAAACCAACAAAAATTGACAAGAACCACGAAAAGTTCTTGTATTTTAAGATAAAATCTTACTCTATTAAGGAAAAAACTTCCAGCTCGCTGAAATATGTTCATTTGCTGAAAACCATCAAAACCACGAAAAGTTCTTGTATTTGAAGATAAAATCTTTTTGCTTTGAAGAAGAAAGATCTAGCTGACTGAAATAAGTTCATTAGATGAAAACCAACAAAAATTGACAAGAACCACGAAAAGTTCTTGTATTTTAAGATAAAATCTTACTCTATTCAGGAAAAAAACTTCCAGCTCGCTGAAATATGTTCATTTGCTGAAAACCATCAAAACCACGAAAAGTTCTTGTATTTGAAGATAAAATCTTTTTGCTTTGAAGAAGAAAGATCGAGCTGACTGAAATAAGTTCATTCGATGAAAACCAACAAAAATTGACAAGAACCACGAAAAGTTCTTGTATTTTAAGATAAAATCTTACGCTATTGAAGAGAAAACTCCCAGCTCGCTGAAATATGTTCATTTGCTGAAAACCATCAAAACCACGAAAAGTTCTTGTATTTGAAGATAAAATCTTTTTGCTTTGAAGAAGAAAGATCTAGCTGACTGAAATAAGTTCATTGGATGAAAACCAACAAAAATTGACAAGAACCACGAAAAGATGTTGTATTTTAAGATTAAATCTTACGCTGTTAAAGAAAAAACTTCCAGCTCGCTGAAATATGTTCATTTGCTGAAAACCAAGAAAACCACGAAAAGTTCTTGTATTTGAAGATAAAATCTTTTTGCTTTGAAGAAGAAAGATCTTGCCGACTGAAATAAGTTCATTGGATGAAAACCAACAAAAATTGACAAGAACCACGAAAAGTTCTTGTATTTTAAGACAAAATCTTACGCTATGAAAGAAAAAACTTCCAGCTCGCTGAAATATGTTGATTTGCTGAAAACAAAGAAAACCACGAAAAGTTCTTGTATTTTAAGATAAAATCTTACGCTGTTCATGAAAAAACTTCCAGCTCACTGAAATATGTTCATTTGCTGAAAACCAACAAAACCACGAGAAGTTCTTGTGTTTGAAGATAAAATCTTTTTGCTTTAAAGAAGCAAGATCTGGCTGACTGAAATATGTTCATCAGATGAAAACCAACAAAAATTGACAAGAACGACGAAACGTTCTTGTATTTTAAGATAAAATCTTACGCTATTGAAGAAAAAACTTCTCGCTTGCTGAAATATGTTAATTTGCTGAAAACCAACAAAACCACGAAAAGTTCTTGTATTTGAAGATAAAATCTTTTTGCTTTGAAGAAGAAAGATCCAGCTGACTGAAATAGGTTCATTAGATGAAAACCAACAAAAATTGAAAAGAACCAGGAAAAGTTCTTCTATTTCAAGGCAAAATCTTACGCTATTAAAGAAAAAACTTCCAGCTCGCTGAAATATATTCTTTTGCTGAAAACCAACAAAACAACGAAAAGTTCTTGTATTTTAAGGTAAAATCTTTTTGCATTGAAGAAGAAAGATCCAGCTGACTGAAATCAGTTCATCAGATGAAAACCAACAAAAAGTGACAAGAACCACGAAAAGTTCTTGTATTTTAAGAAAAAATCTTACGCTATGAAAGAAAAAACGTCCAGCTCGCTGAAATATGTTCATTTGCTGAAAACCAAGAAAACCACGCAAAGTACTGGTATTTGAAAATGAAATCTTTTTGCATTAAAGAAGAAAGATCTCGCTGACTGAAATAAGTTCATCAGATGAAAACCAACAAACATTGACAAGAACCACGAAATGTTCTTGTATTTTAAGATGAAATCTTACGCTATTAAAGAAAAAATTTCGAGCTCGCTGAAATATGGTCATTTGCTGAAAACCAACAAAACCACGAAAAGTTCTTGTATTTGAAGATAAAATCTTTTTGCTTTAAAGAAGCAAGATCTAGCTGTCTGAAATAAGTTCATTCGATGAAAAACAACAAAAATTGACAAGAACCACGAAAAGTTCTTGTATTTTAAGATAAAATCTTGAGCTATTAAAGAAAAAACTTCCAGCTCGCTGAAATATGTTGATTTGCTGAAAACAAAGAAAACCACGAAAAGTTCTTGTATTTGAAGATAAAATCTTTTTGGTTTGAAGCAGAAAGATCTAGCTGACTAAAATAAGTTCATTGGATGAAAACCAACAAAAATTGACAAGAACCACGAGAAGTTCTTGTATTTTAAGATAAAATCTTGAGCTATTAAAGAAAAAAACTACCAGCTCGCTGAAATATGTTCATTTGCTGAAAACCAAGAAAACCACGAAAAGTTCTTGTATTTGCAGATAAAATCATTTTGCTTTGAAGAAGAAAGATCGAGCTGACTGAAATAAGTTCATTTGATGAAAACCAACAAAAATTGACAAGAACCACGAAAACTTCTTGTATTTTAAGATAATATCTTACGCTATTAAAGAAAAAACTTCCGGCTCGCTGAAATATGTTCATTTGCTGAAAACCAACAAAACCACGAAAAGTTCTTGTATTTGAAGATAAAATCTTTTTGCTTTGAAGAAGAAAGATCCAGCTGACTGAAATAAGTTCATTAGATGAAAACCAACAAAAATTGACAAGAACCACGAAAAGTTCTTGTATTTTAAGATAAAATCTTACTCTATGAAGGAAAAAACTTCCAGCTCGCTGAAATATGTTCATTTGCTGAAAACCATCAAAACCACGAAAAGTTCTTGTATTTGAAGATAAAATCTTTTTGCTTTGAAGAAGAAAGATCTAGCTGACTGAAATAAGTTCATTAGATGAAAACCAACAAAAATTGACAAGAACCACGAAAAGTTCTTGTATTTTAAGATAAAATCTTACGCTATTAAAGAAAAAACTCCCAGCTCGCTGAAATATGTTCATTTGCTGAAAACCAACAAAACCACGAAAAGTTATTGTATTTGAAGATAAAATCTTTTTTCTTTGAAGAAGAAAGATCTAGCTGACTGAAATAAGTTCATTAGATGAAAACCAACAAAAATTGACAAGAACCACGAAAAGTTCTTGTATTTTAAGATAAAATCTTACTCTGTTAAGGAAAAAACTTCCAGCTCACTGAAATATGTTCATTTGCTGAAAACCATCAAAACCACGAAAAGTTCTTGTATTTGAAGATAAAATCTTTTTGCTTTGAAGAAGAAAGATCGAGCTGACTGAAATAAGTTCATTCGATGAAAACCAACAAAAATTGACAAGAACCACGAAAAGTTCTTGTATTTTAAGATAAAATCTTACTCTATTAAGGAAAAAACTTCCAGCTCGCTGAAATATGTTCATTTGCTGAAAACCATCAAAACCACGAAAAGTTCTTGTATTTGAAGATAAAATCTTTTTGCTTTGAAGAAGAAAGATCTAGCTGACTGAAATAAGTTCATTAGATGAAAACCAACAAAAATTGACAAGAACCACGAAAAGTTCTTGTATTTTAAGATAAAATCTTACTCTATTCAGGAAAAAACTTCCAGCTCGCTGAAATATGTTCATTTGCTGAAAACCATCAAAACCACGAAAAGTTCTTGTATTTGAAGATAAAATCTTTTTGCTTTGAAGAAGAAAGATCGAGCTGACTGAAATAAGTTCATTCGATGAAAACCAACAAAAATTGACAAGAACCACGAAAAGTTCTTGTATTTTAAGATAAAATCTTACGCTATTGAAGAGAAAACTCCCAGCTCGCTGAAATATGTTCATTTGCTGAAAACCATCAAAACCACGAAAAGTTCTTGTATTTGAAGATAAAATCTTTTTGCTTTGAAGAAGAAAGATCTAGCTGACTGAAATAAGTTCATTGGATGAAAACCAACAAAAATTGACAAGAACCACGAAAAGATGTTGTATTTTAAGATTAAATCTTACGCTGTTAAAGAAAAAACTTCCAGCTCGCTGAAATATGTTCATTTGCTGAAAACCAAGAAAACCACGAAAAGTTCTTGTATTTGAAGATAAAATCTTTTTGCTTTGAAGAAGAAAGATCTTGCCGACTGAAATAAGTCCATTGGATGAAAACCAACAAAAATTGACAAGAACCACGAAAAGTTCTTGTATTTTAAGACAAAATCTTACGCTATGAAAGAAAAAACTTCCAGCTCGCTGAAATATGTTGATTTGCTGAAAACAAAGAAAACCACGAAAAGTTCTTGTATTTTAAGATAAAATCTTACGCTGTTCATGAAAAAACTTCCAGCTCACTGAAATATGTTCATTTGCTGAAAACCAACAAAACCACGAGAAGTTCTTGTGTTTGAAGATAAAATCTTTTTGCTTTAAAGAAGCAAGATCTGGCTGACTGAAATATGTTCATCAGATGAAAACCAACAAAAATTGACAAGAACGATGAAACGTTCTAGTATTTTATGATAAAATCTTACGCTATTGAAGAAAAAACTTCTCGCTTGCTGAAATATGTTAATTTGCTGAAAACCAACAAAACCACGAAAAGTTCTTGTATTTGAAGATAAAATCTTTTTGCTTTGAAGAAGAAAGATCCAGCTGACTGAAATAGGTTCATTAGATGAAAACCAACAAAAATTGAAAAGAACCAGGAAAAGTTCTTCTATTTCAAGGCAAAATCTTACGCTATTAAAGAAAAAACTTCCAGCTCGCTGAAATATATTCTTTTGCTGAAAACCAACAAAACAACGAAAAGTTCTTGTATTTTAAGGTAAAATCTTTTTGCATTGAAGAAGAAAGATCCAGCTGACTGAAATCAGTTCATCAGATGAAAACCAACAAAAAGTGACAAGAACCACGAAAAGTTCTTGTATTTTAAGACAAAATCTTACGCTATGAAAGAAAAAACGTCCAGCTCGCTGAAATATGTTCATTTGCTGAAAACCAAGAAAACCACGCAAAGTACTGGTATTTGAAAATGAAATCTTTTTGCATTAAAGAAGAAAGATCTCGCTGACTGAAATAAGTTCATCAGATGAAAACCAACAAACATTGACAAGAACCACGAAATGTTCTTGTATTTTAAGATGAAATCTTACGCTATTAAAGAAAAAATTTCGAGCTCGCTGAAATATGGTCATTTGCTGAAAACCAACAAAACCACGAAAAGTTCTTGTATTTGAAGATAAAATCTTTTTGCTTTCAAGAAGCAAGATCTAGCTGTCTGAAATAAGTTCATTCGATGAAAAACAACAAAAATTGACAAGAACCACGAAAAGTTCTTGTATTTTAAGATAAAATCTTGAGCTATTAAAGAAAAAACTTCCAGCTCGCTGAAATATGTTGATTTGCTGAAAACAAAGAAAACCACGAAAAGTTCTTGTATTTGAAGATAAAATCTTTTTGGTTTGAAGCAGAAGATCTAGCTGACTAAAATAAGTTCATTAGATGAAAACCAACAAAAATTGACAAGAACCACGAGAAGTTCTTGTATTTTAAGATAAAATCTTGAGCTATTAAAGAAAAAAACTACCAGCTCGCTGAAATATGTTCATTTGCTGAAAACCAAGAAAACCACGAAAAGTTCTTGTATTTGCAGATAAAATCATTTTGCTTTGAAGAAGAAAGATCGAGCTGACTGAAATAAGTTCATTTGATGAAAACCAACAAAAATTGACAAGAACCACGAAAAGTTCTTGTATTTTAAGGCAAAATCTTACGCTATTAAAGAAAAAACTTCCAGCTCGCTGAAATATGTTCTTTTGCTGAAAACCAACAAAACACGAAAAGTTATTGTATTTGAAGATGAAATCTTTTTGCATTAAAGAAAGATCTCGCTGACTGAAATAAGTTCATTAGATGAAAAACAACAAAAATTGACATGAACCACGAAAAGTTATTGTGTTTTAAGATAAAATCTTATGCTATTAAAGAAGAAACTTCGAGCTCGCTGAAATATGTTCTTTTGATGAAAACCAACAAAACCACGAAAAGTTATAGTGTTTGAAGATAAAATCTTTTTGCATTAAAGAAGAAAGATCTGGATGACTGAAATAAGTTCATTGGATGAAAACCAACAAGAATTCACAAGAACCACGAAAAGTTCTTGTATTTTAAGATAAAATCTTACGCTATTAAAGAAAACACGTCCAGCTCGCTGAAATATGTTCATTTGCTGAAAACCAACAAAACCACGAAAAGTTCTTGTATTTGAAGATGAAATCATTTTGCTTTGAAGAAGAAAGATCCAGCTGACTGAAATAAGTTCATCAGATGAAAACCAACAAAAATTGACAAGAACCACGAAAAGTTCTTGTATTTTAAGGCAAAATCTTACGCTATTGAAGAGAAAACTCCCAGCTCGCTGAAATATGTTCATTTGCTGAAAACCATCAAAACCACGAAAAGTTCTTGTATTTGAAGATAAAATCTTTTTGCTTTGAAGAAGAAAGATCTAGCTGACTGAAATAAGTTCATTGGATGAAAACCAACAAAAATTGACAAGAACCACGAAAAGATGTTGTATTTTAAGATTAAATCTTACGCTGTTGAAGAAAAAACTTCCAGCTCGCTGAAATATGTTCATTTGCTGAAAACCAAGAAAACCACGAAAAGTTCTTGTATTTGAAGATAAAATCTTTTTGCTTTGAAGAAGAAAGATCTTGCCGACTGAAATAAGTTCATTGGATGAAAACCAACAAAAATTGACAAGAACCACGAAAAGTTCTTGTATTTTAAGACAAAATCTTACGCTATGAAAGAAAAAACTTCCAGCTCGCTGAAATATGTTGATTTGCTGAAAACAAAGAAAACCACGAAAAGTTCTTGTATTTTAAGATAAAATCTTACGCTGTTCATGAAAAAACTTCCAGCTCACTGAAATATGTTCATTTGCTGAAAACCAACAAAACCACGAGAAGTTCTTGTGTTTGAAGATAAAATCTTTTTGCTTTAAAGAAGCAAGATCTGGCTGACTGAAATATGTTCATCAGATGAAAACCAACAAAAATTGACAAGAACGACGAAACGTTCTTGTATTTTAAGATAAAATCTTACGCTATTGAAGAAAAAACTTCTCGCTTGCTGAAATATGTTAATTTGCTGAAAACCAACAAAACCACGAAAAGTTCTTGTATTTGAAGATAAAATCTTTTTGCTTTGAAGAAGAAAGATCCAGCTGACTGAAATAGGTTCATTAGATGAAAACCAACAAAAATTGAAAAGAACCAGGAAAAGTTCTTCTATTTCAAGGCAAAATCTTACGCTATTAAAGAAAAAACTTCCAGCTCGCTGAAATATATTCTTTTGCTGAAAACCAACAAAACAACGAAAAGTTCTTGTATTTTAAGGTAAAATCTTTTTGCATTGAAGAAGAAAGATCCAGCTGACTGAAATCAGTTCATCAGATGAAAACCAACAAAAAGTGACAAGAACCACGAAAAGTTCTTGTATTTTAAGACAAAATCTTACGCTATGAAAGAAAAAACGTCCAGCTCGCTGAAATATGTTCATTTGCTGAAAACCAAGAAAACCACGCAAAGTACTGGTATTTGAAAATGAAATCTTTTTGCATTAAAGAAGAAAGATCTCGCTGACTGAAATAAGTTCATCAGATGAAAACCAACAAACATTGACAAGAACCACGAAATGTTCTTGTATTTTAAGATGAAATCTTACGCTATTAAAGAAAAAATTTCGAGCTCGCTGAAATATGGTCATTTGCTGAAAACCAACAAAACCACGAAAAGTTCTTGTATTTGAAGATAAAATCTTTTTGCTTTAAAGAAGCAAGATCTAGCTGTCTGAAATAAGTTCATTAGATGAAAAACAACAAAAATTGACAAGAACCACGAAAAGTTCTTGTATTTTAAGATAAAATCTTGAGCTATTAAAGAAAAAACTTCCAGCTCGCTGAAATATGTTGATTTGCTGAAAACAAAGAAAACCACGAAAAGTTCTTGTATTTGAAGATAAAATCTTTTTGGTTTGAAGCAGAAAGATCTAGCTGACTAAAATAAGTTCATTAGATGAAAACCAACAAAAATTGACAAGAACCACGAGAAGTTCTTGTATTTTAAGATAAAATCTTGAGCTATTAAAGAAAAAAACTACCAGCTCGCTGAAATATGTTCATTTGCTGAAAACCAAGAAAACCACGAAAAGTTCTTGTATTTGCAGATAAAATCATTTTGCTTTGAAGAAGAAAGATCGAGCTGACTGAAATAAGTTCATTTGATGAAAACCAACAAAAATTGACAAGAACCACGAAAAGTTCTTGTATTTTAAGGCAAAATCTTACGCTATTAAAGAAAAAACTTCCAGCTCGCTGAAATATGTTCTTTTGCTGAAAACCAACAAAACACGAAAAGTTATTGTATTTGAAGATGAAATCTTTTTGCATTAAAGAAAGATCTCGCTGACTGAAATAAGTTCATTAGATGAAAAACAACAAAAATTGACATGAACCACGAAAAGTTATTGTGTTTTAAGATAAAATCTTATGCTATTAAAGAAGAAACTTCGAGCTCGCTGAAATATGTTCTTTTGATGAAAACCAACAAAACCACGAAAAGTTCTAGTGTTTGAAGATAAAATCTTTTTGCATTAAAGAAGAAAGATCTGGATGACTGAAATAAGTTCATTGGATGAAAACCAACAAGAATTCACAAGAACCACGAAAAGTTCTTGTATTTTAAGATAAAATCTTACGCTATTAAAGAAAACACGTCCAGCTCGCTGAAATATGTTCATTTGCTGAAAACCAACAAAACCACGAAAAGTTCTTGTATTTGAAGATGAAATCATTTTGCTTTGAAGAAGAAAGATCCAGCTGACTGAAATAAGTTCATCAGATGAAAACCAACAAAAATTGACAAGAACCACGAAAAGTTCTTGTATTTTAAGGCAAAATCTTACGCTATTAAAGAAAAAACTTCTAGCTCGCTGAAATATGTTCTTTTGCTGAAAACCAACAAAACCACGAAAAGTTATTGTATTTGAAGATAAAATCTTTTTGCTTTGAAGAAGAAAGATCTTGCTGACTGAAATAAGTTCATTGGATGAAAACCAAGAAGAATTCACAAGAACCACGAAATGTTCTTGCATTTTAAGTTAAAATCTTACGCTATTAAAGAAAAAACTTCCGGCTCGCTGAAATATGTTCATTTGCTGAAAACCAACAAAACCACGAAAAGTTCTTGTATTTGAAGATAAAATCTTTTTGCTTTGAAGAAGAAAGATCCAGCTGACTGAAATAAGTTCATTAGATGAAAACCAACAAAAATTGACAAGAACCACGAAAAGTTCTTGTATTTTAAGATAAAATCTTACTCTATGAAGGAAAAAACTTCCAGCTCGCTGAAATATGTTCATTTGCTGAAAACCATCAAAACCACGAAAAGTTCTTGTATTTGAAGATAAAATCTTTTTGCTTTGAAGAAGAAAGATCTAGCTGACTGAAATAAGTTCATTAGATGAAAACCAACAAAAATTGACAAGAACCACGAAAAGTTCTTGTATTTTAAGATAAAATCTTACGCTATTAAAGAAAAAACTCCCAGCTCGCTGAAATATGTTCATTTGCTGAAAACCAACAAAACCACGAAAAGTTATTGTATTTGAAGATAAAATCTTTTTTCTTTGAAGAAGAAAGATCTAGCTGACTGAAATAAGTTCATTAGATGAAAACCAACAAAAATTGACAAGAACCACGAAAAGTTCTTGTATTTTAAGATAAAATCTTACTCTGTTAAGGAAAAAACTTCCAGCTCACTGAAATATGTTCATTTGCTGAAAACCATCAAAACCACGAAAAGTTCTTGTATTTGAAGATAAAATCTTTTTGCTTTGAAGAAGAAAGATCGAGCTGACTGAAATAAGTTCATTCGATGAAAACCAACAAAAATTGACAAGAACCACGAAAAGTTCTTGTATTTTAAGATAAAATCTTACTCTATTAAGGAAAAAACTTCCAGCTCGCTGAAATATGTTCATTTGCTGAAAACCATCAAAACCACGAAAAGTTCTTGTATTTGAAGATAAAATCTTTTTGCTTTGAAGAAGAAAGATCTAGCTGACTGAAATAAGTTCATTAGATGAAAACCAACAAAAATTGACAAGAACCACGAAAAGTTCTTGTATTTTAAAATAAAATCTTACTCTATTCAGGAAAAAACTTCCAGCTCGCTGAAATATGTTCATTTGCTGAAAACCATCAAAACCACGAAAAGTTCTTGTATTTGAAGATAAAATCTTTTTGCTTTGAAGAAGAAAGATCTAGCTGACTGAAATAAGTTCATTCGATGAAAACCAACAAAAATTGACAAGAACCACGAAAAGTTCTTGTATTTTAAGATAAAATCTTACGCTATTGAAGAGAAAACTCCCAGCTCGCTGAAATATGTTAATTTGCTGAAAACCATCAAAACCACGAAAAGTTCTTGTATTTGAAGATAAAATCTTTTTGCTTTGAAGAAGAAAGATCTAGCTGACTGAAATAAGTTCATTGGATGAAAACCAACAAAAATTGACAAGAACCACGAAAAGATGTTGTATTTTAAGATTAAATCTTACGCTGTTAAAGAAAAAACTTCCAGCTCGCTGAAATATGTTCATTTGCTGAAAACCAAGAAAACCACGAAAAGTTCTTGTATTTGAAGATAAAATCTTTTTGCTTTGAAGAAGAAAGATCTTGCCGACTGAAATAAGTTCATTGGATGAAAACCAACAAAAATTGACAAGAACCACGAAAAGTTCTTGTATTTTAAGATAAAATCTTACGCTATGAAAGAAAAAACTTCCAGCTCGCTGAAATATGTTGATTTGCTGAAAACAAAGAAAACCACGAAAAGTTCTTGTATTTTAAGATAAAATCTTACGCTGTTCATGAAAAAACTTCCAGCTCACTGAAATATGTTCATTTGCTGAAAACCAACAAAACCACGAGAAGTTCTTGTGTTTGAAGATAAAATCTTTTTGCTTTAAAGAAGCAAGATCTGGCTGACTGAAATATGTTCATCAGATGAAAACCAACAAAAATTGACAAGAACGACGAAACGTTCTTGTATTTTAAGATAAAATCTTACGCTATTGAAGAAAAAACTTCTCGCTTGCTGAAATATGTTAATTTGCTGAAAACCAACAAAACCACGAAAAGTTCTTGTATTTGAAGATAAAATCTTTTTGCTTTGAAGAAGAAAGATCCAGCTGACTGAAATAGGTTCATTAGATGAAAACCAACAAAAATTGAAAAGAACCAGGAAAAGTTCTTCTATTTCAAGGCAAAATCTTACGCTATTAAAGAAAAAACTTCCAGCTCGCTGAAATATATTCTTTTGCTGAAAACCAACAAAACAACGAAAAGTTCTTGTATTTGAAAATGAAATCTTTTTGCATTAAAGAAGAAAGATCTCGCTGACTGAAATAAGTTCATCAGATGAAAACCAACAAACATTGACAAGAACCACGAAATGTTCTTGTATTTTAAGATGAAATCTTACGCTATTAAAGAAAAAATTTCGAGCTCGCTGAAATATGGTCATTTGCTGAAAACCAACAAAACCACGAAAAGTTCTTGTATTTGAAGATAAAATCTTTTTGCTTTAAAGAAGCAAGATCTAGCTGTCTGAAATAAGTTCATTCGATGAAAAACAACAAAAATTGACAAGAACCACGAAAAGTTCTTGTATTTTAAGATAAAATCTTGAGCTATTAAAGAAAAAACTTCCAGCTCGCTGAAATATGTTGATTTGCTGAAAACAAAGAAAACCACGAAAAGTTCTTGTATTTGAAGATAAAATCTTTTTGGTTTGAAGCAGAAAGATCTAGCTGACTAAAATAAGTTCATTAGATGAAAACCAACAAAAATTGACAAGAACCACGAGAAGTTCTTGTATTTTAAGATAAAATCTTGAGCTATTAAAGAAAAAAACTACCAGCTCGCTGAAATATGTTCATTTGCTGAAAACCAAGAAAACCACGAAAAGTTCTTGTATTTGCAGATAAAATCATTTTGCTTTGAAGAAGAAAGATCGAGCTGACTGAAATAAGTTCATTTGATGAAAACCAACAAAAATTGACAAGAACCACGAAAAGTTCTTGTATTTTAAGGCAAAATCTTACGCTATTAAAGAAAAAACTTCCAGCTCGCTGAAATATGTTCTTTTGCTGAAAACCAACAAAACACGAAAAGTTATTGTATTTGAAGATGAAATCTTTTTGCATTAAAGAAAGATCTCGCTGACTGAAATAAGTTCATTAGATGAAAAACAACAAAAATTGACATGAACCACGAAAAGTTATTGTGTTTTAAGATAAAATCTTATGCTATTAAAGAAGAAACTTCGAGCTCGCTGAAATATGTTCTTTTGATGAAAACCAACAAAACCACGAAAAGTTCTAGTGTTTGAAGATAAAATCTTTTTGCATTAAAGAAGAAAGATCTGGATGACTGAAATAAGTTCATTGGATGAAAACCAACAAGAATTCACAAGAACCACGAAAAGTTCTTGTATTTTAAGATAAAATCTTACGCTATTAAAGAAAACACGTCCAGCTCGCTGAAATATGTTCATTTGCTGAAAACCAACAAAACCACGAAAAGTTCTTGTATTTGAAGATGAAATCATTTTGCTTTGAAGAAGAAAGATCCAGCTGACTGAAATAAGTTCATCAGATGAAAACCAACAAAAATTGACAAGAACCACGAAAAGTTCTTGTATTTTAAGGCAAAATCTTACGCTATTGAAGAGAAAACTCCCAGCTCGCTGAAATATGTTCATTTGCTGAAAACCATCAAAACCACGAAAAGTTCTTGTAATTGAAGATAAAATCTTTTTGCTTTGAAGAAGAAAGATCTTGCTGACTGAAATAAGTTCATTGGATGAAAACCAAGAAGAATTCACAAGAACCACGAAATGTTCTTGCATTTTAAGTTAAAATCTTACGCTATTAAAGGAATTATTTCGAGCTCGCTGAAATATGTTCATTTGCTGAAAACCAACAAAACCACGAAAAGTTCTTGTATTTGTCGATAAAATCTTTTTGCATTAAAGAAGCAAGATCTGGCTGACTGAAAAAAGTTCATCAGATGAAAAACCAACAAAAATTGACAAGAACCACGAAAAGTTCTTGTATTTTAAGATAAAATCTTACGCTCTTGAAGAAAAAACTTCCAGCTCGCTGAAATATGTTAATTTGCTGCAAACCAACAAAACCACAAAAAGTTCTTGTATTTGAAGATAAAATCTTTTTGCTTTGAAGAAGAAAGATCTAGCTGACTGAAATCAGTTCATTCGATGAAAACCAACAAAAATTGACAAGAACCACGAAAAGTTCTTGTATTTTAAGATAAAATCTTGAGCTATTAAAGAAAAAACTTCCAGCACGCTGAAATATGTTCATTTGCTGAAAACCAAGAAAACCACGAAAAGTTCTTGTATTTGAAGATAAAATCTTTTTGCTTTGAAGAAGAAAGATCTTGCCGACTGAAATAAGTTCATTGGATGAAAACCAACAAAAATTGACAAGAACCACGAAAAGTTCTTGTATTTTAAGATAAAATCTTACGCTATGAAAGAAAAAACTTCCAGCTCGCTGAAATATGTTCTTATGCTGAAAACCAACAAAACCACGAGAAGTTCTTGTGTTTGAAGATAAAATATTTTTGCATTAAAGAAGAAAGATCTAGCTGACTGAAATAAGTTCATTGGATGAAAACCAACACACATTGACAAGAACCACGAAAAGTTCTTGTATTTTAAGATAAAATCTTACGCTATTAAAGAAAAAACTTCCAGCTCGCTGAAATATGTTGATTTGCTGAAAACAAAGAAAACCACGAAAAGTTCTTGCATTTGAAGATAAAATCTTTTTGCTTTAAAGAAGAAAGATCGAGCTGACTGAAACAATTTCATTCGATGAAAACCAACAAAAATTGACAAGAACCATGGAAAGTTCCTGTAATTTAAGATAAAATCTTACGCTGTTCATGAAAAAACTTCCAGCTCACTGAAAGATGTTCATTTGCTGAAAACCAACAAAACCACGAGAAGTTCTTGTGTTTGAAGATAAAATCTTTTTGCTTTAAAGAAGCAAGATCTGGCTGACTGAAATAAGTTCATCAGATGAAAACCAACAAAAATTGAGAAGAACGACGAAACGTTCTTGTATTTTAAGATAAAATCTTACGCTATTGAAGAAAAAACTTCTCGCTCGCTGAAATATGTTCATTTGCTGAAAACCAACAAAACCACGAAAAGTTCTTGTATTTCAAGATAAAATCTTTTTGCTTTGAAGAAGAAAGATCCAGCTGACTGAAATCAGTTCATCAGATGAAAACCAACAAAAATTGACAAGAACCACGAAAAGTTCTTGTATTTTAAGAAAAATCTTACGCTATGAAAGAAAAAACGTCCAGCTCGCTGAAATATGTTCATTTGCTGAAAACCAAGAAAACCACGAAAAGTACTGGTATTTGAAGATGAAATCTTTTTGCATTAAAGAAGAAAGATCTCGCTGACTGAAATAAGTTCATCAGATGAAAACCAACAAACATTGACAAGAACCACGAAATGTTCTTGTATTTTAAGATAAAATCTTACGCTATTGAAGAAAAAACTTCTCGCTCGCTGAAATATGTTCATTTGCTGAAAACCAACAAAACCACGAAAAGTTCTTGTATTTCAAGATAAAATCTTTTTGCTTTGAAGAAGAAAGATCCAGCTGACTGAAATCAGTTCATCAGATGAAAACCAACAAAAATTGACAAGAACCACGAAAAGTTCTTGTATTTTAAGAAAAATCTTACGCTATGAAAGAAAAAACGTCCAGCTCGCTGAAATATGTTCATTTGCTGAAAACCAAGAAAACCACGAAAAGTACTGGTATTTGAAGATGAAATCTTTTTGCATTAAAGAAGCAAGATCCAGCTGTCTGAAATAAGTTCATTAGATGAAAAACAACAAAAATTGACAAGAACCACGAAAAGTTCTTGTATTTTAAGATAAAATCTTGAGCTATGAAAGAAAAAACTTCCAGCTCGCTGAAATATGTTGATTTGCTGAAAACAAAGAAAACCACGAAAAGTTCTTGTATTTGAAGATAAAATCTTTTTGCTTTGAAGAAGAAAGATCTAGCTGACTGAAATAAGTTCATTCGATGAAAACCAACAAAAATTGACAAGAACCACGAAAACTTCTTGTATTTTAAGATAATATCTTACGCTATTAAAGAAAAAACTTCCGGCTCGCTGAAATATGTTCATTTGCTGAAAACCAACAAAACCACGAAAAGTTCTTGTATTTGAAGATAAAATCTTTTTGCTTTGAAGAAGAAAGATCCAGCTGACTGAAATAAGTTCATTAGATGAAAACCAACAAAAATTGACAAGAACCACGAAAAGTTCTTGTATTTTAAGATAAAATCTTACTCTATTAAGGAAAAAACTTCCAGCTCGCTGAAATATGTTCATTTGCTGAAAACCATCAAAACCACGAAAAGTTCTTGTATTTGAAGATAAAATCTTTTTGCTTTGAAGAAGAAAGATCTAGCTGACTGAAATAAGTTCATTAGATGAAAACCAACAAAAATTGACAAGAACCACGAAAAGTTCTTGTATTTTAAGATAAAATCTTACGCTATTAAAGAAAAAACTCCCAGCTCGCTGAAATATGTTCATTTGCTGAAAACCAACAAAACCACGAAAAGTTCTTGTATTTGAAGATAAAATCTTTTTTCTTTGAAGAAGAAAGATCTAGCTGACTGAAATAAGTTCATTAGATGAAAACCAACAAAAATTGACAAGAACCACGAAAAGTTCTTGTATTTTAAGATGAAATCTTACTCTGTTAAGGAAAAAACTTCCAGCTCACTGAAATATGTTCATTTGCTGAAAACCATCAAAACCACGAAAAGTTCTTGTATTTGAAGATAAAATCTTTTTGCTTTGAAGAAGAAAGATCTAGCTGACTGAAATAAGTTCATTAGATGAAAACCAACAAAAATTGACAAGAACCACGAAAAGTTCTTGTATTTTAAGATAAAATCTTACTCTATTCAGGAAAAAACTTCCAGCTCGCTGAAATATGTTCATTTGCTGAAAACCATCAAAACCACGAAAAGTTCTTGTATTTGAAGATAAAATCTTTTTGCTTTGAAGAAGAAAGATCGAGCTGACTGAAATAAGTTCATTCGATGAAAACCAACAAAAATTGACAAGAACCACGAAAAGTTCTTGTATTTTAAGATAAAATCTTACGCTATTGAAGAGAAAACTCCCAGCTCGCTGAAATATGTTCATTTGCTGAAAACCATCAAAACCACGAAAAGTTCTTGTATTTGAAGATAAAATCTTTTTGCTTTGAAGAAGAAAGATCTAGCTGACTGAAATAAGTTCATTGGATGAAAACCAACAAAAATTGACAAGAACCACGAAAAGATGTTGTATTTTAAGATTAAATCTTACGCTGTTAAAGAAAAAACTTCCAGCTCGCTGAAATATGTTCATTTGCTGAAAACCAAGAAAACCACGAAAAGTTCTTGTATTTGAAGATAAAATCTTTTTGCTTTGAAGAAGAAAGATCTTGCCGACTGAAATAAGTTCATTGGATGAAAACCAACAAAAATTGACAAGAACCACGAAAAGTTCTTGTATTTTAAGGCAAAATCTTACGCTATTAAAGAAAAAACTTCCAGCTCGCTGAAATATGTTCTTTTGCTGAAAACCAACAAAACACGAAAAGTTATTGTATTTGAAGATGAAATCTTTTTGCATTAAAGAAAGATCTAGCTGACTGAAACAATTTCATTCGATGAAAACCAACAAAAATTGACATGAACCACGGAAAGTTCTTGTATTTTAAGATAAAATCTTACGCTGTTCATGAAAAAACTTCCAGCTCACTGAAATATGTTCATTTGCTGAAAACCAACAAAACCACGAGAAGTTCTTGTGTTTGAAGATAAAATCTTTTTGCTTTAAAGAAGCAAGATCTGGCTGACTGAAATATGTTCATCAGATGAAAACCAACAAAAATTGACAAGAACGACGAAACGTTCTTGTATTTTAAGATAAAATCTTACGCTATTGAAGAAAAAACTTCTCGCTTGCTGAAATATGTTAATTTGCTGAAAACCAACAAAACCACGAAAAGTTCTTGTATTTGAAGATAAAATCTTTTTGCTTTGAAGAAGAAAGATCTTGCCGACTGAAATAAGTTCATTGGATGAAAACCAACAAAAATTGACAAGAACCACGAAAAGTTCTTGTATTTTAAGGCAAAATCTTACGCTATTAAAGAAAAAACTTCCAGCTCGCTGAAATATGTTCTTTTGCTGAAAACCAACAAAACACGAAAAGTTATTGTATTTGAAGATGAAATCTTTTTGCATTAAAGAAAGATCGAGCTGACTGAAACAATTTCATTCGATGAAAACCAACAAAAATTGACAAGAACCACGGAAAGTTCTTGTATTTTAAGATAAAATCTTACGCTGTTCATGAAAAAACTTCCAGCTCACTGAAATATGTTCATTTGCTGAAAACCAACAAAACCACGAGAAGTTCTTGTGTTTGAAGATAAAATCTTTTTGCTTTAAAGAAGCAAGATCTGGCTGACTGAAATATGTTCATCAGATGAAAACCAACAAAAATTGACAAGAACGACGAAACGTTCTTGTATTTTAAGATAAAATCTTACGCTATTGAAGAAAAAACTTCTCGCTTGCTGAAATATGTTAATTTGCTGAAAACCAACAAAACCACGAAAAGTTCTTGTATTTGAAGATAAAATCTTTTTGCTTTGAAGAAGAAAGATCCAGCTGACTGAAATAGGTTCATTAGATGAAAACCAACAAAAATTGAAAAGAACCAGGAAAAGTTCTTCTATTTCAAGGCAAAATCTCACGCTATTAAAGAAAAAACTTCCAGCTCGCTGAAATATATTCTTTTGCTGAAAACCAACAAAACAACGAAAAGTTCTTGTATTTTAAGGTAAAATCTTTTTGCATTGAAGAAGAAAGATCCAGCTGACTGAAATCAGTTCATCAGATGAAAACCAACAAAAAGTGACAAGAACCACGAAAAGTTCTTGTATTTTAAGAAAAAATCTTACGCTATGAAAGAAAAAACGTCCAGCTCGCTGAAATATGTTCATTTGCTGAAAACCAAGAAAACCACGCAAAGTACTGGTATTTGAAAATGAAATCTTTTTGCATTAAAGAAGAAAGATCTCGCTGACTGAAATAAGTTCATCAGATGAAAACCAACAAACATTGACAAGAACCACGAAATGTTCTTGTATTTTAAGATGAAATCTTACGCTATTAAAGAAAAAATTTCGAGCTCGCTGAAATATGGTCATTTGCTGAAAACCAACAAAACCACGAAAAGTTCTTGTGTTTGAAGATAAAATCTTTTTACTTTAAAGAAGCAAGATCTAGCTGTCTGAAATAAGTTCATTCGATGAAAAACAACAAAAATTGACAAGAACCACGAAAAGTTCTTGTATTTTAAGATAAAATCTTGAGCTATTAAAGAAAAAACTTCCAGCTCGCTGAAATATGTTGATTTGCTGAAAACAAAGAAAACCACGAAAAGTTCTTGTATTTGAAGATAAAATCTTTTTGGTTTGAAGCAGAAAGATCTCGCTGACTAAAATAAGTTCATTGGATGAAAACCAACAAAAATTGACAAGAACCACGAGAAGTTCTTGTATTTTAAGATAAAATCTTGAGCTATTAAAGAAAAAAACTACCAGCTCGCTGAAATATGTTCATTTGCTGAAAACCAAGAAAACCACGAAAAGTTCTTGTATTTGCAGATAAAATCATTTTGCTTTGAAGAAGAAAGATCGAGCTAACTGAAATAAGTTCATTTGATGAAAACCAACAAAAATTGACAAGAACCACGAAAAGTTCTTGTATTTTAAGGCAAAATCTTACGCTATTAAAGAAAAAACTTCCAGCTCGCTGAAATATGTTCTTTTGCTGAAAACCAACAAAACACGAAAAGTTATTGTATTTGAAGATGAAATCTTTTTGCATTAAAGAAAGATCTCGCTGACTGAAATAAGTTCATTAGATGAAAAACAACAAAAATTGACATGAACCACGAAAAGTTATTGTGTTTTAAGATAAAATCTTATGCTATTAAAGAAGAAACTTCGAGCTCGCTGAAATATGTTCTTTTGATGAAAACCAACAAAACCACGAAAAGTTCTAGTGTTTGAAGATAAAATCTTTTTGCATTAAAGAAGAAAGATCTAGATGACTGAAATAAGTTCATTGGATGAAAACCAACAAGAATTCACAAGAACCACGAAAAGTTCTTGTATTTTAAGATAAAATCTTACGCTATTAAAGAAAACACGTCCAGCTCGCTGAAATATGTTCATTTGCTGAAAACCAACAAAACCACGAAAAGTTCTTGTATTTGAAGATGAAATCATTTTGCTTTGAAGAAGAAAGATCCAGCTGACTGAAATAAGTTCATCAGATGAAAACCAACAAAAATTGACAAGAACCACGAAAAGTTCTTGTATTTTAAGGCAAAATCTTACGCTATTAAAGAAAAAACTTCTAGCTCGCTGAAATATGTTCTTTTGCTGAAAACCAACAAAACCACGAAAAGTTATTGTATTTGAAGATAAAATCTTTTTGCTTTGAAGAAGAAAGATCTTGCTGACTGAAATAAGTTCATTGGATGAAAACCAAGAAGAATTCACAAGAACCACGAAATGTTCTTGCATTTTAAGTTAAAATCTTACGCTATTAAAGGAATTACTTCGAGCTCACTGAAATATGTTCATTTGCTGAAAACCAACAAAACCACGAAAAGTTCTTGTATTTGTCGATAAAATCTTTTTGCATTAAAGAAGCAAGATCTGGCTGACTGAAAAAAGTTCATCAGATGAAAAACCAACAAAAATTGACAAGAACCACGAAAAGTTCTTGTATTTTAAGATAAAATCTTACGCTCTTGAAGAAAAAACTTCCAGCTCGCTGAAATATGTTAATTTGCTGCAAACCAACAAAACCACAAAAAGTTCTTGTATTTGAAGATAAAATCTTTTTGCTTTGAAGAAGAAAGATCTAGCTGACTGAAATCAGTTCATTCGATGAAAACCAACAAAAATTGACAAGAACCACGAAAAGTTCTTGTATTTTAAGATAAAATCTTGAGCTATTAAAGAAAAAACTTCCAGCACGCTGAAATATGTTCATTTGCTGAAAACCAAGAAAACCACGAAAAGTTCTTGTATTTGAAGATAAAATCTTTTTGCTTTGAAGAAGAAAGATCTTGCCGACTGAAATAAGTTCATTGGATGAAAACCAACAAAAATTGACAAGAACCACGAAAAGTTCTTGTATTTTAAGATAAAATCTTACGCTATGAAAGAAAAAACTTCCAGCTCGCTGAAATATGTTCTTTTGCTGAAAACCAACAAAACCACGAGAAGTTCTTGTGTTTGAAGATAAAATATTTTTGCATTAAAGAAGAAAGATCTAGCTGACTGAAATAAGTTCATTGGATGAAAACCAACACACATTGACAAGAACCACGAAAAGTTCTTGTATTTTAAGATAAAATCTTACGCTATTAAAGAAAAAACTTCCAGCTCGCTGAAATATGTTGATTTGCTGAAAACAAAGAAAACCACGAAAAGTTCTTGCATTTGAAGATAAAATCTTTTTGCTTTAAAGAAGAAAGATCGAGCTGACTGAAACAATTTCATTCGATGAAAACCAACAAAAATTGACAAGAACCACGGAAAGTTCTTGTAATTTAAGATAAAATCTTACGCTGTTCATGAAAAAACTTCCAGCTCACTGAAAGATGTTCATTTGCTGAAAACCAACAAAACCACGAGAAGTTCTTGTGTTTGAAGATAAAATCTTTTTCCTTTAAAGAAGCAAGATCTGGCTGACTGAAATATGTTCATCAGATGAAAACCAACAAAAATTGAGAAGAACGACGAAACGTTCTTGTATTTTAAGATAAAATCTTACGCTATTGAAGAAAAAACTTCTCGCTCGCTGAAATATGTTCATTTGCTGAAAACCAACAAAACCACGAAAAGTTCTTGTATTTCAAGATAAAATCTTTTTGCTTTGAAGAAGAAAGATCCAGCTGACTGAAATCAGTTCATCAGATCAAAACCAACAAAAATTGACAAGAACCACGAAAAGTTCTTGTATTTTAAGAAAAATCTTACGCTATGAAAGAAAAAACGTCCAGCTCGCTGAAATATGTTCATTTGCTGAAAACCAAGAAAACCACGAAAAGTACTGGTATTTGAAGATGAAATCTTTTTGCATTAAAGAAGAAAGATCTCGCTGACTGAAATAAGTTCATCAGATGAAAACCAACAAACATTGACAAGAACCACGAAATGTTCTTGTATTTTAAGATGAAATCTTACGCTATTAAAGAAAAAATTTCGAGCTCGCTGAAATATGGTCATTTGCTGAAAACCAACAAAACCACGAAAAGTTCTTGTATTTGAAGATAAAACATTTTTGCATTAAAGAAGCAATATCTAGCTGTCTGAAATAAGTTCATTAGATGAAAAACAACAAAAATTGACAAGAACCACGAAAAGTTCTTGTATTTTAAGATAAAATCTTGAGCTATGAAAGAAAAAACTTCCAGCTCGCTGAAATATGTTGATTTGCTGAAAACAAAGAAAACCACGAAAAGTTCTTGTATTTGAAGATAAAATCTTTTTGCTTTGAAGAAGAAAGATCTAGCTGACTGAAATAAGTTCATTCGATGAAAACCAACAAAAATTGACAAGAACCACGAAAACTTCTTGTATTTTAAGATAATATCTTACGCTATTAAAGAAAAAACTTCCGGCTCGCTGAAATATGTTCATTTGCTGAAAACCAACAAAACCACGAAAAGTTCTTGTATTTGAAGATAAAATCTTTTTGCTTTGAAGAAGAAAGATCCAGCTGACTGAAATAAGTTCATTGGATGAAAACCAACAAAATTTGACAAGAACCACGAAAAGTTCTTGTATTTTAAGATAAAATCTTACTCTATTAAGGAAAAAACTTCCAGCTCGCTGAAATATGTTCTTTTGCTGAAAACCAACAAAACCACGAGAAGTTCTTGTGTTTGAAGATAAAATATTTTTGCATTAAAGAAGAAAGATCTAGCTGACTGAAATAAGTTCATTGGATGAAAACCAACACACATTGACAAGAACCACGAAAAGTTCTTGTATTTTAAGATAAAATCTTACGCTATTAAAGAAAAAACTTCCAGCTCGCTGAAATATGTTGATTTGCTGAAAACAAAGAAAACCACGAAAAGTTCTTGCATTTGAAGATAAAATCTTTTTGCTTTAAAGAAGAAAGATCGAGCTGACTGAAACAATTTCATTCGATGAAAACCAACAAAAATTGACAAGAACCACGGAAAGTTCTTGTAATTTAAGATAAAATCTTACGCTGTTCATGAAAAAACTTCCAGCTCACTGAAAGATGTTCATTTGCTGAAAACCAACAAAACCACGAGAAGTTCTTGTGTTTGAAGATAAAATCTTTTTCCTTTAAAGAAGCAAGATCTGGCTGACTGAAATATGTTCATCAGATGAAAACCAACAAAAATTGAGAAGAACGACGAAACGTTCTTGTATTTTAAGATAAAATCTTACGCTATTGAAGAAAAAACTTCTCGCTCGCTGAAATATGTTCATTTGCTGAAAACCAACAAAACCACGAAAAGTTCTTGTATTTCAAGATAAAATCTTTTTGCTTTGAAGAAGAAAGATCCAGCTGACTGAAATCAGTTCATCAGATCAAAACCAACAAAAATTGACAAGAACCACGAAAAGTTCTTGTATTTTAAGAAAAATCTTACGCTATGAAAGAAAAAACGTCCAGCTCGCTGAAATATGTTCATTTGCTGAAAACCAAGAAAACCACGAAAAGTACTGGTATTTGAAGATGAAATCTTTTTGCATTAAAGAAGAAAGATCTCGCTGACTGAAATAAGTTCATCAGATGAAAACCAACAAACATTGACAAGAACCACGAAATGTTCTTGTATTTTAAGATGAAATCTTACGCTATTAAAGAAAAAATTTCGAGCTCGCTGAAATATGGTCATTTGCTGAAAACCAACAAAACCACGAAAAGTTCTTGTATTTGAAGATAAAATATTTTTGCATTAAAGAAGCAATATCTAGCTGTCTGAAATAAGTTCATTAGATGAAAAACAACAAAAATTGACAAGAACCACGAAAAGTTCTTGTATTTTAAGATAAAATCTTGAGCTATGAAAGAAAAAACTTCCAGCTCGCTGAAATATGTTGATTTGCTGAAAACAAAGAAAACCACGAAAAGTTCTTGTATTTGAAGATAAAATCTTTTTGCTTTGAAGAAGAAAGATCTAGCTGACTGAAATAAGTTCATTCGATGAAAACCAACAAAAATTGACAAGAACCACGAAAACTTCTTGTATTTTAAGATAATATCTTACGCTATTAAAGAAAAAACTTCCGGCTCGCTGAAATATGTTCATTTGCTGAAAACCAACAAAACCACGAAAAGTTCTTGTATTTGAAGATAAAATCTTTTTGCTTTGAAGAAGAAAGATCCAGCTGACTGAAATAAGTTCATTAGATGAAAACCAACAAAAATTGACAAGAACCACGAAAAGTTCTTGTATTTTAAGATAAAATCTTACTCTATTAAGGAAAAAACTTCCAGCTCGCTGAAATATGTTCATTTGCTGAAAACCATCAAAACCACGAAAAGTTCTTGTATTTGAAGATAAAATCTTTTTGCTTTGAAGAAGAAAGATCTAGCTGACTGAAATAAGTTCATTAGATGAAAACCAACAAAAATTGACAAGAACCACGAAAAGTTCTTGTATTTTAAGATAAAATCTTACGCTATTAAAGAAAAAACTCCCAGCTCGCTGAAATATGTTCATTTGCTGAAAACCAACAAAACCACGAAAAGTTCTTGTATTTGAAGATAAAATCTTTTTTCTTTGAAGAAGAAAGATCTAGCTGACTGAAATAAGTTCATTAGATGAAAACCAACAAAAATTGACAAGAACCACGAAAAGTTCTTGTATTTTAAGATAAAATCTTACTCTGTTAAGGAAAAAACTTCCAGCTCACTGAAATATGTTCATTTGCTGAAAACCATCAAAACCACGAAAAGTTCTTGTATTTGAAGATAAAATCTTTTTGCTTTGAAGAAGAAAGATCGAGCTGACTGAAATAAGTTCATTCGATGAAAACCAACAAAAATTGACAAGAACCACGAAAAGTTCTTGTATTTTAAGATAAAATCTTACTCTATTAAGGAAAAAACTTCCAGCTCGCTGAAATATGTTCATTTGCTGAAAACCATCAAAACCACGAAAAGTTCTTGTATTTGAAGATAAAATCTTTTTGCTTTGAAGAAGAAAGATCTAGCTGACTGAAATAAGTTCATTAGATGAAAACCAACAAAAATTGACAAGAACCACGAAAAGTTCTTGTATTTTAAGATAAAATCTTACTCTATTCAGGAAAAAACTTCCAGCTCGCTGAAATATGTTCATTTGCTGAAAACCATCAAAACCACGAAAAGTTCTTGTATTTGAAGATAAAATCTTTTTGCTTTGAAGAAGAAAGATCGAGCTGACTGAAATAAGTTCATTCGATGAAAACCAACAAAAATTGACAAGAACCACGAAAAGTTCTTGTATTTTAAGATAAAATCTTACGCTATTGAAGAGAAAACTCCCAGCTCGCTGAAATATGTTCATTTGCTGAAAACCATCAAAACCACGAAAAGTTCTTGTATTTGAAGATAAAATCTTTTTGCTTTGAAGAAGAAAGATCTAGCTGACTGAAATAAGTTCATTGGATGAAAACCAACAAAAATTGACAAGAACCACGAAAAGATGTTGTATTTTATGATTAAATCTTACGCTGTTAAAGAAAAAACTTCCAGCTCGCTGAAATATGTTCATTTGCTGAAAACCAAGAAAACCACGAAAAGTTCTTGTATTTGAAGATAAAATCTTTTTGCTTTGAAGAAGAAAGATCTTGCCGACTGAAATAAGTTCATTGGATGAAAACCAACAAAAATTGACAAGAACCACGAAAAGTTCTTGTATTTTAAGACAAAATCTTACGCTATGAAAGAAAAAACTTCCAGCTCGCTGAAATATGTTGATTTGCTGAAAACAAAGAAAACCACGAAAAGTTCTTGTATTTGAAGATAAAATCTTTTTTGCTTTGAAGAAGAAAGATCGAGCTGACTGAAACAATTTCATTCGATGAAAACCAACAAAAATTGACAAGAACCACGGAAAGTTCTTGTATTTTAAGATAAAATCTTACGCTGTTCATGAAAAAACTTCCAGCTCACTGAAATATGTTCATTTGCTGAAAACCAACAAAACCACGAGAAGTTCTTGTGTTTGAAGATAAAATCTTTTTGCTTTAAAGAAGCAAGATCTGGCTGACTGAAATATGTTCATCAGATGAAAACCAACAAAAATTGACAAGAACGACGAAACGTTCTTGTATTTTAAGATAAAATCTTACGCTATTGAAGAAAAAACTTCTCGCTTGCTGAAATATGTTAATTTGCTGAAAACCAACAAAACCACGAAAAGTTCTTGTATTTGAAGATAAAATCTTTTTGCTTTGAAGAAGAAAGATCCAGCTGACTGAAATAGGTTCATTAGATGAAAACCAACAAAAATTGAAAAGAACCACGAAAAGTTCTTGTATTTTAAGAAAAAATCTTACGCTATGAAAGAAAAAACGTCCAGCTCGCTGAAATATGTTCATTTGCTGAAAACCAAGAAAACCACGCAAAGTACTGGTATTTGAAAATGAAATCTTTTTGCATTAAAGAAGAAAGATCTCGCTGACTGAAATAAGTTCATCAGATGAAAACCAACAAACATTGACAAGAACCACGAAATGTTCTTGTATTTTAAGATGAAATCTTACGCTATTAAAGAAAAAATTTCGAGCTCGCTGAAATATGGTCATTTGCTGAAAACCAACAAAACCACGAAAAGTTCTTGTATTTGAAGATAAAATCTTTTTGCTTTAAAGAAGCAAGATCTAGCTGTCTGAAATAAGTTCATTCGATGAAAAACAACAAAAATTGACAAGAACCACGAAAAGTTCTTGTATTTTAAGATAAAATCTTGAGCTATTAAAGAAAAAACTTCCAGCTCGCTGAAATATGTTGATTTGCTGAAAACAAAGAAAACCACGAAAAGTTCTTGTATTTGAAGATAAAATCTTTTTGGTTTGAAGTAGAAAGATCTAGCTGACTAAAATAAGTTCATTGGATGAAAACCAACAAAAATTGACAAGAACCACGAGAAGTTCTTGTATTTTAAGATAAAATCTTGAGCTATTAAAGAAAAAACTTCCAGCTCGCTGAAATATGTTCTTTTGCTGAAAACCAACAAAACACGAAAAGTTATTGTATTTGAAGATGAAATCTTTTTGCATTAAAGAAAGATCTCGCTGACTGAAATAAGTTCATTAGATGAAAAACAACAAAAATTGACATGAACCACGAAAAGTTATTGTGTTTTAAGATAAAATCTTATGCTATTAAAGAAGAAACTTCGAGCTCGCTGAAATATGTTCTTTTGATGAAAACCAACAAAACCACGAAAAGTTCTAGTGTTTGAAGATAAAATCTTTTTGCATTAAAGAAGAAAGATCTAGATGACTGAAATAAGTTCATTGGATGAAAACCAACAAGAATTCACAAGAACCACGAAAAGTTCTTGTATTTTAAGATAAAATCTTACGCTATTAAAGAAAACACGTCCAGCTCGCTGAAATATGTTCATTTGCTGAAAACCAACAAAACCACGAAAAGTTCTTGTATTTGAAGATGAAATCATTTTGCTTTGAAGAAGAAAGATCCAGCTGACTGAAATAAGTTCATCAGATGAAAACCAACAAAAATTGACAAGAACCACGAAAAGTTCTTGTATTTTAAGGCAAAATCTTACGCTATTAAAGAAAAAACTTCTAGCTCGCTGAAATATGTTCTTTTGCTGAAAACCAACAAAACCACGAAAAGTTATTGTATTTGAAGATAAAATCTTTTTGCTTTGAAGAAGAAAGATCTTGCTGACTGAAATAAGTTCATTGGATGAAAACCAAGAAGAATTCACAAGAACCACGAAATGTTCTTGCATTTTAAGTTAAAATCTTACGCTATTAAAGGAATTACTTCGAGCTCGCTGAAATATGTTCATTTGCTGAAAACCAACAAAACCACGAAAAGTTCTTGTATTTGTCGATAAAATCTTTTTGCATTAAAGAAGCAAGATCTGGCTGACTGAAAAAAGTTCATCAGATGAAAAACCAACAAAAATTGACAAGAACCACGAAAAGTTCTTGTATTTTAAGATAAAATCTTACGCTCTTGAAGAAAAAACTTCCAGCTCGCTGAAATATGTTAATTTGCTGCAAACCAACAAAACCACAAAAAGTTCTTGTATTTGAAGATAAAATCTTTTTGCTTTGAAGAAGAAAGATCTAGCTGACTGAAATCAGTTCATTCGATGAAAACCAACAAAAATTGACAAGAACCACGAAAAGTTCTTGTATTTTAAGATAAAATCTTGAGCTATTAAAGAAAAAACTTCCAGCACGCTGAAATATGTTCATTTGCTGAAAACCAAGAAAAACACGAAAAGTTCTTGTATTTGAAGATAAAATCTTTTTGCTTTGAAGAAGAAAGATCTTGCCGACTGAAATAAGTTCATTGGATGAAAACCAACAAAAATTGACAAGAACCACGAAAAGTTCTTGTATTTTAAGATAAAATCTTACGCTATGAAAGAAAAAACTTCCAGCTCGCTGAAATATGTTCTTTTGCTGAAAACCAACAAAACCACGAGAAGTTCTTGTGTTTGAAGATAAAATATTTTTGCATTAAAGAAGAAAGATCTAGCTGACTGAAATAAGTTCATTGGATGAAAACCAACACACATTGACAAGAACCACGAAAAGTTCTTGTATTTTAAGATAAAATCTTACGCTATTAAAGAAAAAACTTCCAGCTCGCTGAAATATGTTGATTTGCTGAAAACAAAGAAAACCACGAAAAGTTCTTGCATTTGAAGATAAAATCTTTTTGCTTTAAAGAAGAAAGATCGAGCTGACTGAAACAATTTCATTCGATGAAAACCAACAAAAATTGACAAGAACCATGGAAAGTTCTTGTAATTTAAGATAAAATCTTACGCTGTTCATGAAAAAACTTCCAGCTCACTGAAAGATGTTCATTTGCTGAAAACCAACAAAACCACGAGAAGTTCTTGTGTTTGAAGATAAAATCTTTTTGCTTTAAAGAAGCAAGATCTGGCTGACTGAAATATGTTCATCAGATGAAAACCAACAAAAATTGAGAAGAACGACGAAACGTTCTTGTATTTTAAGATAAAATCTTACGCTATTGAAGAAAAAACTTCTCGCTCGCTGAAATATGTTCATTTGCTGAAAACCAACAAAACCACGAAAAGTTCTTGTATTTCAAGATAAAATCTTTTTGCTTTGAAGAAGAAAGATCCAGCTGACTGAAATCAGTTCATCAGATGAAAACCAACAAAAATTGACAAGAACCACGAAAAGTTCTTGTATTTTAAGAAAAATCTTACGCTATGAAAGAAAAAACGTCCAGCTCGCTGAAATATGTTCATTTGCTGAAAACCAAGAAAACTACGAAAAGTACTGGTATTTGAAGATGAAATCTTTTTGCATTAAAGAAGAAAGATCTCGCTGACTGAAATAAGTTCATCAGATGAAAACCAACAAACATTGACAAGAACCACGAAATGTTCTTGTATTTTAAGATGAAATCTTACGCTATTAAAGAAAAAATTTCGAGCTCGCTGAAATATGGTCATTTGCTGAAAACCAACAAAACCACGAAAAGTTCTTGTATTTGAAGATAAAATATTTTTGCATTAAAGAAGCAAGATCTAGCTGTCTGAAATAAGTTCATTAGATGAAAAACAACAAAAATTGACAAGAACCACGAAAAGTTCTTGTATTTTAAGATAAAATCTTGAGCTATGAAAGAAAAAACTTCCAGCTCGCTGAAATATGTTGATTTGCTGAAAACAAAGAAAACCACGAAAAGTTCTTGTATTTGTAGATAAAATCTTTTTGGTTTGAAGCAGAAAGATCTAGCTGACTAAAATAAGTTCATTGGATGAAAACCAACAAAAATTGACAAGAACCACGAGAAGTTCTTGTATTTTAAGATAAAATCTTGAGCTATTAAAGAAAAAAACTACCAGCTCGCTGAAATATGTTCATTTGCTGAAAACTAAGAAAACCACGAAAAGTTCTTGTATTTGCAGATAAAATCATTTTGCTTTGAAGAAGAAAGATCGAGCTGACTGAAATAAGTTCATTCGATGAAAACCAACAAAAATTCACAAGAACCACGAGAAGTTCTTGTATTTTAAGATAAAATCTTACGCTATGAAAGAAAAAACGTCCAGCTCGCTGAAATATGTTCATTTGCTGAAAACCAAGAAAACCACGAAAAGTACTGGTATTTGAAGATGAAATCTTTTTGCATTGAAGAAGAAAGATCTCGCTGACTGAAATAAGTTCATCAGATGAAAACCAACAAACATTGACAAGAACCACGAAATGTTCTTGTATTTTAAGATGAAATCTTACGCTATTAAAGAAAAAATTTCGAGCTCGCTGAAATATGGTCATTTGCTAAAAACCAACAAAACCACGAAAAGGTCTTGTATTTGAAGATAAAATCTTTTTGGTTTGAAGCAGAAAGATCTAGCTGACTAAAATAAGTTCATTGGATGAAAACCAACAAAAATTGACAAGAACCACGAGAAGTTCTTGTATTTTAAGATAAAATCTTGAGCTATTAAAGAAAAAAACTACCAGCTCGCTGAAATATGTTCATTTGCTGAAAACCAAGAAAACCACGAAAAGTTCTTGTATTTGCAGATAAAATCATTTTGCTTTGAAGAAGAAAGATCTACCTGACTGAAATAAGTTCATTGGATGAAAACCAACAAAAATTGACAAGAACCACGAAAAGTTCTTGTATTTTAAGGCAAAATCTTACGCTATAAAAGAAAAAACTTCTAGCTCGCTGAAATATGTTCTTTTGCTGAAAACCAACAAAACCACGAAAAGTTATTGTATTTGAAGATGAAATCTTTTTGCATTAAAGAAAGATCTAGCTGACTGAAATAAGTTCATTGGATGAAAACCAACAAAAATTGACAAGAACCACGAAAAGATCTTGTATTTTAAGATAAAATCTTACGCTCTTGAAGAAAAAACTTCCAGCTCGCTGAAATTTGTTCATTTGCTGCAAACCAACAAAACCACAAAAAGTTCTTGTATTTGAAGATAAAATCATTTTGCTTTGAAGAAGAAAGATCTAGCTGACTGAAATCAGTTCATTCGATGAAAACCAACAAAAATTGACAAGAACCACGAAAAGTTCTTGTATTTTAAGATAAAATCTTACGCTCTTAAAGAAAAAACTTCCAGCTCGCTGAAATATGTTCATTTGCTGAAAACAAAGAAAACCACGAAAAGTTCTTGTATTTGAAGATAAAATCATTTTGCTTTAAAGAAGAAAGATCTGGCTGACTGAAATAAGTTCATTAGATGAAAACCAACAAAAATTGACAAGAACCACGAAAAGTTCTTGTATTTTAAGATAAAATCTTACGCTATGAAAGAAAAAACTTCCAGCTCGCTGAAATATGTTCTTTTGCTGAAAACCAACAAAACCACGAGAAGTTCTTGTGTTTGAAGATAAAATCTTTTTGCATTAAAGAAGAAAGATCTAGCTGACTGAACTAAGTTCATTGGATGAAAACCAACACAAATTGACAAGAACCACGAAAAGTTTTTGTGTTTTCAGATAAAATCTAACGCTATTGAAGAAAAAACTTCCAGCTCGCTGAAATATGTTGATTTGCTGAAAACAAAGAAAACCACGAAAAGTTCTTGTATTTGAAGATAAAATCTTTTTGCTTTGAAGAAGAAAGATCGAGCTGACTGATACAATTTCATTCGATGAAAACCAACAAAAATTGACAAGAACCACGGAAAGTTCTTGTACTTTAAGATAAAATCTTACGCTGTTAATGAAAAAACTTCCAGCTCGCTGAAATATGTTCATTTGCTGAAAACCAACAAAACCACGAGAAGTTCTTTTATTTGTAGATCAAATCTTTTTGCTTTAAAGAAGCAAGATCTGGCTGACTGAAATATGTTCATCAGATGAAAACCAACAAAAATTGACAAGAACGACGAAACGTTCTTGTATTTTAAGATAAAATCTTACGCTATTGAAGAAAAAACTTCTCGCTCGCTGAAATATGTTCATTTGCTGAAAACCATCAAAACCACGAAAAGTTCTTGTATTTGAAGATAAAATATTTTTGTTGTTGAAGAAGAAAAATCCAGCTGACTGAAATAAGTTCATTAGATGAAAACCAACAAAAATTGAAAAGAACCAGGAAAAGTTCTTCTATTTCAAGGCAAAATCTTGCGCTATTAAAGAAAAAACTTCCAGCTCGCTGAAATATGTTCTTTTGCTGAAAACCAACAAAACAACGAAAAGTTCTTGTATTTTAAGAAAAAATCTTACGCTATGAAAGAAAAAACGTCCAGCTCGCTGAAATATGTTCATTTGCTGAAAACCAAGAAAACCACGAAAAGTACTGGTATTTGAAGATGAAATCTTTTTGCATTGAAGAAGAAAGATCTCGCTGACTGAAATAAGTTCATCAGATGAAAACCAACAAACATTGACAAGAACCACGAAATGTTCTTGTATTTTAAGATGAAATCTTACGCTATTAAAGAAAAAATTTCGAGCTCGCTGAAATATGGTCATTTGCTAAAAACCAACAAAACCACGAAAAGGTCTTGTATTTGAAGATAAAATCTTTTTGGTTTGAAGCAGAAAGATCTAGCTGACTAAAATAAGTTCATTGGATGAAAACCAACAAAAATTGACAAGAACCACGAGAAGTTCTTGTATTTTAAGATAAAATCTTGAGCTATTAAAGAAAAAAACTACCAGCTCGCTGAAATATGTTCATTTGCTGAAAACCAAGAAAACCACGAAAAGTTCTTGTATTTGCAGATAAAATCATTTTGCTTTGAAGAAGAAAGATCTACCTGACTGAAATAAGTTCATTGGATGAAAACCAACAAAAATTGACAAGAACCACGAAAAGTTCTTGTATTTGAAGGCAAAATCTTACGCTATAAAAGAAAAAACTTCTAGCTCGCTGAAATATGTTCTTTTGCTGAAAACCAACAAAACCACGAAAAGTTATTGTATTTGAAGATGAAATCTTTTTGCATTAAAGAAAGATCCAGCTGACTGAAATAAGTTCATTCGATGAAAAACAACAAAAATTGACATGAACCACGAAAAGTTATTGTGTTTTAAGATAAAATCTTATGCTATTAAAGAGGAAACTTCGAGCTCGCTGAAATATGTTCTTTTGCTGAAAACAAAGAAAACCATGAAAAGTTCTTGTATTTGAAGATAAAATCTTTTTGCTTTAAAGATGAAAGATCGAACTGACTGAAATAAGTTCATTGGATGAAAACCAACAAGAATTCACAAGAACCACGAAATGTTCTTGTATTTTAAGATAAAATCTTACGCTCTTAAAGAAAAAACTTCCAGCTCGCTGAAATATGTTGATTTGCTGAAAACCAAGAAAACCACGAAAAGTTCTTGTATTTGAAGATAAAATCTTTTTGATTTGAAGAAGAAAGATCTAGCTGACTGAAATAAGTTCATTAGATGAAAACCAACAAAAATTGACAAGAACCACGAAAAGTTCTTGTATTTTAAGGCAAAATCTTACGCTATTAAAGAAAAAACTTCTCGTTCGCTGAAATATGTTCTTTTGCTGAAAACCAACAAATCCACGAAAAGTTCTTGTGTTTTAAGATAAAATCTTATTCTATTAAAGAAAACACTTCGAGCTCGCTGAAATATGTTCTTTTGCTGAAAACCAACAAAACCACGAAAAGTTATTGTGTTTGAAGATAAAATCATTTTGCTTTGAAGAATAAAGATCTAGCTGACTGAAATAAGTTCATTCGATGAAAACCAACAAAAATTGACAAGCACCACGAAAATTTGGTGTGTTTTAAGATAAAATCTTGAGCAATGAAAGAAAAATCTTCCAGCTCGCTGAAATATGTTCATTAGCTGAAAACAAAGAAAACCACGAAAAGTTCTTGTATTTTAAGATAAAATGTTTCGTTATTAAAGAAAAAACTTCCAGCTCGCTGAAATATGTTCTTTTGCTGAAAACCAACAAAACCACGAAAAGTTCTTGTGTTTGAAGATGAAATCTTTTTGCATTAAAGAAGAAAGATCTCGCTGACTGAAATAAGTTCAGTCGATGAAAACCAACAAGAATTCACAAGAACCACGAAATGTTCTTGTATTTTAAGATAAAATCTTGAGCTATTAAAGAAAAATCTTCCAGCTTGCTGAAATATGTCCTTTTGCTGAAAACCAACAAAACCACGAAAAGTTCTTGTATTTGAAGATAAAATCTTTTTGCTTTGAAGAAGGAAGATCTAGCTGACTGAAATAAGTTCATGAGATGAAAACCAACAAAAATTGAAAAGAACCACGAAAAGTTCATGTATTTTATGATAAAATCTTATGCTATTAAAGAAAAAACTTCGAGCTCGCTGAAATATGTTCTTTTGCTGAAAACCAACAAAACCACGAAAAGTTCTTGTATTTGAAGATGAAATCTTTTTGTTTTGAAGAAGAAAGATCAAGCTGACTGAAATAAGTACATCAGATGAAAACCAACAAAAATTGACAAGCACCACGAAAAGTTCTTGTGTTTTAAGATAAAATCTTATGCTATTAAAGAAAAAACTTCGAGCTTGCTGAAATATGTTCTTTTGCTGAAAACCAACAAAACCACGAAAAGTTCTTGTGTTTGAAGATAAAATCTTTTTGCTTTAAAGAAGAAAGATCTCGCTGACTGAAATAAGTTCATTAGATGAAAACCAACTAGAATTCACAAGAACCACGAAATGTTCTTGTAATTTTAAGATAAAATCTTGAGCTATTAAAGAAAAATCTTCCAGCTCGCTGAAATATGTTCTTTTGCTGAAAACGAACAAAACCACGAAAAGTTCTTGTATTTGAAGATAAAATCTTTTTGCTTAAAAGAAGAAAGATCTACCTGACTGAAATAAGTTCATTGGATGAAAACCAACAAAAATTGACAAGAACCACGAAAAGTTCTTGTATTTTAAGATAAAATCTTACTCTATGAAGGAAAAAACTTCCAGCTCGCTGAAATATGTTCATTTGCTGAACACGAAGAAAACCACGAAAAGTTCTTGGATTGAAAGCAAAATCTCACGCTATTAAAGAAAAAACTGCTCGTTCGCTGAAATATGTTCTTTTGCTGAAAACCAACAAAACCACAAAAAGTTATTGTGTTTGAAGATAAAATCTTTTTGCTTTGAAGAATAAAGATCTCGCTGACTGAAACAAGTTCATTAGATGAAAACCAACAAGAATTCACAAGATCCACGAAAAGTTCTTGTATTTTAAGATAAAATCTTATGCTATTGAAGAAAAAACTTCGAGCTCGCTGAAATATGTTCTTTTGCAGAAAACCAACAAAACCACGAAAAGTTCTTGTTTTTGAAGATAAAATCTTTTTGCTTTGAAGAAGAAAGATCAAGCTGACTGAAATAAGTTCATCAGATGAAAACCAACAAAAATTGACAAGAACCACGAAAAGTTCTTGCATTTTAAGTCAAAATCTTACGCTATTAAAGAAAAAACTTCAAGCTCGCTGAGATATGTTCTTTTGCTGAAAACCAACAAAACCACGAAAAGTTCTTGTATTTGAAGATAAAATCTTTTTGCATTAAAGAAGAAAGATCTCGCTGACTGAAATAAGTTCATTCGATGAAAACCAACAAAAATTGACAAGCACCACGAAAAGTTTTTGTGTTTTCAGATAAAATCTAACGCTATTGAAGAAAATACTTCGAGCTCGCTGAAATATGTTTATTTGCTGAAAACCAACAAAACAACGAAAAGTTCTTGTATTTGTAGATAAAATCTTTTTGCATTAAAGAAGCAAGATCCAGCTGACTGAAAAAAGTTCATTAGATGAACACCAACAGAAATTGACAAGAACCACGAAAAGTTCTTGTATTTTAAGATAAAATCTTACGCTCTTAAAGAAAAATCTTCCAGTTCGCTGAAATATGTTCTTTTGCTGAAAACGAACAAAACCACGAAAAGTTCTTGGATTTGAAGAAAAAATCTTTTTGCTTTAAAGAAGAAAGATCTACCTGACTGAAATAAGTTCATTGGATGAAAACCAACAAGAATTCACAAGAACCACGAAATGTTCTTGTATTTTAAGATAAAATCTTACGCTCTTAAAGAAAAAACTTCCAGCTCGCTGAAATATGTTCATTTGCTGAAAACCAACAAAACCACGAACAGTTCTTGTATTTGAAGATAAAATCTTTTTGCTTTGAAGAAGAAAGTTCCAGCTGACTGAAATAAGTTCATTAGATGAAAACCAACAAAAATTGACAAGAACCACGAAAAGTTCTTGTATTTTAAGATAAAATCTTGAGCTATTAAAGAAAAAACTTCCAGCTCGCTGAAATGTGTTCATTTGCTGAATACAAAGAAAACCACGAAAAGTTCTTGTATTTGAAGATAAAATCTTTTTGATTTGAAGAAGAAAGATCTAGCTGACTGAAATAAGTTCATTAGATGAAAACCAACAAAAATTGACAAGAACCACGAAAAGTTCTTGTATTTTAAGGCAAAATCTTACGCTATCAAAGAAAAAACTTCTCGTTCGCTGAAATATGTTCTTTTGCTGAAAACCAACAAATCCACGAAAAGTTCTTGTGTTTTAAGATAAAATCTTATTCTATTAAAGAAAACACTTCGAGCTCGCTGAAATATGTTCTTTTGCTGAAAACCAACAAAACCACGAAAAGTTCTTGTATTTGTCGATAAAATCTTTTTGCATTAAAGAAGCTAGATCTGGCTGACTGAAAAAAGTTCATCAGATGAAAAACCAACAAAAATTGACAAGAACCACGAAAAGTTCTTGTATTTTAAGATAAAATCTTACGCTCTTGAAGAAAAAACTTCCAGCTCGCTGAAATATGTTCATTGGCTGCAAACCAACAAAACCACAAAAAGTTCTTGTATTTGAAGATAAAATCTTTTTGCTTTGAAGAAGAAAGATCTGGCTGACTGAAATCAGTTCATTCGATGAAAACCAACAAAAATTGACAAGAACCACGAAAAGTTCTTGTATTTTAAGATAAAATCTTACGTAATTGAAGAAAAAACTTCCAGCTCGCTGAAATATGTTCATTTGCTGAAAACCAACAAAACCACGAAAAGTTCTTGTATTTGAAGATAAAATCTTTTTGCTTTGAAGAAGAAAGATCCAGCTGACTGAAATAAGTTCATTGGATGAAAACCAACAAAAATTGACAAGAACCACGAAAAGTTCTTGTATTTTCAGATAAAATCTTACGCTATGAAAGAAAAAACTTCCAGCTCGCTGAAATATGTTCTTTTGCTGAAAACCAACAAAACCACGAGAAGTTCTTGTGTTTGAAGATAAAATCTTTTTGCATTAAAGAAGAAAATCTAGCTGACTGAAATAAGTTTATTGGATGAAAACCAACACAAATTGACAAGAACCACGAAATGTTCTTGTATTTTAAGATAAATTCTTGAGCTATTAAAAAAAAAACTTCCAGCTCGCTGAAATATGTTGATTTGCTGAAAACAAAGAAAACCACGAAAAGTTCTTGTATTTGAAGATAAAATCTTTTTGCTTTGAAGAAGAAAGAGCTAGCTGACTGAAATAAGTTCATTGGATGAAAATCAACAAGAATTCACAAGAACCACGAAAAGTTCTTGTATTTTAAGATAAAATCTTACGCTATTAAAGAATACACTTCCAGCTCACTGAAATATGTTCATTTGCTGAAAACCAACAAAACCACGAAAAGTTCTTGTATTTGATGATAAAATCTGTTTGATTTGAAAAAGAACGATCTCGCTGACTGAAATAAGTTCATGAGATGAAAACCAACAAAAATTGACAAGAACCACGAAAAGTTCATGTATTTTAAGATAAAATCTTATGCTATTAAAGAAAAAACTTCGAGCTCGCTGAAATATGTTCTTTTGCTGAAAACCAACAAAACCACGAAAAGTTCTTGTATTTGAAGATAAAATCTTTTTGCTTTAAAGAAGCAAGATCTGGCTGACTGAAAAAAGTTCATCAGATGAAAAACCAACAAAAATTGACAAGAACCACGAAAAGTTCTTGTATTTTAAGATAAAATCTTACGCTCTTGAAGAAAAAACTTCCAGCTCGCTGAAATATGTTCATTTGCTGCAAACCAACAAAACCACAAAAAGTTCTTGTATTTGAAGATAAAATCTTTTTGCTTTGAAGAAGAAAGATCTAGCTGACTGAAATCAGTTCATTCGATGAAAACCAACAAAAATTGACAAGAACCACGAAAAGTTCTTGTATTTTAAGATAAAATCTTACTCTATTAAGGAAAAAACTTCCAGCTCGCTGAAATATGTTCATTTGCTGAACACGAAGAAAACCACGAAAAGTTCTTGTATTTAAAGCAAAATCTCACGCTATTAAAGAAAAAACTTCTCGTTCGCTGAAATATGTTCTTTTGCTGAAAACCAACAAATCCACGAAAAGTTCTTGTGTTTTAAGATAAAATCTTATTCTATTAAAGAAAACACTTCGAGCTCGCTGAGATATGTTCTTTTGCTGAAAACCAACAAAACCACAAAAAGTTATTGTGTTTGAAGATAAAATCTTTTTGCTTTGAAGAATAAAGATCTCGCTGACTGAAATAAGTTCATTAGATGAAAACCAACAAGAATTCACAAGATCCACGAAAAGTTCTTGTATTTTAAGATAAAATCTTATGCTATTGAAGAAAAAACTTCGAGCTCGCTGAAATATGTTCTTTTGCAGAAAACCAACAAAACCACGAAAAGTTCTTGTATTTGAAGATAAAATCTTTTTGCTTTGAAGAAGAAAGATCAAGCTGACTGAAATAAGTTCATCAGATGAAAACCAACAAAAATTGACAAGAACCACGAAAAGTGCTTGCATTTTAAGGCAAAATCTTACGCTATTAAAGAAAAAACTTCAAGCTCGCTGAGATATGTTCTTTTGCTGAAAACCAACAAAACCACGAAAAGTTCTTGTATTTGAAGATGAAATCTTTTTGCATTAAAGAAGAAAGATCTCGCTGACTGAAATAAGTTCATTCGATGAAAACCAACAAAAATTGACAAGCACCACGAAAAGTTTTTGTGTTTTAAGATAAAATCTAACGCTATTGAAGAAAATACTTCCAGCTCGCTGAAATATGTTCATTTGCTGAAAACCAACAAAACCACGAACAGTTCTTGTATTTGAAGATAAAATCTTTTTGCTTTGAAGAAGAAAGTTCCAGCTGACTGAAATAAGTTCATTAGATGAAAACCAACAAAAATTGACAAGAACCACGAAAAGTTCTTGTATTTTAAGATAAAATCTTCAGCTATTAAAGAAAAAACTTCCAGCTCGCTGAAATGTGTTCATTTGCTGAATACAAAGAAAACCACGAAAAGTTCTTGTATTTGAAGATAAAATCTTTTTGATTTGAAGAAGAAAGATCCAGCTGACTGAAATAAGTTCATTAGATGAAAACCAACAAAAATTGACAAGAACCACGAAAAGTTCTTGTATTTTAAGGCAAAATCTTACGCTATCAAAGAAAAAACTTCTCGTTCGCTGCAATATGTTCTTTTGCTGAAAACCAACAAATCCACGAAAAGTTGTTGTGTTTTAAGATAAAATCTTATTCTATTAAAGAAAACACTTCGAGCTCGCTGAAATATGTTCTTTTGCTGAAAACCAACAAAACCACGAAAAGTTCTTGTATTTGTCGATAAAATCTTTTTGCATTAAAGAAGCTAGATCTGGCTGACTGAAAAAAGTTCATCAGATGAAAAACCAACAAAAATTGACAAGAACCACGAAAAGTTCTTGTATTTTAAGATAAAATCTTACGCTCTTGAAGAAAAAACTTCCAGCTCGCTGAAATATGTTCATTTGCTGCAAACCAACAAAACCACAAAAAAGTTCTTGTATTTGAAGATAAAATCTTTTTGCTTTGAAGAAGAAAGATCTGGCTGACTGAAATCAGTTCATTCGATGAAAACCAACAAAAATTGACAAGAACCACGAAAAGTTCTTGTATTTTAAGATAAAATCTTACGTAATTGAAGAAAAAACTTCCAGCTCGCTGAAATATGTTCATTTGCTGAAAACCAACAAAACCACGAAAAGTTCTTGTATTTGAAGATAAAATCTTTTTGCTTTGAAGAAGAAAGATCTTGCTGACTGAAATAAGTTCATTGGATGAAAACCAACAAAAATTGACAAGAACCACGAAAAGTTCTTGTATTTTAAGATAAAATCTTACGCTATGAAAGAAAAAACTTCCAGCTCGCTGAAATATGTTCTTTTGCTGAAAACCAACAAAACCACGAGAAGTTCTTGTGTTTGAAGATAAAATCTTTTTGCATTAAAGAAGAAAATCTAGCTGACTGAAATAAGTTTATTGGATGAAAACCAACACAAATTGACAAGAACCACGAAAAGCTCTTGTATTTTAAGATAAAATCTTGAGCTATGAAAGAAAAAACTTCCAGCTCGCTGAAATATGTTCTTTTGCTGAAAACCAACAAAACCACGAAAAGTTCTTGTATTTGAAGATAAAATCTTTTTGCTTTAAAGAAGCAAGATCTGGCTGACTGAAAAAAGTTCATCAGATGAAAAACCAACAAAAATTGACAAGAACCACGAAAAGTTCTTGTATTTTAAGATAAAATCTTACGCTCTTGAAGAAAAAACTTCCAGCTCGCTGAAATATGTTCATTTGCTGCAAACCAACAAAACCACAAAAAGTTCTTGTATTTGAAGATAAAATCTTTTTGCTTTGAAGAAGAAAGATCTAGCTGACTGAAATCAGTTCATTCGATGAAAACCAACAAAAATTGACAAGAACCACGAAAAGTTCTTGTATTTTAAGATAAAATCTTACTCTATTAAGGAAAAAACTTCCAGCTCGCTGAAATATGTTCATTTGCTGAACACGAAGAAAACCACGAAAAGTTCTTGTATTTAAAGCAAAATCTCACGCTATTAAAGAAAAAACTTCTCGTTCGCTGAAATATGTTCTTTTGCTGAAAACCAACAAATCCACGAAAAGTTCTTGTGTTTTAAGATAAAATCTTATTCTATTAAAGAAAACACTTCGAGCTCGCTGAGATATGTTCTTTTGCTGAAAACCAACAAAACCACAAAAAGTTATTGTGTTTGAAGATAAAATCTTTTTGCTTTGAAGAATAAAGATCTCGCTGACTGAAATAAGTTCATTAGATGAAAACCAACAAGAATTCACAAGATCCACGAAAAGTTCTTGTATTTTAAGATAAAATCTTATGCTATTGAAGAAAAAACTTCGAGCTCGCTGAAATATGTTCTTTTGCAGAAAACCAACAAAACCACGAAAAGTTCTTGTATTTGAAGATAAAATCTTTTTGCTTTGAAGAAGAAAGATCAAGCTGACTGAAATAAGTTCATCAGATGAAAACCAACAAAAATTGACAAGAACCACGAAAAGTGCTTGCATTTTAAGGCAAAATCTTACGCTATTAAAGAAAAAACTTCAAGCTCGCTGAGATATGTTCTTTTGCTGAAAACCAACAAAACCACGAAAAGTTCTTGTATTTGAAGATGAAATCTTTTTGCATTAAAGAAGAAAGATCTCGCTGACTGAAATAAGTTCATTCGATGAAAACCAACAAAAATTGACAAGCACCACGAAAAGTTTTTGTGTTTTAAGATAAAATCTAACGCTATTGAAGAAAATACTTCCAGCTCGCTGAAATATGTTCATTTGCTGAAAACCAACAAAACCACGAACAGTTCTTGTATTTGAAGATAAAATCTTTTTGCTTTGAAGAAGAAAGTTCCAGCTGACTGAAATAAGTTCATTAGATGAAAACCAACAAAAATTGACAAGAACCACGAAAAGTTCTTGTATTTTAAGATAAAATCTTCAGCTATTAAAGAAAAAACTTCCAGCTCGCTGAAATGTGTTCATTTGCTGAATACAAAGAAAACCACGAAAAGTTCTTGTATTTGAAGATAAAATCTTTTTGATTTGAAGAAGAAAGATCCAGCTGACTGAAATAAGTTCATTAGATGAAAACCAACAAAAATTGACAAGAACCACGAAAAGTTCTTGTATTTTAAGGCAAAATCTTACGCTATCAAAGAAAAAACTTCTCGTTCGCTGCAATATGTTCTTTTGCTGAAAACCAACAAATCCACGAAAAGTTGTTGTGTTTTAAGATAAAATCTTATTCTATTAAAGAAAACACTTCGAGCTCGCTGAAATATGTTCTTTTGCTGAAAACCAACAAAACCACGAAAAGTTCTTGTATTTGTCGATAAAATCTTTTTGCATTAAAGAAGCTAGATCTGGCTGACTGAAAAAAGTTCATCAGATGAAAAACCAACAAAAATTGACAAGAACCACGAAAAGTTCTTGTATTTTAAGATAAAATCTTACGCTCTTGAAGAAAAAACTTCCAGCTCGCTGAAATATGTTCATTTGCTGCAAACCAACAAAACCACAAAAAAGTTCTTGTATTTGAAGATAAAATCTTTTTGCTTTGAAGAAGAAAGATCTGGCTGACTGAAATCAGTTCATTCGATGAAAACCAACAAAAATTGACAAGAACCACGAAAAGTTCTTGTATTTTAAGATAAAATCTTACGTAATTGAAGAAAAAACTTCCAGCTCGCTGAAATATGTTCATTTGCTGAAAACCAACAAAACCACGAAAAGTTCTTGTATTTGAAGATAAAATCTTTTTGCTTTGAAGAAGAAAGATCTTGCTGACTGAAATAAGTTCATTGGATGAAAACCAACAAAAATTGACAAGAACCACGAAAAGTTCTTGTATTTTAAGATAAAATCTTACGCTATGAAAGAAAAAACTTCCAGCTCGCTGAAATATGTTCTTTTGCTGAAAACCAACAAAACCACGAGAAGTTCTTGTGTTTGAAGATAAAATCTTTTTGCATTAAAGAAGAAAATCTAGCTGACTGAAATAAGTTTATTGGATGAAAACCAACACAAATTGACAAGAACCACGAAAAGCTCTTGTATTTTAAGATAAAATCTTGAGCTATTAAAGAAAAAACTTCCAGCTCGCTGAAATATGTTGATTTGCTGAAAACAAAGAAAACCACAAAAAGTTCTTGTATTTGAAGATAAAATCTTTTTGCTTTGAAGAAGAAAGAGCTAGCTGACTGAAATAAGTTCATTGGATGAAAATCAACAAGAATTCACAAGAACCACGAAAAGTTCTTGTATTTTAAGATAAAATCTTACGCTATTAAAGAAAACACTTCCAGCTCACTGAAATATGTTCATTTGCTGAAAACCAACAAAACCACGAAAAGTTCTTGTATTTGATGATAAAATCTGTTTGATTTGAAAAAGAACGATCTCGCTGACTGAAATAAGTTCATGAGATGAAAACCAACAAAAATTGACAAGAACCACGAAAAGTTCATGTATTTTAAGATAAAATCTTATGCTATTAAAGAAAAAACTTCGAGCTCGCTGAAATATGTTCTTTTGCTGAAAACCAACAAAACCACGAAAAGTTCTTGTATTTGAAGATAAAATCTTTTTGCTTTAAAGAAGCAAGATCTGGCTGACTGAAAAAAGTTCATCAGATGAAAAACCAACAAAAATTGACAAGAACCACGAAAAGTTCTTGTATTTTAAGATAAAATCTTACGCTCTTGAAGAAAAAACTTCCAGCTCGCTGAAATATGTTCATTTGCTGCAAACCAACAAAACCACAAAAAGTTCTTGTATTTGAAGATAAAATCTTTTTGCTTTGAAGAAGAAAGATCTAGCTGACTGAAATCAGTTCATTCGATGAAAACCAACAAAAATTGACAAGAACCACGAAAAGTTCTTGTATTTTAAGATAAAATCTTGAGCTATTAAAGAAAAAACTTCCAGCTCGCTGAAATATGTTCATTTGCTGAAAACAAAGAAAACCACGAAAAGTTCTTGTATTTGAAGATAAAATCATTTTGCTTTAAAGAAGAAAGATCTGGCTGACTGAAATAAGTTCATTAGATGAAAACCAACAAAAATTGACAAGAACCACGAAAAGTTCTTGTATTTTAAGATAAAATCTTACGTAATTGAAGAAAAAACTTCCAGCTCGCTGAAATATGTTGATTTGCTGAAAACAAAGAAAACCACGAAAAGTTCTTGTATTTGAAGATAAAATCTTTTTGCTTTGAAGAAGAAAGATCTAGCTGACTGAAACAATTTCATTAGATGAAAACCAACAAAAATTGACAAGAACCACGAAAAGTTCTTGTATTTTAAGATAAATTCTTCCGCTATGAAAGAAAAAACTTCCAGCTCGCTGAAATATGTTCTTTTGCTGAAAACCAACAAAACCACGAGAAGTTCTTGTGTTTGAAGATAAAATCTTTTTGCATTAAAGAAGAAAATCCAGCTGACTGAAATAAGTTCATTGGATGAAAACCAACACAAATTGACAAGAACCACGAAAAGTTCTTGTATTTTAAGATAAAATCTTGAGCTATTAAAGAAAAAACTTCCAGCTCGCTGAAATATGTTGATTTGCTGAAAACAAAGAAAACCACGAAAAGTTCTTGTATTTGAAGATAAAATCTTTTTGCTTTGAAGAAGAAAGATCTAGCTGACTGAAACAATTTCATTAGATGAAAACCAACAAAAATTGACAAGAACCACGGAAAGTTCTTGTATTTTAAGATAAAATCTTACGCTGTTAATGAAAAAACTTCCAGCTCGCTGAAATATGTTCATTTGCTGAAAACCAACAAAACCACGAGAAGTTCTTGTATTTGTAGATCAAATCTTTTTGCTTGGAAGAAGCAAGATCTGGCTGACTGAAATATGTTCATCAGATGAAAACCAACAAAAATTGACAAGAACGACGAAACGTTCTTGTATTTTTAGATAAAATCTTACGCTATTGAAGAAAAAACTTCTCGCTCGCTGAAATATGTTCATTTGCTGAAAACCAACAAAACCACGAAAAGTTCTTGTATTTGAAGATAAAATCTTTTTGCTTTGAAGAATAAAGATCCAGCTGACTGAAGTAGGTTCATCAGATGAAAACCAACAAAAATTGACAAGAACCACGAAAAGTTCTTGTATTTTAAGATAAAATCTTGAGCTATTAAAGAAAAAACTTCCAGCTCCCTGAAATATGTTCATTTGCTGAAAACCAACAAAACCACGAAAAGGTCTTGTATTTGAAGATAAAATCTTTTTTGCTTTGAAGCAGAAAGATCTCGCTGACTAAAATAAGTTCATTGGATGAAAACCAACAAAAATTGACAAGAACCACGAGAAGTTCTTGTATTTTAAGATAAAATCTTGAGCTATTAAAGAAAAAAACTACCAGCTCGCTGAAATATGTTCATTTGCTGAAAACCAACAAAACCACGAAAAGTTCTTGTATTTGAAGATGAAATCTTTTTGCATTAAAGAAAGATCTAGCTGACTGAAATAAGTTCATTAGATGAAAATCAACAAAAATTGACATGAACCACGAAAAGTTATTGTGTTTTAAGATAAAATCTTATGCTATTAAAGAAGAAACTTCGAGCTCGCTGAAATATGTTCTTTTGCTGAAAACCAACAAAACCACGAAAAGTTCTAGTGTTTGAAGATAAAATCTTTTTGCATTAAAGAAGAAAGATCGAGCTGACTGAAATAAGTTCATGAGATGAAAACCAACAGAAATTGACAAGAACCACGAAAAGTTCTTGTATTTTAAGATAAAATCTTGAGCTATTAAGGAAAAAACTTCCAGCTCGCTGAAATATGTTCATTTGCTGAAAACAAAGAAAACCACGAAAAGTTCTTGTATTTGAAGATGAAATCTTTTGCTTTAAAGAAGAAAGATCTACCTGACTGAAATAAGTTCATTGGATGAAAACCAACAAGAATTCACAAGAACCACGAAATGTTCTTGTATTTTAAGATAAAATCTTACGCTCTCAAAGAAAAAATTTCCAGCTCGCTGAAATATGTTCATTTGCTGAAAACCAAGAAAACCACGAAAAGTTCTTGTATTTGAAGATAAAATCTTTTTGCTTTGAAGAAGAAAGTTCCAGCTGACTGAAATAAGTTCATTAGATGAAAACCAACAAAAATTGACAAGAACCACGAAAAGTTCTTGTATTTTAAGATAAAATCTTGAGCTATTAAAGAAAAAACTTCCAGCTCGCTGAAATATGTTCATTTGCTGAATACAAAGAAAACCACGAAATGTTCTTGTGTTTTAAGATAAAATCTTATTCTATTCAAGAAAACACTTCGAGCTCGCTGAAATATGTTCTTTTGCTGAAAACCAATAAATCCACGAAAAGTACTTGTGTTTTAAGATAAAATCTTATTCTATTAAAGAAAACACTTCGAGCTCGCTGAAATATGTTCTTTTGCTGAAAACCAACAAAACCACGAAAAGTTATTGTGTTTGAAGATAAAATCTTTTTGCTTTGAAGAATAAAGATCTCGCTGACTGAAATAAGTTCATCAGATGAAAACCAACAAGAATTCACAAGCTCCACGAAAAGTTCTTGTATTTTAAGATAAAATCTTATGCTATTAAAGAAAAAACTTCCAGCTCGCTGAAATATGTTCTTTTGCAGAAAACCAACAAAACCACGAAAAGTTCTTGTATTTGAAGATAAAATCTTTTTGCTTTGAAGAAGAAAGATCTGGCTGACTGAAACAATTTCATTAGATGAACACCAACAAAAATTGACAAGAACCACGAAAAGTTCTTGCATTATAAGGCAAAATCTTACGCTATTAAAGAAAAAACTTCAAGCTCGCTGAAATATGTTCTTTTGCTGAAAACCAACAAATCGACGAAAAGTTCTTGTATTTTCAGATAAAATCTTATGCTATTAAAGAAAAAACTTCCAGCTCGCTGAAATATGTTCTTTTGCTGAAAACCAACACAACCACGAAAAGTTCTTGTATTTGAAGATAAAATCTTTTTGCATGAAAGAAGAAAGATCTCGCTGACTGAAATAAGTTCATTCGATGAAAACCAACAAAAATTGACAAGCACCACGAAAAGCTTTTGTGTTTTAAGATAAAATCTTGAGCAATGAAAGAAAAAACTTCCAGCTCGCTGAAATATGTTCATTTGCTGAAAACCAACAAAACGACGAAAAGTTCTTGTGTTTGAAGATAAAATCGTTTTGCATTAAAGAAGAAAGATCTAGCTGACTGAAATAAGTTCATTCGATGAAAACCAACAAGAATTCACAAGAACCACGAAATGTTCTTGTATTTTAAGATAAAATCTTGAGCTATTAAAGAAAAATCTTCCAGCTCGCTGAAATATGTTCTTTTGCTGAAAACCAAGAAAAAAAAAATTATTGTATTTGAAGATAAAATCTTTTTGCTTTGAAGAAGGAAGATCCAGCTGACTGAAATAAGTTCATGAGTTGAAAACCAACAAAAATTAAAAATAACCACGAAAAGTTCATGTATTTTAAGATAAAATCTTATGCTATTAAAGAAAAAACTTCGAGCTCGCTGAAATATGTTTTTTGCTGAAAACCAACAAAACCACGAAAAGTTCTTGTATTTGAAGAAGAAATCTTTTTGCTTTGAAGAAGAAAGATCAAGCTGACTGAAATAAGTTCATCAGATGAAAACCAACAAAAATTGACAAGAACCACGAAAAGTTCTTGTATTTTAAGGCAAAATCTTACGCTATTAAAAAAAAACTTCTCGTTTGCTGAAATATGTTCTTTTGCTGAAAACCAACAAAACCACGAAAAGTTCTTGTATTTGAAGATAAAATCTTTTTGCTTTGAAGAAGAAAGATCCAGCTGACTGAAATAAGTTCATTCGATGAAAACCAACAAAAATTGACAAGCACCACGAAAAGTTCTTGTGTTTTAAGATAAAATCTTATTCTATTAAAGAAAAAACTTCGAGCTCGCTGAAATATGTTCTTTTGCTGAAAACCAACATAACCACGAAAAGTTCTTTGTTTGAAGATAAAATCTTTTTGCACAAAAGAAGAAAGATCTCGCTGACTGAAATAAGTTCATTTGATGAAAACCAACAAGAATTCACAAGATCCACGAAATGTTCTTGTATTTTAAGATAAAATCTTGAGCTATCAAAGAAAAAACTTCCAGCTCGCTGAAATATGTTCTTTTGCTGAAAACCAACAAAACCACGAAAAGTTCTTGTATTTGAAAATAAAATCTTTTTGCTTTGAAGAATAAAGATCGAGCTGACCGAAATAAGTTCATTGGATAAAAAATAAGAAAAATTGACAAGAACCACGAAAAGTTCTTGTATTTTAAGATAACATCTTATGCTATTGAAGAAAAAACTTCGAGCTCGCTGAAATATGTTTTTTGCAGAAAACCAACAAAACCACGAAAAGTTCTTGTGTTTGAAGATAAAATCTTTTTGCTTTGAAGAAGAAAGATCTAGCTGACTGAAATAAGTTCATCAGATGAAAACCAACAAAAATTGACAAGAACCACGAAAAGTTCTTGTATTTTAAGGCAAAATCTTACGCTATTAAAGAAAAAACTTCAAGCTCGCTGAAATATGTTCTTTTGCTGAAAACCAAGAAAACCACGAAAAGTTCTTGTGTTTGAAGATAAAATATTTTGCATTAAAGAAGAAAGATCTCGCCGATTGAAATAAGTTCATTCGATGAAAACCAACAAAAATTGACAAGAACCACGAAAAGTTCTTGTATTTTAAGATAAAATCTTGAGCTATTAAAGAAAAAACTTCCAGCTCGCTGAAATATGTTCATTTGCTGAAAGCAAAGAAAACCACGAAAAGTTCTTGTATTTGAAGATAAAATCTTTTTGCTTTGAAGAAGAAAGATCTACCTGACTGAAATAAGTTCATTGGATGAAAACCAACAAGAATTCACAAGAACCACGAAATGTTCTTGTATTTTAAGATAAAATCTTGAGCTATCAAAGAAAAAACTTCCAGCTCGCTGAAATATGTTCTTTTGCTGAAAACCAACAAAACCACGAAAAGTTCTTGTATTTGAAAATAAAATCTTTTTGCTTTGAAGAATAAAGATCGAGCTGACCGAAATAAGTTCATTGGATAAAAAATAAGAAAAATTGACAAGAACCACGAAAAGTTCTTGTATTTTAAGATAAAATCTTATGCTATTGAAGAAAAAACTTCGAGCTCGCTGAAATATGTTCTTTTGCAGAAAACCAACAAAACCACGAAAAGTTCTTGTGTTTGAAGATAAAATCTTTTTGCTTTGAAGAAGAAAGATCTAGCTGACTGAAATAAGTTCATCAGATGAAAACCAACAAAAATTGACAAGAACCACGAAAAGTTCTTGTATTTTAAGGCAAAATCTTACGCTATTAAAGAAAAAACTTCAAGCTCGCTGAAATATGTTCTTTTGCTGAAAACCAAGAAAACCACGAAAAGTTCTTGTGTTTGAAGATAAAATATTTTGCATTAAAGAAGAAAGATCTCGCCGATTGAAATAAGTTCATTCGATGAAATCCAACAAAAATTGACAAGAACCACGAAAAGTTCTTGTATTTTAAGATAAAATCTTGAGCTATTAAAGAAAAAACTTCCAGCTCGCTGAAATATGTTCATTTGCTGAAAGCAAAGAAAACCACGAAAAGTTCTTGTATTTGAAGATAAAATCTTTTTGCTTTGAAGAAGAAAGATCTACCTGACTGAAATAAGTTCATTGGATGAAAACCAACAAGAATTCACAAGAACCACGAAATGTTCTTGTATTTTAAGATAAAATCTTACGCTATTAAAGAAAATACTTCGAGCTCGCTGAAATATGTTCATTTGCTGAAAACCAACAAAACCACGAAAAGTTCTTGTATTTCAAGATAAAATCTTTTGCATTAAAGAAGCAAGATCGAGCTGACTGAAAAAAGTTCATTAGATGAAAACCAACAAAAATTGACAAGAACCACGAAAAGTTCTTGTATTTTAAGATAAAATCTTACGCTCTTAAAGAAAAAACTTCCAGCTCGCTGAAATATGTTCATTTGCTGAAAACCAACAAAACCACGAAAAGTTCTTGTATTTGAAGATAAAATCTTTTTGCTTTGAAGAAGAAAGATCCAGCTGACTGAAATAAGTTCATTAGATGAAAACCAACAAGAATTCACAAGATCCACGAAATGTTCTTGTATTTTAAGATAAAATCTTGAGCTATTAAAGAAAAAACTTCCAGCTCGCTGAAATATGTTCATTTGCTGAAAACCAACAAAACCACGAAAAGTTCATGTATTTGAAGATAAAATCTTTTTGCTTTGAAGAAGAAAGATCTAGCTAGCTGAAATTAGTTCATTGGATGAAAACCAACAAAAAATGACAAGAACTACGAAAAGTTCTTGCATTTTAAGATAAAATCTTGAGCTATTAAAGAAGAAACTTCCAGCTCGCTGAAATATGTTCATTTGCTGAAAACAAAGAAAGCCACAAAAAGTTCTTGTATTTGAAGATAAAATCTTTTTGCTTTGAAGAAGAAAGATCTAGCTGACTGAAATAAGTTCATTAGATGAAAACCAACAAAAATTGACAAGAACCACGAAAAGTTCTTATATTTTGAGATAAAATCTTTTTGCTTTGAAGCAGAAAGATCGAGCTGACTGAAATAAGATCTATCCGACTGCAGGTGGAGGAGAAGGAGCAGGATTTGGAGAAGGAGGAGGAGAATGAGCAGGAGAAGGAGCAGGAGCAGGAGGAGCAGATTGTTGAGAACGAGCTGGAGGAGATGAAGGAGCAGGAGTAGGAGAATCAGCAGGAGGTGAAGAATGAGTTGGAGGTGAAGAATGCACAGGAGGAGGAGTGGTAGCAGAAGGAGAAGGAGCAGGAGGAGGAGAAGCAGCAGCAGGAGGAGAAGCAGGAGGAGATGAAGAATGAGCAGGAGGTGAAGAATGAGCAGGAGAAGGAGTGGGAGCAAAATGAGATGGAGCAGGAGCAGGAGAAGGAGCAGGAGGTCGACAGGTAAGCAGGAGGTGGAGGAGGAGAAGAAGGAGGCGAAGGGGCAGAAGGTGCAGGGGATGGAAAGGGACCAGGAGTTATCGAAGGAGCAGGAGGTGGAGAAAGAGCAGGAGGGGGAGAAGGAGCAGGAGTGGGTAAAGGAGCAGGAGAAGGAGGGGTTCCAGGAGATGGAGTGGAATGGGGTGAAGGAGCAGGAGATCGAGAGGGAGCAAGAGGTGGAGAAGGAACTGGAGGACTAGGAGCAGAAGGAGCAGGAATTGGAGAAGGAGCAGTTGGAGGAGAAATAGCAGGAAGTGGAGACAAAGCAGGAGGAGTCGGAGCAGAATGAGCAGAACGTGGTGAAGGAGCAGGAGGAGGAGAAGGAGCAGGTTGTGGAGAACGAGCTGGAGGAGAAGGAGCAGGAGGAGGAGAAGGAGCACGAGGAGGAGAAGCAGAAGGAGGTGGAGAAGGAGCAGGCGGTGGGGAAGCAGCACTAGGAGGAGAAGGAGCTGGAGGAGGAGAAGGAGCAGGAGGAGGAAAAGGAGCAGGAGGAGGAGAAGGAGCAGGAGCAGGAGAAGGAGCAGGAGCAGGAGAAGCAGCAGGAGGTGGAGAAGGAGGAGGAGGAGGAGAAGGTGCAGGAGGAGGAGTTGGAGCAGCAGGGGGAGACAGAGCAGGAGTTGGAGAAGGAGCAGGAGGGGGAGAAGGAGCAGGAGTAGGAGGGGTAGAAGAAGATGGAGCGGAAGGGGGAAAAGGAGCAGGAGATGGAGAGGGAGCAGGAGGTGGAGAAGGAGCAGGACGTGGAGAAGGAGCAGGACGTGGAGATGGAGCAGGAGGGGGAGAAGGAGCAGGAGTAGGAGGGCGAGCAGGAATTGGAGAAGGAACAGGAGCTGGAGAAGGAGCAGGAGGAGCAGAAAGAGCAGGAGGAGGAGCAGAAGGAGGAGGAGGAGGAGAAAGAGAAGGAGCCGGAGGTGGAGAAGGAGCCAGAGGTGGAGAAGGAGCAGGTTGTGGAGAACGAGCTGGAGGAGGAGAACGAGCTGAACGAGGAGAAGAAGCAGGAGGAGTAGAAGGAGCAGGAGTAGGAGAAGGAGCAGTAGTAGGAGAAGATGCAGGAGGAGGAGAAGGAGCCTGGAGGAGGAAAAGTAGCAGGAGGAGGAGAAGGAGCAGGAGGTGGAGAAGGAGCAGCAGGTGGAGGAGGAGCAGGAGCTGGAGAAGGAGCAGGAGGTGGAGAAGGAGCATGAGGTGCAGAAGTAGCAGGAGCAGGAGAAGGAGCAGGAGGAGGAGAAGGAGCAGGAGGAGGAGAAGGAGCATGAGGTGCAGAAGTAGCAAGAGCAGGAGAAGGAGCAGGAAGAGGAGAAGGCGCCGGAGGAGACGGAGCAGGACGAAGAGAAGGAGCAAAAGGAGCATTAGGTGGAGATGGAGCAGGACGTGGAGAAGGAGCCCGAGATGGAGAAAGAGCCGGAGGTGGAGGAGCAGCAGGAAGCGGAGAACGAGCTGGGGGAGGAGAACAAGCTGGAGGAGGAGAAGGAGCAGGAGGTGGAGAAGGAGCAGGAAGAGGAGAAGGAGCAGGAGGTGGAGAAGCAGCAGCAGGTGGAGAAGGAGCAGGAGGTGGAGAAGGAGCAAGAGGTGGGGAAGGAGCAGGAGGAGGAGGAGGAGCAGACGGAGAAGGAGCAGGCGGTGGAGGCGGACTAGGAGGTGGAAAACGACCAGGAGGAGGGAAAGGAGCAGGAGGTGGAGAAGGAGCAGGAAGTGGATAAGGAACAGGAGCAGGAGAAGCAGCAGGAGCAGGAGAAGGAGCAGGAGGAGGAGAAGGAGCAGGAGGTGGAGAACGAGCAGGAGGAGGAGAACGAGCAGGAGCAGGAGAAGGTGTAGGTAGAGGAGAAGGAACTGGAGTAGGAGAAGGAGCAGGATGGGGAGAAGGAGCAGGAGTAGCAGGGGTAGCAGGAGATGGAGCAGAAGGTGGAAAAGGAGCAGGAGATGGAGAGGGAGCAGCAGGTGGAGAAGGAGCAGGACGTGGAGACGGAGCAGGACGTGGAGAAGGAGCAGGAGGGGGAGAAGGAGCAGGTGATGGAGAAGGAACAGGAGATGGATAAGGACCAGGAGCTGGAGAAGGAGCATGAGGAGTAGAAGGATTAGGAGGAGGATAAGCAGAAGGAGCAGGAATTGGAGAAAGAGCAGTTGGAGGAGAAGGAGCAGGAATTGGAGAATGAGCAGGAGATGGAGAAGGAGAAGGAGGAGGTGAAGGAGCAGGAAGTGGACAAGGAGCAGGAGGTGGAGAAGGAGCAGGAGGTGCAGAAGCAGCATGAGCAGGAGAAGGTCCGGGAGGAGGAGAAGGAGCCGGAGGAGGAGAAGGAGCAGGAGGATGAGAAGGAGCAAATGGAGCAGGAGGTGGAGATGGAGCTGGACGTGGAGAAGTAGCAGGAGGAGGAGAAGGAGGTGGAGACTGAGTTGGAGAAGAAAAAGGAGGTGGAGAAGGAGCAGGAAGTGGAGAACGAGCTGGAGTAGGAGAACGAGTGGGAGGAGGCGAAGGAGCAGGAGGAGAAGTAAGAGCAGGAGGAGGAGAAGGAGCAGGAGCTGGAGAAGGAGCAGGAGGAGGAGAAGGAGCAGGAGGTGGAGAAGGAGCAGGAGGAGGCGAAGGAGCAGAAGGAGAAGGAGCAGGCCGTGGAGAAGGTGCAGGAGGAGGACAACGAGCAGGAGGAGGGGTAGGAGCAGCAGGTGGTGAAGGAGCAGGAGGTGGAGAAGGAGCAGGAGCAGGAGAAGGAGCAGGAGGAGGAGAACGAGCAGGAGGAGGAGAAGGAGCAGGAGAAGGAGAACGAGCAGGAGGAGGAGAAGGAGCAGGAAGAGGAGCAGGAGCAGGAGGTGGAGAAGGAGCAGGAGGTGGAGAAGGAGCAGGAGCTGGAGAAGGAGCAGGAGGAGAAAAAGGAGCAGGAGGAGCAGAAGGAGCAGGAGTTGGAGAAGGAGCAGGAGGTGGAGAAGGAGCTGGAGCAGGATAAGGAGCAGGAGGAGAAAAAGGAGCAGGAGGAAGAGAAGGAGCAAGAGATGGAGAAGGAGCAGTAGGTGGAGAAGGAGGAGAAGGTGCAGGAGGAGGAGAAGGAGCAGGAGGTGGAAAAGGAGCAGGAGGTGGAGAAGGAGCAGGAGCTGGAGAAGGAGCAGGAGGAGAAAAGGGAGCAGGAGGAGGAGAAGGAGCAGGAGTTGGAGAAGGAGCAGAAGGTGGAGAAGGAGCTGGAGCAGGATAAGGAGCAGGAGGAGAAAAAGGAGCAGGAGGAGGAGAAGGAGCAGGAGGTGGAGAATGAGCAGGAGGTGGAGAAGGAGGAGGAGGAGGAGAAGGTGCAGCAGGAGGAGAAGGAGCAGGAGGAGGAGAAGGAGCAGGAGGTGGAGAAGGAGCAGGAGGGGGAGAAGGAGCAGGAGTATGAGGGGTAGCAAGAGATGGAGCAGAAGGGGGAAATGGAGCAGGAGATGGAGAGGGAGGAGGAGGTGGAGACGGAGCAGGACGTGGAGAAGGAGCAGGACGTGGAGATGGAGCAGGAGGGGGTAAGGAGCAGGAGGGGTAGAAGGAGTAGGAGGGGGAGAAGGGGCAGGAGTTGGAGTGGTAGCAGGAGATGGAGCGGAAGGGGGAGGAGGAGCACGAGGTGGAGAGGGAGCAGGAGGTGGAGAAGGAGCAGGAGGTGGAGAAGGAACAGGGGATGGAGAACGAACAAAAGCTGGAGAAGGAGCAGGAGGAGGACAAGGAGCCTGAGGTGGAGAAGGAGCAGGAGGTGCAGAAAGTGCAGCAGGAGGAGCAGAAGGAGCAGAAGGTGGAGATGGAGCACGACGTGAAGAAGGAGCAGGTGGAGGAGATGGAGAAGCAGCCGGAGGTGGAGATGGAGCCGGTGGTGGAGAAGGAGCAGGACGTGTAGAAGGAGCAGGTTGTGGAGAATGAGCTGGAGGAGGAGAACGAGCTGGAGGAGGAGAAGGAGCAGGAGGAGGGTAATGAGCAGGAGGAGGAGAAGGAGCAGGAGGTGGAGAAGGAGCAGGAGGAGGAGGGGAACAGAAGGAGAAGGAGCAGGCGGTGGAGAAGGCGCAGGAGGGGTCGAACGAACAGGAAGAGGAGAAGGAGCAGGAGGAGGAGAAGGAGCTGGTGGAGGAAAAGGAGCAGAAGGAGCAGGAGGTGGAGATGGAGCAGGACGTGGAGAAGTAGCAGGAGGAGTAGAAGGAGAAGGAGCCTGAGTTGGAGAAGGAGCCGAATGTGGAGAAGGAGCAGGAAGTGGAGAACAAGGTGGAGGAGGAGAACGAGCTGGAGGAGAAGGAGCAGGAGGTGGAGATGGAGCAGGAGGTGGAGAAGGAACAGGGCATGGAGAAAGAACAGGAGCTGGAGAAGGAGCAGAAGGAGGAGATGGAGCCGCAGGTGGAGAAGGAGCCGGAGGTTGAGTAGGAGCAGGAGGTGTAGAAGGAGCAGGTTATGGAGAACGAGCTGGAGGAGGAGAACGAGCTGGAGGACGAAACGGAGCAGGAGGAGGGGAATGAGCAGGAGGAAGAGAAGGAGCAGGAGGTGGAGAAGGAGCAGGAGGAGGAGGGGGAGCAGAAGGACAAGGAGCAGGGGGTGGAGAAGGAGCAGGAGGAGGCGAACGAGCAGGAGGAGGAGAAGGAGCAGGAGGTGGAGACGGAGCTGGAGGAGGAGAACGAGCTGGAGGAGGAGAAGGAGCAGGAGATGGAGACGGAGCAGGAGGTGGAGAAGGAGCAGGAGTAGGAGGGGTAGCAGGAGATGGAGCGGAAGGGGGAGAAGGAGGGGTAGATGGAGAGGGTGCAGGATGTGGGGAAGGAGCAGGAGGAGGAAAAGGAGCAGGACAAGGAAAAGGAGCAGGAGGAGCAGAAGGAGCAGGAGTTGGAGAAGGAGCTGGAGGAGGAGAACGAGCTTGAGGAGGAGAAGGAGCAGGAGGTGGAGACGGAGCAGGAGGTGGAGAAGGAGCAGGAGGGGGAGAGGGAGCAGGAGTAGGAGTAGGAGGGGTAGCAGGAGATGGAGCGGAAGGGGGAGAAGGAGGGGTAGATGGAGAGGGTGCAGGAGGTGGAGAAGGAGCAGGAGGAGGAGAAGGAGCAGGAGCAGGAGAAGGAGCAGGAGGTGGAGAAGGAGCAGGAGGAGGAGAAGGAGCAGGTGGAGGAGAAGGAGCAGGTGGAGGAGAAGGAGCAGGAGGAGGATATGGAGGAGGAGGAGGAGAAGGAGCCGGAGGAGGAGAAGGAGCACGAGGAGGAGAAGGAGCAGTAGGAGCAGAAGGTGGAGATGGAGCAGGAAGCGGAGAAGTAGCAAGAGGAGGAGAAGGAAAAGGAGACTGAGTTGGAGAAGGAAAAGGAGGTGGTGAAGGAGCAGGAAGTGGAGAACGAGCTGGAGGAGGAGAACGAGCTGGAGGAGGAGAAGGAACAGGAGGAGGAGAAGGAGCAGGAGTAGGAGAAGGAGCAGGAGGTGGAGAAGGAGCAGGAGGTGGAGAATGATCAGGAGGTGGAGAAGGAGCAGGAGGAGGAGGAGGAGCAAAAGGAGAAGGAGCAGAAGCAGGAGATCGAGCAGGAGGATTAAAAGGAGCAGGAGGAGGAGAAGGAGCAGGAGGAGGAGAAGGAGCAGGAGGAGGAGAAGGAGCAGGAGGGGTAGAAGGAGCAGGAGGGTGAGAAGGAGCAGGAGTAGGAGGGGTAGCAGCAGATGCAGCGGAAGGGGGAAAAGGAGCAGGCGATGGAGTGGGAGCAGAAGGTGGAGACGGAGCAGGACGTGGAGAAAGAGCAGGACGTGGAGATGGAGCATGAGGGGGGAAGGAGCAGGAGGGGGAGAAGGAGCAGGGGGGGGGGAGAAGGAGCAGGAGTAGGAGGGGTAGCAGGAGATGGAGCGGAAGGGGGGAGGAGCAGGAGGTGGAGAGGGAGCAGGAGGTGGAGAAGGAGCAGGAGGTGGTGAAAGAACAGGGGATGCAGAAGGAACAGGAGCTGGAGAAGGAGCAGGAGGAGGACAAGGAGCCGGAGGTGGAGAAGGAGCAGGAGTTGTCGAAGGAGCAGGTTGTGGAGAACGAGCTGGAGGAGGAGAACGAGCTGGAGGAGCATAAGGAGCAGGAATTGGAGAAAGCAGTTGCAGGAGAAGGAGCAGGATTTGGAGAATGAGTAGGAGATGCAGAAGGAGAAGGAGCAGGAGGAGGAGAAGGATCAGGAGGAGGAGAAGCAGTAGGAGGGAGAGAAGGAAATGGAGGGGGAGAAGGAACTGGAGGGGGAGAAGGAGCAGGAGGAGGAAAAGCAGCAGGAAGTGGAGAAGGAGCAGGAGGAGGAGAAAGAGCAGGAGGAGGAGAGGAAGGAGAAGGAGGTAGAGATGGAGCAGGACGTGGAGAAGGAGCAGGAGGAGGAGATGGAGAAGCAGCCGGAGGTGGAGAAGGAGACGAAGGTGGAGAAGGAGCAGGAGGTGTAGAAGGAGCAGGTTGTGGAGGATGAGCTGGAGGTGGAGAACGAGCTGGAGGAGGAGAAGGAGCAGGAGGAGGGGAATGAGCAGGAGGAGGTGAAGGAGCAGGAGGTGGAGAAGGAGCAGGAGGAGGTTGGGGAGCAGAAGTAGAAGGAGCAGGCGGTGGAGAAGGAGCAGGAAGTGGAGAACGAGCTGGAGGAGGAGAAGGAGCAGGAGGAGGAGAAGGAGCAGGAGGAGGAGAAGGAGCAGGAGGAGGAGAAGCGGCAGGAGGAGGAAAATGAGCAGGAGGAGGAGAAGGAGCAGGAGGAGGAGAAGGAGCAGGAGGAGGAGAAGGAGCCGGAGGAGGAGAAGGAGCAGGCGGTGGAGAAGGAGCAGGAGGTGGAGAAGGAGCAGGAAGTCGAGAAGGAGCAGGAGCAGGAGGGGGAGTAGAAGGAGAAGGAGCAGAAGGTGGAAAAGGAGCAGGAGGAGGGGAGGGAGCAGGAGGGGGAGATAGAGCAGGAGGTGTACAAGGAGCAGGTTGTGGAGAGCGAGCTGGAGGAGGAGAACGAACTGGAGGAGGAGAAGGAGCAGGAGGAGGAGGTGGAGCAGAAGGAGATGGAGCAGGCGGTGGAGAAGGTGCAGGAGGAGGAGATGGAGCAGGAGGAGGAGAAGGAGCAGGAGGAGGAGAAGCGGCAGGAAGAGGAAAATGAGCAGGAGGAGGAGAAGGAGCAGGAGGAGGAGAAGGAACAGGAGGTGGAGAAGGAGCAGGAGGTGGAGAAGGAGCAGGAGGAGGAGGAGGAGCAGAAAGAGAAGGAGCAGGAGGTGGAGAAGGAGTAGGAGGAAGAAAAGGAGCAGGAGGAGGGGAAGGAGTAGGAGGAGGAGAAGGAGCCGGAGGAGGAGAAGGAGCAGGAGGAGGAGAAGGAGCAGAAAGAGCAGGAGGTTGAGATGGAGCAGGAAGTGGAGAAGTAGCAGGAGGAGGAGAAGGAGCCTGAGTTGTAGATGGAAATGGAGGTGGAGAAGGAGCAGGAAGTGGAGAAGGAGCAGGAGGAGGAGAAGGAGCAGAAGGATGCGAACGAGCAGGATTAGGAGAAGAAGCAGGAGGACGAGAAGGAGCCGGAGGAGGAGATGGAGCAGGAGTTGGAGAAGGAGCAGGAGTTGGAGAAGGAGCAGGAGGTGGAGAAGGAGCAGGAGCAGGAGAAGGAGCAGGAGGAGGAGAAGGAGCAGAAGGAGGAGAAGGAGCAGGAAGTGGAGAATGAGCAGGAGGTGGAGTCGGAGCAGGAGCTACAGAAGGAGCAGGAGCAGGAGCAGGAGGAGGAGGAGGAGAAGGAGCCGGAGGAGGAGAAGGAGCAGGAGGAGCAGGAGGTGGATATGGAGCAGGATGTGGAGAAGTAGTTGCTTTGAAGAATAAAGGTCGAGCTGACTGAAATAAGTTCATTGGATAAAAAATTATAAAAATTGACAAAAACCACGAAAAGTTCTTGTATTTTAAGGTAAAATCTTATGCTATGAAAGAAAAAACTTCGAGCTCGCTGAAATATGTTCATTTGCAGAAAACCAACAAAACCACGAAAAGTTCTCGTATTTGAAGATGAAATCTTTTTGCATTGAAGAAGAAAGATCCAGCTGACTGAAATAAGTTCATTAGATGAAAACCAACAAAAATTGACAAGAACCACGAAAAGTTCCTGTATTTTAAGATAAAATCTTACGCTATTAAAGAAAAAACTTCCAGCTCGCTGAAATATGTTCATTTGCTGAAAACCAACAAAACCACGAAAAGTTCATGTATTTGAAGATAAAATCTTTTTGCATTAAAGAAGAAAGATCTAGCTGGCTGAAATAATTTCATTGGATGAAAACCAACAAAAAATGACAAGAACCACGAAAAGTTCTTGCATTTTAAGATAAAATCTTGAGCTATTAAAGAAGAAACTTCCAGCTCGCTGAAATATGTTCATTTGCTGAAAACAAAGAAAGCCACAAAAAGTTCTTGTATTTGAAGATAAAATCTTTTTGCTTTGAAGAAGAAAGATCGAGCTGACTGAAATAAGATCTCTCCGACTGCAGGAGGAGGAGAAGGAGCAGGATTTGGAGAAGGAGGAGGAGAATGAGCATAGAATCATAGAATCATAGAAGTTACAACATGGAAACAGGCCCTTCGGCCCAACATGTCCATGTCGCCCAGTTTAAACCACTAAGCTAGTCCCAATTGCCTGCACTTGGCCCATATCCCTCGATACCCATCTTCCCCATGTAACTGTCCAAATGCTTTTTAAAAGACAAAATTGTACCCGCCTCTACTACTGCCTCTGGCAGCTCGTTCCAGACACTCACCACCCTTTGAGTGAAAAAATTGCCCCTCTGGATCCTTTTGTATCTCTCCCCTCTCACCTTAAATCTGTGCCCCCTCGTTATAGACTCCCCTACCTTTGGGAAAAGATTTTGACTATCGACCTTATCTATGCCCCTCATTATTTTATAGACTTCTATAAGATCACCCCTTAACCTCCTACTCTCCAGGGAATAAAGTCCCAGTCTGTCTAACCTCTCCCTGTAAGTCAAACCATCAAGTCCCGGTAGCATCCTAGTAAATCTTTTCTGCACTCTTTCTAGTTTAATAATATCCTTTCTATAATAGGGTGACCAGAACTGTACACAGTACTCCAAGTGTGGCCTCACCAATGCCCTGTACAACTTCAACAAGACATCCCAACTCCTGCATTCAATGTTCTGACCAATGAAACCAAGCATGCTGAATGCCTTCTTCACCACCCTATCCACCTGTGACTCCACTTTCAAGGAGCTATGAATCTGTACTCCTAGATCTCTTTGTTCTATAACTCTCCCCAACGCCCTACCATTAACGGAGTAGGTCCTGGCCCGATTCGATCTACCAAAATGCATCACCTCACATTTATCTAAATTAAACTCCATCTGCCATTCATCGGCCCACTGGCCCAATTTATCAAGATCCCGTTGCAATCCTAGATAACCTTCTTCACTGTCCACAATGCCACCAATCTTGGTGTCATCTGCAAACTTACTAACCATGCCTCCTAAATTCTCATCCAAATCATTAATATAAATAACAAATAACAACGGACCCAGCACCGATCCCTGAGGCACACCGCTGGACACAGGCATCCAGTTTGAAAAACAACCCTCGACAACCACCCTCTGTCTTCTGTCGTCAAGCCAATTTTGTATCCAATTGGCTACCTCACCTTGGATCCCATGAGATTTAACCTTATGTAACAACCTACCATGCGGTACCTTGTCAAATGCTTTGCTGAAGTCCATGTAGACCACGTCTACTGCACAGCCCTCATCTATCTTCTTGGTTACCCCTTCAAAAAACTCAATCAAATTCGTGAGACATGATTTTCCTCTCACAAAACCATGCTGACTGTTCCTAATTAGTCCCTGCCTCTCCAAATGCCTGTAGATTCTGTCCCTCAGAATACCCTCTAACAACTTACCCACTACAGATGTCAGGCTCACTGGTCTGTAGTTCCCAGGCTTTTCCCTGCCGCCCTTCTTAAACAAAGGCACAACATTTGCTACCCTCCAATCTTCAGGCACCTCACCTGTAGCGGTGGATGATTCAAATATCTCTGCTAGGGGACCCGCAATTTCCTCCCTAACCTCCCATAACGTCCTGGGATACATTTCATCAGGTCCCGGAGATTTATCTACCTTGATGCGCGTTAAGACTTCCAGCACCTCCCTCTCTGTAATATGTACACTCCTCAAGACATCACTATTTATTTCCCCAAGTTCCCTAACATCCATGCCTTTCTCAACCGTAAATACCGATGTGAAATATTCATTCAGGATCTCACCCATCTCTTGTGGTTCCGCACATAGATGACCTTGTTGATCCTTAAGAGGCCCTACTCTCTCCCTTGTTACCCTTTTGCCCTTTATGTATTTGTAGAAGCTCTTTGGATTCACCTTTGCCTGATCTGCCAAAGCAATCTCATATCCCCTTTTTGCCCTCCTGATTTCTCTCTTAACTCTACTCCGGCAATCTCTATACTCTTCAAGGGATCCACTTGATCCCAGCTGCCTATGCATGTCATATGCCTCCTTCTTATTTTTGACTAGTGCCTCAATCTCCCGAGTCATCCAAGGTTCCCTACTTCTACCAGCCTTGCCCTTCACTTTATAAGGAATGTGCTTACACTGAACCCTGGTTAACACACTTTTGAAAGCCTCCCACTTACCAGACGTCCCTTTGCCTGCCAACAGACTCTCCCAATCAACTTCTGAAAGTTCCTGTCTAATACCATCAAAATTGGCCTTTCCCCAATTTAAAATTTTAACTTTTGGGCCAGACCTATCCTTCTCCATAGCTATCTTAAAACTAATGGAATTATGATCACTGGTCCCAAAGTGATCCCTCACTAACACTTCTGTCACCTGCCCTTCCTTATTTCCCAAGAGGAGGTCAAGTTTTGCCCCCTCTCTAGTCGGGCCATCCACATACAGAATGAGAAATTCCTCCTGAACACACTCAACAAATTTCTCTCCATCCAAGCCCCTAATGCTATGGCTGTCCCAGTCAATGTTGGGAAAGTTAAAGTCCCCTACTATTACCACCCTATTTTTCTTGCAGCTGTCTGTAATCTCCTTACATATTTGCTCCTCAATTTCCCGTTGACTATTTGGGGGTCTGTAGTACAATCCTATCAAAGTGATCTCTCCCTTCTTATTTTTCAGTTCTACCCATATGGACTCAGTGGGCGAACCCTCGGATATATCCCCTCTCACTACTGCCGTGATGTTCTCCCTAATCAAGAACGCAACTCCCCCTCCTCTCTTACCTCCTGCTCTATCTTTCCTATAGCATCTGTACCCTGGAACATTGAGCTGCCAGTCCTGCCCCTCCCTTAGCCATGTTTCAGTAATAGCTATAACATCCCAGTCCCATGTACCCATCCATGCCCTGAGTTCATCTGCCTTGCCCATCAGACTTCTTGCATTGAAATAAATGCAGTTTAATCTAGTCTTCCCTTGGTCTTTGCCCTGCTTTCTCAGAACATCTGTCCGGTCATGTTCTGTACACTCTCCCTTACTGCCTTTTGTTTCTGTCACCACTTTATTTCCCACTGACTTCCTGCATCGGTTCCCATCCCCCTGCCACATTAGTTTAAACCCTCCCCAACAGCACTAGCAAACACTCCCCCTAGGACATTGGTTCCAGTCCTGCCCAGATGCAGACCGTCCAATTTGTACTGGTCCCACCTCCCCCAGAACCGGTTCCAATGGCCCAGGAATTTGAATCCCTCCCTCTTGCACCATCTCTCAAGCCACGTATTCATCTTAGCTATCCTGTCATTCCTACTCTGACTAGCCCGTGGCACTGGTAGCAATCCTGAGATTACTACCTTTGAGGTCCTACTCTTTAGTTTAACTCCTAACTCCCTAAATTCAGCTTGTAGGACCTCATCCTGTTTTTTACCTATATCGTTGGTGCCTATATGCACCACGACAACTGGCTGTTCACCCTCCCCCTCCAGAATGTCCTGCAGCCGCTCCGAGACATCCTTGACCCTTGCACCAGGGAGGCAACATACCATCCTGGAGTCTCGGTTGCGTCCGCAGAAACGCCTGTCTATTCCCCTTACAATCGAGTCCCCTATCACTATAGCTCTGCCACTCTTTTTCCTGCCCTCCTGTGCAGCAGAGCCAGCCACGGTGCCATGAACCTGGCCACTGCCACCTTCCCCTGGTGAGCCATCTCCGCCAACAGTATCCAAAACGGTATACCTGTTTTGGAGGGAGATGACCGCAGGGGACCCCTGCACTGCCTTCCTACTCTTCCTCTGTCTGTTGGTCACCCATTCACTATCTCCCTCAGTAATTTTTATCTGCGGTGTGACCAACTCACTGAACGTGCTATCCACGACTTTCTCAGCATCGCGGATGCTCCAAAGTGAGTCCATCCGCAGCTCCAGAGCCGTCAAGCGGTCAAACAATAGCTGCAGCTGGACACACTTCCCGCAGGTGAAGGAATCAGGGATACAGGAAGGAGCCCTGAATTCCCACATCCCACAAGAGGAACATGACACGGCGCTGGGATCTCCTGCCATGACTTAACCCTTAAATTAGCTTAAGAACAACTACAATGTCAAGAGAAAAAAAAGGAAAGAAAAACTACTTACCACTCCCTTTAAGGAGTTTACTCCTTTAAATTGTTCTCAATTTAGAGAATGTTAACTACACTAGGGATCTTGATTCACTAAAAAATAAACGCTACTTCCTATAAGACCTGCAGACCTTCCCTTTCCTTTTACTTCAGTTCCTGTAGATAAGGAGAAATACTCACCTGAACCTACTCACCAATCAGGTGCCTCCCCTGTGTCGCGTCCCGATCTGATTCCTGACGTCACTTCGAACTCGGTCGCAGCTCCGCTCCGCTCCTCTCAGCGCTCTGAAATCCCGCCTTTTATCGGACGCTCCCTCCGCTCGGCTCCTCTCAGCGCTCTGAAATCCCGCCTTCTATCGGACGCTCCCTCCGCTCGGCTCCTCTCAGCGCTCTGAAATCCCGCCTTCTATCGGACGCTCCCTCCGCTCGGCTCGGCTCCTCTCAGCTGTTCTCAGCGCTCTGAAATCCCGCCTTTTATCGGACGCTCCCTCCGCTCGGCTCCTCTCAGCTGTTCTCAGCGCTCTGAAATCCCGCCTTTTATCGGACGCTCCCTCCGCTCGGCTCGGCTCCTCTCAGCTGTTCTCAGCGCTCTGAAATCCCGCCTTTTATCGGACGCTCCCTCCGCTCGGCTCGGCTCCTCTCAGCTGTTCTCAGCGCTCTGAAATCCCGCCTTTTATCGGACGCTCCCTCCGCTCGGCTCGGCTCCTCTCAGCTGTTCTCAGCGCTCTGAAATCCCGCCTTTTATCGGACGCTCCCTCCGCTCGGCTCCTCTCAGCTGTTCTCAGCGCTCTGAAATCCCGCCTTTTATCGGACGCTCCCTCCGCTCGGCTCGGCTCCTCTCAGCTGTTCTCAGCGCTCTGAAATCCCGCCTTTTATCGGACGCTCCCTCCGCTCGGCTCGGCTCCTCTCAGCTGTTCTCAGCGCTCTGAAATCCCGCCTTTTATCGGACGCTCCCTCCGCTCGGCTCGGCTCCTCTCAGCTGTTCTCAGCGCTCTGAAATCCCGCCTTTTATCGGACGCTCCCTCCGCTCCGCTCGGCTCCTCTCAGCTGTTCTCAGCGCTCTGAAATCCCGCCTTTTATCGGACGCTCCCTCCGCTCGGCTCGGCTCCTCTCAGCAGGAGAAGGAGCAGGAGCAGGAGGAGCAGATTGTTGAGAACGAGCTGGAGGAGATGAAGGAGCAGGAGTAGGAGAAGCAGCAGGAGGTGAAGAATGAGTTGGAGGTGAAGAATGCGCAGGAGGAGGAGTGGTAGCAGAAGGAGAAGGAGCAGGAGGAGGAGAAGCAGCAGCAGGAGGAGAAGCAGGAGGAGATGAAGAATGAGCAGGAGGTGAAGAATGAGCAGGAGAAGGAGTGGGAGCAAAATGAGATGGAGCAGGAGCAGGAGAAGGAACAGGAGGTCGACAGGTAAGCAGGAGGTGGAGGAGGAGAAGAAGGAGGCGAAGGGGCAGAAGGTGCAGGGGATGGAAAGGGACCAGGAGTTATCGAAGGAGCAGGAGGTGGAGAAAGAGCAGGAGGAGGAGAAGGAGCAGGAGTGGGTAAAGGAGCAGGAGAAGGAGGGGTTCCAGGAGATGGAGCGGAAGGGGGAGAAGGAGCAGGAGATCGAGAGGGAGCAAGAGGTGGAGAAGGAACTGGAGGACTAGGAGCAGAAGGAGCAGGAATTGGAGAAGGAGCAGTTGGAGGAGAAATAGCAGGTCGTGGAGAAAAAGCAGGAGGAGGCGGAGCAGAATGAGCAGAACGTGGTGAAGGAGCAGGAGGAGGAGAAGGAGCAGGTTGTGGAGAACGAGCTGGAGGAGAAGGAGCAGGAGGAGGAGAAGGAGCACGAGGAGGAGAAGCAGAAGGAGGTGGAGAAGGAGCAGCCGGTGGAGAAGGAGCAGGAGCGGGAGAAGGAGCAGGAGGAGGAGAAGGAGCAGGAGGTGAAAAAGGAGCAGGAGGAGGAGGGGGAGCAGAAGGTGAAGGAGCAGGCGGTGGGGAAGCAGCACTAGGAGGAGAAGGAGCTGGAGGAGGAGAAGGAGCAGGAGGAGGAAAAGGAGCAGGAGGAGGAGAAGGAGCAGGAGCAGGAGAAGGAGCAGGAGCAGGAGAAGCAGCAGGAGGTAGAGAAGGAGGAGGAGGAGCAGAAGGTGCAGGAGGAGGAGTTGGAGCAGCAGGGGGAGACGGAGCAGGAGTTGGAGAAGGAGCAGGAGGGGGAGAAGGAGCAGGAGTAGGAGGGGTAGCAGAAGATGGAGCGGAAGGGGGAAAAGGAGCAGGAGATGGAGAGGGAGCAGGAGGTGGAGAAGGAGCAGGACGTGGAGAAGGAGCAGGACGTGGAGATGGAGCAGGAGGGGGAGAAGGAGCAGGAGTAGGAGGGCGAGCAGGAATTGGAGAAGGAACAGGAGCTGGACAAGGAGCAGGAGGAGCAGAAAGAGCAGGAGGAGGAGCAGAAGGAGGAGGAGGAGGAGAAAGAGAAGGAGCCGGAGGTGGAGAAGGAGCCGGAGGTGGAGAAGGAGCAGGAGGTGTAGAAGGAGCAGGTTGTGGAGAACGAGCTGGAGGAGGAGAACGAGCTGAAGGAGGAGAAGGAGCAGGAGGAGTAGAAGGAGCAGGAGTAGGAGAAGGAGCAGGAGTAGGAGAAGATGCAGGAGGAGGAGAAGGAGCCTGGAGGAGGAAAAGGAGCAGGAGGAGGAGAAGGAGCAGGAGGTGGTGAAGGAGCAGCAGTTGGAGGAGGAGCAGGAGGTGGAGAAGGAGCAGGAGGTGGAGAAGGAGCATGAGGTGCAGAAGTAGCAGGAGCAGGAGAAGGAGCAGGAGGAGGAGAAGGAGCAGGAGGTGGAGAAGGAGCAGCAGTTGGAGGAGGACCAGGAGGTGGAGAAGGAGCAGGAGGTGGAGAAGGAGCATGAGGTGCAGAAGTAGCAGGAGCAGGAGAAGGAGCAAGAGGAGGAGAAGGCGCCGGAGGAGACGGAGCAGGACGAGGAGAAGGGGCAAAAGGAGCATTAGGTGGAGATGGAGCAGGACGTGGAGAAGTTGCAGGAGGAGGAGAAGGAGCCTGAGATGGAGAAAGAGCCGGAGGTGGAGGAGCAGCAGGAAGCGGAGAACGAGCTGGGGGAGGAGAACAAGCTGGAGGAGGAGAAGGAGCAGGAGGTGGAAAACGACCAGGAGGAGGGAAAGGAGCAGGAGGTGGAGAAGGAGCAGGAGGTGGAGAAGGAGCAGGAGCAGGAGAAGCAGCAGGAGCAGGAGAAGGAGCAGGAGGAGGAGAAGGAGCAGGAGGTGGAGAACGAGCAGGAGGAGGTGAACGAGCAGGAGCAGGAGAAGGTGCAGGTAGAGGAGAAGGAACTGGAGTAGGAGAAGGAGCAGGATGGGGAGAAGGAGCAGGAGTAGCAGGGGTAGCAGGAGATGGAGCAGAAGGGGGAAAAGGAGCAGGAGATGGAGAGGGAGCAGCAGGTGGAGAAGGAGCAGGAGGAGTAGAAGGATTAGGAGGAGGATGAGCAGAAGGAGCAGGAATTGGAGAAAGAGCAGTTGGAGGAGAATGAGCAGGAATTGGAGAATGAGCAGGAGATGGAGAAGGAGAAGGAGGAGGTGATGGAGCAGGAGGTGGAGAAGGAGCAGGTGGGGCAGAAGAAATGGATGCCGAGAAGGAACTGAAGCGCGAGAAGGAACTGGAAGGGGAATCGGAACTGGAGGGAGAGAAGGAGCAGGCGGAGGAGAAGGATCAGGAAGTGGAGAAGGAGCAGGAGGAGGAGGAGGTGCAGAAGGAGAAGGAGCAGGAGTTGGAAAAGAAGTAGGAGCAGGGGAGGAATCAGGAGGTGTAGAAAGCCAGGAGGTGGAGAAAGAGCAGGAGGAGGAGCAGAAGGAGCAGGACGTGGAGAAGGAGCAGGATGAGAAGGAACAGGAGATGGAGAAGGAGATGGAGCAGGAGGTGGAGAAGGAGCAGGAGGAGGAGAAGGAGCAGGATGAGGAGAAGGAGCAGGAGGAGGAGAAGGAGCAGGAGGAGGAAAAGGAGCAGGAGGAGGAAAAGGAGCAGGAGGAGGAGAAGGAGCAGGTGGAGGTGAAGGATCAGGAAGTGGACAAGGAGCAGGAGGTGGAGAAGGAGCAGGAGGAGGAGGTGGAGCAGAAGGAGATGGAGCAGGCGGTGGAGAAGGAGCAGGAGGAGGAGAAGGTGGAGGAAGAGGAGAAGGAGCAGGAGGAGGAAAAGGAGAAGGAGGAGGAAAGGGAGCAGGAGGAGGAGAAGGAGCAGGTGGAGGTGAAGGAGCAGGAAGTGGACAAGGAGCAGGAGGTGGAGAAGGAGCAGGCGGTGCAGAAGCAGCAGGAGCAGGAGAAGGTGGGGGAGGAGGAGAACGAGCCGGAGGAGGAGAAGGAGCAGGAGGATGAGAAGGAGCAAATGGAGCAGGAGGTGGAGATGGAGCAGGACGTGGAGAAGTAGCAGGAGGAGGAGAAGGAGATGGAGACTGAGTTGGAGAAGAAAAAGGAGGTGGAGAAGGAGCAGGAAGTGGAGAACGAGCTGGAGTAGGAGAACGAGTGGGAGGAGGCGAAGTAGCAGGAGGAGGAGTAAGAGCAGGAGGAGGAGAAGGAGCAGGAGCTGGAGAAGGAGCAGGAGGTGGAGAAGGAGCAGGAGGTGGAGAAGGAGCAGGAGGAGGAGAAGGAGCAGAAGGAGAAGGAGCAGGCCGTGGAGAAGGAGCAGGAGGAGGACAACGAGCAGGAGGAGGGGTAGGAGCAGCAGGTGGAGAAGGAGCAGGAGGTGGAGAAGGAGCAGGAGCAGGAGAAGGAGCAGGAGGAGGAGAACGAGCAGGAGGAGGAGAAGGAGCAGGAGAAGGAGAACGAGCAGGAGGAGGAGAAGGAGCAGGAGGAGGAGCAGGAGCAGGAGGTGGAGAAGGAGCAGGAGGTGGAGAAGGAGCAGGAGCTGGAGAAGGAGCAGGAGGAGAAAAAGGAGCAGGAGGAGGAGAAGGAGCAGGAGGTGGAGAAGGAGCAGGAGGTGGAGGAGGAGGAGGAGGAGGAGAAGGTGCAGGAGGAGGAGAAGGAGCAGGAGGAGGAGAAGGAGCAGGAGGGGGAGAAGGAGCAGGAGGGGGAGAAGGAGCAGGAGTATGAGGGGTAGCAAGAAATGGAGCAGAAGGGGGAAATGGAGCAGGAGATGGAGAGGGAGGAGGAGGTGGAGACGGAGCAGGACGTGGAGAAGGAGCAGGACGTGGAGATGGAGCAGGAGGGGGTAAGGAGCAGGAGGGGTAGAAGGAGTAGGAGGGGAGAAGGAACAGGGGATGGAGAACGAACAAAAGCTGGAGAAGGAGCAGGAGGAGGACAAGGAGCCGGAGGTGGAGAAGGAGCAGGAGGTGCAGAAAGTGCAGCAGGAGGAGCAGAAGGAGCAGAAGGTGGAGATGGAGCAGGACGTGAAGAAGGAGCAGGTGGAGGAGATGGAGAAGCAGCCGGAGGTGGAGATGGAGCCGGAGGTGGAGAAGAAGCAGGACGTGTAGAAGGAGCAGGTTGTGGAGAATGAGCTGGAGGAGGAGAACGAGCTGGAGGAGGAGAAGGAGCAGGAGGTGGAGAAGGAGCAGGAGGAGGAGGGGGAGCAGAAGGAGAAGGAGCAGGCGGTGGAGAAGGAGCAGGAGGGGTCGAACGAACAGGAAGAGGAGAAGGAGCAGGAGGAGGAGAAGGAGCTGGTGGAGGAAAAGGAGCAGAAGGAGCAGGAGGTGGAGATGGAGCAGGACGTGGAGAAGTAGCAGGAGGAGTAGAAGGAGAAGGAGCCTGAGTTGGAGAAGGAGCCGAATGTGGAGAAGGAGCAGGAAGTGGAGAACGAGCTGGAGGAGGAGAACGAGCTGGAGGAGAAGGAGCAGGAGGAGGAGAAGCAGCAGCAGGAGGAGAAGGAGCAGGAGGTGGAGATGGAGCAGGAGGTGGAGAAGGAACAGGGCATGGAGAAAGAACAGGAGCTGGAGAAGGAGCAGAAGGAGGAGATGGAGCTGGAGGTGGAGAAGGAGCCGGAGGTTGAGTAGGAGCAGGAGGTGTAGAAGGAGCAGGTTATGGAGAACGAGCTGGAGGAGGAGAACGAGCTGGAGGAGGAGAAGGAGCAGGAGGTGGAGACGGAGCAGGAGGTGGAGAAGGAGCAGGAGGGGGAGAAGGAGCAGGAGTAGGAGGGGTAGCAGGAGATGGAGCGGAAGGGGGAGAAGGAGGGGTAGATGGAGAGGGTGCAGGAGGTGGGGAAGGAGCAGGAGGAGGAATAGGAGCAGGACGAGGAAAAGGAGCAGGAGGAGCAGAAGGAGCAGGAGGTGGAGAAGGAGCTGGAGGAGGAGAACGAGCTGGAGGAGGAGAAGCAGCAGGAGGTGGAGACGGAGCAGGAGGTGGAGAAGGAGCAGGAGGGGGAGAGGGAGCAGGAGTAGGAGTAGGAGGGGTAGCAGGAGATGGAGCGGAAGGGGAGAAGGAGGGGTAGATGGAGAGGGTGCAGGAGGTGGAGAAGGAGCAGGAGGAGGAGAAGGAGCAGGAGCAGGAGAAGGAGCAGGAGGTGGAGAAGGAGCAGGAGGAGGAGAAGGAGCAGGTGGAGGAGAAGGAGCAGGAGGAGGAGATGGAGGAGGAGGAGGAGAAGGAGCCGGAGGAGGAGAAGGAGCATGAGGAGGAGAAGAAGCAGTAGGAGCAGAAGGTGGAGATGGAGCAGAAAGCGGAGAAGTAGCAAGAGGAGGAGAAGGAAAAGGAGACTGAGTTGGAGAAGGAAAAGGAGGTGGTGAAGGAGCAGGAAGTGGAGAACGAGCTGGAGGAGGAGAACGAGCTGGAGGAGGAGAAGGAGCAGGAGGAGGAGAAGGAGCAGGAGTAGGAGAAGGAGCAGGAGGTGGAGAAGGAGCAGGAGGTGGAGAATGATCAGGAGGTGGAGAAGGAGCAGGAGGAGGAGGAGGAGCAGAAGAAGAAGGAGCAGTCCGTGGAGAAAGAGCAGGAGGAGGAAAACGAGCAGGAGGAGGAGAAGGAGCAGAAGGAGAAGGAGCAGAAGCAGGAGATCGAGCAGGAGGATTAAAAGGAGCAGGAGGAGGAGAAGGAGCAGGCGGAGGAGAAGGAGCAGGAGGAGGAGAAGGAGCAGGAGGGGTAGAAGGAGCAGGAGGGTGAGAAGGAGCAGGAGTAGGAGGGGTAGCAGGAGATGCAGCGGAAGGGGGAAAAGGAGCAGGCGATGGAGTGGGAGCAGGAGGTGGAGACGGAGCAGGACGTGGAGAAAGAGCAGGACGTGGAGATGGAGCATGAGGGGTGAAGGAGCAGGAGGGGGAGAAGGAGCAGGAGGGGGAGAAGGAGCAGGAGTAGGAGGGGTAGCAGGAGATGGAGCGGAAGGTGGGGAGGAGCAGGAGGTGGAGAGGGAGCAGGAGGTGGAGAAGGAGCAGGAGGTGGTGAAGGAACAGGGGATGCAGAAGGAACAGGAGCTGGAGAAGGAGCAGGAGGAGGACAAGGAGCCGGAGGTGGAGAAGGAGCAGGAGTTGTAGAAGGAGCAGGTTGTGGAGAACGAGCTGGAGGAGGAGAACGAGCTGGAGGAGCATAAGGAGCAGGAATTGGAGAAAGCAGTTGCAGGAGAAGGAGCAGGATTTGGAGAATGAGTAGGAGATGCAGAAGGAGAAGGAGCAGGAGGAGGAGAAGGATCAGGAGGAGGAGAAGCAGCAGGAGGGAGAGAAGGAACTGGAGGGGGAGAAGGAACTGGAGGGGGAGAAGGAGCAGGAGGAGGAAAAGCAGCAGGAAGTGGAGAAGGAGCAGGAGGAGGAGAAAGAGCAGGAGGAGGAGAGGAAGGAGAAGGAGGTGGAGATGGAGCAGGACGTGGAGAAGGAGCAGGAGGAGGAGAAGGAGAAGCAGCCGGAGGTGGAGAAGGAGCCGAAGGTGGAGAAGGAGCAGCAGGTGTAGAAGGAGCAGGTTGTGGAGGATGAGCTGGAGGTGGAGAACGAGCTGGAGGAGGAGAAGGAGCAGGAGGAGGGGAATGAGCAGGAGGAGGTGAAGGAGCAGGAGGTGGAGAAGGAGCAGGAGGAGGTTGGGGAGCAGAAGTAGAAGGAGCAGGCGGTGGAGAAGGAGCAGGAAGTGGAGAACGAGCTGGAGGAGGAGAAGGAGCAGGAGGAGGAGAAGGAGCAGGAGGAGGAGAAGGAGCAGGAGGAGGAGAAGCGGCAGGAGGAGGAAAATGAGCAGGAGGAGGAGAAGGAGCAGGAGGAGGAGAAGGAGCAGGAGGAGGATAAGGAGCCGGAGGAGGAGAAGGAGCAGGCGGTGGAGAAGGAGCAGGAGGTGGTGAAGGAACAGGGGATGCAGAAGGAACAGGAGCTGGAGAAGGAGCAGGAGGAGGACAAGGAGCCGGAGGTGGAGAAGGAGCAGGAGTTGTAGAAGGAGCAGGTTGTGGAGAACGAGCTGGAGGAGGAGAACGAGCTGGAGGAGCATAAGGAGCAGGAATTGGAGAAAGCAGTTGCAGGAGAAGGAGCAGGATTTGGAGAATGAGTAGGAGATGCAGAAGGAGAAGGAGCAGGAGGAGGAGAAGGATCAGGAGGAGGAGAAGCAGCAGGAGGGAGAGAAGGAACTGGAGGGGGAGAAGGAACTGGAGGGGGAGAAGGAGCAGGAGGAGGAAAAGCAGCAGGAAGTGGAGAAGGAGCAGGAGGAGGAGAAAGAGCAGGAGGAGGAGAGGAAGGAGAAGGAGGTGGAGATGGAGCAGGACGTGGAGAAGGAGCAGGAGGAGGAGAAGGAGAAGCAGCCGGAGGTGGAGAAGGAGCCGAAGGTGGAGAAGGAGCAGCAGGTGTAGAAGGAGCAGGTTGTGGAGGATGAGCTGGAGGTGGAGAACGAGCTGGAGGAGGAGAAGGAGCAGGAGGAGGGGAATGAGCAGGAGGAGGTGAAGGAGCAGGAGGTGGAGAAGGAGCAGGAGGAGGTTGGGGAGCAGAAGTAGAAGGAGCAGGCGGTGGAGAAGGAGCAGGAAGTGGAGAACGAGCTGGAGGAGGAGAAGGAGCAGGAGGAGGAGAAGGAGCAGGAGGAGGAGAAGGAGCAGGAGGAGGAGAAGCGGCAGGAGGAGGAAAATGAGCAGGAGGAGGAGAAGGAGCAGGAGGAGGAGAAGGAGCAGGAGGAGGAGAAGGAGCCGGAGGAGGAGAAGGAGCAGGCGGTGGAGAAGGAGCAGGAGGTGGAGAAGGAGCAGGAAGTGGAGAAGGAGCAGGAGCAGGAGGGGGAGGAGAAGGAGAAGGAGCAGAAGGTGGAAAAGGAGCAGGAGGAGGGGAGGGAGCAGGAGGTGGAGATGGAGCAGGAGGTGTACAAGGAGCAGGTTGTGGAGAGCGAGCTGGAGGAGGAGAACGAACTGGAGGAGGAGAAGGAGCAGGAGGAGGAGGTGGAGCAGAAGGAGATGGAGCAGGCGGTGGAGAAGGTGCAGGAGGAGGAGATGGAGCAGGAGGAGGAGAAGGAGCAGGAGGAGGAGAAGCGGCAGGAGGAGGAAAATGAGCAGGAGGAGGAGAAGGAGCAGGAGGAGGAGAAGGAGCAGGAGGAGGAAAAAGAGCAGGAGGAGGAGAAGGAGCAGGAGGTGGAGAAGGAGCAGAAGGTGAAGTCGGAGTATGAGCTGCAGAAGGAGCAGGAGCAGGAGAAGGAGGAGGAGGAGGAGAAGGAGCCGGAGGAGGAGAAGGAGCAGGAGGAGGAGAAGGAACAGGAGGTGGAGAAGGAGCAGGAGGTGGAGAAGGAGCAGGAGGAGGAGGAGGAGCAGAAAGAGAAGGAGCAGGAGGTGGAGAAGGAGTAGGAGGAAGAAAAGGAGCAGGAGGAGGGGAAGGAGTAGGAGGAGGAGAAGGAGCCGGAGGAGGAGAAGGAGCAGGAGGAGGAGAAGGAGCAGAAGGAGCAGGAGGTGGAGAAGGAGCAGGAAGTGGAGAAGGAGCAGGAGAAGGAGAAGGAGCAGAAGGATGCGAACGAGCAGGATTAGGAGAAGAAGCAGGAGGACGAGAAGGAGCCGGAGGAGGAGATGGAGCAGTAGTTGGAGAAGGAAAAGGAGGTGGAGAAGCAGCAGGAAGTGGAGAACGAGCTGGAGGAGGAGAACGAGCAGGAGGAGGAGAAGGAGCAGGAGGTGGAGAAGGAGCAGGGGGAGTAAAAGCAGCAGGAGGAGGGGAAGAAGTAGGGGGAGGAGAAGGAGCCGGAGGAGGAGAAGGAGCAGGAGGACGAGAAGGAGCAGAAGGAGCAGGAGGTGGAGATGGAGCAGGACGTGGGGAAGTAGCAGGAGGAGGAGAAGGAGAAGGAGCCTGAGTTGTCGATGGAAAAGGAGGTGGAGAAGGAGCAGGAAGTGGAGAAGGAGCAGGAGGAGGAGAAGGAGCAGGATTAGGAGATGGAGCAGGAGGACGAGAAGGAGTCGGAGGAGAAGATGGAGCAGGCGGTGGAGAAGGGGCAGGAGGAGGAGAAGGAGCAGGTGGAGGAGAAGGAGCAGGTAGTGGAGAATGAACTGGAGGTGGAGAAGGAGGAGGAGGAGGAGGAGGTGCAGGAGGAGGACAAGGAGCAGGAGACGGAGAAGGAGCAGGAGGAGGAAAAGGAGCAGGAGGAGGAGAAGGAGCAGGGGGTGGAGAAGGAGCAGAAGGTGGTGTCGGAGAAGGAGCTGCAGAAGGAGCAGGAGCAGGAGAAGGAGGAGGAGGAGGAGAAGGAGCCGTAGGAGGAGAAGGAGCAGGAGGAGCAGGAGGTGGAGAAGGAGCAGGAAGTGGAGAAGGAGCAGGAGGAGGAGAAGGAGCAGGTGGATGAGAACGAGCAGGATTAGGAGAAGGAGCAGGAGGACGAGATGGAGCCGGAGGAGGAGATGGAGCAGGAGGTGGAGAAGGAGCAGGAGGTGGAGAAGGAGCAGGAGCAGCAGAAGGAGCAGGTGGAGGAGAAGGAGCAGGAGTAGGAGATGGAGCAGGTTGTGGAGGACGAGCTGGAGGTGGAGAACGAGCTGGAGGAGAAGAAGGAGCAGGAGGAGGGGAATGAGCAGGAGGAGGTGAAGGAGCAGGAGGTGGAGAAGGAGCAGGAGGAGGTTGGGGAGCAGAAGTAGAAGGAGCAGGCGGTGGAGAAGGAGAAGGAAGTGGAGAACGAGCTGGAGGAGGAGAAGGAGCAGGAGGAGGAGAAGGAGCAGGAGGAGGAGAAGGAGCAGGAGGTGGAGAAGGAGCAGGAGTTGGAGAAGGAGCAGGAGGTGCAGAAGGAGCTGGAGCAGGAGAAGGAGCCGGAGGAGTAGGAGGTGGAGAAGGAGCAGGAAGTGGAGAAGGAGCAGGAGGAGGAGAAGCAGCAGGAGGTGTAGAAGGAGCAGGTTGTGGAGGACGAGCTGGAGGTGGAGAACGAGCTGGAGGAGTTGAAGGAGCAGGAGGAGGTGAAGGAGCAGGAGGAGGTGAAGGAGCAGGAGGTGGAGAAGGAGCAGGAGGATGTTGGGGAGCAGAAGTAGAAGGAGCAGACGGTGGAGAAGGAGCAGGAAGTGGAGAACGAGCTGCAGGAGGAGAAGGAGCAGGAGGAGAAGGAGCAGGAGGAGGAGAAGGAGCAGGAGGTGGAGAAGGAGCAGGAGGTGGAGAAGGTGCAGGAGGTGGAGAAGGAGCAGGAGGAGGAGGAGGAGGAGGAGAAGGAGCCGGAGGAGGAGAAGGAGCAGGAGGACGAGAAGGAGCCGGAGGAGGAGATGGAGCAGGAGGTGGAGAAGGAGCAGGAGGTGGAGAAGGTGCAGGAGGTGGAGAAGGAGCAGGAGGAGGAGGAGGAGGAGGAGGAGGAGAAGGAGCCGGAGGAGGAGAAGGAGCAGGAGGACGAGAAGGAGCCGGAGGAGGAGATGGAGCAGGAGGTGGAGAAGGAGCAGGAGCAGGAGAAGGAGCCTGAGTTGGAGAAGGAAAAGGAGATGGAGAAGTAGCAGGAAGTGGAGAACGAGCTGGAGGAGGAGAACGAGCTGGAGGAGGAGAAGGAGCAGGAGGAGGAGAAGGAGCAGGAGGTGGAGAAGGAGCAGGAGGTGGAGAAGGTGCAGGAGGTGGAGAAGGAGCAGGAGGAGGAGGAGGAGGAGGAGGAGGAGGAGGAGGAGGAGGAGAAGGAGCCGGAGGAGGAGAAGGAGCAGGAGGACGAGAAGGAGCCGGAGGAGGAGATGGAGCAGGAGGTGGAGAAGGAGCAGGAGCAGGAGAAGGAGCAGGAGGAGGAGAAGGAGCAGGAGGAGGAGAAGGAGCAGGAAGTGGAGAATGAGCAGGAGATGGAGAAGGAGGAGGAGGAGAAGGTGCAGGAGGAGGACAAGGAGCAGGAGGAGGAGAAGGAGCAGGAGGGGGAGAAGGAGCAGGAGGTGGAGAAGGTGCAGCAGTAGGAGGGGTAAAAGGAGATGGAGCGCATGGGGAAAAGGAGCAGGAGATGGAGAGGGAGCAGGAGGTGGAGAAGGAGCAGGAGGTGGAGAAGAAACAGGGGATGGAGAAGGAACAGGAGCTGGAGAAGGAGCACGAGGAGGAGACGGAGCAGGAGGAGGAGGCGCAGAAGGAGCAGGAATTGGAGAAAGAGCAGTTCTCGGAGAAGGAGCAGGAATTGGAGAATGAGCAGGAGATGGTGAAGGAGAAGGAGGAGCTGATGGAGCAGGAGGTGGAGAAGGAACTGGAGGGGGAGAAGGAGCAGGAGGAGCAGAAGTATCAGGAGGAGGAGAAGGAGGAGGAGCGGGAGGAGAAGGAGAAGGAGCTGGAGGTGGAGAAAGAGCAGGAGGAGGAGCAGAAGGAGCAGGAGGTGGAGATGGAGGAGTACGTGGAGAAGGAGCAGGAGGAGGAGAAGGAACTGGAGGGGGAGAAGGAGCAGGAGGAGCAGAAGTATCAGGAGGAGGAGAAGGAGGAGGAGCGGGAGGAGAAGGAGAAGGAGCTGGAGGTGGAGAAAGAGCAGGAGGAGGAGCAGAAGGAGCAGGAGGTGGAGATGGAGGAGTACGTGGAGAAGGAGCAGGAGGAGGAGAAGGAGAAGTAGCCGCATGTGTAGGTGGAGCCGGAGGTGGAGAAGAAGCAGGAGGTGCAGAAGGAGCAGGTTGTGGAGAACGAGCTGGAGGAGGAGAACGAGCTGGAGGAGGAGATGGATCAGGAGGGGGAGAAGGAGCAGGAGGAGGAGAACGAGCAGGAGGAGGAGAAGGAGCAGGAGCAGGAGAAGGAGGAGGAAAAGGAGCATAAGGTGTAGAAGGAGCAGGAGGTGGAGCAGGAGGAGGAGGAGGAGGAGGAGAAGGTGCAGGAGGAGGAGAAGGAGCAGGAGGTGGAGAAGGTGCAGGAGGTGGAGAAGGAGCAGGAGGAGGAGGAGGAGGAGGAGGAGGAGAAGGAGCCGGAGGAGGAGAAGGAGCAGGAGGACGAGAAGGAGCCGGAGGAGGAGATGGAGCAGGAGGTGGAGAAGGAGCAGGAGCAGGAGAAGGAGCCTGAGTTGGAGAAGGAAAAGGAGGTGGAGAAGTAGCAGGAAGTGGAGAACGAGCTGGAGGAGGAGAACGAGCTGGAGGAGGAGAAGGAGCAGGAGGAGGAGAAGGAGCAGGAGGTGGAGAAGGAGCAGGAGGTGGAGAAGGTGCAGGAGGTGGAGAAGGAGCAGGAGGAGGAGGAGGAGGAGGAGGAGGAGAAGGAGCCGGAGGAGGAGAAGGAGCAGGAGGACGAGAAGGAGCCGGAGGAGGAGATGGAGCAGGAGGTGGAGAAGGAGCAGGAGCAGGAGAAGGAGCAGGAGGAGGAGAAGGAGCAGGAGGAGGAGAAGGAGCAGGAAGTGGAGAATGAGCAGGAGATGGAGAAGGAGGAGGAGGAGGAGAAGGTGCAGGAGGAGTACAAGGAGCAGGAGGAGGAGAAGGAGCAGGAGGGGGAGAAGGAGCAGGAGGTGGAGAAGGTGCAGCAGTAGGAGGGGTAAAAGGAGATGGAGCGCATGGGGAAAAGGAGCAGGAGATGGAGAGGGAGCAGGAGGTGGAGAAGGAGCAGGAGGTGGAGAAGAAACAGGGGATGGAGAAGGAACAGGAGCTGGAGAAGGAGCACGAGGAGGAGACGGAGCAGGAGGAGGAGGCGCAGAAGGAGCAGGAATTGGAGAAAGAGCAGTTCTCGGAGAAGGAGCAGGAATTGGAGAATGAGCAGGAGATGGTGAAGGAGAAGGAGGAGCTGATGGAGCAGGAGGTGGAGAAGGAGCAGGAAGTGGAGAAGGAGCAGGAGGAGGAGAAGGAGCAGGATTAGGAGATGGAGCAGGAGGACGAGAAGGAGTCGGAGGAGAAGATGGAGCAGGCGGTGGAGAAGGAGCAGGAGGTGGAGAAGGAGCAGGAGCAGGAGAAGGGGCAGGAGGAGGAGAAGGAGCAGGTGGAGGAGAAGGAGCAGGTAGTGGAGAATGAACTGGAGGTGGAGAAGGAGGAGGAGGAGGAGGAGGTGCAGGAGGAGGACAAGGAGCAGGAGACGGAGAAGGAGCAGGAGGAGGAAAAGGAGCAGGAGGAGGAGAAGGAGCAGGGGGTGGAGAAGGAGCAGAAGGTGGTGTCGGAGAAGGAGCTGCAGAAGGAGCAGGAGCAGGAGAAGGAGGAGGAGGAGGAGAAGGAGCCGTAGGAGGAGAAGGAGCAGGAGGAGCAGGAGGTGGAGAAGGAGCAGGAAGTGGAGAAGGAGCAGGAGGAGGAGAAGGAGCAGGTGGATGAGAACGAGCAGGATTAGGAGAAGGAGCAGGAGGACGAGATGGAGCCGGAGGAGGAGATGGAGCAGGAGGTGGAGAAGGAGCAGGAGGTGGAGAAGGAGCAGGAGCAGCAGAAGGAGCAGGTGGAGGAGAAGGAGCAGGAGTAGGAGATGGAGCAGGTTGTGGAGGACGAGCTGGAGGTGGAGAACGAGCTGGAGGAGAAGAAGGAGCAGGAGGAGGGGAATGAGCAGGAGGAGGTGAAGGAGCAGGAGGTGGAGAAGGAGCAGGAGGAGGTTGGGGAGCAGAAGTAGAAGGAGCAGGCGGTGGAGAAGGAGAAGGAAGTGGAGAACGAGCTGGAGGAGGAGAAGGAGCAGGAGGAGGAGAAGGAGCAGGAGGAGGAGAAGGAGCAGGAGGTGGAGAAGGAGCAGGAGTTGGAGAAGGAGCAGGAGGTGCAGAAGGAGCTGGAGCAGGAGAAGGAGCCGGAGGAGTAGGAGGTGGAGAAGGAGCAGGAAGTGGAGAAGGAGCAGGAGGAGGAGAAGCAGCAGGAGGTGTAGAAGGAGCAGGTTGTGGAGGACGAGCTGGAGGTGGAGAACGAGCTGGAGGAGTTGAAGGAGCAGGAGGAGGTGAAGGAGCAGGAGGAGGTGAAGGAGCAGGAGGTGGAGAAGGAGCAGGAGGATGTTGGGGAGCAGAAGTAGAAGGAGCAGACGGTGGAGAAGGAGCAGGAAGTGGAGAACGAGCTGCAGGAGGAGAAGGAGCAGGAGGAGAAGGAGCAGGAGGAGGAGAAGGAGCAGGAGGTGGAGAAGGAGCAGGAGGTGGAGAAGGTGCAGGAGGTGGAGAAGGAGCAGGAGGAGGAGGAGGAGGAGGAGAAGGAGCCGGAGGAGGAGAAGGAGCAGGAGGACGAGAAGGAGCCGGAGGAGGAGATGGAGCAGGAGGTGGAGAAGGAGCAGGAGGTGGAGAAGGTGCAGGAGGTGGAGAAGGAGCAGGAGGAGGAGGAGGAGGAGGAGGAGGAGAAGGAGCCGGAGGAGGAGAAGGAGCAGGAGGACGAGAAGGAGCCGGAGGAGGAGATGGAGCAGGAGGTGGAGAAGGAGCAGGAGCAGGAGAAGGAGCCTGAGTTGGAGAAGGAAAAGGAGGTGGAGAAGTAGCAGGAAGTGGAGAACGAGCTGGAGGAGGAGAACGAGCTGGAGGAGGAGAAGGAGCAGGAGGAGGAGAAGGAGCAGGAGGTGGAGAAGGAGCAGGAGGTGGAGAAGGTGCAGGAGGTGGAGAAGGAGCAGGAGGAGGAGGAGGAGGAGGAAGAGGAGGAGGAGGAGGAGGAGGAGGAGAAGGAGCCGGAGGAGGAGAAGGAGCAGGAGGACGAGAAGGAGCCGGAGGAAGAGATGGAGCAGGAGGTGGAGAAGGAGCAGGAGCAGGAGAAGGAGCAGGAGGAGGAGAAGGAGCAGGAGGAGGAGAAGGAGCAGGAAGTGGAGAATGAGCAGGAGATGGAGAAGGAGGAGGAGGAGGAGAAGGTGCAGGAGGAGGACAAGGAGCAGGAGGAGGAGAAGGAGCAGGAGGGGGAGAAGGAGCAGGAGGTGGAGAAGGTGCAGCAGTAGGAGGGGTAAAAGGAGATGGAGCGCATGGGGAAAAGGAGCAGGAGATGGAGAGGGAGCAGGAGGTGGAGAAGGAGCAGGAGGTGGAGAAGAAACAGGGGATGGAGAAGGAACAGGAGCTGGAGAAGGAGCACGAGGAGGAGACGGAGCAGGAGGAGGAGGCGCAGAAGGAGCAGGAATTGGAGAAAGAGCAGTTCTCGGAGAAGGAGCAGGAATTGGAGAATGAGCAGGAGATGGTGAAGGAGAAGGAGGAGCTGATGGAGCAGGAGGTGGAGAAGGAACTGGAGGGGGAGAAGGAGCAGGAGGAGCAGAAGTATCAGGAGGAGGAGAAGGAGGAGGAGCGGGAGGAGAAGGAGAAGGAGCTGGAGGTGGAGAAAGAGCAGGAGGAGGAGCAGAAGGAGCAGGAGGTGGAGATGGAGGAGTACGTGGAGAAGGAGCAGGAGGAGGAGAAGGAACTGGAGGGGGAGAAGGAGCAGGAGGAGCAGAAGTATCAGGAGGAGGAGAAGGAGGAGGAGCGGGAGGAGAAGGAGAAGGAGCTGGAGGTGGAGAAAGAGCAGGAGGAGGAGCAGAAGGAGCAGGAGGTGGAGATGGAGGAGTACGTGGAGAAGGAGCAGGAGGAGGAGAAGGAGAAGTAGCCGCATGTGTAGGTGGAGCCGGAGGTGGAGAAGAAGCAGGAGGTGCAGAAGGAGCAGGTTGTGGAGAACGAGCTGGAGGAGGAGAACGAGCTGGAGGAGGAGATGGATCAGGAGGGGGAGAAGGAGCAGGAGGAGGAGAACGAGCAGGAGGAGGAGAAGGAGCAGGAGCAGGAGAAGGAGGAGGAAAAGGAGCATAAGGTGTAGAAGGAGCAGGAGGTGGAGCAGGAGGAGGAGGAGGAGGAGGAGAAGGTGCAGGAGGAGGAGAAGGAGCAGGAGGTGGAGAAGGTGCAGGAGGTGGAGAAGGAGCAGGAGGAGGAGGAGGAGGAGGAGGAGGAGAAGGAGCCGGAGGAGGAGAAGGAGCAGGAGGACGAGAAGGAGCCGGAGGAGGAGATGGAGCAGGAGGTGGAGAAGGAGCAGGAGCAGGAGAAGGAGCCTGAGTTGGAGAAGGAAAAGGAGGTGGAGAAGTAGCAGGAAGTGGAGAACGAGCTGGAGGAGGAGAACGAGCTGGAGGAGGAGAAGGAGCAGGAGGAGGAGAAGGAGCAGGAGGTGGAGAAGGAGCAGGAGGTGGAGAAGGTGCAGGAGGTGGAGAAGGAGCAGGAGGAGGAGGAGGAGGAGGAGGAGGAGAAGGAGCCGGAGGAGGAGAAGGAGCAGGAGGACGAGAAGGAGCCGGAGGAGGAGATGGAGCAGGAGGTGGAGAAGGAGCAGGAGCAGGAGAAGGAGCAGGAGGAGGAGAAGGAGCAGGAGGAGGAGAAGGAGCAGGAAGTGGAGAATGAGCAGGAGATGGAGAAGGAGGAGGAGGAGGAGAAGGTGCAGGAGGAGTACAAGGAGCAGGAGGAGGAGAAGGAGCAGGAGGGGGAGAAGGAGCAGGAGGTGGAGAAGGTGCAGCAGTAGGAGGGGTAAAAGGAGATGGAGCGCATGGGGAAAAGGAGCAGGAGATGGAGAGGGAGCAGGAGGTGGAGAAGGAGCAGGAGGTGGAGAAGAAACAGGGGATGGAGAAGGAACAGGAGCTGGAGAAGGAGCACGAGGAGGAGACGGAGCAGGAGGAGGAGGCGCAGAAGGAGCAGGAATTGGAGAAAGAGCAGTTCTCGGAGAAGGAGCAGGAATTGGAGAATGAGCAGGAGATGGTGAAGGAGAAGGAGGAGCTGATGGAGCAGGAGGTGGAGAAGGAGCAGGACGGGGAGAAGGAACAGGAGGAGGAGAAGGAACTGGAGGGGGAGAAGGAGCAGGAGGAGCAGAAGTATCAGGAGGAGGAGAAGGAGGAGGAGCGGGAGGAGAAGGAGAAGGAGCTGGAGGTGGAGAAAGAGCAGGAGGAGGAGCAGAAGGAGCAGGAGGTGGAGATGGAGGAGTACGTGGAGAAGGAGCAGGAGGAGGAGAAGGAGAAGTAGCCGCATGTGTAGGTGGAGCCGGAGGTGGAGAAGAAGCAGGAGGTGCAGAAGGAGCAGGTTGTGGAGAACGAGCTGGAGGAGGAGAACGAGCTGGAGGAGGAGATGGATCAGGAGGGGGAGAAGGAGCAGGAGGAGGAGAACGAGCAGTAGGAGGAGAAGGAGCAGGAGCAGGAGAAGGAGGAGGAAAAGGAGCATAAGGTGTAGAAGGAGCAGGAGGTGGAGCAGGAGGAGGAGGAGGAGGAGGAGAAGGTGCAGGAGGAGGAGAAGGAGCAGGAGGACGAGATGGAGCCGGAGGAGGAGATGGAGCAGGAGGTGGAGAAGGAGCAGGAGCAGGAGAAGGAGCAGGAGGAGGAGAAGGTGCAGGAGGAGGACAAGGAGCAGGAGGAGGAGAAGGAGCAGGAGGGGGAGATGGAGCAGGAGGAGGAGAAGGTGCAGCAGTAGGAGGGGTAAAAGGAGATGGAGCGCAAGTGGAAAAGGAGCAGGAGATGGAGAGGGAGCAGGAGGTGGAGAAGGAGCAGGAGGTGGAGAAGAAACAGGGGATGGGAAGGAACAGGAGCTGGAGAAGGAGCAGGAGGAGGAGACGGAGCAGGAGGAGGAGGCGCAGAAGGAGCAGGAATTGGAGAAAGAGCAGTTCTCGGAGAAGGAGCAGGAATTGGAGAATGAGCAGGAGATGGTGAAGGAGAAGGAGGAGCTGATGGAGCAGGAGGTGGAGAAGGAGCAGGAAGTGGAGAAGGAGCAGGAGGAGGAGAAAGAGCAGGAGGATGAGAACGAGCTGGATTGGGAGAAGGAGCAGGATGACGAGAAGGAGCCGGAGGAGGAGATGGAGCAGGAGGTGGAGAAGGAGCAGGAGGTGGAGAAGGAGCAGGAGCAGGAGAAGGAGCAGTAGGAGGAGAAGGAGCAGGAGGAGGAGAAGGAGCAGTAAGTGGAGAATGAGAGGGAGATGGAGAAGGAGGAGGAGGAGGAGAAGGTGCAGGACGAGGACAAGGAGCAGGAGGAGGAGAAGGAGCAGGAGGGGGAGAAGGAGCAGGAGGAGGAGAAGGTGCAGCAGTAGGAGGGGTAAAAGGAGATGGAGCGCAAGGGGAAAAGGAGCAGGAGATGGAGAGGGAGCAGGAGGTGGAGAAGGAGCAGGAGGTGGAGAAGAAACAGGGGATGGAGAAGGAACAGGAGCTGGAGAAGGAGCAGGAGGAGGAGACGGAGCAGGAGGAGGAGGCGCAGAATGAGCAGGAATTGGAGAAAGAGCAGTTCTCGGAGAAGGAGCAGGAATTGGAGAATGAGCAGGAGATGGTGAAGGAGAAGGAGGAGCTGATGGAGCAGGAGGTGGAGAAGGAGCAGGACGGGGAGAAGGAACAGGAGGAGGAGAAGGAACTGGAGGGGGAGAAGGAAAAGGAGGTGGAGAAGTAGCAGGAAGTGGAGAACGAGCTGGAGGAGGAGAACGAGCTGGAGGAGGAGAAGGAGCAGGAGGAGGAGAAGGAGGAGAAGGAGCAGGAGGTGGAGAAGGAGCAGGAGGTGGAGAAGGTGCAGGAGGTGGAGAAGGAGCAGGAGGAGGAGGAGGAGGAGGAGGAGGAGAAGGAGCCGGAGGAGGAGAAGGAGCATGAGGAGGAGAAGGAGCAGTAGGAGCAGAAGGTGGAGATGGAGCAGGAAGCGGAGAAGTAGCAGGAGGAGGAGAAGGAAAATGAGACTGAGTTGGAGAAGGAAAAGGAGGTGGTGAAGGAGCAGGAAGTGGAGAACGAGCTGGAGGAGGAGAACGAGCTGGAGGAGGAGAAGGAGCAGGAGGAGGAGAAGGAGCAGGAGGAGGAGAAGGAGCAGGAGGAGGAGGAGGAGGAGGAGGAGGAGAAGGAGCCGGAGGAGGAGAAGGAGCATGAGGAGGAGAAGGAGCAGTAGGAGCAGAAGGTGGAGATGGAGCAGGAAGCGGAAAAGTCGCAGGAGGAGGAGAAGGAAAAGGAGACTGAGTTGGAGAAGGAAAAGGAGGTGGTGAAGGAGCAGGAAGTGGAGAACGAGCTGGAGGAGGAGAACGAGCTGGAGGAGGAGAAGGAGCAGGAGAAGGAGAAGGAGCAGGAGGAGGAGAAGGAGCAGGAGGTGGAGAAGGAGCAGGAGGTGGAGAATGATCAGGAGGTGGAGAAGGAGCAGGAGGAGGAGGAGGAGCAGAAGAAGAAGGAGCAGGCCGTGGAGAAAGAGCTGGAGGTGGAGAACGAGCTGGAGGAGGAGAAGGAGCAGGAGGAGGGGAATGAGCAGGAGGAGGTAAAGGAGCAGGAGGTGGAGAAGGAGCAGGAGGAGGTTGGGGAGCAGAAGTAGAAGGAGCAGGCGGTGGAGAAGGAGCAGGAATTGGAGAACGAGCTGGAGGAGGAGAAGGAGCAGGAGGAGGAGAAGGAGCAGGAGGTGGAGAAGGAGCAGGAGGTGGAGAAGGAGCAGGAGGTGCAGAAGGAGCAGGAGCAGGAGAAGGAGCAGGAGGAGGAGAAGGAGCCGGAGGAGGAGAAGGAGCAGGCGGTGGAGAAGGAGCAGGAGGTGGAGAAGGAGCAGGAAGTGGAGAAGGAGCAAGAGCAGGAGGGGGAGTAGAAGGAGAAGGAGCAGAAGGTGGAAAAGGAGCAGGAGGAGGGGAGGGAGCAGGAGGTGGAGATGGAGCAGGAGGTGTACAAAGAGCAGGTTGTGGAGAGCGAGCTGGAGGAGGAGAACGAACTGGAGGAGGAGAAGGAGCAGGAGGAGAAGGTGGAGCAGAAGGAGATGGAGCAGGCGGTGGAGAAGGTGCAGGAGGAGGAGATGGAGCAGGAGGAGGAGAAGGAGCAGGAGGAGGAGAAGCGGCAGGAGGAGGAAAATGAGCAGGAGGAGGAGAAGGAGCAGGAGGAGGAGAAGGAGCAGGAGGTGGAGAAGGAGCAGAAGGTGGAGTCGGAGCAGGAGCTGCAGAAGGAGCAGGAGCAGGAGAAGGAGGAGGAGGAGGAGAAGGAGCCGGAGGAGGAGAAGGAGCAGGAGGAGGAGAAGGAACAGGAGGTGGAGAAGGAGCAGAAGGTGGAGAAGGAGCAGGAGGAGGAGGAGGAGCAGAAAGAGAAGGAGCAGGAGGTGGAGAAGGAGTAGGAGGAAGAAAAGGAGCAGGAGGAGGGGAAGGAGTAGGAGGAGGAGAAGGAGCCGGAGGAGGAGAAGGAGCAGGAGGAGGAGAAGGAGCAGAAGGAGCAGGAGGTGGAGATGGAGCAGGAAGTGGAGAAGTAGCAGGAGGAGGAGAAGGAGCCTGAGTTGTAGATGGAAATGGAGGTGGAGAAGGAGCAGGAAGTGGAGAAGGAGCAGGAGGACGAGAAGGAGCCGGAGGAGGAGATGGAGCAGGAGTTGGAGAAGGAGCAGGAGGTGGAGAAGGAGCAGGAGGTGGAGAAGGAGCAGGAGGTGGAGAATGAGCAGGAGGTGGAGTCGGAGCAGGAGCTCCAGAAGGAGCAGGAGCAGGAGAAGGAGGAGCAGGAGGAGAAGGAGCCGGATGAGGAGAAGGAGCAGGAGGAGCCGGAGGAGGAGAAGGAGCAGGAGGAGGAGAAGGAGCAGAAGGAGCAGGAGGTGGAGATGGAGCAGGAAGTGGAGAAGTAGCAGGAGGAGGAGAAGGAGCCTGAGTTGTAGATGGAAATGGAGGTGGAGAAGGAGCAGGAAGTGGAGAAGGAGCAGGAGGACGAGAAGGAGCCGGAGGAGGAGATGGAGCAGGAGTTGGAGAAGGAGCAGGAGGTGGAGAAGGAGCAGGACGTGGAGAAGGAGCAGGAGGTGGAGAATGAGCAGGAGGTGGAGTCGGAGCAGGAGCTCCAGAAGGAGCAGGAGCAGGAGAAGGAGTAGGAGGAGGAGAAGGAGCCGGAGGAGGAGAAGGAGCAGGAGGAGCCTGAGTTGGAGAAGGAAAAGGAGGTGGAGAAGCAGCAGGAAGTGGAGAACGAGCTGGAGGAGGAGAAGGAGCAGGAGGAGGAGAAGGAGCAGGAGGTGGAGAAGGTGCAGGAGGTGGAGAAGGAGCAGTAGGAGGAGGAGGAGCAGAAAGAGAAGGAGCAGGAGGTGGAGAAGGAGCAGGGGGAGGAAAAGGAGCAGGAGGAGGGGAAGAAGTAGGGGGAGGAGAAGGAGCCGGAGGAGGAGAAGGAGCAGGAGGACGAGAAGGAGCAGAAGGAGCAGGAGGTGGAGATGGAGCAGGACGTGGGGAAGTAGCAGGAGGAGGAGAAGGAGAAGGAGCCTGAGTTGTCGATGGAAAAGGAGGTGGAGAAGGAGCAGGAAGTGGAGAAGGAGCAGGAGGAGGAGAAGGGGCAGGAGGAGGAGAAGGAGCAGGTGGAGGAGAAGGAGCAGGTAGTGGAGAATGAACTGGAGGTGGAGAAGGAGGAGGAGGAGGAGAAGGTGCAGGAGGAGGACAAGGAGCAGGAGGCGGAGAAGGAGCAGGAGGAGGAAAAGGAGCAGGAGGAGGAGAAGGAGCAGGGGGTGGAGAAGGAGCAGAAGGTGGAGTCGGAGCAGGAGCTGCAGAAGGAGCAGGAGCAGGAGAAGGAGGAGGAGGAGGAGAAGGAGCCGAAGGAGGAGAAGGAGCAGGAGGAGCAGGAGGTGGAGAAGGATCAGGAGGTGGAGAAGGAACAGGAGGAGGAGAAGGAGCAGGAGGATGAGAACGAGCAGGATTAGGAGAAGGAGCAGGAGGACGAGATGGAGCCGGAGGAGGAGATGGAGCAGGAGGAGGAGAAGGAGCAGGGGCAGGAGAAGGAGCAGGTGGAGGAGAAGGAGCAGGAGTAGGAGATGGATCAGGTTGTGGAGGACGAGCTGGAGTTGGAGAACGAGCTGGAGGAGGAGAAGGAGCAGGAGGATGGGAATGAGCAGGAGGAGGTGAAGGAGCAGGAGGTGGAGAAGGAGCAGGAGGAGGTTGGGGAGCAGAAGTAGAAGGAGCAGGAGGTGGAGAAGGAGCAGGAAGTGGAGAACGAGCTGGAGGAGGAGAAGGAGCAGGAGGAGGAGAAGGAGCAGGAGGAGGAGAAGGAGCAGGAGGTGGAGAAGGAGCAGGAGGTGGAGAAGGAGCAGGAGGTGCAGAAGGAGCAGGAGCAGGAGAAGGAGCAGGAGGTGTAGAAGGAGCAGGTTGTGGAGGACGAGCTGGAGGTGGAGAACGAGCTGGAGGAGGAGAAGGAGCAGGAGGAGGGGAATGAGCAGGAGGAGGTGAAGGAGCAGGAGGTGGAGAAGGAGCAGGAGGAGGTTGGGGAGCAGAAGTAGAAGGAGCAGGCGTTGGAGAAGGTGCAGGACGTGGAGAACGAGCTGCAGGAGGAGAAGGAGCAAGAGGAGGAGAAGGAGCAGGAGGATGAGAAGGAGCAGGAGGTGGAGAAGGAGCAGGAGGTGGAGAAGGAGCAGGAGGTGCAGAAGGAGCAGGAGCAGGAGAAGGAGCAGGAGGAGGAGAAGGAGCCGGAGGAGGAGAAGGAGCAGGCGGTGGAGAAGGAGCAGGAGGTGGAGAAGGAGCAGGAAGTGGAGAAGGAGCAGGAGCAGCAGGGGGAGCAGAAGGAGAAGGAGCAGAATGTGGAAAAGGAGCAGGAGGAGGGGAGGGAGCAGGAGGTGGAGATGGAGCAGGAGGTGTAGAAAGAGCAGGTTGTGGAGAGCGAGTGGAGGAGGAGAACGAACTGGAGGAGGAGAAGGAGCAGGAGGAGGAGGTGGAGCAGAAGGAGAAGGAGCAGGCGGTGGAGAAGGTGCAGGAGGTGGAGATGGAGCAGGAGGAGGAGAAGTAGCAGGAGGAGGAGAAGCGGCAGGAGGATGAAAATGAGCAGGAGGAGGAGAAGGAGCTGGAGGAGGAGAAGGAGCAGGAGGAGGAAAAGGAGCAGGAGGAGGAGAAGGAGCAGGAGGTGGAGAAGGAGCAGAAGGTGGAGTCGGAGCAGGAGGTGCAGAAGGAGCAGGAGCAGGAGAAGGAGGAGGAGGAGGAGATGGAGCCGGAGGAGGAGAAGGAGCAGGAGGAGGAGAAGGAACAGGAGGTGGAGAAGGAGCAGGAGGTGGAGAAGGAGCAGGAGGTGGAGAAGGAGCAGGAGGAGGAGGAGGAGCAGAAAGAGAAGGAGCAGGAGGTGGAGAAGGAGCAGAAAAAGAAGGAGCAGGACGTGGAGAAGGACGAGGAGGAGGAAAACGAGCAGGTGGAGGGAAAGGAGAAGTAGGTGGAGATGGAGCAGAAGCAGGAGTAGGAGCAGTAGGAGGATAACGAGGAGGAGGAGGAGAAGGAGCAGGAGCAGGAGAAGGAGGAAGAAAAGGAGCATAAGGTGTAGAAGGAGCAGGAGGTGGAGCAGGAGGAGGAGGAGGAGGAGAAGGTGCAGGAGGAGGAGAAGGAGCAGGAGGAGGAGAAGGAGCAGGACGGGGAGAAGGAGCAGGAGGGGGAGATGGAGCAGGAGGGGGAGAAGGAGCAGGAGGGGGAGAAGGAGCAGGAGGGATAGAAGGAGCAGGAGGGGGAGAAGGAGCAGGAGGGGGAGAAGGTTCAGGAGGGGGAGAAGGAGCAGGAGGGGGAGAAGGAGAAGGAGTAGGATGAAGAAAAGGAGCAGGAGGAGGGGAAGGAGTAGGAGGAGGAGAAGGAGCCGGAGGAGGAGAAGGAGCAGGAGGAGCAGAAGGAGAAGGAACAGGAGGTGGAGAAGGAGCAGGAGGAAGAAAAGGAGCAGGAGGAGGGGAAGGAGCAGGAGGAGGAGAAGGAGGAGGAGGAGGAGAAGGAGCAGAAGGTGCAGGAGGTGGAGAAGGAGCAGGAAGTGGAGAAGGAGCAGGAGGTGGAGAAGGAACAGGGGATGGAGAAGGAACAGGAGCTGGAGAAGGAGCAGGAGGAGGAGACGGAGCAGGAGGAGGAGGCGCAGAAGGAGCAGGAATTGGAGAAAGAGCAGCTCTCGGAGAAGGAGCAGGAATTGGAGAATGAGCAGGAGATGGTGAAGGAGAAGGAGGAGCTGATGGAGCAGGAGGTGGAGAAGGAGCAGGACGGGGAGAAATAGCAGGTTGAGGAGAAGGAGCCTGAGCTGCAGATGGAAAAGGACATGGAGAAGGAGCAGGAAGTGGAGAAGGAGCAGGAGGAGGAGAAGGAGCAGGAGGATGCGAACGAGCAGGATTAGGAGAAGGAGCAGGACGACGAGAAGGAGCCGGAGGAGGAGATGGAACAGGAGGTGGAGAAGGAGCAGGAGGTGGAGAAGGAGCAGGAGTGGGAGAAGGAGCAGGAGTAGGAGGGGTAGCAGGAGATGGAGCGGAATGGGTAAAAGGAGCAGGAGATGGAGAGGGAGCAGGAGGTGGAGAAGGAGCAGGGCGTGGAGAATGAGCTGGACGTGGAGAAGGAGCCGGTGGAGGAGAAGGAACAGGAGGAGGTGAAGGAGCAGGAGGAGGAGAAGCAGCCGGAGGTGGAGAAGGAGCAGGAGGAGGTGAAGGAGCCGGTGGAGGAGAAGGAGCAGTAGGAGGAGAAGGAGGAGGAGGTGGAGAAGGAGCAGGAGGAGGAGATGGAGCTGGAGGTGGAGGAGGAGCAGAAGTAGGAGGGGTAGCAGGAGATGGAGCGGATGGGCGATAAGTAGCAGGAGATGGAGAGGGAGCAGGAGATGCAGAAGGAGCAGGAGAAGGAGGAGGAGGAGGAGAAGGAGCCGGAGGAGGAGAAGGAACAGGAGGAGGTGAAGGAGCAGGAGGTGGAGAAGGAGCAGGAGAAGGAGAAGGAGCAGGAGGGGGAGAAGGAGCAGAAGTAGGAGCGGTAGCCAGAGATGGAGCGGAAGCGGGAAAAGTAGCAGGAGATGGAGAGGGAGCAGGAGGTTGAGAAGCAGCAGGACGTGGAGAAGGAGCAGGACGTGGAGAAGGAGCAGTATGGGGAGAGGGAGCAGGAGGTGGAGAAGGAGCAGGGGGTGGAGAAGGAGCAGGAGGAGACCAAGTAGCAGGAGGAGGAGGAGCAGAAGGAGCAGGAATTGGAGAAAGAGCAGTTGGAGGAGAAGGAGCAGGAATTGGAGAATGAGCAGGAGATGGAGAAGGAGAAGGAGGAGGTGATGGAGCAGGAGGTGGAGAAGGAGCAAGAGGGTGAAAAGGAACTGGAGGGGGTGAATTAACTGGAGGGGGAGAAGGAGCAGGAGGAGGAGTGGTTGCAGAAGGAAAAGGAGCAGGAGGTGGAAAAGGAGCAGGAGGAGGGAAGGAGCCTGGAGGAGGAGAAGGAGGAGGAGGTGGAGAAGGAGCAGGAGGTGGAGAAGGAGCAGGTCGGGGAGAAGTAGCAGGAATAGGAGGGGTAGAAGTCGATGGAGCGGAAGCGGGAAAAGTAGCAGGAGATGGAGAGGGAGCAGGAGGTTGAGAAGCAGCAGGACGTGTAGAAGGAGCAGGACGTGGAGAAGGAGCAGGGGGTGGAGAAGGAACAGGAACTTGAGAAGGAGCAGGGGGAGGACAAGTAGCAGGAGGAGCAGGAGCAGAAGGAGCAGGAATTGGAGAAAGAGCAGTTGGAGGAGAAGGAGCAGGAATTGGAGAATGAGCAGGAGATGGAGAAGGAGAAGGAGGAGGTGATGGAGCAGGAGGTGGAGAAGGAGCAGGAGGGTGAGAAGGAACTGGAGGGGTGAATTAACTGGAGGGGGAGAAGGAGCAGGAGGAGGAGGGGTTGCAGAAGGAAAAGGAGCAGGATGTGGAAAAGGAGCAGGAGGAGGGGAAGGAGCCTGGAGGAGGAGAAGGAGGAGGAGGTGGAGAAGGAGCAGGAGGTGGAGAAGTAGCAGGAGTAGGAGGGGTAGAAGTAGATGGAGCGGAAGCGGGAAAAGGAGCAGGAGATGGAGAGGGAGCAGGAGATGCAGAAGGAGCAGGATGCAGGAGAAGGAGGAGGAGGAGGAGATGGAGGAGGAGATGGAGTCGGAGGAGGAGAAGGAGCAGGAGGAGGAGAAGGAGCAGAAGGAGCAGGAGGTGGAAAAGGAGCCGGTGGAGCAGAAGGAACAGGAGGAGATGAAGGAGCAGGAGGAGGAGAAGCAGCCGGAGGTGGAGAAGGAGCAGGAGGAGGTGAAGGTGCAGGAGGTGGAGAAGGAGCAGGAGCAGGAGAAGGAGCTGGAGGTGAAGAAGTATCCGGAGGTGGAGAAGGTGGAGGAGGAGGAGAAGGTGCATGAGGAGGAGAAGGTGCAGGAGGGGTAGAAGGAGCAGAAGTAGGAGCGGTAGCCGGAGATGGAGCGGAAGCGGGAAAAGTAGCAGGAGATGGAGAGGGAGCAGGAGGTTGAGAAGCAGCAGGACGTGGAGAAGGAGCAGTATGGTGAGAAGGAGCAGTATGGGGAGAAGGAGCAGGAGGGGAGAAGGAGCAGGAGTAATAGGGGTAGCAGGAGATGGAGCGGAAGCGGGAGAAGGAGCAGCAGATGCTGAGGGAGCAGGAGGTGGAGAAGGAGCAGGAGGTGGAGAAGGAACAGGAGCTTGAGAAGGAGCAGGAGGAGGACAAGTAGCAGGAGGAGCAGGAGCAGAAGGAGCAGGAATGGGAGAAAGAGCAGTTGGAGGAGAAGGAGCAGGAATTGGAGTATGAGCAGGAGATGGAGAAGGAGGAGGTGATGGAGCAGGAGGTGGAGAAGGAGCAGGAGGGTGTGAAGGAACTGGAGGGGGTGAAATAACTGGAGGGGGAGAAGGAGCAGGAGGAGGGGAAGGAGCCTGGAGGAGGAGAAGGAGGAGGAGGTGGAGATGGAGCAGGAGTTGGAGGGGTAGAAGGAGATGGAGCGGAAGCTGGAAAAGGAGCAGGAGATGGAGAGGGAGCAGGAGGTGGAGAAGCAGCAGGGCGTGGAGATAGAGCTGGAGGAGGAGAACGAGCTGGAGGAGGAGAAGGAGCAGGAAGGGGAGAAGGAGCAGGAAGTGGAGAAGGACCAGGAGGAGGAGGGTGAGCAGAAGGAGACGGAGCAGGAGGTGGAAAAGGAGCAGGAGGAGGGAAGGGAGCAGGAGGTGGAGAAGGAGCAGGAGGTGGAGAAAGAGCAGGAGGAGGAGCAGAAGGAGCAGGAGGTGGAGATGGAGCAGGACGTGGAGAAGGAGCAGGAGGAGGAGAAGGAGCAGGAGGAGGAGAAGGAGCTGAAGGAGGAGAAGCAGCAGCAGGAGGAAAAGGAGCAGAAGGAGGAGAAGGAGCAGGAGGTGGAGAAGGAGCAGGGGGTGGAGAAGGAACAGGAGGTGCAGAAAGAGCAGGAGCAGGAGAAGGAGGAGGAGGAGCAGAAGGAGTCGGAGGAGGAGAAGGAGCAGGAGGAGAAGACGAAGAAGAAGGAGCAGGAGGTGGAGATGGAGCCGGTGGAGGAGAAGGAACAGGAGGAGGTGAAGGAGCTGGAGGAGGAGAAGGAGCAGGAGGTGGAGAACTAGCAGGAGTTGGAGAAGGAGGAGGAGAAGGTGCAGGAGGAGGAGAAGGAGCAGGAGGAGGGGAAGGAGCAGGAGTAGGAGGGGTTGCAGGAGATGGAGCGGGAGGTGGAGAAGCAGCAGGACGTGGAGAAAAAGCTGGAGGAGGAGAACGAGCTGGAGGAGGAGAAGGAGCAGGAGCGGGAGAAGGAGCAGGAGGAGGAGAAGGCGCAGGAGGAGGAAAAGGAGCAGGAGGAGGAGAAGGAGCAGGAGGTGGAGAAGGAGCAGGAGCAGGAGAAGGAGCAGGAGGAGGAGACGGAGCTGGAGGAGGAGAAGGAGCAGGAGGAGGAGAAGGAGCAGAAGGAGCAGGAGGTGGAGATGGAGCAGGACGTGGCGAAGTAGCACGAGGAGATAAAGGAGATGGAGACTGAGTTGGAGAAGGGGCCGGTGTTTGGAGAAGGAGCAGGTAGTGGAGAATGAGCTGGAGGAGGAGAACGAGCTGGAGGAGGAGATGGAGCAGGAGGAGGAGAAGGAGCAGGAGGAGGAGAACGAGCAGGAGGTAGAGAAGGGGCAGGATGTGGAGAAGGAGCAGGAGGAGGAGGAGGAGCAGAAGGAGAAGGAGCAGGCGGTGGAGAAGGACTGGGAGGAGGAAAACGAGCAGGAGGAGGGAAAGGAGCAGGAGGTGGAGAAGGAGCAGAAGGTGGAGAAGGAGCAGGAGCAGTAGCAGGAGTAGGAGCAGGAGTAGGAGATGGAGAAGTAGGAGGAGGAGGAGGAGGAGGAGGAGAAGGTGCAGGAGGAGAAGGAGCAGGAGTAGGAGGTGTCGCAGGAGATGGAGCGGAAGGGGTAAAAGGAGCAGGAGATGGAGAGGGAGCAGGAGGTGGAGAAGGAGCAGGACGTGGAGAATGAGCTGGACGTGGAGAAGGAGCAGGAGGGTGAGAAGGAGCAGGAGTGGGAGAAGGAGCAGGAGGGGGAGAAGGAGCAGGAGGGGGAGAAGGAGCAGGAGAAGGAGGGGTAGCAGGAGATGGAGCGGAATGGGTAAAAGGAGCAGGAATTGGAGAGGGAGCAGGAGGTGGAGAAGGAGCAGGACATGGAGAATGAGCTGGACGTGGAGAAGGAGCAGGAGGGGGTGAAGGAGCAGGAGTGGGAGAAGGAGCAGGAGTGGGAGAAGGAGCAGGAGGAGGAGAAGGAGCAGGAGAAGGAGGGGTAGCAGGAGATGGAGCGGAATGGGTAAAAGGAGCAGGAATTGGAGAGGGAGCAGGAGGTGGAGAAGGAGCAGGACTTGGAGAATGAGCTGGACGTGGAGAAGGAGCAGGAGGGGGTGAAGGAGCAGGAGTGGGAGAAGGAGCAGGAGTGGGAGAAGGAGCAGGAGGAGGAGAAGGAGCAGGAGTGGGAGAAGGAGCAGGAGGGAGAGAAGGAGCAGGAGTAGGAAAAGGAGCAGGAGGTGGAGGAGGAGGAGAAGGAGAAGGAGCAGGCAGTGGATAAGGACTAGGAGGAGGAGGTGGAGCATAACGAGATGGAGCAGGCGTTGGAGAAGGAGCAGGATGAGGAGAATGAGCTGGACGTGGAGAAGGAGCAGGAGGGTGAGAAGGAGCAGGAGTGGGAGAAGGAGCAGGAGGGGGAGAAGGAGCAGGAGAAGGAGGGGTAGCAGGAGATGGAGCGGAATGGGTAAAAGGAGCAGGAATTGGAGAGGGAGCAGGAGGTGGAGAAGGAGCAGGACTTGGAGAATGAGCTGGACGTGGAGAAGGAGCAGGAGGGGGTGAAGGAGCAGGAGTGGGAGAAGGAGCAGGAGTGGGAGAAGGAGCAGGAGGAGGAGAAGGAGCAGGAATGGGAGAAGGAGCATGAGGAGGAGAAGGAGCAGGAGGGAGAGAAGGAGCAGGAGTAGGAGGGGTAGCAGGAGATGGAGAGAAAGGGGGGAAGGAGCATGAGATGGAGAGGGAGCAAGAGGTTGAGAAGGAGCAGGAGGTGGAGAAGGAGCAGAAGGAGCAGGAGGTGAAAATGGAGCCGGTGGAGGAGAAGGAACAGGAGGACGTGAAGGAGCAGGAGGAGGAGAAGCAGCCGGAGGTGGAGAAGGAGCAGGAGGAGGTGAAGGAGCAGGAGGGGGAGAAGGAGCAGAAGTAGAAGGGGTAGCAGGAGATGGAGCGGATGGGGGAAAGGTAGCAGGAGATGGAGAGGGAGCAGGAGATGCAGAAGGAGCAGGAGCAGGAGAAGGAGGAGGAGGAGGAGGAGAAGGAGCCGGAGGAGGAGAAGGAGCAGGAGGAGGAGAAGGAGCAGAAGGAGCAGGAGGTGGAAAAGGAGCCGGTGGAGGAGAAGGAACAGGAGGAGGTGAAGGAGCAGGAGGAGGAGAAGCAGCCGGAGGTGGAGAAGGAGCAGCAGGAGGTGAAGGAGCAGGAGGTGGAGAAGGAGCAGGAGGCGGAGAAGGAGCTCGAGGTGAAGAAGTAGCCGGAGGTGGAGAAGGAGGAGGAGGAGGAGAAGGTGCAGGAGGAGGAGAAGGAGCAGGAGGAGGAGAAGGAGCAGGAGGGGGAGAAGGAGCAGAAGTCGGAGCGGTAGCCGGAGATGGAGCGGAAGGGGAAAAGTCGCAGGAGATGGAGAGGGAGCAGGAGGTTGAGAAGCAGCAGGACGTGGAGAATGAGCAGGACGTGGAGAAGGAGCAGTATGGGGAGAAGGAGCAGGAGGGGGAGAAGAAGCAGGAGGGGAGAAGGAGCAGTAGTAAGTGGGGTAGCAGGGGGTGGAGCGGAAGGGGGAGAAGGAGCAGGAGATGGAGAAGGAACAGGAGATGGAAAAGGAACAGGAGCTTGAGAAGGAACAGGAGGAGGACAAGTTGCAGGAGGAGGAGAAGCAGTAGGAGCAGGAATTGGAGAAAGAGCAGTTGGAGGAGAAGGAGCAGGAATTGGAGAATGAGCAGGAGATGGAGAAGGAGAAGGAGGAGGTGATGGAGCAGGTGGTGGAGAAGGAGCAGGAGGGTGAGAAGGAACTGGAGGGGGTGAATTAACTGGAGGGGGTGAAGGAGCAAGAGGAGCAGGGGGTGCAGATGGAAAAGGAGCACGAGGTGGAAAAGGAGCAGGAGGAGGGGAAGGAGCCTGGAGGAGGAGAAGGAGGAGGAGGTGGAGAAGGACCAGGAGGTGGAGAAGGAGCATGAGGTGCAGAAGTAGCAGGAGCAGGAGAAGGAGCAGGAGGAGGTGAAGGAGCCGGAGGAGGAGACGGAGCAGGAGGAAGAAAAGGAGCAGAAGGAGCAGGAGGTGGTGATGGAGCAGGACGTGGTGAAGTAGCAGGAGGAGGATAAGGAGAAGGAGCCTGAGTTGGAGAAGGAGCCGGAGGTGGAGGAGGAGCAGGAAGTGGTGAACGAGGTGGAGGAGGAAAACGAGCTGGGGAAGGAGAAGGAGCAGGAGGAGGAGAAGGAGCAGGAAGAGGAGAAGGAGCAGAAGGTGGAGCAGGAGCAGGAGGAGGAGAAGGAGCAGGATGTGTCGATGGAGCAGGAGGTGGACAAGGAGCAGGAGGAGGAGGAGGAGCAGGAGCAGGAGAAGGAGCAGGAGGAGCAGAACGAGCAGGAGGAGAAGGAGCAGGATGAGGTGAACGAGCAGAAGGAAGTGAAGGAGCAGGAGGAGGAAAAGGAGCAGGAGGAGGAGGAGGAGGAGAAGGAGAAGGAGCAGGCAGTGGATAAGGACTAGGAGGAGGAGGTGGAGCATAATGAGATGGAGCAGGCGTTGGAGAAGGAGCAGGATGAGGAGAAGGAGCAGGAGGAGGAGACGGAGCAGGACGTGGAGAATGAGCTGGACGTGGAGAAGGAGCAGGAGGGTGAGAAGGAGCAGGAGTGGGAGAAGGAGCAGGAGGGGGAGAAGGAGCAGGAGGGGGAGAAGGAGCAGGAGAAGGAGGGGTAGCAGGAGATCGAGCGGAATGGGTAAAAGGAGCAGGAATTGGAGAGGGAGCAGGAGGTGGAGAAGGAGCAGGACTTGGAGAATGAGCTGGACGTGGAGAAGGAGCAGGAGGGGGTGAAGGAGCAGGAGTGGGAGAAGGAGCAGGAGGGGGAGAAGGAGCAGAAGTAGGAGCGGTAGCCAGAGATGGAGCGGAAGCGGGAAAAGTAGCAGGAGATGGAGAGGGAGCAGGAGGTTGAGAAGCAGCAGGACGTGGAGAAGGAGCAGGACGTGGAGAAGGAGCAGTATGGGGAGAGAGAGCAGGAGGTGGAGAAGGAGCAGGGGGTGGAGAAGGAACAGGAGATGGAAAAGGAACAGGAGCTTGAGAAGGAGCAGGAGGAGGACAAGTAGCAGGAGGAGGAGGAGCAGAAGGAGCAGGAATTGGAGAAAGAGCAGTTGGAGGAGAAGGAGCAGGAATTGGAGAATGAGCAGGAGATGGAGAAGGAGAAGGAGGAGGTGATGGAGCAGGAGGTGGAGAAGGAGCAGGAGGGTGAGAAGGAACTGGAGGGGGTGAATTAACTGGAGGGGGAGAAGGAGCAGGAGGAGGAGTGGTTGCAGAAGGAAAAGGAGCAGGAGGTGGAAAAGGAGCAGGAGGAGGGAAGGAGCCTGGAGGAGGAGAAGGAGGAGGAGGTGGAGAAGGAGCAGGAGGTGGAGAAGGAGCAGGTCGGGGAGAAGTAGCAGGAGTAGGAGGGGTAGAAGTAGATGGAGCGGAAGCGGGAAAAGGAGCAGGAGATGGAGAGGGAGCAGGAGGTTGAGAAGCAGAAGGACGTGTAGAAGGAGCAGGACGTGGAGAAGGAGCAGGGGGTGGAGAAGGAACAGGAGCTTGAGAAGGAGCAGGGGGAGGACAAGTAGCAGGAGGAGCAGGAGCAGAAGGAGCAGGAATTGGAGAAGGAGAAGGAGGAGGTGATGGAGCAGGAGGTGGAAAAGGAGCAGGAGGGTGAGAAGGAACTGGAGGGGTGAATTAACTGGAGGGGGAGAAGGAGCAGGAGGAGGAGGGGTTGCAGAAGGAAAAGGAGCAGGATGTGGAAAAGGAGCAGGAGGAGGGGAAGGAGCCTGGAGGAGGAGAAGGAGGAGGAGGTGGAGAAGGAGCAGGAGGTGGAGAAGTAGCAGGAGTAGGAGGGGTAGAAGTAGATGGAGCGGAAGCGGGAAAAGGAGCAGGAGATGGAGAGGGAGCAGGAGATGCAGAAGGAGCAGGATGCAGGAGAAGGAGGAGGAGGAGGAGATGGAGGAGGAGATGGAGTCGGAGGAGGAGAAGGAGCAGGAGGAGGAGAAGGAGCAGAAGGAGCAGGAGGTGCAAAAGGAGCCGGTGGAGCAGAAGGAACAGGAGGAGATGAAGGAGCAGGAGGAGGAGAAGCAGCCGGAGGTGGAGAAGGAGCAGGAGGAGGTGAAGGAGCAGGAGGTGGAGAAGGAGCAGGAGCAGGGGAAGGAGCTGGAGGTGAAGAAGTATCCGGAGGTGGAGAAGGTGGAGGAGGAGGAGAAGGTGCATGAGGAGGAGAAGGAGCAGGAGGAGCAGATGGAGCAGGAGGGGTAGAAGGAGCAGAAGTAGGAGCGGTAGCCGGAGATGGAGCGGAAGCGGGAAAAGTAGCAGGAGATGGAGAGGGAGCAGGAGGTTGAGAAGCAGCAGGACGTGGAGAAGGAGCAGGACGTGGAGAAGGAGCAGTATGGTGAGAAGGAACAGTATGGGGAGAAGGAGCAGTATGGTGAGAAGGAGCAGTATGGGGAGAAGGAGCAGGAGGGGAGAGGGAGCAGTAGTAAGTGGGGTAGCAGGAGATGGAGCGGAAGCGGGAGAAGGAGCAGCAGATGCTGAGGGAGCAGGAGGTGGAGAAGGAGCAGGAGGTGGAGAAGGAACAGGAGCTTGAGAAGGAGCAGGAGGAGGACAAGCAGCAGGAGGTGCAGGAGCAGAAGGAGCAGGAATGGGAGAAAGAGCAGTTGGAGGAGAAGGAGCAGGAATTGGAGTATGAGCAGGAGATGGAGAAGGAGGAGGTGATGGAGCAGGAGGTGGAGAAGGAGCAGGAGGGTGTGAAGGAACTGGAGGGGGTGAAATAACTGGAGGGGGAGAAGGAGCAGGAGGAGGGGAAGGAGCCTGGAGGAGGAGAAGGAGGAGGAGGTGGAGATGGAGCAGGAGTTGGAGAAGGAGCAGGTCGGGGAGAAGTAGCAGGAGGAGGAGGGGTAGAAGGAGATGGAGCGGAAGCTGGAAAAGGAGCAGGAGATGGAGAGGGAGCAGGAGGTGGAGAAGCAGCAGGGCGTGGAGATAGAGCTGGAGGAGGAGAACGAGCTGGAGGAGGAGAAGGAGCAGGAAGGGGAGAAGGAGCAGGAAGTGGAGAAGGACCAGGAGGAGGAGGGTGAGCAGAAGGAGACGGAGCAGGAGGTGGAAAAGGAGCAGGAGGAGGGAAGGGAGCAGGAGGTGGAGAAGGAGCAGGAGGTGGAGAAAGAGCAGGAGGAGGAGCAGAAGGAGCAGGAGGTGGAGATGGAGCAGGACGTGGAGAAGGAGCAGGAGGAGGAGAAGGAGCAGGAGGAGGAGAAGGAGCTGAAGGAGGAGAAGCAGCAGCAGGAGGAAAAGGAGCAGAAGGAGGAGAAGGAGCAGGAGGTGGAGAAGGAGCAGGGGGTGGAGAAGGAACAGGAGGTGCAGAAAGAGCAGGAGCAGGAGAAGGAGGAGGAGGAGCAGAAGGAGTCGGAGGAGGAGAAGGAGCAGGAGGAGAAGACGAAGAAGAAGGAGCAGGAGGTGGAGATGGAGCCGGTGGAGGAGAAGGAACAGGAGGAGGTGAAGGAGCTGGAGGAGGAGAAGGAGCAGGAGGTGGAGAACTAGCAGGAGTTGGAGAAGGAGGAGGAGAAGGTGCAGGAGGAGGAGAAGGAGCAGGAGGAGGGGAAGGAGCAGGAGTAGGAGGGGTTGCAGGAGATGGAGCGGGAGGTGGAGAAGCAGCAGGACGTGGAGAAAAAGCTGGAGGAGGAGAACGAGCTGGAGGAGGAGAAGGAGCAGGAGCGGGAGAAGGAGCAGGAGGAGGAGAAGGCGCAGGAGGAGGAAAAGGAGCAGGAGGAGGAGAAGGAGCAGGAGGTGGAGAAGGAGCAGGAGCAGGAGAAGGAGCAGGAGGAGGAGACGGAGCTGGAGGAGGAGAAGGAGCAGGAGGAGGAGAAGGAGCAGAAGGAGCAGGAGGTGGAGATGGAGCAGGACGTGGCGAAGTAGCACGAGGAGATAAAGGAGATGGAGACTGAGTTGGAGAAGGAGCCGGTGTTTGGAGAAGGAGCAGGTAGTGGAGAACGAGCTGGAGGAGGAGAAAGAGCTGGAGGAGGAGATGGAGCAGGAGGAGGAGAAGGAGCAGGAGGAGGAGAACGAGCAGGAGGTAGAGAAGGAGCAGGATGTGGATAAGGAGCAGGAGGAGGAGGAGGAGCAGATGGAGAAGGAGCAGGCGGTGGAGAAGGACTGGGAGGAGGAAAACGAGCAGGAGGAGGGAAAGGAGCAGGAGGTGGAGAAGGAGCAGAAGGTGGAGAAGGAGCAGGAGCAGTAGCAGGAGTAGGAGCAGGAGTAGGAGATGGAGAAGTAGGAGGAGGAGGAGGAGGAGGAGGAGAAGGTGCAGGAGGAGAAGGAGCAGGAGTAGGAGGTGTCGCAGGAGATGGAGCGGAAGGGGTAAAAGGAGCAGGAGATGGAGAGGGAGCAGGAGGTGGAGAAGGAGCAGGACGTGGAGAATGAGCTGGACGTGGAGAAGGAGCAGGAGGGTGAGAAGGAGCAGGAGTGGGAGAAGGAGCAGGAGGGGGAGAAGGAGCAGGAGGGGGAGAAGGAGCAGGAGAAGTAGGGGTAGCAGGAGATGGAGCGGAATGGGTAAAAGGAGCAGGAATTGGAGAGGGAGCAGGAGGTGGAGAAGGAGCAGGACTTGGAGAATGAGCTGGACGTGGAGAAGGAGCAGGAGGGGGTGAAGGAGCAGGAGTGGGAGAAGGAGCAGGAGGAGGAGAAGGAGCAGGAGGGAGAGAAGGAGCAGGAGTAGGAGGGGTAGCAGGAGATGGAGAGAAAGGGGGGAAGGAGCATGAGATGGAGAGGGAGCAAGAGGTTGAGAAGGAGCAGGAGGTGGAGAAGGAGCAGAAGGAGCAGGAGGTGAAAATGGAGCCGGTGGAGGAGAAGGAACAGGAGGACGTGAAGGAGCAGGAGGAGGAGAAGCAGCCGGAGGTGGAGAAGGAGCAGGAGGAGGTGAAGGAGCAGGAGGGGGAGAAGGAGCAGAAGTAGGAGGGGTAGCAGGAGATGGAGCGGATGGGGGAAAGGTAGCAGGAGATGGAGAGGGAGCAGGAGATGCAGAAGGAGCAGGAGCAGGAGAAGGAGGAGGAGGAGGAGAAGGAGCCGGAGGAGGAGAAGGAGCAGGAGGAGGAGAAGGAGCAGAAGGAGCAGGAGGTGGAAAAGGAGCCGGTGGAGGAGAAGGAACAGGAGGAGGTGAAGGAGCAGGAGGAGGAGAAGCAGCCGGAGGTGGAGAAGGAGCAGCAGGAGGTGAAGGAGCAGGAGGTGGAGAAGGAGCAGGAGGCGGAGAAGGAGCTCGAGGTGAAGAAGTAGCCGGAGGTGGAGAAGGAGGAGGAGGAGGAGAAGGTGCAGGAGGAGGAGAAGGAGCAGGAGGAGGAGAAGGAGCAGGAGGGGGAGAAGGAGCAGAAGTCGGAGCGGTAGCCGGAGATGGAGCGGAAGGGGGAAAAGTCGCAGGAGATGGAGAGGGAGCAGGAGGTTGAGAAGCAGCAGGACGTGGAGAATGAGCAGGAAGTGGAGAAGGAGCAGTATGGGGAGAAGGAGCAGGAGGGGGAGAAGAAGCAGGAGGGGAGAAGGAGCAGTAGTAAGTGGGGTAGCAGGGGGTGGAGCGGAAGGGGGAGAAGGAGCAGGAGATGGAGAAGGAACAGGAGATGGAAAAGGAACAGGAGCTTGAGAAGGAACAGGAGGAGGACAAGTTGCAGGAGGAGGAGGAGCAGTAGGAGCAGGAATTGGAGAAAGAGCAGTTGGAGGAGAAGGAGCAGGAATTGGAGAATGAGCAGGAGATGGAGAAGGAGAAGGAGGAGGTGATGGAGCAGGTGGTGGAGAAGGAGCAGGAGGGTGAGAAGGAACTGGAGGGGGTGAATTAACTGGAGGGGGTGAAGGAGCAAGAGGAGGAGGGGGTGCAGATGGAAAAGGAGCACGAGGAGGAAAAGGAGCAGTAGGAGGGGAAGGAGCCTGGAGGAGGAGAAGGAGGAGGAGGTGGAGAAGGACCAGGAGGTGGAGAAGGAGCATGAGGTGCAGAAGTAGCAGGAGCAGGAGAAGGAGCAGGAGGAGGTGAAGGAGCCGGAGGAGGAGACGGAGCAGGAGGAAGAAAAGGAGCAGAAGGAGCAGGAGGTGGTGATGGAGCAGGACGTGGTGAAGTAGCAGGAGGAGGATAAGGAGAAGGAGCCTGAGTTGGAGAAGGAGCCGGAGGTGGAGGAGGAGCAGGAAGTGGAGAACGAGGTGGAGGAGGAAAACGAGCTGGGGAAGGAGAAGGAGCAGGAGGAGGAGAAGGAGCAGGAAGAGGAGAAGGAGCAGAAGGTGGAGCAGGAGCAGGAGGAGGAGAAGGAGCAGGATGTGTCGATGGAGCAGGAGGTGGACAAGGAGCAGGAGGAGGAGGAGGAGCAGGAGCAGGAGAAGGAGCAGGAGCAGGAGAAGGAGGAGGAGCATGAGAAGGAGCAGGAGGAGCAGAACGAGCAGGAGGAGAAGGAGCAGGATGAGGTGAACGAGCAGAAGGAAGTGAAGGAGCAGGAGGAGGAAAAGGAGCAGGAGGAGGAGGAGGAGGAGAAGGAGAAGGAGCAGGCAGTGGATAAGGACTAGGAGGAGGAGGTGGAGCATAATGAGATGGAGCAGGCGTTGGAGAAGGAGCAGGATGAGGAGAAGGAGCAGGAGGAGGAGAAGGAGCAGGAAGTGGAGAATGAGCTGGACGTGGAGAAGGAGCAGGAGGGTGAGAAGGAGCAGGAGGGGGAGAAGGAGCAGGAGAAGGAGGGGTAGCAGGAGATGGAGCGGAATGGGTAAAAGGAGCAGGAATTGGAGAGGGAGCAGGAGGTGGAGAAGGAGCAGGACTTGGAGAATGAGCTGGACGTGGAGAAGGAGCAGGAGGGGGTGAAGGAGCAGGAGTGGGAGAAGGAGCAGGAGTGGGAGAAGGAGCAGGAGGAGGAGAAGGAGCAGGAGTGGGAGAAGGAGCAGGAGGAGGAGAAGGAGCAGGAGGGAGAGAAGGAGCAGGAGTAGGAGGGGTAGCAGGAGATGGAGAGAAAGGGGGAAAGGAGCATGAGATGGAGAGGGAGCAAGAGGTTGAGAAGGAGCAGGAGGTGGAGAAGGAGCAGAAGGAGCAGGAGGTGAAAATGGAGCCAGTGGAGGAGAAGGAACAGGAGGACGTGAAGGAGCAGGAGGAGGAGAAGCAGCCGGAGGTGGAGAAGGAGCAGGAGGAGGTGATGGAGCAGGAGAGGGAGAAGGAGCAGAAGTAGGAGGGGTAGCAGGAGATGGAGCGGAATGGGTAAAAGGAGCAGGAATTGGAGAGGGAGCAGGAGGTGGAGAAGGAGCAGGACTTGGAGAATGAGCTGGACGTGGAGAAGGAGCAGGAGGGGGTGAAGGAGCAGGAGTGGGAGAAGGAGCAGGAGTGGGAGAAGGAGCAGGAGGAGGAGAAGGAGCAGGAGTGGGAGAAGGAGCAGGAGGAGGAGAAGGAGCAGGAGGGAGAGAAGGAGCAGGAGTAGGAGGGGTAGCAGGAGATGGAGAGAAAGGGGGAAAGGAGCATGAGATGGAGAGGGAGCAAGAGGTTGAGAAGGAGCAGGAGGTGGAGAAGGAGCAGAAGGAGCAGGAGGTGAAAATGGAGCCAGTGGAGGAGAAGGAACAGGAGGACGTGAAGGAGCAGGAGGAGGAGAAGCAGCCGGAGGTGGAGAAGGAGCAGGAGGAGGTGATGGAGCAGGAGGGGGAGAAGGAGCAGAAGTAGGAGGGGTAGCAGGAGATGGAGCGGATGGGGGAAAGGTAGCAGGAGATGGAGAGGGAGCAGGAGATGCAGAAGGAGCAGGAGCAGTAGAAGGAGGAGGAGGAGGAGAAGGAGCAGAAGGAGCAGGAGGTGGGAAAGGAGCCGGTGGAGGAGAAGGAACAGGAGGAGGTGAAGGAGCAGGAGGAGGAGAAGCAGCCGGAGGTGGAGAAGGAGCAGGAGGAGGTGAAGGAGCAGGAGGTGGAGAAGGAGCAGGAGGCGGAGAAGGAGCTCGAGGTGAAGAAGTAGCCGGAGGTGGAGGAGGAGGAGGAGGAGGAGAAGGTGCAGGAGGAGGAGAAGGAGCAGGAGGAGGAGAAGGAGCAGGAGGGGGAGAAGGAGCAGAAGTCGGAGCGGTAGCCGGAGATGGAGCGGAAGGGGGAAAAGTCGCAGGAGATGGAGAGGGAGCAGGAGGTTGAGAAGCAGCAGGACGTGGAGAATGAGCAGGACGTGGAGAAGGAGCAGTATGGGGAGAAGGAGCAGGAGGGGGAGAAGAAGCTGGAGGGGAGAAGGAGCAGTAGTAAGTGGGGTAGCAGGGGGTGGAGCGGAAGGGGGAGAAGGAGCAGGAGATGGAGAGGGAGCAGGAGGTGGAGAAGGAGCAGGAGGTGGAGAAGGAACAGGAGATGGAAAAGGAACAGGAGCTTGAGAAGGAACAGGAGGAGGACAAGTTGCAGGAGGAGGAGGAGCAGAAGTAGCAGGAATTGGAGAAAGAGCAGTTGGAGGAGAAGGAGCAGGAATTGGAGAATGAGCAGGAGATGGAGAAGGAAAAGGAGGAGGTGTTGGAGCAGGTGGTGGAGAAGGAGCAGGAGGGTGAGAAGGAACTGGAGGGGGTGAATTAACTGGAGGGGGTGAAGGAGCAGGAGGAGGAGGGGGTGCAGATGGAAAAGGAGCACGAGGTGGAAAAGGAGCAGGAGGAGGGGAAGGAGCCTGGAGGAGGAGAAGGAGGAGGAGGTGGAGAAGGAGCAGGAGGTGGAGAAGGAGCATGAGGTGCAGAAGTAGCAGGAGCAGGAGAAGGAGCAGGAGGAGGTGAAGGAGCCGGAGGAGGAGACGGAGCAGGAGGAAGAAAAGGAGCAGAAGGAGCAGGAGGTGGTGATGGAGCAGGACGTGGTGAAATAGCAGGAGGAGGATAAGGAGAAGGAGCCTGAGTTGGAGAAGGAGCCGGAGGTGGAGGAGGAGCAGGATGTGGAGAACGAGGTGGAGGAGGAAAACGAGCTGGGGAAGGAGAAGGAGCAGGAGGAGGAGAAGGAGCAGGAAGAGGAGAAGGAGCAGAAGGTGGAGCAGGAGCAGGAGGAGGAGAAGGAGCAGGATGTGTCGATGGAGCAGGAGGTGGACAAGGAGCAGGAGGAGGAGGAGGAGCAGGAGCAGGAGAAGAAGCAGGAGCAGGAGAAGGAGGAGGAGCATGAGAAGGAGCAGGAGGAGCAGAACGAGCAGGAGGAGAAGGAGCAGGATAAGGTGAACGAGCAGGAGGAAGTGAAGGAGCAGGAGGAGGAAAAGGAGCAGGAGGTGGAGGAGGAGGAGAAGGAGAAGGAGCAGGCAGTGGATAAGGACTAGGAGGAGGAGGTGGAGCATAACGAGATGGAGCAGGCGTTGGAGAAGGAGCAGGATGAGGAGAATGAGCTGGACGTGGAGAAGGAGCAGGAGGGTGAGAAGGAGCAGGAGTGGGAGAAGGAGCAGGAGGGGGAGAAGGAGCAGGAGAAGGAGGGGTAGCAGGAGATGGAGCGGAATGGGTAAAAGGAGCAGGAATTGGAGAGGGAGCAGGAGGTGGAGAAGGAGCAGGACTTGGAGAATGAGCTGGACGTGGAGAAGGAGCAGGAGGGGGTGAAGGAGCAGGAGTGGGAGAAGGAGCAGGAGTGGGAGAAGGAGCAGGAGGAGGAGAAGGAGCAGGAATGGGAGAAGGAGCATGAGGAGGAGAAGGAGCAGGAGGGAGAGAAGGAGCAGGAGTAGGAGGGGTAGCAGGAGATGGAGAGAAAGGGGGGAAGGAGCATGAGATGGAGAGGGAGCAAGAGGTTGAGAAGGAGCAGGAGGTGGAGAAGGAGCAGAAGGAGCAGGAGGTGAAAATGGAGCCGGTGGAGGAGAAGGAACAGGAGGACGTGAAGGAGCAGGAGGAGGAGAAGCAGCCGGAGGTGGAGAAGGAGCAGGAGGAGGTGAAGGAGCAGGAGGGGGAGAAGGAGCAGAAGTAGGAGGGGTAGCAGGAGATGGAGCGGATGGGGGAAAGGTAGCAGGAGATGGAGAGGGAGCAGGAGATGCAGAAGGAGCAGGAGCAGGAGAAGGAGGAGGAGGAGGAGAAGGAGCCGGAGGAGGAGAAGGAGCAGGAGGAGGAGAAGGAGCAGAAGGAGCAGGAGGTGGAAAAGGAGCCGGTGGAGGAGAAGGAACAGGAGGAGTTGAAGGAGCAGGAGGAGGAGAAGCAGCCGGAGGTGGAGAAGGAGCAGCAGGAGGTGAAGGAGCAGGAGGTGGAGAAGGAGCAGGAGGCGGAGAAGGAGCTCGAGGTGAAGAAGTAGCCGGACGTGGAGAAGGAGGAGGAGGAGGAGAAGGTGCAGGAGGAGGAGAAGGAGCAGGAGGAGGAGAAGGAGCAGGAGGGGGAGAAGGAGCAGAAGTCGGAGCGGTAGCCGGAGATGGAGCGGAAGGGGGAAAAGTCGCAGGAGATGGAGAGGGAGCAGGAGGTTGAGAAGCAGCAGGACGTGGAGAATGAGCAGGACGTGGAGAAGGAGCAGGAGGGGGAGAAGAAGCAGGAGGGGAGAAGGAGCAGTAGTAAGTGGGGTAGCAGGGGGTGGAGCGGAAGGGGGAGAAGGAGCAGGAGATGGAGAGGGAGCAGGAGGTGGAGAAGGAGCAGGAGGTGGAGAAGGAACAGGAGATGGAAAAGGAACATGAGCTTGAGAAGGAACAGGAGGAGGACAAGTTGCAAGAGGAGGAGGAGCAGAAGGAGCAGGAATTGGAGAAAGAGCAGTTGGAGGAGAAGGAGCAGGAATTGGAGAATGAGCAGGAGATGGAGAAGGAGAAGGAGGAGGTGATGGAGCAGGTGGTGGAGAAGGAGCAGGAGGGTGAGAAGGAACTGGAGGGGGTGAATTAACTGGAGGGGGTGAAGGAGCAGGAGGAGGAGGGGGTGCAGATGGAAAAGAAGCACGAGGTGGAAAAGGAGCAGGAGGAGGGGAAGGAGCCTGGAGGAGGAGAAGGAGGAGGAGGTGGAGAAGGAGCAGGAGGTGGAGAAGGAGCATGAGGTGCAGAAGTAGCAGGAGCAGGAGAAGGAGCAGGAGGAGGTGAAGGAGCCGGAGGAGGAGACGGAGCAGGAGGAAGAAAAGGAGCAGAAGGAGCAGGAGGTGGTGATGGAGCAGGACGTGGTGCAGTAGCAGGAGGAGGATAAGGAGAAGGAGCCTGAGTTGGAGAAGGAGCCGGAGGTGGAGGAGGAGCAGGAAGTGGAGAACGAGGTGGAGGAGGAAAACGAGCTGGGGAAGGAGAAGGAGCAGGAGGAGGAGAAGGAGCAGGAAGAGGAGAAGGAGCAGAAGGTGGAGCAGGAGCAGGAGGAGGAGAAGGAGCAGGATGTGTCGATGGAGCAGGAGGTGGACAAGGAGCAGGAGGAGGAGGAGGAGCAGGAGCAGGAGAAGGAGCAGGAGCAGGAGAAGGAGGAGGAGCATGAGAAAGAGCAGGAGGAGCAGAACGAGCAGGAGGAGAAGGAGCAGGATGAGGTGAACGAGCAGGAGGAAGTGAAGGAGCAGGAGGAGGAAAAGGAGCAGGAGGTGGAGGAGGAGGAGAAGGAGAAGGAGCAGGCAGTGGATAAGGACTAGGAGGAGGAGGTGGAGCATAACGAGATGGAGCAGGCGTTGGAGAAGGAGCAGGATGAGGAGAATGAGCTGGACGTGGAGAAGGAGCAGGAGGGTGAGAAGGAGCAGGAGTGGGAGAAGGAGCAGGAGGGGGAGAAGGAGCAGGAGAAGGAGGGGTAGCAGGAGATGGAGCGGAATGGGTGAAAGGAGCAGGAATTGGAGAGGGAGCAGGAGGTGGAGAAGGAGCAGGACTTGGAGAATGAGCTGGACGTGGAGAAGGAGCAGGAGGGGGTGAAGGAGCAGGAGTGGGAGAAGGAGCAGGAGTGGGAGAAGGAGCAGGAGGAGGAGAAGGAGCAGGAATGGGAGAAGGAGCATGAGGAGGAGAAGGAGCAGGAGGGAGAGAAGGAGCAGGAGTAGGAGGGGTAGCAGGAGATGGAGAGAAATGGGGGAAGGAGCATGAGATGGAGAGGGAGCAAGAGGTTGAGAAGGAGCAGGAGGTGGAGAAGGAGCAGAAGGAGCAGGAGGTGAAAATGGAGCCGGTGGAGGAGAAGGAACAGGAGGACGTGAAGGAGCAGGAGGAGGAGAAGCAGCCGGAGGTGGAGAAGGAGCAGAAGTAGGAGGGGTAGCAGGAGATGGAGCGGATGGGGGAAAGGTAGCAGGAGATGGAGAGGGAGCAGGAGATGCAGAAGGAGCAGGAGCAGGAGAAGGAGGAGGAGGAGGAGAAGGAGCCGGAGGAGGAGAAGGAGCAGGAGGAGGAGAAGGAGCAGAAGGAGCAGGAGGTGGAAAAGGAGCCGGTGGAGGAGAAGGAACAGGAGGAGTTGAAGGAGCAGGAGGAGGAGAAGCAGCCGGAGGTGGAGAAGGAGCAGCAGGAGGTGAAGGAGCAGGAGGTGGAGAAGGAGCAGGAGGCGGAGAAGGAGCTCGAGGTGAAGAAGTAGCCGGACGTGAAGAAGGAGGAGGAGGAGGAGAAGGTGCAGGAGGAGGAGAAGGAGCAGGAGGAGGAGAAGGAGCAGGAGGGGGAGAAGGAGCAGAAGTCGGAGCGGTAGCCGGAGATGGAGCGGAAGGGGGAAAAGTCGCAGGAGATGGAGAGGGAGCAGGAGGTTGAGAAGCAGCAGGACGTGGAGAATGAGCAGGACGTGGAGAAGGAGCAGGAGGGGGAGAAGAAGCAGGAGGGGAGAAGGAGCAGTAGTAAGTGGGGTAGCAGGGGGTGGAGCGGAAGAGGGAGAAGGAGCAGGAGATGGAGAGGGAGCAGGAGGTGGAGAAGGAGCAGGAGGTGGAGAAGGAACAGGAGATGGAAAAGGAACATGAGCTTGAGAAGGAACAGGAGGAGGACAAGTTGCAAGAGGAGGAGGAGCCGAAGGAGCAGGAATTGGAGAAAGAGCAGTTGGAGGAGAAGGAGCAGGAATTGGAGAATGAGCAGGAGATGGAGAAGGAGAAGGAGGAGGTGATGGAGCAGGTGGTGGAGAAGGAGCAGGAGGGTGAGAAGGAACTGGAGGGGGTGAATTAACTGGAGGGGGTGAAGGAGCAGGAGGAGGAGGGGGTGCAGATGGAAAAGGAGCACGAGGTGGAAAAGGAGCAGGAGGAGGGGAAGGAGCCTGGAGGAGGAGAAGGAGGAGGAGGTGGAGAAGGAGCAGGAGGTGGAGAAGGAGCATGAGGTGCAGAAGTAGCAGGAGCAGGAGAAGGAGCAGGAGGAGGTGAAGGAGCCGGAGGAGGAGACGGAGCAGGAGGAAGAAAAGGAGCAGAAGGAGCAGGAGGTGGTGATGGAGCAGGACGTGGTGCAGTAGCAGGAGGAGGATAAGGAGAAGGAGCCTGAGTTGGAGAAGGAGCCGGAGGTGGAGGAGGAGCAGGAAGTGGAGAACGAGGTGGAGGAGGAAAACGAGCTGGGGAAGGAGAAGGAGCAGGAGGAGGAGAAGGATCAGGAAGAGGAGAAGGAGCAGAAGGTGGAGCAGGAGCAGGAGGAGGAGAAGGAGCAGGATGTGTCGATGGAGCAGGAGGTGGACAAGGAGCAGGAGGAGGAGGAGGAGCAGGAGCAGGAGAAGGAGCAGGAGCAGGAGAAGGAGGAGGAGCATGAGAAGGAGCAGGAGGTGCAGAACGAGCAGGAGGAGAAGGAGCAGGATGAGGTGAACGAGCAGGAGGAAGTGAAGGAGCAGGAGGAGGAAAAGGAGCAGGAGGAGGAGGAGGAGGAGAAGGAGAAGGAGCAGGCAGTGGATAAGGACTAGGAGGAGGAGGTGGAGCATAATGAGATGGAGCAGGCGTTGCAGAAGGAGCAGGATGAGGAGAAGGAGCAGGAGGAGGAGAAGGAGCAGGAGGAAGAGAAGGAGCAGGAGGTGGAGAAGGAGCAGGAGGTGCAGAAGGAGCAGCAGCAGGAGAAGGAGAATGAGCAGGAGGAGGAGAACTAGCAGGAGGAGGAAATGGAGCAGGATGTGGAGAAGGAGGAGGAGGAGATGGAGCAGGAGGACGAGAAGGAGCAGGAGGAGGAGAAGGGGCAGGAGGGGTAGAAGGAGCACGAGTAGGAGGGGTGGCAGGAGATGGAGCGGAAGGGGGAAAAGGAGCAGGAGATGGAGAGGGAGCAGGAGGTGGAGAAGCAGCAGGACGTGGAGAAAGAGCTGGAGGAGGAGACCGAGCTGGTGAAGGAGAAGGAGCAGGAGGGGGAGAAGGAGCAGGAGGTGGAGAATGAGCAGGACGTGGAGAAGGAGCAGTATGGGGAGAAGGAGCAGGAGGGGGAGAGGAAGCAGGAGATGGAGAGGGAGCAGGAGGTGGAGAAGGAGCAGGAGGTGGAGAAGGAACAGGAGATGGAAAAGGAACAGGAGCTTGAGAAGTAGCAGGAGGAGGACAAGTTGCAGGAGGAGGAGGAGCAGAAGGAGCAGGAATTGGAGAAAGAGCAGTTGGAGGAGAATGAGCAGGAGGTGGAGAAGGAGCAGGAGGAGGAGGAGGAGGAGAAGGAGAAGGAGCAGGCAGTGGATAAGGACTAGGAGGAGGAGGTGGAGCATAATGAGATGGAGCAGGCGTTGGAGAAGGAGCAGGATGAGGAGAAGGAGCAGGAGGAGGAGAAGGAGCAGGAGGAAGAGAAGGAGCAGGAGGTGGAGAAGGAGCAGGAGGTGCAGAAGGAGCAGCAGCAGGAGAAGGAGAATGAGCAGGAGGAGGAGAAGGAGCAGGAGGAGGAAATGGAGCAGGATGTGGAGAAGGAGGAGGAGGAGGAGGAGGAGGAGGAGCAGAAGGTGCAGGAGGAGGAAAAGGAGCTGGAGGTGCAGAAGGAGCAGGAGCAGGAGAAGGAAGAGGAGGAGGAGAAGGAGTCGGAGGAGGAAAAGGAGCAGGAGCAGGAGAAGGAGCAGGAGGACGAGAAGGAGCAGGAGGAGGAGAAGGAGCTGGACGTGGAGAACCAGCAGGAGGTGGAGAAGGAGGAGGATGAGGAGAAGGTGCAGGAGAATGAGAAGGAGCAGAAGGAGGAGAAGGGGCAGGAGGGGTAGAAGGAGCACGAGTAGGAGGGGTGGCAGGAGATGGAGCGGAAGGGGGAAAAGGAGCAGGAGATGGAGAGGGAGCAGGAGGTGGAGAAGCAGCAGGACGTGGAGAAAGAGCTGGAGGAGGAGACCGAGCTGGTGGAGGAGAAGGAGCAGGAGGGGGAGAAGGAGCAGGAGGAGGAGAAGGAGCAGGAGGTGGAGAAGGAGCAGGAGGTCGAGAAGGAGCAGGAGGTGGAGAATTAGGAGGACGTGGAGAAGGAGCAGTATGGGGAGAAGGAGCAGGAGGGGGAGAGGAAGCAGGAGGGTAGAAGGAGCAGTAGTAAGTGGGGTAGCAGGGGATGGAGCGGAAGGGGGAGAAGGAGCAGGAGATGGAGAGGGAGCAGGAGGTGGAGAAGGAGCAGGAGGTGGAGAAGGAACAGGAGATGGAAAAGGAACAGGAGCTTGAGAAGGAGCAGGAGGAGGACAAGTTGCAGGAGGAGGAGGAGCAGAAGGAGCAGGAATTGGAGAAAGAGCAGTTGGAGGAGAAGGAGCAGGAGGTGGAGAAGGAGCAGGAGCAGGAGAAGGAGCTGGAGGTGAAGAAGTATCCGGAGGTGGAGAAGGTGGAGGAGGAGGAGAAGGTGCATGAGGAGGAGAAGGAGCAGGAGGAGCAGATGGAGCAGGAGGGGTAGAAGGAGCAGAAGTAGGAGCGGTAGCCGGAGATGGAGCGGAAGCGGGAAAAGTAGCAGGAGTTGGAGAGGGAGCAGGAGGTTGAGAAGCAGCAGGATGTGGAGAAGGAGCAGGACGTGGAGAAGGAGCAGTATGGTGAGAAGGAGCATTATGGGGAGAAGGAGCAGGAGGGGAGAGGGAGCAGTCGTAAGTGGGGTAGCAGGAGATGGAGCGGAAGCGGGAGAAGGAGCAGCAGATGCAGAGGGAGCAGGAGGTGGAGAAGGAGCAGGAGGTGGAGAAGGAACAGGAGCTTGAGAAGGAGCAGGAGGAGGACAAGTAGCAGGAGGAGCAGGAGCAGAAGGAGCAGGAATGGGAGAAAGAGCAGTTGGAGGAGAAGGAGCAGGAATTGGAGTATGAGCAGGAGATGGAGAAGGAGGAGGTGATGGAGCAGGAGGTGGAGAAGGAGCAGGAGGGTGAGAAGGAACTGGAGGGGGTGAAATAACTGGAGGGGGAGAAGGAGCAGGAGGAGGGGAAGGAGCCTGGAGGAGGAGAAGGAGGAGGAGGTGGAGATGGAGCAGGAGTTGGAGAAGGAGCAGGTCGGGGAGAAGTAGCAGGAGTAGGAGGGGTAGAAGGACATGGAGCGGAAGCTGGAAAAGGAGCAGGAGATGGAGAGGGAGCAGGAGGTGGAGAAGCAGCAGGGCGTGGAGATAGAGCTGGAGGAGGAGAACGAGCTGGAGGAGAAGGAGCAGGAAGGGGAGAAGGAGCAGGAAGTGGAGAAGGACCAGGAGGAGGAGGGTGAGCAGAAGGAGACGGAGCAGGAGGTGGAAAAGGAGCTGGAGGAGGGAAGGGAGCAGGAGGTGGAGAAGGAGCAGGAGGTGGAGAAAGAGCAGGAGGAGGAGCAGAAGGAGCAGGAGGTGGAGATGGAGCAGGACGTGGAGAAGTAGCACGAGGAGATAAAGGAGATGGAGACTGAGTTGGAGAAGGAGCCGGAGTTTGGAGAAGGAGCAGGTAGTGGAGAACGAGCTGGAGGAGGAGAACGAGCGGGAGGAGGAGGAGAAGGAGCAGGAGGAGGAGAACGAGCAGGAGGTGGAGAAGGGGCAGGATGTGGAGAAGGAGCAGGAGGAGGAGGAGGAGCAGAAGGAGAAGGAGCAGGCGGTGGAGAAGGACTGGGAGGAGGAAAACGAGCAGGAGGAGGGAAAGGAGCAGGAGGTGGAGAATGAGCAGAAGGTGGAGAAGGAGCAGGAGCAGTAGCAGGAGTAGGAGCAGGAGTAGGAGATGGAGAAGTAGGAGGAGGAGGAGGAGGAGGAGGAGGAGAAGGTGCAGGAGGAGAAGGAGCAGGAGTAGGAGGTGTCGCAGGAGATGGAGCGGAAGGGGTAAAAGGAGCAGGAGATGGAGAGGGAGCAGGAGGTGGAGAAGGAGCAGGACGTGGAGAATGAGCTGGACGTGGAGAAGGAGCAGGAGGGTGAGAAGGAGCAGGAGTGGGAGAAGGAGCAGGAGGGGGAGAAGGAGCAGGAGGGGGAGAAGGAGCAGGAGAAGGAGGGGTAGCAGGAGATGGAGCGGAATGGGTAAAAGGAGCAGGAATTGGAGAGGGAGCAGGAGGTGGAGAAGGAGCAGGACTTGGAGAATGAGCTGGACGTGGAGAAGGAGCAGGAGGGGGTTAAGGAGCAGGAGTGGGAGAAGGAGCAGGAGTGGGAGAAGGAGCAGGAGGGGGAGAAGGAGCAGGAGGGAGAGAAGGAGTAGGAGGGGTAGCAGGAGATGGAGAGAAAGGGGGAGAAGGAGCATGAGATGGAGAGGGAGCAAGAGGTTGAGAAGGAGCAGGAGGTGGAGAAGGAGCAGAAGGAGCAGGAGGTGAAAATGGAGCCGGTGGAGGAGAAGGAATAGGAGGACGTGAAGGAGCAGGAGGAGGAGAAGCAGCCGGAGGTGGAGAAGGAGCAGGAGGAGGTGAAGGAGCAGGAGGGGGAGAAGGAGCAGAAGTAGCAGGGGTAGCAGGAGATGGAGCGGATGGGGGAAAGGTAGCAGGAGATGGAGAGGGAGCAGGAGATGCAGAAGAAGCAGGAGCAGGAGAAGGAGGAGGAGGAGGAGAAGGAGCCGGAGGAGGAGAAGGAGCAGGAAGAGGAGAAGGAGCAGAAGGAGCAGGAGGTGGAAAAGGAGCCGGTGGAGGAGAAGGAACAGGAGGAGGTGAAGGAGCAGGAGGTGGAGAAGAAGCCGGAGGTGGAGAAGGAGCAGCAGGAGGTGAAGGAGCAGGAGGTGGAGAAGGAGCAGGAGGCGGAGAAGGAACTCGAGGTGAAGAAGTAGCCGGAGGTGGAGAAGGAGGAGGAGGAGGAGAAGGTGCAGGAGGAGGAGAAGGAGCAGGAGGAGGAGAAGGAGCAGGAGGGGGAGAAGGAGCAGAAGTCGGAGCGGCAGCCGGAGATGGAGCGGAACGGGGATAAGTCGCAGGAGATGGAGAGCGAGCAGGAGTTTGAGAAGCAGCAGGACGTGGAGAATGAGCAGGACGTGGAGAAGGAGCAGTATGGGGAGAAGGAGCAGGAGGGGGAGAAGAAGCAGGAGGGGAGAAGGAGCAGTGGTAAGTGGGGTAGCAGGGGGTGGAGCGGAAGGGGGAGAAGGAGCAGGAGATGGAGAGGGAGCAGGAGGTGGAGAAGGAGCAGGAGGTGGAGAAGGAACAGGAGGAGGACAAGTTGCAGGAGGAGGAGGAGCAGAAGGAGCAGTAATTGGAGAAAGAGCAGTTGGAGGAGAAGGAGCAGGATTTGGAGAATGAGCAGGAGATGGAGAAGGAGAAGGAGGAGGTGATGGAGCAGGTGGTGGAGAAGGAGCAGGAGGGTGAGAAGGAACTGGAGGGGGTGAATTAACTGGAGGGGGTGAAGGAGCAGGAGGAGGAGGGGGTGCAGATGGAAAAGGAGCACGAGGTGGAAAAGGAGCAGGAGGAGGGGAAGGAGCCTGGAGGAGGAGAAGGAGGAGGAGGTGGAGAAGGAGCAGGAGGTGGAGAAGGAGCATGAGGTGCAGAAGTAGCAGGAGCAGGAGAAGGAGCAGGAGGAGGTGAAGGAGCCGGAGGAGGAGACGGAGCAGGAGGAAGAAAAGGAGCAGAAGGAGCAGGAGGTGGTGATGGAGCAGGACGTGGTGAAGTAGCAGGAGGAGGATAAGGAGAAGGAGCCTGAGTTGGAGAAGGAGCCGGAGGTGGAGGAGGAGCAGGAAGTGGAGAACGAGGTGGAGGAGGAAAACGAGCTGGGGAAGGAGAAGGAGCAGGAGGAGGAGAAGGAGAAGCAAGAGGAGAAGGAGCAGAAGGTGGAGCAGGAGCAGGAGGAGGAGAAGGAGCAGGATGTGTCGATGGAGCAGGAGGTGGACAAGGAGCAGGAGCAGGAGGAGGAGCAGGAGCAGGAGAAGGAGCAGGAGCAGGAGAAGGAGGAGGAGCATGAGAAGGAGTAGGAGGAGCAGAACGAGCAGGAGGAGAAGGAGCAGGATGAGGTGAACGAGCAGGAGGAAGTGAAGGAGCAGGAGGAGGAAAAGGAGCAGGAGGAGGAGGAGGAGGAGAAGGAGAAGGAGCAGGCAGTGGATAAGAACTAGGAGGAGGAGGTGGAGCATAATGAGATGGAGCAGGCGTTGGAGAAGGAGCAGGATGAGGAGAAGGAGCAGGAGGAGGAGAAGGAGCAGGAGGTGCAGAAGGAGCAGGAGGAGGAAATGGAGCAGGATGTGGAGAAGGAGGACGAGGAGGAGGAGGAGGAGGAGGAGGAGAAGGTGCAGGAGGAGGAGAAGGAGCTGGAGGTGCAGAAGGAGCAGGAGCAGGAGAAGGAAGAGGAGGAGGAGAAGGAGTCGGAGGAGGAAAAGGAGCAGGAGCAGGAGAAGGAGCAGGAGGACGAGAAGGAGCAGGAGGAGGAGAAGGAGCTGGACGTGGAGAACCAGCAGGAGGTGGAGAAGGAGGAGGAGGAGGAGAAGGTGCAGGAGAATGAGAAGGAGCAGAAGGAGGAGAAGGGGCAGGAGGGGGAGAGGAGCACGAGTAGGAGGGGTGGCAGGAGATGGAGCGGAAGGGGGAAAAGGAGCAGGAGATGGAGAGGGAGCAGGAGGTGGAGAAGCAGCAGGACGTGGAGAAAGAGCTGGAGGAGGAGACCGAGCTGGTGGAGGAGAAGGAGCAGGAGGGGGAGAAGGAGCAGGAGGAGGAGAAGGAGCAGGAGGTGGAGAAGGAGCAGGAGGTCGAGAAGGAGCAGGAGGTGGAGGGGGAGTTGAAGGAGAAGGAGCAGGCGGTGGAGAAGGAGCAGGAGGAGGAGGAGGCGCAGGAGCAGGAAAAGGAGCAGGAGGAGGAGAAGGATCTGGAGGAGGGGAAGGAGCAGGAGGAGGAGATGGAGCAGGACGTGGCGAAGCAGCAGGAGGAAGAGAAGGAGATGGAGACTGAGTTGGAGAAGGAGCCGGAGGTGGAGAAGGAGCAGGAAGTGGAGAACGAGCTGGAGGAGGAGAACGAGCTGGAGGAGGAGATGGAGCAGGAGGAGGAGAAGGAGCAGGAGGAGGAGAAGGAGCAGGAGGAGGAGAAGGAGCAGGAGATGGCGAAGGAGCAGGAGTTGGAGAAGGAGGAGGAGGTGCAGAAGGAGCAGGAGGAGGAGGAGGAGCAGAAGGAGAAGGAGCAGGCGGTGGAGAAGGACGAGGAGGAGGAAAACGAGCAGGAGGAGGAGATGGAGCAGGAGGAGGAGAAGGAGCAGGAGCAGGAGAAGGAGCAGGAGGAGGAGAACGAGCAGGAGGAGAAGGAGCAGGAGAAGGAGAACAAGCAGTAGGAGGAGAAGGAGGAGGAGTAGGAGCCGGAGGAGGAGAAGGGGCAGGTGGAGGAAAAGGAGCAGGAGCAGGTAAAGGAGCAGTAGGAGGAGAAGGAGCAGGAGGTGGAGAAGGCGTAGGAGGTGGAGAAGGAGCAGGAGTAGGAGATGGAGAAGGAGGAGGAGAAGTAGCAGGAGGAGAAGGAGCAGGAGTAGCAGGGGTAGCAGGAGATGGAGCGGAAGGGCTAAAAGGAGCAGGAGACGGAGAGGGAGCAGGAGGTGGAGAAGGAGCAGGACGTGGAGAAGGAGCTGGACGTGGAGAAGGAGCAGGAGGGGGAGAAGGAGCAGCAGTTGGAGAAGGAGCAGGAGGGGGAGACGGAGCAGGAGGGGGAGAAGGCGCAGGAGTAGGAGAGGTAGCAGGAGATGGAGCGGAAGTGGGAGAAGGAGCTGGAGATGGAGAGGGAGCAAAGGTGGAGAAGGTGCAGGAGGTGGAGAAGGAGCAGGAGGTGGAGAAGGAACAGGAGATGGAGAAGGAACAGGAGCTGCAGAAGGAGCAGGAGGAAGAGAAGGAGCAGGAGGAGGAGGAACAGAAGGAGCAGGAATTGGAGAAAGAGCAGTGGGAGGAGATGGAGCAGGAATTGGAGAATGAGCAGGAGATGGAGAAGGAGAAGGAGGAGGTGATGGAGCAGGAGTTGGAGAAGGAGCAGGAGGGGGAGACGGAGCAGGAGGGGGAGAAGGAGCAGGAGTAGGAGAGGTAGCAGGAGATCGAGCGGAAGGGGGAGAAGGAGCTGGAGATGGAGAGGGAGCAAATGTGGAGAAGGAGCAGGAGGTGGAGAAGGAGCAGGAGGTGGAGAAGGAACAGGAGATGGAGAAGGAACAGGAGCTGCAGAAGGAGCAGGAGGAGGAGGAACAGAAGGAGCAGGAATTGGAGAATGAGCAGGAGATGGAGAAGGAGAAGGAGGAGGTGATGGAGCAGGAGGTGGAGAAGGAGCAGGAGGTGGAGAAGGAACTGGTGGGCGAGAAGAAACTGGAGGGCGAGAAGGAACTGGAGGGGGAGAAGGAGCAGGAGCAGGAGAAGGAGCAGGAGGAGGGAAGTGAACAGGAGGTGGAGAAGGAGCAGGAGGTGGAGAAAGAGCAGGAGGAGGAACAGAAGGAGCAGGAGGTGGAGATGGAGCACGACGTGGAGAAGGAGCAGGAGGAGGAGAAGGAGAGGAGCCGGAGGTGGAGAAGGAGCCAGAGGTGGAGAAGGAGCAGGAAGTGTAGAAGGAGCAGACGGAGGAGAAGGAGCAGGAGGAGGAAAAGTAGCTGAAGGATGAGAAGGAACAGGAGGTGGAGAAGGAGCAGGAGGAGGATAAGGAGCAGGACGTGCAGAAGGAGCAGGAGCAGGAGAAGGAGGAGGAGGAGGAGGAGGAGAAGCAGCCGGAGGAGGAGAAAGAGCAGGAGGAGGAGAAGGAGCAGAAGGAGCAGGAGGTGGAGAAGCAGCCGGAGGTGGAGAAGGAGCAGGAGGTCGAGAAGGAGCAGGAGGTGGAGGGGGAGCTGAAGGAGAAGGAGCAGGCGGTGGAGAAGGAGCAGGAGGAGGAGGAGGCGCAGGAGCAGGAAAAGGAGCAGGAGGAGGAGAAGGATCTGGAGGAGGGGAAGGAGCAGGAGGAGGAGATGGAGCAGGACGTTGCGAAGCAGCAGGAGGAAGAGAAGGAGATGGAGACTGAGTTGGAGAAGGAGCCGGAGGTGGAGAAGGAGCAGGAAGTGGAGAACGAGCTGGAGGAGGAGAACGAGCTGGAGGAGGAGATGGAGCAGGAGGAGGAGAAGGAGCAGGAGGAGGAGAAGGAGCAGGAGGAGGAGAAGGAGCAGGAGATGGCGAAGGAGCAGGAGTTGGAGAAGGAGGAGGAGGTGCAGAAGGAGCAGGAGGAGGAGGAGGAGCAGAAGGAGAAGGAGCAGGCGGTGGAGAAGGACGAGGAGGAGGAAAACGAGCAGGAGGAGGAGATGGAGCAGGAGGAGGAGAAGGAGCAGGAGCAGGAGAAGGAGCAGGAGGAGGAGAACGAGCAGGAGGAGAAGGAGCAGGATAAGGAGAACAAGCAGTAGGAGGAGAAGGAGCAGGAGGAGGAGAAGGCGCAGGAGGAGGAGAAGGAGGAGGAGTAGGAGCCGGAGGAGGAGAAGGTGCAGGTGGAGGAAAAGGAGCAGGAGCAGGTAAAGGAGCAGTAGGAGGAGAAGGAGCAGGAGGTGGAGAAGGCGTAGGAGGTGGAGAAGGAGCAGGAGTAGGAGATGGAGAAGGAGGAGGAGAAGTAGCAGGAGGAGAAGGAGCAGGAGTAGCAGGGGTAGCAGGAGATGGAGCGGAAGGGCTAAAAGGAGCAGGAGACGGAGAGGGAGCAGGAGGTGGAGAAGGAGCAGGACGTGGAGAAGGAGCTGGACGTGGAGAAGGAGCAGGAGGGGGAGAAGGAGCATCAGTTGGAGAAGGAGCAGGAGGGGGAGACGGAGCAGGAGGGGGAGAAGGAGCAGGAGTAGGAGAGGTAGCAGGAGTTGGAGTGGAAGTGGGAGAAGGAGCTGGAGATGGAGAGGGAGCAAAGGTGGAGAAGGAGCAGGAGGTGGAGAAGGAGCAGGAGGTGGAGAAGGAACAGGAGATGGAGAAGGAACAGGAGCTGCAGAAGGAGCAGGAGGAAGAGAAGGAGCAGGAGGAGGAGGAACAGAAGGAGCAGGAATTGGAGAAAGAGCAGTGGGAGGAGATGGAGCAGGAATTGGAGAATGAGCAGGAGATGGAGAAGGAGAAGGAGGAGGTGATGGAGCAGGAGTTGGAGAAGGAGCAGGAGGGGGAGACGGAGCAGGAGGGGGAGAAGGAGCAGGAGTAGGAGAGGTAGCAGGAGATGGAGCGGAAGGGGGAGAAGGAGCTGGAGATGGAGAGGGAGCAAATGTGGAGAAGGAGCAGGAGCTGGAGAAGGAGCAGGAGGTGGAGAAGGAACAGGAGATGGAGAAGGAACAGGAGCTGCAGAAGGAGCAGGAGGAGGAGGAACAGAAGGAGCAGGAATTGGAGAATGAGCAGGAGATGGAGAAGGAGAAGGAGGAGGTGATGGAGCAGAAGGTGGAGAAGGAGCAGGAGGTGGAGAAGGAACTGGTGGGCGAGAAGAAACTGGAGGGCGAGAAGGAACTGGAGGGGGAGAAGGAGCAGGAGCAGGAGAAGGAGCATGAAGTGGAGAAGGAGCAGGAGGAGAGGGTTAGCAGAAGGAGAAGGAGCAGGAGGTGGAAAAGGAGCAGGAGGAGGGAAGTGAGCAGGAGGTGGAGAAGGAGCAGGAGGTGGATAAAGAGCAGGAGGAGGAACAGAAGGAGCAGGAGGTGGAGATGGAGCAGGACGTGGAGAAGGAGCAGTAGGAGGAGAAGGAGAGGAGCCGGAGGTGGACAAGGAGCCGGAGGTGGAGAAGGAGCAGGAAGTGTAGAAGGAGCAGACGGAGGAGAAGGAGCAGGAGGAGGAAAAGGAGCTGAAGGATGAGAAGGAACAGGAGGTGGAGAAGGAGCAGGAGGAGGTGAAGGAGCAGGTGGAGGAGAAGGAGCAGTCGGAGGAGAAGGAGCAGGAGGTGGAGAAAGAGCAGGAGCAGGAGAAGGAGCAGGAGGAGGAGAAGGAGCAGGAGGTGGAGAAGGAGCTGGAGGTGATGAAGTAGCCGGAGGTGCAGAAGGAGGAGGAGAAGGTGCAGGAGGAGGAGTAGGAGCAGGAGGAGGAGAAGGAGCAGGAGGGGGAGAAGGAGCAGGAGGGGGAGAAGGAGCAGGAGGGGGAGAAGGAGCAGGAGTCGGAGGGGTAGCAGGAGATGGAGCGGAAGGGGGAATAGGAGCAGGAGATGGAAAGGGAGCAGGACGTGGAAATGTAACAGGAGCTTGAGAAGGAGCAGGAGGAGGAGAAGTATCAGGAGGAGGAGGAGCAGAAGGAGCAGGGATTGGAGAAAGAGCAGTTGGAGGAGAAGGAGCAGGAATTGGAGAATGAGCAGGAGATGGAGAAGGAGAAGGAGGATGTGATGGAGCAGGATGTGGCGAAGGAGCAGGAAGGGGAGAAGGAACTGGAGGAGGAGGATTATCTGGAGGGGGAGAAGGAGCAGGAGGAGGAGGGGGTGCAGAAGGAGAAGGAGCTGGAGGTGGAAAAGGAGCAGGAGGAGGGGAAGGAGCCTGGAGGAGGAGAAGGAGGAGGAGGTGGACAAGGAGCAGGAGGTGGAGAAGGAGCATGAGGTGCAGAAGTAGCAGGAGCAGGAGAAGGAGCAGGAGGAGGAGACGGAGCAGGAGGAAGAGAAGGAGCAGAAGGAGCAGGAGGTGGTGATGGAGCAGGACGTGGAGAAGCAGCAGGAGGAGGAGAAGGAGAAGGAGCCTGAGTTGGAGAAGGAGCCGGAGGTGGAGGAGGAGCAGGAAGTGGAGAATGAGGTGGAGGAGGATAAGGAGCAGGAGGTGGAGAAGGCGCAGGAAGAGGAGAAGGAGCAGGAAGAGGAGAAGGATCACGAGGTGGAGAAGGAGCAGGAGGTGGAGAAGGAGCAGGAGGTGCAGAAGGAGCAGGAGGTGGAGAAGGAGCAGGAGGAGGAGCAGTAGCAGAAGGAGAAGGAGCAGGCAGTGGATAAGGACTAGGAGGAGGAAAACAATCTGGAGGAGGGAAAGGAGCAGGAGGTGTAGAGGGAGCAGGAGGTGGAGAAGGAGCAGCAGCAGGAGAAGGAGCAGGAGGTGGAGAAGGAGCAGGAGGAGGAGGTGGAGCAGAATGAGATGGAGCAGGCGATCGAGAAGGAGCAGGAGGAGGTGAAGGAGCAGGTGGAGGAGAAGGAGCAGGAGGAGGAGAAGGAGTAGGAGGGGAGAAGGAGCAGGAGGGGGAGAAGGAGCAGGAGGGGAGAAGGAGCTGGAGTAAGAGGGGGAGCAGGAGATGGAGCGGATTTGGGAGAAGGAGCAGGAGATGGAGAGGGAGCAGGAGGTGGAGAAGGAGCAGGAGGTGGAGAAGGAACAGGAGATGGAAAAGGAACAGGAGCTTGAGAAGGAGCAGGAGCAGGAGAAGTTACAGGAGGAGGTGGAGCAGAATGAGATGGAGCAGGCGGTCGTGAAGGAGCAGGAGGAGGTGAAGATGCAGGTGGAGGAGAAGGAGCACTCGGAGGAGAAGGAGCAGGAGGTGGAGAAAGAGCAGGAGCAGGAGAAGGAGCAGGAGGTGGAGAAAGAGCAGGAGCAGGAGAAGGTGCAGGAGGAGGAGAAGGAGCAGGAGGAGGAGAAGGAGCAGGAGGGGGAGAAGGAGCAGGAATATGAGGGGTAGCAGGAGATGGAGTGGAAGGGGGAAAAGGAGCAGGAGATGGAGAGGGAGCAGGAGGTGGAGAAGAAGCAGGGCGTGGAGAAGGAGCAGGACGTGGAGAATGAGCTGTAGGCGGAGAAGGAGCAGGAGGGGGAGAAAGAGCAGGAGGGGAGAAGGAGCAGGAGGTGGAGAAGGAGCAGGAAGAGGAGAAGGAGCAGGAAGAGGAGAAGGATCACGAGGTGTAGAAGGAGCAGGAGGTGGAGAAGGAGCAGGAGGTGCAGAAGGAGCAGAAGGTGGAGAAGGAGCAGGAGGAGGAGCAGGAGCAGAAGGAGAAGGAGCAGGCAGTGGATAAGGACTAGGAGGAGGAAAACAATCAGGAGGAGGGAAAGGAGCAGGAGGTGGAGAGGGAGCAGGAGGTTCAGAAGGAGCAGGAGCAGGAGAAGGAGCAGGATGTGGAGAAGGAGCAGGAGGAGGAGGTGGAGCAGAATGAGATGGAGCAGGCGATCGAGAAGGAGCAGGAGGAGGTGAAGGAGCAGGTGGAGGAGAAGGAGCAGGAGGGGGAGAAGGAGCAGGAGGGGGAGAAGGAGCAGGAGGGGAGAAGGAGCAGGAGTAAGAAGGGGAGCAGGAGATGGAGCGGATTTGGGAGAAGGAGCAGGAGATGGAGAGGGAGCAGGAGGTGGAGAAGGAGCAGGAGGTGGAGAAGGAACAGGAGATGGAAAAGGAACAGGAGCCTGAGAAGGAGCAGGAGGAGGAGAAGTTACAGGAGGAGGAGTTGGAGCAGAATGAGATGGAGCAGGCGGTCGTGAAGGAGCAGGAGGAGGTGAAGGAGCAGGTGGAGGAGAAGGAGCACTCGGAGGAGAAGGAGCAGGAGGTGGAGAAAGAGCAGGAGCAGGAGAAGGAGCAGGAGGTGGAGAAAGAGCAGGAGCAGGAGAAGGTGCAGGAGGAGAAGAAGAAGCAGGAGGAGGAGAAGGAGCAGAATGGGGAGAAGGAGCAGGAGTATGAGGGGTAGCAGGAGATTGAGCGGAAGGGAGAAAAGGAGCAGGAAATGGAGAGGGAGCAGGAGGTGGAGAAGCAGCAGGACGTGGAGAAGGAGCAGGACGTGGAGAATGAGCTGTTGGCGGAGAAGGAGCAGTAGGGGGAGAAGGAGCAGGAGGGGAGAAGGAGCAGGAGTAAGAGGGGTAGCAGTAGATGGAGCGGATTTGGGAGAAGGAGCAGGAGATGGAGAGGGAGCAGGAGGTGGAGATGGAGGAGGAAGTGGAGAAGGAACAGGAGATGGAAAAGGAACAGGAGCTTGAGAAGGAACAGGAGGAGGAAAAGTAACAGGAGGAGGAGGAGCAGAAGTAGCAGGAATTGGAGAAAGAGCAGTTGGAGGAGAATGAGCAGGAATTGGAGAATGAGCAGGAGATGGAGAAGGAGAAGGAGGAGGTGATGGAGCAGGAGGTGGAGAAGGAGCAGGAGGGGGAGAAGGAACTGGAGGGGCCGGATTAACTGGAGGGGGAGAAGGAGCAGGAGGAGAAGGGGTTGCAGAAGGAGAAGGAGCTGGAGGTGGAAAAAGAGAAGGAGGAGGTGAAGGAGGAGGAGGTGGAGATGGAGCAGGTGGATGAGAAGGAGCAGGAGGAGGAGGTGGAGCAGAATGAGATGGAGCAGGCGGTCGAGAAGGAGCAGGAGGAGGGGAAGGAGAAGAAGGAGGAGAAGGAGCAGGAGGAGGAGAAGGAGCAGCAGGAGGAAAAGGAGCAGGAGGATGAGAAGGAGCAGGATGTGGAGAAGGAGGAGGAGGAGGAGAAGTTGCAGGAGGAGGAGAAGGAGGCGGAGGAGGAGTAGGAGGAGGAGGAGGTGAAGGTGCAGGAGGAGGAGATTGAGCGGAAGGGGGAAAAGGAGCAGGAAATGGAGAGGGAGCAGGAGGTGGAGATGCAGCGGGACGTGGAGAAGGAGCAGGACGTGGAGAAGGAGCAGGAGGGGGAGAAGGAGCAGGAGGTGTAGAATGAGCAGGAGGTGGAGAAGGAGCAGGAGGAGGAGGAGGAGCAGAAGGAGAAGGTGCAGGCAGTGGATAAGGACGAGGAGGAGGAAAACGAGCAGGAGGAGGGAATGGAGCAGGAGGTGGAGAAGGAGCAGGAGGTGGAGAAGGAGCTGGAGAAGGAGCAAGAGCAGGAGAAGGAGAAGGAGCAGGAGCAGGAGCAGGAGCAGGAGGAGGAGAAGGAGCAGGAGGAGGAGAAGGAGCAGCATGTGGAGAAGGAAGAGGAGGAGGAGGAGGAGGAGGAGAAGGTGCAGGTGGAGGAGAAGGAGCTGGAAGTGGAGAAGGAGCTGGAGAAGGAGAAAGAGCAGGAGCAGGAGAAGGAGCAGGAGCAGGAGCAGGAGCAGGAGGAGGAGAAGGAGCAGGTGGAGGAGAAGGAGCAGGAGGGGGAGAAGGAGCATGAGGAGGAGAAGGAGCAGGAGGTGGAGAAGGAGCAGTAGGAGGAGGTGGAGCAGAATGAGATGGAGCAGGCGGTGGAGAAGGAGCAGGATGAGGAGAAGGAGCAGGAGGAGGAGAAGGAGCAGGTGGAGGAAAATGAGCAGGAGGAGGAGAAGGAGCAGGAGGAGAAGTAGCAGGAGGAGGAGAAGGAGCAGGAGGAGGAAAAGGAGCTGGAGGAGGAGAAGGAGCAGGATGTGGAGAAGGAGGAGGAGGATGAGATGGAGCTGGAAGTGGAGAATGAGCAGGAGGTGGAGAAGGAGGAGGAGGAGGAGTAGGAGGAGGAGGAGGTGAAGGTGCAGGAGGATGAGAAGGAGAAAGAGGAGGAGAAGGTGCAGGAGGGGGAGAAGGAGCAGGATTAGGAGGGGTAGCGGGAGATGGAGCGGAAGGGGGAAAAGGAGCAGGAGATGGAGAGGGAGCAGGAGCTGGAGAAACAGCAGGACGTGGAGAAGGAGCAGGACGTGGAGAACGAGCAGGAGGGGGAGAAGGAGCAGGATGGGAGAAGGAGCAGGAGTAAAAGGGGTAGCAGGAGATGGAGCGGAAGGGGGAGAAGGAGCAGGAGATGGAGAGTGAGCAGGAGGTGGAGATGGAGCAGGAGGTGGAGAAGGAACAGGAGATGGAAAAGGAACTGGATGTGGAGAAGGAGGAGGAGGAGGAGGAGAAGGTGCAGTACGATGAGAAGGAGCAGGAGGAGGAGAAGAAGCAGGAGGAGGAAAAGGATCAGGAGGAGGAGAAGGAGCAGGAGGAGGAGATGGAGGAGGACGTGGAGAAGTAGCAGGAGGAGGAGAAGGAGAAGGAGCCTGAGTTGGAGAAGGAGCAGGAGGAGGAGGTGGAGCAGAATGAGATGGAGCATGCGGTGGAGAAGGAGCAGGATGAGGAGAAGGAGCAGGAGGATGGGAAGGAGCAGGAGGGGGAGAAGGAGCAGGAGGAGGAGAAGGAGCAGGAGGTGGAGAAGGAGCAGGAGGAGGAGGTAAAGCAGAATGAGATGGAGCAGGCGGTGGAGAAGGAGCAGGATGAGGAGAAGGAGCAGGAGGAGGAGAAGGAGCAGGAGGAGGAAAATGAGCAGGAGGAGAAGGAACAGGAGGAGAAGGAGCAGGAGGAGGAGAAGGAGCAGGAGGAGGATAAGGAGCAGGAGGAGGAAAAGGAGCTGGAGGAAGAGAAGGAGCAGGATGTGGAGAAGGAGGAGGAGGATGAGAAGGAGCTGGAAGTGGAGAATGAGCAGGAGGTGGAGAAGGAGGAGGAGGAGGAGAAGGAGGAGGAGGAGGTGAAGGTGCAGGAGGATGAGAAGGAGCAGGAGGAGGAGAAGGTGCAGGAGGGGGAGAAGGAGCAGGAGAAGGAGGGGTAGCGGGAGATGGAGCGGAAGGGGGAAAAGGAGCAGGAGATGGAGAGGGAGCAGGAGGTGGAGAAACAGCAGAACGTGAAGAAGGAGCAGGACGTGGAGAAGGAGCAGGAGGGGAAGAAGGAGCAGGATGGGAGAAGGAGCAGGAGTAAGAGGGGTAGCAGGAGATGGAGCGGAAGGGGGAGAAGGAGCAGGAGATGGAGAGTGAGCAGGAGGTCGAGATGGAACAGGAGGTGGAGAAGGAACAGGTGATGGAAAAGGAACTGGATGTGGAGAAGGAGGAGGAGGAGGAGGAGAAGGTGCAGGAGGATGGGAAGGAGCAGGATGTGGAGAAGGAGGAGAAGGAGGAGGAGGAGAAGGTGCAGGAGGAAGAGAAGGAGCTGGAAGTGGAGAAGGAGCAGGAGGTGGAGAAGGAGGAGCAGGAGAATGAGCAGGAGGAGGAGAAGGAGCAGGAGGGGCGAAGGAGCAGGAGTAGGAGGGGTAGCAGGAGATGGGGCGGAAGGGGGAAAAGAAGCAGTAGATGGAGAGGGAGCAGGAGGTGGAGAAGCAGCAGGACGTGGAGAAGGAGCAGGAGGATGAGGTGGAGCAGAATGAGATGGAGCAGGCGGTGGAGAAGGAGCAGGATGAGGAGAAGGAGCAGGAGGAGGAGAATGAACAGGAGGAGGAGAAGGAGCAGGAGGAGGATACAGAGCAGGAGGAGGATAAGGAGCAGGAGGAGGAAAAGGAGCTGGAGGAGGAGAAGGAGCAGGATGTGGAGAAGGAGGAGGAGGAGGAGGAGGAGGAGAAGGTGCAGGTGGAGGAGTAGGAGCTGGAAGTGGAGAATGAGCAAGAGGTAAAGAAGGAGGAGGAGGAGGAGAAGGAGGAGGAGGAGGAGAAGGTGCAGGAGGATGAGAAGGAGCAGGAGGAGGAGAAGGTGCAGGAGGGGGAGAAGGAGCAGGACTAGGAGGGGTAGCAGGAGATGGAGCGGAAGGGGTTAAAGGAGCAGGAGATGGAGAGGGAGCAGGAGGTGGAGATGGAGCAGGAGGTGGAGAAGGAACAGGAGATGGAAAAGGAACTGGATGTGGAGAAGGAGGAGGAGGAGGAGGAGAAGGTGCAGTACGATGAGAAGGAGCAGGAGGAGGAGAAGGAGCAGGAGGAGGAAAAGGATCATGAGGAGGAGAAGGAGCAGGATGAGGAGATGGAGCAGGACGTGGAGAAGTAGCAGGAGGAGGAGAAGGAGAAGGAGCCTGAGTTGGAGAAGGAGCAGGAGGAGGAGGTGGAGCAGAATGAGATGGAGCAGGCGGTGGAGAAGGAGCAGGATGAGGAGAAGGAGCAGGAGGATGGGAAGGAGCAGGAGGAGGAGAAAGAGCAGGATGTGGAGAAGGAGGAGGAGGAGGAGGAGGAGAAGGTCGAGTAGGAGGAGAAGGAGCAGGATGTGGAGAAGGAGGAGAAGCAGGAGTAGGAGAAGGTGCAGGAGGAGGAGAAGGAGCTGGAACTGGAGAATGAGCAGGAGGTGGAGAAGGAGGATGAGGAGGAGAAGTAACAGGAGGGGGAGAATGAGCAGGAGTAGGAGGGGTAGCAGGAGATGGGGCAGTAGGGGGAAAAGATGCAGGAGATGGAGAGGGAGCAGGAGGTGGAGAAGCAGCAGAACGTGGAGAAGGAGCAGGACGCGGAGAAGGAGCAGGAGGGTGAGAAGGAGCAGGAGTTGGAGAAGGAGCAGGAGGAGGAGAAGGAGCAGGAGGGGAGAAGGAGCAGGAGTAAGAGGGGTAGCAGGAGATGGAGCGGAAGGGGGAGAAGGAGCAGGAGATGGAGAGGGAGCAGGAGGTGGAGAAGGAGCAGGATGTGCAGAAGGAACAGGAGATGGAAAAGGAACAGAAGCTTGGGAAGGAGCAGGAATAGAAGCAGCAGGAGGACGAGGAGCAGAAGGAGCAGGAATTGGAGAATGAGCAGGAGATGGAGAAGGAGAAGGAGGAGGTGATGGAGCAGAAGGTGGGGAAGGAGCAGGAGGAGGAGAAGGAACTGGAGGGGGTGATGGAACTGGAGGGCGAGAAGGAACTGGAGGGGGAGAAGGATCAGGAGGAGGAGGGGGAGCAGAAGGTGAAGGAGGTGGAAAAGGAGCAGGACGAGGGGATGGAAACTGGAGGAGGAGAAGGGGCAGGAGGTGGAGAAGGAGCAGGAGGTGGAGAAGTAGCAGGAGCAGGAGAATTAGCAGCAGGAGGAGAAGAAGCCGGAGGAGGACACGGAGCAGGAGGAAGAGAAGGAGCAGAAGGAGCAGGATGTGGAGATGGAGCAGGACGTGGAGAAGGAGCAGGAGGAGGAGAAGGAGAAGGTGCCTGAGTTGGAGAAGGAGCCGGAAGTGGAGGAGGAGCAGGAAGTGGAGAACGAGCTGGAGGAGGAGAACGAGCTGGAGGAGGAGAACGCGCTGGAGGAGGAGATGGAGCAGGAGGAGGGTAAGGAGCAGGAAGAGGAGAAGGAGCAGGAGGTGGAGAAAGAGAAGGAGGTGGAGAAGGAGCAGGAGGAGGAGGACGAGCAGAAGGAGAAGGAGCAGGCAGTGGAGAAGGACTGGGAGGAGGAAAACGAGCAGGAGGAGGGAAAGGAGCAGGAGGTGGAGAAGGAGCAGGAGGTGGAGAAGGAGCAGGAGCAGAAGTAGGAGCAGGATGAGGAGATTGAGCAGGAGGAGGAGAATGAGCAGGAGGGGGTGAACGAGCAGGAGGAGGAGAAGGAGCAGCAGGCGGAGAAGGAGCAGGAGGAGTAGAAGGAGCAGGAGTTGGAGAAGGAGCAGGAGGAGGGGAACGAGCAGGAGGAGGAGAAGGAGCAGGGTGATGAGAACGAGCAGGGTGATGAGAACGAGCAGGAGGAGGAGGAGGAGCAGGAGGTGGAGAAGGAGCAGGAGGGGGAGAAGGAGCAGGAGTGGGAGTTGTAGCAGGAGATGGAGCGGAATGGCGGAAAGGAGCACGAGATGGATTCGGAGCAGGAGGTGGAGAAGGAGCAGGACGTGGAGAAGGAGCAGGACGTGGGGAAGGAGCAGGAGGGGGAGAAGGAGCAGGAGGGGGAGAAGGAGCAGGAGAAGGTGGTTAGCATGAGATGGAGCGGAAGGGTGAGAAAGAGCAGGAGATGGAGAGGGAGCAGGAGGTGCAGAAGGAGCAGGAGGTGGAGAAGCAACAGGGGATGGAGAAGGAACAGGAGGAGGAGACGGAGCAAGAGGAGGAGGTGCAGACGGAGCAGGAATTGGAGAAAGAGCAGGAGATGGAGAAGGAGCAGGAATTGGAGAATGAGCAGGAGATGGAGAAGGAGAAGGAGGTGGTGATGGAGCAGGAGTTGGAGAAGGAGCATGAGGGGGAGAAGGAAGTGGAGGGGGAGAAGGAACTGGAGGGGGAAAAGGAGCAGGAGGAGGAGAAGGAGCAGGAAGTGGAGAAAGAGAATGAGGAGGAGGGGGAGCAGAAGCAGAAGGAACAGGAGGTGGAGAAAGAGCAGGAGGAGGAGCAGAAGGACCAGGAGGTGGAGATGGAGCAGGACGTGGAGAAGTCGCAGGAGGAGGAGAAGGAGAAGGAGCCTGAGTTGGAGAAGGAAAAGGAGGTGGAGAAGGAGCAGTAGCAGGAGAAGGAGCAGGAGGAGGAGAACGAGCTGGAGGAGGAGAAGGAGCAGGAGGATGAGAACGAGCAGGAGGAGGAGAAGGAGCAGGAGGAGGAGAGGAGCCGGAGGAGGAGAAGGAGCAGGAGGTGGAGAAGAAGCAGGAGGTGGAGAAGGAGGAGGAGGAGGAGAAGGTGCAGCAGGAGGAGAAGGAGCAGTTGGAGGAGAAGGAGCAGGAGGGGGAGAAGGAGCAGGAGGGAGAGAAGGAGCAGGAGTGGGAGTTGTAGCAGGAGATGGAGCGGAAGGGCGAAAAGGAGCATGAGATGGAGACGGAGCAGGAGGTGGAGAAGAAGCAGGACGTGGGGAAGCAACAGGGGATGGAGATGGAACATGTGCTGGAGAAGGAGCAGGAGGAGGAGACGGAGCAAGAGGAGGAGGAGCAGACGGAGCAGGAATTGGGGAATGAGCAGGAGATGGAGAAGGAGAAGGAGGTGGTGATGGAGCAGGAGGTGGTGAAGGAGCATGAGGGGGTGAAGGAACTGAAGGGTGAGTAGGAATTGGAGGGCGAGAAGGAGCAGGAGGAGGAGAAGGAGCAGGAAGTGGAGAAAGAGAAGGAGGAGGAGGGGGAGCAGAAGGAGAAGGAGCAGGCGGTGGAGAAGGAGCAGGAGGAGGAGAAGGAGATGGAGCCGAAGGTGGAGAAGGAGCCGGAGGTGGAAAGGAGCAGGAGGTGGAGAAGGAGCAGAAGGAGCAGGAAGTGGAGATGGAGCAGGACGTGGAGAAGGAGCAGGAGGGGGAGAAGGAGCAGGTGGAGAAGGAGGAGCAGAAGGAGAAGGAGCAGGCGTTAGAGAAGGACTAGGAGGAGGAAAACGAGCAGGAGGGAAAGGAGCAGGAGGTGGAGAAGGAGCAGGAGGTGGAGACGGAGCAGGAATTAGAGAACGAGCTGGAGGAGGAGAAGGAGGAGGAGGAGGAGAAGGAGCAGGAGGAGGAGAAGGAGCATGAGGAGGAGAAGGAGCAGGAGGAGGAGAACAGGGAGGAGGAGGAGAAGGAGCAGGAGGAGGAGAAGGAGCAGGAGGAGGAGAAGGAGCAGGAGGAGGAGTTGTAGCCGGAGGAGGAGGAGAAGGAGAAGGAGGAGGAAAAGGAGCAGGAGGAGGAAAAGGAGCAGTATGAGGAGAAGGAGCAGGAGGTGGAGAAGGAGCAGGAGGTGGAGAAGGAGCAGGAGCAGGAGAACGAGCAGGAGGAGGAGAAGGAGCAGAATGCGTGGAAGGAGCAGCAGGTGGAGAAGGAGGAGGAGGACAAGGTGAAGGAGGAGGAGAAGGAGCAGGAGATGGAGATGGAGCAGGAGGGGGAGATGGAGCAGGAGGGGGAGAAGGAGCAGGAGTAGGAGGAGAAGAAGGAGATGGAGCGGAAGGGGGAAAAGGAGCAGCAGATGGAGAGGGAGCAGGAGTTGGAGAAGGAGCAGGGCGTGGAGAAGGTGCTGGACGTGGAGAAGGAGCAGGAGATGGAGAAGGAACAGGAGCCTGAGTTGGAGAAGGAAAAGGAGGTGGAGAAGGAGCAGGAGCAGGAGAAGGAGCAGGAGAAGGAGCAGGAGGAGGAGAACGAGCTGGAGGAGGAGAAGGAGCAGGAGGATGAGAACGAGCAGGAGGAGGAGAAGGAGCAGGAGGAGGAGAGGAACCGGAGGAGGAGAAGGAGCAGGAGGTGGAGAAGAAGCAGGAGGTGGAGAAGGAGGAGGAGGAGGAGAAGGTGCAGCAGGAGGAGAAGGAGGAGAAGGAGCAGTTGGAGGAGAAGGAGCAGGAGGGGGAGAAGGAGCAGGAGGGAGAGAAGGAGCAGGAGTGGGAGTTGTAGCAGGAGATGGAGCGGAAGGGCGAAAAGGAGCATGAGATGGAGACGGAGCAGGAGGTGGAGAAGAAGCAGGACGTGGGGAAGCAACAGGGGATGGAGATGGAACATGTGCTGGAGAAGGAGCAGGAGGAGGAGACGGAGCAAGAGGAGGAGGAGCAGACGGAGCAGGAATTGGGGAATGAGCAGGAGATGGAGAAGGAGAAGGAGGTGGTGATGGAGCAGGAGGTGGTGAAGGAGCATGAGGGGGTGAAGGAACTGAAGGGTGAGTAGGAATTGGAGGGCGAGAAGGAGCAGGAGGAGGAGAAGGAGCAGGAAGTGGAGAAAGAGAAGGAGGAGGAGGGGGAGCAGAAGGAGAAGGAGCAGGCGGTGGAGAAGGAGCAGGAGGAGGAGAAGGAGATGGAGCCGAAGGTGGAGAAGGAGCCGGAGGTGGAAAGGAGCAGGAGGTGGAGAAGGAGCAGAAGGAGCAGGAAGTGGAGATGGAGCAGGACGTGGAGAAGGAGCAGGAGGGGGAGAAGGAGCAGGAGGAGGAGGAGGAGCAGAAGGAGAAGGAGCAGGCGTTAGAGAAGGACTAGGAGGAGGAAAACGAGCAGGAGGGAAAGGAGCAGGAGGTGGAGAAGGAGCAGGAGGTGGAGACGGAGCAGGAAGTAGAGAACGAGCTGGAGGAGGAGAAGGAGGAGGAGGAGGAGAAGGAGCAGGAGGAGGAGAAGGAGCATGAGGAGGAGAAGGAGCAGGAGGAGGAGAACAGGGAGGAGGAGGAGAAGGAGCAGGAGGAGGAGAAGGAGCAGGAGGAGGAGAAGGAGCAGGAGGAGGAGTTGTAGCCGGAGGAGGAGGAGAAGGAGAAGGAGGAGGAAAAGGAGCAGGAGGAGGAAAAGGAGCAGTATGAGGAGAAGGAGCAGGAGGTGGAGAAGGAGCAGGAGGTGGAGAAGCAGCAGGACGTGGAGAAGGAGCAGGACGTGGAGAATGAGCTGTTGGCGGAGAAGGAGCAGTAGGGGGAGAAGGAGCAGGAGGGGAGAAGGAGCAGGAGTAAGAGGGGTAGCAGTAGATGGAGCGCATTTGGGAGAAGGAGCAGGAGATGGAGAGGGAGCAGGAGGTGGAGATGGAGGAGGAAGTGGAGAAGGAACAGGAGATGGAAAAGGAACAGGAGCTTGAGAAGGAGCAGGAGGAGGAGAAGTAACAGGAGGAGGAGGAGCAGAAGTAGCAGGAATTGGAGAAAGAGCAGTTGGAGGAGAATGAGCAGGAATTGGAGAATGAGCAGGAGATGGAGAAGGAGAAGGAGGAGGTGATGGAGCAGAAGGTGGGGAAGGAGCAGGAGGAGGAGAAGGAACTGGAGGGGGTGATGGAACTGGAGGGCGAGAAGGAACTGGAGGGGGAGAAGGATCAGGAGGAGGAGGGGGAGCAGAAGGTGAAGGAGCAGGAGGTGGAAAAGGAGCAGGACGAGGGGATGGAAACTGGAGGAGGAGAAGGGGCAGGAGGTGGAGAAGGAGCAGGAGGTGGAGAAGTAGCAGGAGCAGGAGAATTAGCAGCAGGAGGAGAAGAAGCCAGAGGAGGACACGGAGCAGGAGGAAGAGAAGGAGCAGAAGGAGCAGGAGGTGGAGATGGAGCAGGACGTGGAGAAGTAGCAGGAGGAGGAGAAGGTGCCTGAGTTGGAGAAGGAGCCGGAAGTGGAGGAGGAGCAGGAAGTGGAGAACGAGCTGGAGGAGGAGAACGAGCTGGAGGAGGAGAACGCGCTGGAGGAGGAGATGGAGCAGGAGGAGGGTAAGGAGCAGGAAGAGGAGAAGGAGCAGGAGGTGGAGAAAGAGAAGGAGGTGGAGAAGGAGCAGGAGGAGGAGGACGAGCAGAAGGAGAAGGAGCAGGCAGTGGAGAAGGACTGGGAGGAGGAAAACGAGCAGGAGGAGGGTAAGGAGCAGGAGGTGGAGAAGGAGCAGGAGGTGGAGAAGGAGCAGGAGCAGAAGTAGGAGCAGGATGAGGAGATTGAGCAGGAGGAGGAGAATGAGCAGGAGGGGGTGAACGAGCAGGAGGAGGAGAAGGAGCAGCAGGCGGAGAAGGAGCAGGAGGAGTAGAAGGAGCAGGAGGTGGAGAAGGAGCAGGAGGAGGGGAACGAGCAGGAGGAGGAGAAGGAGCAGGGTGATGAGAACGAGCAGGGTGATGAGAACGAGCAGGAGGAGGAGGAGGAGCAGGAGGTGGAGAAGGAGCAGGAGGGGGAGAAGGAGCAGGAGTGGGAGTTGTAGCAGGAGATGGAGCGGAATGGCGGAAAGGAGCACGAGATGGATTCGGAGCAGGAGGTGGAGAAGGAGCAGGACGTGGAGAAGGAGCAGGACGTGGGGAAGGAGCAGGAGGGGGAGGAGGAGCAGGAGGGGGAGAAGGAGCAGGAGAAGGTGGTTAGCATGAGATGGAGCGGAAGGGTGAGAAGGAGCAGGAGATGGAGAGGGAGCAGGAGGTGCAGAAGGAGCAGGAGGTGGAGAAGCAACAGGGGATGGAGAAGGAACAGGAGGAGGAGACGGAGCAAGAGGAGGAGGTGCAGACGGAGCAGGAATTGGAGAAAGAGCAGGAGATGGAGAAGGAGCAGGAATTGGAGAATGAGCAGGAGATGGAGAAGGAGAAGGAGGTGGTGATGGAGCAGGAGTTGGAGAAGGAGCATGAGGGGGAGAAGGAAGTGGAGGGGGAGAAGGAACTGGAGGGGGAAAAGGAGCAGGAGGAGGAGAAGGAGCAGGAAGTGGAGAAAGAGAATGAGGAGGAGGGGGAGCAGAAGCAGAAGGAACAGGAGGTGGAGAAAGAGCAGGAGGAGGAGCAGAAGGACCAGGAGGTGGAGATGGAGCAGGACGTGGAGAAGTCGCAGGAGGAGGAGAAGGAGAAGGAGCCTGAGTTGGAGAAGGAAAAGGAGGTGGAGAAGGAGCAGTAGCAGGAGAAGGAGCAGGAGGAGGAGAACGAGCTGGAGGAGGAGAAGGAGCAGGAGGATGAGAACGAGCAGGAGGAGGAGAAGGAGCAGGAGGAGGAGAGGAGCCGGAGGAGGAGAAGGAGCAGGAGGTGGAGAAGAAGCAGGAGGTGGAGAAGGAGGAGGAGGAGGAGAAGGTGCCGCAGGAGGAGAAGGAGGAGAAGGAGCAGTTGGAGGAGAAGGAGCAGGAGGGGGAGAAGGAGCAGGAGGGAGAGAAGGAGCAGGAGTGGGAGTTGTAGCAGGAGATGGAGCGGAAGGGCGAAAAGGAGCATGAGATGGAGACGGAGCAGGAGGTGGAGAAGAAGCAGGACGTGGGGAAGCAACAGGGGATGGAGATGGAACATGTGCTGGAGAAGGAGCAGGAGGAGGAGACGGAGCAAGAGGAGGAGGAGCAGACGGAGCAGGAATTGGGGAATGAGCAGGAGATGGAGAAGGAGAAGGAGGTGGTGATGGAGCAGGAGGTGGTGAAGGAGCATGAGGGGGTGAAGGAACTGAAGGGTGAGTAGGAATTGGAGGGCGAGAAGGAGCAGGAGGAGGAGAAGGAGCAGGAAGTGGAGAAAGAGAAGGAGGAGGAGGGGGAGCAGAAGGAGAAGGAGCAGGCGGTGGAGAAGGAGCAGGAGGAGGAGAAGGAGATGGAGCCGAAGGTGGAGAAGGAGCCGGAGGTGGAAAGGAGCAGGAGGTGGAGAAGGAGCAGAAGGAGCAGGAAGTGGAGATGGAGCAGGACGTGGAGAAGGAGCAGGAGGGGGAGAAGGAGCAGGAGGAGAAGGAGGAGCAGAAGGAGAAGGAGCAGGCGTTAGAGAAGGACTAGGAGGAGGAAAACGAGCAGGCGGGAAAGGAGCAGGAGGTGGAGAAGGAGCAGGAGGTGGAGAAGGAGCAGGAATTGGAGAATGAGCAGGAGATGGAGAAGGAGGAGGAGGTGGTGATGGAGCAGGAGTTGGAGAAGGAGCATGAGGGGGAGAAGGAAGTGGAGGGGGAGAAGGAACTGGAGGGGGAAAAGGAGCAGGAGGAGGAGAAGGAGCAGGAAGTGGAGAAAGAGAATGAGGAGGAGGGGGAGCAGAAGCAGAAGGAACAGGAGGTGGAGAAAGAGCAGGAGGAGGAGCAGAAGGACCAGGAGGTGGAGATGGAGCAGGACGTGGAGAAGTCGCAGGAGGAGGAGAAGGAGAAGGAGCCTGAGTTGGAGAAGGAAAAGGAGGTGGAGAAGGAGCAGTAGCAGGAGAAGGAGCAGGAGGAGGAGAACGAGCTGGAGGAGGAGAAGGAGCAGGAGGATGAGAACGAGCAGGAGGAGGAGAAGGAGCAGGAGGAGAGGAGCCGGAGGAGGAGAAGGAGCAGGAGGTGGAGAAGAAGCAGGAGGTGGAGAAGGAGGAGGAGGAGGAGAAGGTGCCGCAGGAGGAGAAGGAGGAGAAGGAGCAGTTGGAGGAGAAGGAGCAGGAGGGGGAGAAGGAGCAGGAGGGAGAGAAGGAGCAGGAGTGGGAGTTGTAGCAGGAGATGGAGCGGAAGGGCGAAAAGGAGCATGAGATGGAGACGGAGCAGGAGGTGGAGAAGAAGCAGGACGTGGGGAAGCAACAGGGGATGGAGATGGAACATGTGCTGGAGAAGGAGCAGGAGGAGGAGACGGAGCAAGAGGAGGAGGAGCAGACGGAGCAGGAATTGGGGAATGAGCAGGAGATGGAGAAGGAGAAGGAGGTGGTGATGGAGCAGGAGGTGGTGAAGGAGCATGAGGGGGTGAAGGAACTGAAGGGTGAGTAGGAATTGGAGGGCGAGAAGGAGCAGGAGGAGGAGAAGGAGCAGGAAGTGGAGAAAGAGAAGGAGGAGGAGGGGGAGCAGAAGGAGAAGGAGCAGGCGGTGGAGAAGGAGCAGGAGGAGGAGAAGGAGATGGAGCCGAAGGTGGAGAAGGAGCCGGAGGTGGAAAGGAGCAGGAGGTGGAGAAGGAGCAGAAGGAGCAGGAAGTGGAGATGGAGCAGGACGTGGAGAAGGAGCAGGAGGGGGAGAAGGAGCAGGAGGAGAAGGAGGAGCAGAAGGAGAAGGAGCAGGCGTTAAAGGAGGACTAGGAGGAGGAAAACGAGCAGGAGGGAAAGGAGCAGGAGGTGGAGAAGGAGCAGGAGGTGGAGACGGAGCAGGAAGTAGAGAACGAGCTGGAGGAGGAGAAGGAGGAGGAGGAGGAGAAGGAGCAGGAGGAGGAGAAGGAGCATGAGGAGGAGAAGGAGCAGGAGGAGGAGAACAGGGAGGAGGAGGAGAAGGAGCAGGAGGAGGAGAAGGAGCAGGAGGAGGAGAAGGAGCAGGAGGAGGAGTTGTAGCCGGAGGAGGAGGAGAAGGAGAAGGAGGAGCAAAAGGAGCAGGAGGAGGAAAAGGAGCAGTATGAGGAGAAGGAGCAGGAGGTGGAGAAGGAGCAGGAGGTGGAGAAGGAGCAGGAGCAGGAGAACGAGCAGGAGGAGGAGAAGGAGCAGAATGCGTAGAAGGAGCAGCAGGTGGAGAAGGAGGAGGAGGACAAGGTGAAGGAGGAGGAGAAGGAGCAGGAGGTGGAGATGGAGCAGGAGGGGGAGATGGAGCAGGAGGGGGAGAAGGAGCAGGAGTAGGAGGAGAAGAAGGAGATGGAGCGGAAGGGGGAAAAGGAGCAGCAGATGGAGAGGGAGCAGGAGTTGGAGAAGGAGCAGGGCGTGGAGAAGGTGCTGGACGTGGAGAAGGAGCAGGAGATGGAGAAGGAACAGGAGCTGGAGAAGGAGCAGGAGGAGGAGACGGAGCAAGAGGAGGAGGAGCAGACGGAGCAGGAATTGGAGAAAGAGCAGTTGGAGGAGCAGGAGCAGGAATTGGAGAATAAGCAGGAGATGGAGATGGAGAAGGAAAAGGTGATGGAACAGGAGGTGGAGAAGGAGCAGGAGGTGGAGACGGAACTGGAGGGGGAGGATGAACTGGAGGGCGAGAAGGAACTGGAGGTGGAGAAGGAACTGGAGGTGGAGAAGGAACTGGAGGTGGAGAAGGAGCCGGGCGAGGAGAAGTAGCAGGAGGAGGAGAAGGAGCAGAAGGAGAGAAGCAGCCGGAGGTGGAGACGGAGAAGGAGGAGGAGAAGGAGCAGGAGGAGGTGAAGGAGAAGGAGGAGGAGAAGCATCCGAAGGTGGAGAAGGAGCATGAGCAGGAGAAGGAGCAGGAGGTCGAGACGTAGCTGGAGGAGGAGAAGGAGCAGGAGGTCGAGAAGCAGCCGGAGCAGGAGAAGGAGCAGGAGGACGAGAAGGAGCAGGAGGAGAAGATGGAGCAGGAGGTGGAGAAGGAGCTGGCGGTGGAGAAGGAGGAGGAGGAGAAGGTGCAGGAGGAGGAGAAGGAGCAGGAGGAGAAGGAGCAGGAGGGGGAGAAGGAGCAGGAGTAGTAGAGGTAGCAGGAGATGGAGCTGAAGGTGGAAAAGGAGCAGGAGATGGAGACGGAGCAGGAGGTGGAGAAGCAGCAGGACGTGGAGAAGGAGCAGGACGTGGAGAAGGAGCAGGAGGGGGAGAAGGAGCAGGGGGGAGAGATAGAGCAGGAGGGAGAGAAGGAGCAGGAGCAGAAGGGGTCGCAGGAGATGGAGCGGAAGGGGCAGAATGTGCAGGAGATGGTGAGGGAGCATGATGTGGAGAAGGATCAAGAGGTGGAGAAGGAACAGGAGATGGAGAAGGAACAGGAGCTTGAGAAGGAGGGGAAGGAGCAGGAGGAGGAGGAGCAGATGGAGCAGGAATTGGAGAAAGAGCAGTTGGAGGAGAAGGAGCAGGAATTGATCCCAGCTGCCTATCCATGTCATATTCCTCCTTCTTATTTTTGACTAGTGCCTCAATCTCCCGAGTCATCCAAGGTTCCCTGCTTCCAGCAGCCTTGCCCTTCACTTTATAAGGAATGTGCTTACCCTGAACCCTGGTTAACACACTTTTGAAAGCCTCCCACTTACCAGACGTGCCTTTGCCTGCCAACAGACTCTCCCAATCAACTTCTGAAAGTTCCTGTCTAATACCATCAAAATTGGCCTTTCCCCAATTTAGAATTTTAACTTTTGGGCCAGACCTATCCTTCTCCATAGCTATCTTAAAACTAATGGAATTATGGTCACTGGTCCCAAAGTGATCCCTCACTAACACTTCTGTCACCTGCCCTTCCTTATTTCCCAAGAGGAGGTCAAGTTTTGCCCCCTCTCTAGTCGGGCCATCCACATACTGAATGAGAAATTCCTCCTGAATACACTCAACAAATTTCTCTCCATCCAAGCCCCTAATGCTATGGCTGTCCCAGTCAATGTTGGGAAAATTAAAGTCCCCTACTATTACCACCCTATTTTTCTTGCAGCTGTCTGTAATCTCCTTACATATTTGCTCCTCAATTTCCCGTTGACTATTTGGGGGTCTGTAGTACAATCCTATCAAAGTGATCTCTCCCTTCTTATTTTTCAGTTCTACCCATATAGACTCAGTGGGCGAACCCTCGGATATATCCCCTCTCACGACTGCCGTGATGTTCTCCCTAATCAAGAACGCAACTCCCCCTCCTCTCTTACCTCCTGCTCTATCTTTCCTACAGCATCTGTACCCTGGAACATTGAGCTGCCAGTCCTGCCCCTCCCTTAGCCATGTTTCAGTAATAGCTATAACATCCCAGTCCCATGTACCCATCCATGCCCTTAGTTCATCTGCCTTGCCCATCAGACTTCTTGCATTGAAATAAATGCAGTTTAATCTAGACTTCCCTTGGTCTTTGCCCTGCTTTCTCAGACCATCTGTCCGGTCATGTTCTGTACACTCTCCCTTACTGCCTTTTGTTTCTGTCTCCACTTTATTTCCCACTGACTTCCTGCATCGGTTCCCATTCCCCTGCCACATTAGTTTAAACCCTCCCCAACAGCACTGGCAAACACTCCCCCTCGGACATTGGTTCCAGTCCTGCCCAGATGCAGACCGTTCAATTTGTACTGGTCCCACCTCCCCCAGAACCGGTTCCAATGGCCCAGGAATTTGAATCCCTCCCTCTTGCACCATCTCTCAAGCCACGTATTCATCTTAGCTATCCTGTCATTCCTACTCTGACTAACCCGTGGCACTGGTAGCAATCCTGAGATTACTACCTTTGAGGTCCTACTCTTTAGTTTAACTCCTAACTCCCTAAATTCAGCTTGTAGGACCTCATCCTGTTTTTTACCTATATCGTTGGTGCCTATATGCACCACGACAACTGGCTGTTCACCCTCCCCCTCCAGAATGTCCTGCAGCCGCTCCGAGACATCCTTGACCCTTGCACCAGGGAGGCAACATACCATCCTGGAGTCTCGGTTGCGTCCGCAGAAACGCCTGTCTATTCCCCTTACAATCGAGTCCCCTATCACTATAGCTCTGCCACTCTTTTTCCTGCCCTCCTGTGCAGCAGAGCCAGCCACGGTGCCATGAACCTGGCCACTGCCACCTTCCCCTGGTGAGCCATCTCCCCCAACAGTATCCAAAACGGTATACCTGTTTTGGAGGGAGATGACCGCAGGGGACCCCTGCACTGCCTTCCTACTCTTCCTCTGTCTGTTGGTCACCCATTCACTATCTCCCTCAGTAATTTTTATCTGCGGTGTGACCAACTCACTGAACGTGCTATCCACGACTTTCTCAGCATCGCGGATGCTCCAAAGTGAGTCCATCCGCAGCTCCAGAGCCGTCAAGCGGTCAAACAACAGCTGCAGCTTGACACACTTCCCGCAGGTGAAGGAATCAGGGATACAGGAAGGAGCCCTGATTCCTTCACCTGCGGGAATTCCCACATCCCACAAGAGGAACATGACACGGCCCTGGGATCTCCTGCCATGACTTAACCCTTAAATTAGCTTAAGGACAACTACAATGTCAAGAGAAAAAAAAAGGAAAGAAAAACTACTTCCCAATCCCTTGAAGAGTATAGAGATTTCCGGAGTAGAGTTAAGAGAGAAATCAGGAGGGCAAAAAGGGGATATGAGATTGCTTTGGCAGATCAGGCAAAGGTGAATCCAAAGAGCTTCTACAAATACATAAAGGGCAAAAGGGTAACTAGGGAGAGAGTAGGGCCTCTTAAGGATCAACAAGGTCATCTATGTGCGGAACCACAAGAGATGGGTGAGATCCTGAATGAATATTTCACATCGGTATTTACGGTTGAGAAAGGCATGGATGTTAGGGAACTTGCGGAAATAAATAGTGATGTCTTGAGGAGTGTACATGTTACAGAGAGGGAGGTGCTGGAAGTCTTAACGCGCATCAAGGTAGATAAATCTCCGGGACCTGATGAAATGTATCCCAGGACGTTATGGGAGGTTAGGGAGGAAATTGCGGGTCCCCTAGCAGAGATATTTGAATCATCCACCGCTGCAGGTGAGGTGCCTGAAGATTGGAGGGTAGCAAATGTTGTGCCTTTGTTTAAGAAGGGCGGCAGGGAAAATCCTGGGAACGACAGACCAGTGAGCCTGACATCTGTAGTGGGTAAGTTGTTAGAGGGTATTCTGAGGGACAGGATCTACAGGCATTTGGAGAGGCAGGGACTAATTAGGAACAGTCAGCATGGTTTTGTGAGAAGAAAATCATGTCTCACGAATTTGATTGAGTTTTTTGAAGGGGTAACCAAGAAGATAGATGAGGGCTGTGCAGTAGACGTGGTCTACATGGACTTCAGCAAAGCATTTGACAAGGGACCGCATGGTAGGTTGTTACATAAGGTTAAATCTCATGGGATCCAAGGTGAGGTAGCCAATTGGATACAAAATTGGCTTGACGACAGAAGACAGAGGGTGGTTGTAGAGGGTTGTTTTTCAAACTGGATGCCTGTGTCCAGCGGTGTGCCTCAGGGATCGGTGCTGGGTCCGCTGTTATTTGTTATTTATATTAATGATTTGGATGAGAATTTAGGAGGCATGGTTAGTAAGTTTGCAGATGACACCAAGATTGGTGGCATTGTGGACAGTGAAGAAGGTTATCTAGGATTGCAACGGGATCTTGATAAATTGGGCCAGTGGGCCGATGAATGGCAGATGGAGTTTAATTTAGATAAATGTGAGGTGATGCATTTTGGTAGATCGAATCGGGCCAGGACCTACTCCGTTAATGGTAGGGCTTTGTGGAGAGTTAGAGAACAAAGAGATCTGGGAGTACAGATTCATAGCTCCTTGAAAGTGGAGTCACAGGTGGATAGGGTGGTGAAGAAGGAATTCAGCATGCTTGGTTTCATTGGTCAGAACATTGAATGCAGGAGTTGGGATGTCTTGTTGAAGTTGTACAGGGCATTGGTGAGGCCACACTTGGAGTACTGTGTACAGTTCTGGTCACCCTATTATAGAAAGGATATTATTAAACTAGAAAGAGTGCAGAAAAGATTTACTAGGATGCTACCGGGACTTGATGGTTTGACTTACAGGGAGAGGTTAGACAGACTGGGACTTTTTTCCCTGGAGAGCAGGAGGTTAAGGGGTGATCTTATCGAAGTCTATAAAATAATGAGGGGCATAGATAAGGTCGATAGTCAAAATCTTTTCCCAAAGGTAGGGGAGTGTATAACGAGGGGGCATAGATTTAAGGTGAGAGGTGAGAGATACAAAAGGGTCCAGAGGGGCAATTTTTTCACTCAAAGGGTGGTGAGTGTCTGGAACGAGCTTGCAGAGGCAGTAGTAGAGGCGGGTACAATTTTGTCTTTGAAAAAGCATTTGGACAGTTACATGGGTAAGATGGGTATAGAGGGATATGGGCCAAGTGCAGGTAATTGGGACTAGCTTAGTGGTATAAACTGGGCGACATGGACATGTTGGGCCGAAGGGCCTGTTTCCATGTTGTAACTTCTATGAAAAAAATGAACAGGAGATGGAGAAGGAGAAGGAGGAGGTGATGGAGCAGGAGGTAGAGAAGGAGCAGAAGGGGGAGAAGCAACAGGAGGGGGAGAAGGAGCAGTAGCAGGAGAAGGAGCAGGTTGTGGAGATCGAGCTGGAGGAGGAGAATGAGCAGGAGGAGGAGGAGGATAAGATGCCGAAGGTGGAGAAGGAGCAGGAGGAGGAGAAGTAGCAGGAGGAGATGAAGGAGCAGGAGGAGGAGAAGGAGCCGGAGGTGGAGATGGAGCAGGAGGAGGAGGACGAGCAGGAGAAGGAGGAGGAGCCGGAGGAGGAGATGTAGCAGGAGGAGGAGATGGAGCAGGAGGAAGAGATCGATCCAGAGGAGGGGAAGTAGCAGGAGGAGGAGAAGGAGCCGGAGCAGGAGAAGGAGCAGGAGGAGCAGAATGAGCAAGAGGAGGTGAAGGAGCAGCAGGAGGAGCAGGAGCCGGATGTGGAGAAGCAGCAGGAGCAGGAGGTCGAGAAGGAGCAGGAGGAGGAGTGGGGGCAGAAGGAGAATGAGAAGGAGGTGGAGAAGAAGCAGGAGGTGGAGAAGGAGAAGGAGGTGGAGAAGGAGCAGGACGTGGAGAAGGAGAAGGAGCCTGAGTTGGAGAAGGAGCCGGAGCCGGAGCTGGAGAAGGAGCAGGAAGTGGAGAAGGAGCAGTTTGTGGAGAACGAGCTGGAGGAATAGAACAAGCTGGAGGAGGAGAAGGAGGAGGAGGAGGAGACGGAGTAGGGGGAGGAGAAGGAGCATGAGCTGGAGAAGGAGCAGGAGGTGGAGAATGAGCAGGAGGTGGAGAAGGAGCAGAAGGAGGAGGGGGAGCAGAAGGACAAGGAGCAGGCGGTGGAGAAGGAGCAGGAGGAGGAGAAGGAGCAGGAGGAGGAGAAGCAGCAGGAGGAGGAGAAGAAGCAGGAGGAAGGGAAGGAGCAAGAGATGGAGAAGGAGCAGGATGTGGAGAAGGAGCAGAAGCAGGAACAGGAGATAGAGCAGGAGGAGGAGAACGAGCAGGAGGAGGAGAAGGAGCAGGAGGAGGAGCAGTAGCAGAAGGAGGAGAAGGAGCAGGAGGAGGAAAAGGAGCCGGAGGAGGAGAAGGAGCAGGCGGAGGTGAAGGAGCAGGAGGAGGAGAAGGAGCAGGAGGTCGAGAAGTAGCAGGAAGTGGCGCAGGAGAAAGCGCAGGAGAAGGAGAAGGAGCAGGAGGAGATGAAGGAGCAGGAGGTGGAGAAGGAGCAGGAGGTGGAGATGGAGCAGGAGGAGGAGAAGGTGCAGGTGGAGGAGAAAGAGCAGGAGCAGGAGGGGTAGCAGGACATGGAGCGGAAGGGGGAGATGGAGGAGGTGATGGGGAGCGAGCAGGAGGTGGAGAAGGAGCCTGAGGTGGAGAAGGAGCAGGAGGAGGAGGACGGGCAGGAGAAGGAGGAGGAGCCGGAGGAGGAGATGGAGCAGGAGGAGGAGATGGAGCAGGAGGAAGAGATGGAGCCGGAGGAGGGGAAGTAGCAGGAGGAGGAGAAGGAGCTGGAGCAGGAGAAGGAGCAGGAGGATGTGAAGGAGCAGCAGGAGGAGAAGGAGCCGGAGGTGTTGAAGCAGCAGGAGCAGGAGGTCGAGATGGAGCAGGAGGAGGAGGGGGAGTAGAAGGAGAAGGAGCAGGAGGTGGAGAAGCAGCTGCAGGTGGAGAAGGAGCAGGAGGTGGAGATGGAGCAGGAGGTGGAGATGGAGCAGTTTGTGGAGAACGAGCTGGAGGAGGAGAACGAGCTGGAGGAGGAGAAGGAGGAGGAGGATGAGACGGAGCAGGAGGAGGAGAAGGAGCAGGTGGAGGAGGAGGAGCCGGATGAGGAGATGGAGCAGGAGGAGATGGAGCAGGAGGAAGAGATGGAGCTGGAGGAGGAGAAGTAGCAGGAGGAGGAGAAGGAGCAGGAGGAGGAGATGGAGCCGGAGGAGCAGAATGAGCAAGAGGAGGTGAAGGAGCAGCAGGAGGAGAAGGAGCCGGATGTGGAGAAGCAGCAGGAGCAGAAGGTCGAGAAGGAGCAGGAGGAGGAGTGGGGGCAGAAGTAGAAGGAGCAGGAGGTGGAGAAGAAGCAGGAGGTGGTGAAGGAGAAGGAGGTGGAGAAGGAGCAGGACGTGGAGAAGGAGCCTGAGTTGGAGAAGGAGCCGGAGCTGGAGAAGGAGCCGGAGCTGGAGAAGGAGCCGGAGCCGGAGCTGGAGAAGGAGCAGGAAGTGGAGAAGGAGCAGTTTGTGGAGAACGAGCTGGAGGAATAGAACGAGCTGGAGGAGGAGAAGGAGGAGGAGGAGGAGACGGAGTAGGGGGAGGAGAAGGAGCAGCAGCTGGAGAAGGAGCAGGAGGTGGAGAATGAGCAGGAGGTGGAGAAGGAGCAGAAGGAGGAGGGGGAGCAGAAGGACAAGGAGCAGGCGGTGGAGAAGGAGTAGGAGGAGGAGAAGGAGCAGGAGGAGCAGAAGCAGCAGGAGGAGGAGAACAGCAGGAGGAGGATAAGAAGCAGGAGGAAGGAAAGGAGCAAGAGGTGGAGAAGGAGCAGGACTTGGAGAAGGAGCAGAAGCAGGAACAGGAAATAGAGCAGGAGGAGGAGAACGAGCAGGAGGAGGAGAAGGAGCAGGAGGAGGAAAAGGAGGAGAAGGAGGAGAAGGAGCAGTATGTGGAGAAGGAGAAGGAGGAGGAGAAGGAGCAGGAGGAGGAAAAGGAGCCGGAGGAGGAGAAGGAGCAGGCGGAGGTGAAGGAGCAGGAGGAGGAGAAGGAGCAGGAGGTCGAGAAGTAGCAGGAGAAAGGGCAGGAGAAGGAGAAGGAGCAGGAGGAGATGAAGGAGCAGGAGGTGGAGAAGGAGCAGGAGGTGGAGATGGAGCAGGAGGAGGAGAAGGTGCAGGAGGAGGAGAAAGAGCAGGAGCAGGAAGGGTAGCAGGACATGGAGCGTAAGGGGGAGAATTAGCAGGAGATGGAGAGGGATCAGGAGGTGGAGAATGAGCAGGATGGGGAGAAGGAGCAGGAGGGGGAGAGAAGCAGGTGGGGCAGATGGAGCAGGAGTAGGAGGGGTCGCAGGAGATGAAGCTGAAGGGGGAGATGGAGGAGCTGATGGGGAGCGAGCAGGAGGTGGAGAATGAGCAGGAGGTGGAGAAGGACCTGGAGGTGGAGGAGGAGCAGGAGGAGGAGAAGGAGCAGGAGGAGGAGAAGGAGCAGGAAGTGGAGAAGGAGCAGGAAGTGGAGAAGGTGCAGGAAGTGGAGAAGGAGCAGGAGGTATCGAAGGAGCATGAGGAGGTGAAGGAGCAGGAGGAGGAGAAGGAGCCGGAAGTGGGGAAGAAGCATGAGTAGGAGAAGGAGAAGGAGGTCGAGAAGTCGCAGGAGGAGGAGGGGGAGCAGAAGGAGAAGGAGCAGGAAGTGAAGAAGGAGCAGGAGCTGGAGAAGGAGGAGGAGGTGGAGAATGAGCAGGAGGTGGAGAAGGAGCAGGCGGTCGAGAAGTAGCAGGAGGAGGAGAAGGAGCAGGAGCAGGAGAAGGAGCATGTGGAGGAGAACGTGCTGGACGAGGAGAACGAGATGGAGGAGGAGAAGGAGCAGGAGGAGGAGAAGCAGGAGGACGACGAGAAGGAGCCGGAGTTGGAGAAGCAGCAGGAGGAGGAGAAGGAGCAGGAGGAGGTGATGGAGCAGGAGGAGGAGCAGGCGCAGGAGGAGGAGAAGAAGCAGAAGGAGGAGAAGGAGCAGGAGGAGTAGATGGAGCAGGCGGAGGAGATGGAGCAGGAGGAGATGGAGCAGGAGGAATAGATGGAGCTGGAGGAGGAGAAGTAGCAGGAGGAGGAGAAGGAGCAGGAGGAGGAGATGGAGCCGGAGGAGCAGAATGAGCAAGAGGAGGTGAAGGAGCAGCAGGAGGAGAAGGAGCCGGATGTGGAGAAGCAGCAGGAGCAGAAGGTCGAGAAGGAGCAGGAGGAGGAGTGGGGGCAGAAGGAGAAGGAGCAGGAGGTGGAGAAGAAGCAGGAGGTGGTGAAGGAGAAGGAGGTGGAGAAGGAGCAGGACGTGGAGAAGGAGAAGGAGCCTGAGTTGGAGAAGGAGCCGGAGCTGGAGAAGGAGCCGGAGCTGGAGAAGGAGCAGGAAGTGGAGAAGGAGCAGGAGGTGGAGAATGAGCAGGAGGTGGAGAAGGAGCAGAAGGAGGAGGGGGAGCAGAAGGATAAGGAGCAGGCGGTGGAGAAGGAGTAGGAGGAGGAGAAGGAGCAGGAGGAGCAGAAGCAGCAGGAGGAGGAGAACAGCAGGAGGAGGAGAAGAAGCAGGAGGAAGGAAAGGAGCAAGAGGTGGAGAAGGAGCAGGACTTGGAGAAGGAGCAGAAGCAGGAACAGGAGATAGAGCAGGAGGAGGAGAACGAGCAGGAGGAGGAGAAGGAGCAGGAGGAGGAAAAGGAGGAGAAGGAGGAGAAGGAGCAGTAGGTGGAGAAGGAGAAGGAGGAGGAGAAGGAGCAGGAGGAGGAAAAGGAGCCGGAGGAGGAGAAGGAGCAGGCGGAGGTGAAGGAGCAGGAGGAGGAGAAGGAGCAGGAGGTCGAGAAGTAGCAGGAAGTGGCGCAGGAGAAAGCGCAGGAGAAGGAGAAGGAGCAGGAGGAGATGAAGGAGCAGGAGGTGGAGAAGGAGCAGGAGGTGGAGATGGAGCAGGAGGAGGAGAAGGTGCAGGTGGAGGAGAAAGAGCAGGAGCAGGAGGGGTAGCAGGACATGGAGCGTAAGGGGGAGAATTAGCAGGAGATGGAGAGGGATCAGGAGGTGGAGAATGAGCCGGATGGGGAGAAGGAGCAGGAGCGGGAGAGAAGCAGGTGGGGCAGATGGAGCAGGAGTAGGAGGGGTAGCAGGAGATGGAGCGGAAGGGGGAGATGGAGGAGGTGATTGGGAGCGAGCAGGAGGTGGAGAAGGAGCCTGAGGTGGAGAAGGAGCAGGAGGAGGAGGACGGGCAGGAGAAGGAGGAGGAGCCGGAGGAGGAGATGGAGCAGGAGGAGGAGATGGAGCAGGAGGAAGAGATGGAGCCGGAGGAGGGGAAGTAGCAGGAGGAGGAGAAGGAGCTGGAGCAGGAGAAGGAGCAGGAGGATGTGAAGGAGCAGCAGGAGGAGAAGGAGCCGGAGGTGTTGAAGCAGCAGGAGCAGGAGGTCGAGATGGAGCAGGAGGAGGAGGGGGAGTAGAAGGAGAAGGAGCAGGAGGTGGAGAAGCAGCTGCAGGTGGAGAAGGAGCAGGAGGTGGAGATGGAGCAGGAGGTGGAGATGGAGCAGTTTGTGGAGAACGAGCTGGAGGAGGAGAACGAGCTGGAGGAGGAGAAGGAGGAGGAGGATAAGACGGAGCAGGAGGAGGAGAAGGAGCAGGTGGAGGAGGAGGAGCCGGATGAGGAGATGGAGCAGGAGGAGATGGAGCAGGAGGAAGAGATGGAGCTGGAGGAGGAGAAGTAGCAGGAGGAGGAGAAGGAGCAGGAGGAGGAGATGGAGCCGGAGGAGCAGAATGAGCAAGAGGAGGTGAAGGAGCAGCAGGAGGAGAAGGAGCCGGATGTGGAGAAGCAGCAGGAGCAGAAGGTCGAGAAGGAGCAGGAGGAGGAGTGGGGGCAGAAGGAGAAGGAGCAGGAGGTGGAGAAGAAGCAGGAGGTGGTGAAGGAGAAGGAGGTGGAGAAGGAGCAGGACGTGGAGAAGGAGCCTGAGTTGGAGAAGGAGCCGGAGCTGGAGAAGGAGCCGGAGCTGGAGAAGGAGCCGGAGCCGGAGCTGGAGAAGGAGCAGGAAGTGGAGAAGGAGCAGTTTGTGGAGAACGAGCTGGAGGAATAGAACGAGCTGGAGGAGGAGAAGGAGGAGGAGGAGGAGACGGAGTAGGGGGAGGAGAAGGAGCAGCAGCTGGAGAAGGAGCAGGAGGTGGAGAATGAGCAGGAGGTGGAGAAGGAGCAGAAGGAGGAGGGGGAGCAGAAGGACAAGGAGCAGGCGGTGGAGAAGGAGTAGGAGGAGGAGAAGGAGCAGGAGGAGCAGAAGCAGCAGGAGGAGGAGAACAGCAGGAGGAGGAGAAGAAGCAGGAGGAAGGAAAGGAGCAAGAGGTGGAGAAGGAGCAGGACTTGGAGAAGGAGCAGAAGCAGGAACAGGAAATAGAGCAGGAGGAGGAGAACGAGCAGGAGGAGGAGAAGGAGCAGGAGGAGGAAAAGGAGGAGAACGAGGAGAAGGAGCAGTATGTGGAGAAGGAGATGGAGGAGGAGAAGGAGCAGGAGGAGGAAAAGGAGCCGGAGGAGGAGAAGGAGCAGGCGGAGGTGAAGGAGCAGGAGGAGGAGAAGGAGCAGGAGGTCGAGAAGTAGCAGGAGAAAGGGCAGGAGAAGGAGAAGGAGCAGGAGGAGATGAAGGAGCAGGAGGTGGAGAAGGAGCAGGAGGTGGAGATGGAGCAGGAGGAGGAGAAGGTGCAGGAGGAGGAGAAAGAGCAGGAGCAGGAAGGGTAGCAGGACATGGAGCGTAAGGGGGAGAATTAGCAGGAGATGGAGAGGGATCAGGAGGTGGAGAATGAGCAGGATGGGGAGAAGGAGCAGGAGGGGGAGAGAAGCAGGTGGGGCAGATGGAGCAGGAGTAGGAGGGGTCGCAGGAGATGAAGCTGAAGGGGGAGATGGAGGAGCTGATGGGGAGCGAGCAGGAGGTGGAGAATGAGCAGGAGGTGGAGAAGGACCTGGAGGTGGAGGAGGAGCAGGAGGAGGAGAAGGAGCAGGAGGAGGAGAAGGAGCAGGAAGTGGAGAAGGAGCAGGAAGTGGAGAAGGTGCAGGAAGTGGAGAAGGAGCAGGAGGTATCGAAGGAGCATGAGGAGGTGAAGGAGCAGGAGGAGGAGAAGGAGCCGGAAGTGGGGAAGAAGCATGAGTAGGAGAAGGAGAAGGAGGTCGAGAAGTCGCAGGAGGAGGAGGGGGAGCAGAAGGAGAAGGAGCAGGAAGTGGAGAAGGAGCAGGAGCTGGAGAAGGAGGAGGAGGTGGAGAATGAGCAGGAGGTGGAGAAGGAGCAGGCGGTCGAGAAGTAGCAGGAGGAGGAGAAGGAGCAGGAGCAGGAGAAGGAGCATGTGGAGGAGAACGTGCTGGACGAGGAGAACGAGATGGAGGAGGAGAAGGAGCAGGAGGAGGAGAAGCAGGAGGACGACGAGAAGGAGCCGGAGTTGGAGAAGCAGCAGGAGGAGGAGAAGGAGCAGGAGGAGGTGATGGAGCAGGAGGAGGAGCAGGCGCAGGAGGAGGAGAAGAAGCAGAAGGAGGAGAAGGAGCAGGAGGAGTAGATGGAGCAGGCGGAGGAGATGGAGCAGGAGGAGATGGAGCAGGAGGAATAGATGGAGCTGGAGGAGGAGAAGTAGCAGGAGGAGGAGAAGGAGCAGGAGGAGGAGATGGAGCCGGAGGAGCAGAATGAGCAAGAGGAGGTGAAGGAGCAGCAGGAGGAGAAGGAGCCGGATGTGGAGAAGCAGCAGGAGCAGAAGGTCGAGAAGGAGCAGGAGGAGGAGTGGGGGCAGAAGGAGAAGGAGCAGGAGGTGGAGAAGAAGCAGGAGGTGGTGAAGGAGAAGGAGGTGGAGAAGGAGCAGGACGTGGAGAAGGAGAAGGAGCCTGAGTTGGAGAAGGAGCCGGAGCTGGAGAAGGAGCCGGAGCTGGAGAAGGAGCAGGAAGTGGAGAAGGAGCAGTTTGTGGTGAACGAGCTGGAGGAATAGAACGAGCTGGAGGAGGAGAAGGAGGAGGAGGAGGAGACGGAGTAGGGGGAGGAGAAGGAGCAGGAGCTGGAGAAGGAGCAGGAGGTGGAGAATGAGCAGGAGGTGGAGAAGGAGCAGAAGGAGGAGGGGGAGCAGAAGGATAAGGAGCAGGCGGTGGAGAAGGAGTAGGAGGAGGAGAAGGAGCAGGAGGAGCAGAAGCAGCAGGAGGAGGAGAACAGCAGGAGGAGGAGAAGAAGCAGGAGGAAGGAAAGGAGCAAGAGGTGGAGAAGGAGCAGGACTTGGAGAAGGAGCAGAAGCAGGAACAGGAGATAGAGCAGGAGGAGGAGAACGAGCAGGAGGAGGAGAAGGAGCAGGAGGAGGAAAAGGAGGAGAAGGAGGAGAAGGAGCAGTAGGTGGAGAAGGAGAAGGAGGAGGAGAAGGAGCAGGAGGAGGAAAAGGAGCCGGAGGAGGAGAAGGAGCAGGCGGAGGTGAAGGAGCAGGAGGAGGAGAAGGAGCAGGAGGTCGAGAAGTAGCAGGAAGTGGAGCAGGAGAAAGGGCAGGAGAAGGAGAAGGAGCAGGAGGAGATGAAGGAGCAGGAGGTGGAGAAGGAGCAGGAGGTGGAGATGGAGCAGGAGGAGGAGAAGGTGCAGGAGGAGGAGCAAGAGCAGGAGCAGGAAGGGTAGCAGGACATGGAGCGTAAGGGGGAGAATTAGCAGGAGATGGAGAGGGATCAGGAGGTGGAGAATGAGCAGGATGGGGAGAAGGAGCAGGAGGGGGAGAGAAGCAGGTGGGGCAGATGGAGCAGGAGTAGGAGGGGTCGCAGGAGATGAAGCTGAAGGGGGAGATGGAGGAGCTGATGGGGAGCGAGCAGGAGGTGGAGAATGAGCAGGAGGTGGAGAAGGACCTGGAGGTGGAGGAGGAGCAGGAGGAGGAGAAGGAGCAGGAGGAGGAGAAGGAGCAGGAAGTGGAGAAGGAGCAGGAAGTGGAGAAGGTGCAGGAAGTGGCGAAGGAGCAGGAGGTATCGAAGGAGCATGAGGAGGTGAAGGAGCAGGATCGGGAGAAGGATCCGGAGGTGGGGAAGGAGCAGGGGGAGGAGAAGGAACAGGAGGGAGAGAAGGAGCAGGAGATGGAGAAGGAGAAGGAGGAAATGAAGGAGAATGAGGAGGTGAAGGAGCAGGAGGAGGAGAAGGAGCCGGAGGTGGGGAAGAAGCATGAGTAGGAGAAGGAGAAGGAGGTCGATAAGTCGCAAGAGGAGGAGGGGGAGCAGAAGGAGAAGGAGCAGGAGGTGGAGAATGAGCAGGAGGAGGAGAAGGAGCAGGAGCAGGAGAAGGAGCATGTGGAGGAGAACGTGCTGGACGAGGAGAACGAGATGGAGGAGGAGAAGGAGCAGGAGGAGGAGAAGCAGGAGGACGACGAGAAGGAGCCGGAGTTGGAGAAGCAGCAGGAGGAGGAGAAGGAGCAGGAGGAGGTGGTGGAGCAGGAGGAGGAGCAGGCGCATGAGGAGGAGAAGAAGCAGAAGGAGGAGAAGGAGCAGGAGGAGGAGATGGAGCAGGAGGAGGAGATGGAGCCGGAGGTGGAGAAGGAGGAGGAGGAGGTGAAGGAGCAGGATGTGGAGAAGGAGCAGGATGAGGAGAAGGAGCAGGACGTGGAGAAGGAGCAGGAGGAGATGAATGAGCAGGAGGAGGAGTAGGAGCAGGAGGAGAAGGTGGAGAAGGAGCAGGAAGAGAAGGAGCAGGAGTAGGAGAAGGAGCAGGAGGAGGTGAAGGAGCAGGAGGAGGAGAAGGAGCAGGAGCAGGAGAACGTTGTGGAGAACGTGCTGGAGGAGGATAACGAGCTGGTGGACGAGACGGTGATGGAGGAGGAGAACGAGCTGGAGGAGGTGAACGAGCTGGAGGAGGAGAACGAACTGGAGGAGCAGAACGAGCTGGAGGAGGAGAATGCGCAGGAGGAGGAGAAGGAGCCGGAGGTGGAGAATGAGCAGGAGGAGGAGAAGGAGTAGGAGGTCGAGAAGTAGCAGGAGGAGAAGGCGGAGCAGAAGGAGAAGGAGCAGGAGTTGGTGAAGGAGCAGGAGCTGGACAAGGAGCAGGAGGTGGAGAACGAGCAGGATGAGGAGACGGAGCAGCAGCAGGAGAAGAAGCATGTTGTGCAGAACGTACTGGACGAGGAGAAGGAGCTGGAGGAGGAGAAGGAGCAGGAGGAGGAGAAGCAGGAGGAGGAGGAGAAGGAGCCGGAGGTGCAGAAGGAGCAGGAGTAGGAAAAGGATTCCGACGTGAAGAAGGAACAGGAGGAGAAGAAGGAGCAGGAGCTGGAGAAGGTGCACGAGGAGGAAGGGAGCAGGTGGAGGAGAAGGAGCTGGAGGTGGAGAAGGAGCTGGAGGTGGAGAAGGAGCAGGAGGTGGAGAAGAAGCAGGAGGAGGAGAAGGAACAGAAGGTTAAGACGGAGCAGGAGGAGGAGAAAGGATAGCAACAGGAGAAAGAGCAGGTTGTGGAGAACGAACAGAAGTAGGAAAAGGAGCAGGAGGAGGAGAAGGAGCAGGAGGAGGAGAAGGAACAGGAGGTGGAGAAGGAGCAGGAGGAGGAGAATGAGAAGGAGCAGGAACAGGAGATGGAGCAGGAGGTGGAGAAGGAGCAGGAGGAGGTGAAGGAGCAGGAGGAGGTGAAGGAGCATGATGAGGGGAAGGTGCAGGTTGCGGGTAAGGTGCAGGAGTCGGAGGGGGAGCAGGAGGTGGAGCGGGAGGGGTAGTCGGAGATGGAGAGGGGTCAGGAGGAGGAAAAAGAGCCAGAGTTGAATAAGATACCGGAGGTGGAGAAGGAGCCGGAGGTGGAGAAGCAGCCGGAGGTGGAGAAGGAGCAGGAGGTGGGGAAGGAGCACGATGAGAAGAAGAAGGAGGTGGAGCAGGAGGAGCAGATTGTGGAGAAGGAGCAGGAGGAGGAGATGGAGCAGGAGCAGGAGATGGAGCCGGAGGTGGAGAAGGAGGAGGGGGAGGTGAAGTAGCAGGAGTTGGAGAAGGAGCTGGAGGAGGAGAAGGAGCCGTGAGTGGGGAAGGATCAGGAGGAGGAGAAGGAGCAGGAGGTCGAGAAGGAGCAGGAACAGGAGAAGCAGCAGGACGTGTAGAAGGAGCAGGTGGAGGTGAATGAGCCGGAGGAGCAGAAAAAGCAGGAGGAGGAGATGGAGCCAGAGGAGCAGAAGGAGCAGGAGTAGGAGAAGGAGCAGGAGGAGGAGAAGGAACAGGAGGTGGAGAAGGAGCAGGAGCAGGAGGTCGAGAAGGAGCAGGAGGAGGAAGGGGAGCAGAAGGAGAAGGAGCAGGAGGTGGAGAAGGAGCAGGAGGTGGAGAAGGAGCAGGAGGAGGAGAAGGAGCAGGAGGAGAATGTGGAGAAGGAGCAGGAAGAGGAGAAGGAGCAGGAGCAGGAGAAGGTTGTGGAGAACGAGCTGGAGGAGGAGAATGAGCTGGTGGAGGAGACGGGGCTGGAGGAGGAGAACGAGATGGAGGAGGTGAACGAGCTGTAGGAAGAGAATGCGCAGGAGGAGGAGAAGGAGCAGGGGGAGGAGAAGGAGCAGGAGGTGGAGAAGGAGCACGCGAAGGAAAAGGAGCCGGATGAGGAGAATGAGCAGGAGGAGGAGAAGGAGACGGAGGTGGAGAAGGAGCCGGAGGTGGAGAAGGAGCAGGAGGTGGAGAAGGAGACGGAGTTGGAGAAGGAGCACGAGGTGGGGAAGGAGCAGGATGAGAAGGAGAAGGAGGTGGAGCAGGAGGAGCAGATTGTGGAGAAGGAGCTGGAGGAGAAGGGGCAGGAGGAGGAGAAGCAGCCGGAGGAGGAGAAGCAGCAGGAGGTGAAGAATGAGCAGGAGGTGAAGAATGAGCAGGAGGAGGAGGGGGAGCAGAAGGAGAAGGAGCAGGAGGAGGAGATGCAGCCGGAGGTGAAGAAGGAGAAGGAGGAGGAGGTGCCGGAGGTCGATAAGTAGCAGCAGGAGAAGGAGCAGGAGGTGGAGAAGTATCAGGAGGAGGAGAAGCGAGAAGGAGCAGGGGGAGGAGAAGGAGCAGGAGGTGGAGAAGGAGCAGGAGGTGCAGATGAAGCAGTACGTGGAGAAGGAGCAGTAGGTGGACAAGAAGCAGGAGGTGGAGAAGGAGCACGAGGTGGAGAAGGAGCAGGAGGAGGAGGTGGAGCAGGTGGTTAAGAAGGAGCAGGAATTGGAGAAGGAGCAGGAGGAGGAGAAGAAGCAGGAGGAGGAGAAGGAGCAGGAGGTGGAGAAGGGGCAGGAGGAGGAGAAGGAGAAGGAGCAGGTTCAGGAGATGGAGCAGGAGGTGCAGAAGGAGCAGGAAGAGGTGAAGGAGCAGGAGGAGTTGAAGGAGCAGGTTGAGGGGAAGGTGCAGGAGTAGGATTTGAAGCAGGAGATGGAGCGGGAGGTGGTGCAGGAGATGGAGAGGGGGCAGGATCAGGAAAAAGAGCCAGAGGTGGAATAGGAGCCGGTGGTGGAAAAGGAACCGGAGGTGGAGAAGGTGCAGGAGGAGAAGAAGGAGCAGGAGCTGGAGAAGGAGCAGGAGGAGAAGGAACTGGAGGTGCAGAAGGAGCAGGAGGATGAAAAGGAGTCCGAGGTGAAGAAGGAACAGGAGGAGAAGAAGGAGCAGGAGCTGGAGAAGGGGCAGGAGGAGGAGGGGGAGCAGGTGGAGGAGAAGGAGCTGGAGGTGGAGAAGGAGCTGGAGGTGGAGAAGGAGCAGGAGGTGGAGAAGAAGCAGGAGGAAGAGAAGGAACAGAAGGTTTAGACGGAGCAGGATGAGGAGAAAGTGCAGCAACAGGAGAAAAAGCAGGTTGTGGAGAACGAACAGAAGGAGGAAAAGGAGCAGGAGGAGAAGGAGCAGGAGAAGGAGCAGGAGGAGGAGAAGGAGCTGGAGGTGGAGAAGGAGCAGGAGGAGGAGAAGGAGCCGGAGGTGGAGAATGAGCAGGAGGAGGAGAAGGAGTAGGAGGTCGAGAAGTAGCAGGAGGAGAAGGCGGAGCAGAAGGAGAAGGAGCAGGAGTTGGTGAAGGAGCAGGAGCTGGACAAGGAGCAGGAGGTGGAGAACGAGCAGGATGAGGAGACGGAGCAGCAGCAGGAGAAGAAGCATGTTGTGCAGAACGTACTGGACGAGGAGAAGGAGCAGGAGGAGGAGAAGCAGGAGGAGGAGGAGAAGGAGCCGGAGGTGCAGAAGGAGCAGGAGTAGGAAAAGGATTCCGACGTGAAGAAGGAACAGGAGGAGAAGAAGGAGCAGGAGCTGGAGAAGGTGCACGAGGAGGAAGGGAGCAGGTGGAGGAGAAGGAGCTGGAGGTGGAGAAGGAGCTGGAGGTGGAGAAGGAGCAGGAGGTGGAGAAGAAGCAGGAGGAGGAGAAGGAACAGAAGGTTAAGACGGAGCAGGAGGAGGAGAAAGGATAGCAACAGGAGAAAGAGCAGGTTGTGGAGAACGAACAGAAGTAGGAAAAGGAGCAGGAGGAGGAGAAGGAGCAGGAGGAGGAGAAGGAACAGGAGGTGGAGAAGGAGCAGGAGGAGGAGAATGAGAAGGAGCAGGAACAGGAGATGGAGCAGGAGGTGGAGAAGGAGCAGGAGGAGGTGAAGGAGCAGGAGGAGGTGAAGGAGCATGATGAGGGGAAGGTGCAGGTTGCGGGTAAGGTGCAGGAGTCGGAGGGGGAGCAGGAGGTGGAGCGGGAGGGGTAGTCGGAGATGGAGAGGGGTCAGGAGGAGGAAAAAGAGCCAGAGTTGAATAAGATACCGGAGGTGGAGAAGGAGCCGGAGGTGGAGAAGCAGCCGGAGGTGGAGAAGGAGCAGGAGGTGGGGAAGGAGCACGATGAGAAGAAGAAGGAGGTGGAGCAGGAGGAGCAGATTGTGGAGAAGGAGCAGGAGGAGGAGATGGAGCAGGAGCAGGAGATGGAGCCGGAGGTGGAGAAGGAGGAGGGGGAGGTGAAGTAGCAGGAGTTGGAGAAGGAGCTGGAGGAGGAGAAGGAGCCGTGAGTGGGGAAGGATCAGGAGGAGGAGAAGGAGCAGGAGGTCGAGAAGGAGCAGGAACAGGAGAAGCAGCAGGACGTGTAGAAGGAGCAGGTGGAGGTGAATGAGCCGGAGGAGCAGAAAAAGCAGGAGGAGGAGATGGAGCCAGAGGAGCAGAAGGAGCAGGAGTAGGAGAAGGAGCAGGAGGAGGAGAAGGAACAGGAGGTGGAGAAGGAGCAGGAGCAGGAGGTCGAGAAGGAGCAGGAGGAGGAAGGGGAGCAGAAGGAGAAGGAGCAGGAGGTGGAGAAGGAGCAGGAGCAGGAGGTCGAGAAGGAGCAGGAGGAGGAAGGGGAGCAGAAGGAGAAGGAGCAGGAGGTGGAGAAGGAGCAGGAGGTGGAGAAGGAGCAGGAGGAGGAGAAGGAGCAGGAGGAGGAAGGGGAGCAGAAGGAGAAGGAGCAGGAGGTGGAGAAGGAGCAGGAGCAGGAGGTCGAGAAGGAGCAGGAGGAGGAAGGGGAGCAGAAGGAGAAGGAGCAGGAGGAGGAGAAGGAACAGGAGGTGGAGAAGGAGCAGGAGCAGGAGGTCGAGAAGGAGCAGGAGGAGGAAGGGGAGCAGAAGGAGAAGGAGCAGGAGGTGGAGAAGGAGCAGGAGGTGGAGAAGGAGCAGGAGGAGGAGAAGGAGCAGGAGGAGAATGTGGAGAAGGAGCAGGAAGAGGAGAAGGAGCAGGAGCAGGAGAAGGTTGTGGAGAACGAGCTGGAGGAGGAGAATGAGCTGGTGGAGGAGACGGGGCTGGAGGAGGAGAACGAGATGGAGGAGGTGAACGAGCTGTAGGAAGAGAATGCGCAGGAGGAGGAGAAGGAGCAGGGGGAGGAGAAGGAGCAGGAGGTGGAGAAGGAGCACGCGAAGGAAAAGGAGCCGGATGAGGAGAATGAGCAGGAGGAGGAGAAGGAGACGGAGGTGGAGAAGGAGCCGGAGGTGGAGAAGGAGCAGGAGGTGGAGAAGGAGACGGAGTTGGAGAAGGAGCACGAGGTGGGGAAGGAGCAGGATGAGAAGGAGAAGGAGGTGGAGCAGGAGGAGCAGATTGTGGAGAAGGAGCTGGAGGAGAAGGGGCAGGAGGAGGAGAAGCAGCCGGAGGAGGAGAAGCGGCAGGAGGTGAAGAATGAGCAGGAGGAGGAGGGGGAGCAGAAGGAGAAGGAGCAGGAGGAGGAGATGCAGCCGGAGGTGAAGAAGGAGAAGGAGGAGGAGGTGCCGGAGGTCGATAAGTAGCAGCAGGAGAAGGAGCAGGAGGTGGAGAAGTATCAGGAGGAGGAGAAGCGAGAAGGAGCAGGGGGAGGAGAAGGAGCAGGAGGTGGAGAAGGAGCAGGAGGTGCAGATGAAGCAGTACGTGGAGAAGGAGCAGTAGGTGGACAAGAAGCAGGAGGTGGAGAAGGAGCACGAGGTGGAGAAGGAGCAGGAGGAGGAGGTGGAGCAGGTGGTTAAGAAGGAGCAGGAATTGGAGAAGGAGCAGGAGGAGGAGAAGAAGCAGGAGGAGGAGAAGGAGCAGGAGGTGGAGAAGGGGCAGGAGGAGGAGAAGGAGAAGGAGCAGGTTCAGGAGATGGAGCAGGAGGTGCAGAAGGAGCAGGAAGAGGTGAAGGAGCAGGAGGAGTTGAAGGAGCAGGTTGAGGGGAAGGTGCAGGAGTAGGATTTGAAGCAGGAGATGGAGCGGGAGGTGGTGCAGGAGATGGAGAGGGGGCAGGATCAGGAAAAAGAGCCAGAGGTGGAATAGGAGCCGGTGGTGGAAAAGGAACCGGAGGTGGAGAAGGTGCAGGAGGAGAAGAAGGAGCAGGAGCTGGAGAAGGAGCAGGAGGAGAAGGAACTGGAGGTGCAGAAGGAGCAGGAGGATGAAAAGGAGTCCGAGGTGAAGAAGGAACAGGAGGAGAAGAAGGAGCAGGAGCTGGAGAAGGAGCTGGAGGTGGAGAAGGGGCAGGAGGAGGAGGGGGAGCAGGTGGAGGAGAAGGAGCTGGAGGTGGAGAAGGAGCTGGAGGTGGAGAAGGAGCAGGAGGTGGAGAAGAAGCAGGAGGAAGAGAAGGAACAGAAGGTTTAGACGGAGCAGGATGAGGAGAAAGTGCAGCAACAGGAGAAAAAGCAGGTTGTGGAGAACGAACAGAAGGAGGAAAAGGAGCAGGAGGAGAAGGAGCAGGAGAAGGAGCAGGAGGAGGAGAAGGAGCTGGAGGTGGAGAAGGAGCAGGAGGTGGAGAAGAAGCAGGAGGAGGAGAAGGAACAGAAGGTTTAGACCGAGCAGGAGGAGGAGAAAGTGCAGCAACAGGAGAAAGAGCAGGTTGTGGAGAACGAACGGAAGGAGGAAAAAGAGCAGGAGGAGGAGAAGGAGCAGGAGGAGGAGAAGGAGAAGGAGCAGGAAGAGGAGATGGAGTAGGAGGTGGAGAGGGAGCAGGAGGAGGTGAAGGAGCAGGAGGAGGTGAAGGAGCATGATGAGGGGAAGGTGCAGGTTGAGGGGAAGGTGCAGGATTAGGAGGGGGAGCAGGAGGTGGAGCGGGAGGGGTAGTAGGAGATGGAGAGGGGGCAGGAGGAGGAAAAAGAGCCAGAGTTGGATAAGATACCGGAGGTGGAGAAGGAGCCGGAGGTGGAGAAGGAGCCGGAGGTGGAGAAGGAGCAGGAGGTGGGGAAGGAGCAGGATGAGAAGGAGAAGGAGGTGGAGCAGGAGGAGCAGATTGTGGAGAAGGAGCTGGAGAAGAAGGAGCAGGAGGAGGAGAAGCAGCCGGGGGAGGAGAAGCAGCAGGAGGTGAAGAATGAGCAGGAGGTGAAGAATGAGCAGGAGGAGGAGGGGAGCAGAAGGAGAAGGAGCAGGAGGAGGAGAAGGAACCGGAGGTGAAGAAGGAGCAGGAGGTGGAGAAGAAGCAGGCGTTGGGGAAGGAGCAGGATGAGAAGGAGAAGGACGTGGAGCAGGATTAGCAGATTGTGGTGAACGAGCTGGAGGGGGAGCAGGAGCAGGAGGAGGAGAAGCAGCCGGAGGAGGAGACGCAGCAGGAGGTGAAGAATGAGCAGGACGTGAAGAATGAGCAGGAGTAGGAGGGGAGCAGAAGGAGAAGGAGCAGGAGGAGGAGAAGGAACCGAAGGTGAAGAAGGAGCAGGAGGTGGAGAAGGAGCAGGAGGTGGAGAAGGAGCCGGATGAGGAGAACCGAGAAGGAGCAGGAGGAGGAGAAGGAGCAGGAGGTGGAGAAGAAAGAGGAGGAGCAGAAGGAGCAGGTGGAGGAGAATGAGCCGGAGGTGGAGAAGGAGAAGGAAGTGGAGAAGGAGCAAGAGGTGCACAAGAAGCCGGAGGTGGACAAGAACAGGACGTGGAGAAGGAGCACGAGGTGGAGAAGGAGCAGGAGGAGGTGAAGGAGCAGGAGCAGGAGAAGGTTGCAGAGAACGAGCTGGAGGAGTAGAACGAGCTGGAGGAGGAGAACGAGCTGGAGGAGGAGAACGAGCTGGAGGAGGAGAACGAACTGGAAGAGGTGAACGAACTGGAGGAGGAGAAAGAGCAGGAGTAGGAGAAGGACCAGAAGGTGGAGAAGGAGCAGGGGGAGGAGAAGGAGCAGGAGGTGGAGAAGGATTTGGTGGTGGAAAAGGAGCAGGAGGTGTAGAAGGAGCAGGAGGAGGAAATGGAGCAGGTGGAGATGAAGGAGCAGGAGGAGGAGAAGGAGCAGGAGCAGGAGAAGGTTGTGGAGAACCAGCTGGAGGAGTAGAACGAGCTGGAGGAGGAGAAGTGTCTGAAGGAGGAGAACGAGCTGGAGGAGGCCAACGAACTGCAGGAGGAGAACGAGCTGGAGGAGGAGAAGGAGCAGGAGGAGGCGAAGGACCAGAAGTGGAGAAGGAGCAGTCGGAGGAGAAGGAGCTGGAGGTGGAGAAGGAGCTGGAGGAGGAGAAGGATCAGGAGGTCGAGAAGTGGCAGGAGGATGGGGGGAGCAGAAGGAGAAGGAGCAGGAGGTGGAGAAGGAGCAGGACGTTCAGAATGAGCAGGAGGAGGAAAAGGAGTCCGAGGTGAAGAAGGAACAGGAGGAGAAGAAGGAGGCGGAGTTGGAGAAGGAGCAGGAGCAGGAGGTCGAGATGGAGCAGGAGGAGGAAGGGGAGCAGAAGGAGAAGGAGCAGTAGGTGGAGAAGGAGCAGGAGGTGGAGAAGGAGCAGGGGGAGGAGATGGAGCAGGAGGAGAAAGTAAAGAAGGAGCAGGAAGAGAAGGAGCAGGAGGAGGAGAAGGAGCAGGAGGAGGTGAAGGAGCAGGAGGAGGTGAAGGAGCAGGAGGAGGAGAAGGAGCAGGAGCAGGAGAAGGTTGTGGAGAACGAGCTGGAGGAGGAGAACGAGCTGGTGGAGGAGACGGGGCTGGAGGAGGAGAACGAGCTGGAGGAGGTGAACGAACTGGAGGAATGGAACGAACTGGAGGAGCAGAACGAGCTGGAGGAGGAGAATGCGCAGGAGGAGGAGAAGGAGCAGATGGTGGAGAAGGAGCAGGGGGAGGAGAAGGAGCAGGACGTGGAGAAGGAGCACGCGAAGGAAAAGGAGCCGGAGCAGGAGAATGAGCAGGAGGAGGAGAAGGAGCCGAAGGTGCAGAATGAGCAGGAGGTGGAGAAGGAGTAGGAAGTCGAGAAGTAGCAGGAGGAGGAGGTGGAGCAGAAGGAGAAGGAGCAGGAGGTGGAGAAGGAGCAGGAGCTGGACAAGGAGCAGGAGGTGGAGAACGAGCAGGATGAGGACAAGGAGCAGCAGCAGGAGAAGAAGCATGTTGTGCAGAACGTACTGGACGAGGAGAACGAGCTGGAGGAGGAGAAGGAGCAGGAGGAGGAGAAGGAGCCGGAGGTGCAGAATGAGCAGGAGGAGGAAAAGGAGTACGAGGTGAAGAAGGAACAGGAGGAGAAGAAGGAGCAGGAGCTGGAGAAGGGGCAGGAGGAGGAGGGGAGCAGGTGGAGGAGAAGGAGCTGGAGGTGGAGAAGGAGCTGGAGATGGAGAAGGAGCAGGAGGTGGAGAAGAAGCAGGAGGAGGAGAAGGAACAGAAGGTGAAGACGGAGCATGAGGAGGAGAAAGTGCAGCAACAGGAAAAAGAGCACGTTGTGGAGAACGAACAGAAGTAGGAAAAGGAGCAGGAGGAGGAGAAGCAGCAGGAGGAGGAGAAGGAGCAGGAGGAGGAGAAGGAGAAGGAGCAGGAACAGGAGATGGAGCAGGAGGTGGAGAAGGAGCAGGAGGAGGTGAAGGAGCAGGAGGAGGTGAAGGAGCATGATGAGGGGAAGGTACAGGTTGAGGGGAAGGTGCAGGAGTCGGAGGGGGAGCAGGAGGTAGAGCGGGAGGGGTAGTAGGAGATGGAGAGGGGGCAGGAGGAGGAAAAAGAGCCAGAGTTGGATAAGATACCGGAGGTGGAGAAGGAGCCGTAGGTGGAGAAGGAGCCGGATGTGGAGAAGGAGCAGAAGGTGGAGCAGGAGGAGCAGATTGTGGAGAAGGAGCAGGAGGAGGAGATGGAGCAGGAGGAGGAGATGGAGCCGGAGGTGGAGAAGGAGGAGGAGGAGGTGAAGGAGCAGGAGGTGGAGAAGGAGCAGGAGAAGGAGAAGGAGCCGGAGGTGGAGATGGATCAGGAGGAGGAGATGGAGCAGGAGGTGGAGAAGGAGCAGGAACAGGAGAATGAGCAGGACGTGGAGAAGGAGCAGGAGGAGGTGAATGAGCCGGAGGAGCAGAAAAAGCAGGAGGAGGAGATGGAGCCGGAGGAGGAGAAGGAGCAGGAGGAGGAGAAGGAACAGGAGGAGGAGAAGGAGCATGAGGAGGTGAAGGAGCAGGAGGAGGAGAAGGAGCAGGAGGAGGAGAAGGAGCAGGAGGAGGAGAAGGAACAGGAGGTGGAGAAGGAGCAGAAGGAGGAGAAGGAGAAGGAGCAGGAACAGGAGATGGAGCAGGAGGTGGAGAAGGAGCAGGAGGAGGTGAAGGAGCAGGAGGAGGTGAAGAAGCAGGAGGAGGAGAAGGAACAGAAGGGGAAGACGGAGCAGGAGGAGGAGAAGGAGAAGGAGCAGGAACAGGAGAATGAGCAGGACGTGGAGAAGGAGCAGGAGGAGGTGAATGAGCCGGAGGAGCAGAAAAAGCAGGAGGAGGAGATGGAGCCGGAGGAGGAGAAGGAGCAGGAGGAGGAGAAGGAACAGGAGGAGGAGAAGGAGCAGGAGGAGGTGAAGGAGCAGGAGGTGGAGAAGGAGCAGGAGGAGGAGAAGGAGCAGGATGAGGAGAAGGAACAGGAGGTGGAGAAGGAGCAGAAGGAGGACAAGGAGAAGGAGCAGGAACAGGAGATGGAGCAGGAGGTGGAGAAGGAGCAGGAGGAGGTGAAGGAACAGGAGGAGGTGAAGAAGCAGGAGGAGGAGAAGGAACAGAAGGTGAAGAAGAGCAGGAGGAGGAGAAAGTGCAGCAACAGGAAAAAGAGCACGTTGTGGAGAACGAACAGAAGTAGGAAAAGGAGCAGGGGGAGGAGAAGGAGCAGGAGGAGGAGAAGGAGCAGGAGGAGGAGAAGGAGCAGGAGGAGGAGAAGGAACAGGAGGTGGAGAAGGAGCAGGAGGAGGAGAAGGAGAAGGAGCAGGAACAGGAGATAGAGCAGGAGGTGGAGTAGGAGCAGGAGGAGGTGAAGGAGCAGGAGGAGGTGAAGGAGCATGATGAGGGGAAGGTGCAGGTTGAGGGGAAGGTGCAGGAGTCGGAGGGGGAGCAGGAGGTGGAGCGGGAGGGGCAGTAGGAGATGGAGAGGGGGCAGGAGGAGGAAAAAGAGCCAGAGTTGGATAAGATACCGGAGGCGGAGAAGGAGCCGGAGGTGGAGAAGGAGCCGGATGTGGAGAAGGAGCAGGAGGTGGAGCAGGAGGAGCAGATTGTGGAGAAGGAGCAGGAGGAGGAGATGGAGCAGGAGGAGGAGATGGAGCCGGAGGTGGAGAAGGAGGAGGAGGAGGTGAATGAGCAGGAGGTGGAGAAGGAGCAGGAGAAGGAGAACGAGCCGGAGGTGGAGATGGATCAGGAGGAGGAGATGGAGCAGGACGTGGAGAAGGAGCAGGAGGAGGTGAATGAGCTGGAGGAGCAGAAAAAGCAGGAGGAGGAGATGGAGCCGGAGGAGGAGAAGGAGCAGGAGGAGGAGAAGGAACAGGAGGAGGAGAAGGAGCAGGAGGAGGTGAATGAGCAGGAGGAGGAGAAGGAGCCGGAGGTGGAGATGCATCAGGAGGAGGAGATGGAGCAGGAGGTGGAGAAGGAGCAGGAACAGGAAAATGAGCAGGACGTGGAGAAGGAGCAGGAGGAGGTGAATGAGCAGGAGGAGAAGGTGGAGAAGGAGCAGGAAGATAAGGAGCAGGAGGAGGAGAAGGTGCAAGAGGAGGAGAAGGAGCAGGAGCAGGAGAAGGTTGTGGAGAACGAGCTGGATGGGGAAAACGAGCTGGTGCAGGAGACGGGGCTGGAGGAGGAGAACGAGCTGGAGGAGGTGAACGAGCTGGAGGAAGAGAACGAACTGGAGGAGCAGAACGAGCTGGAGGAGGAGAATGCGCAGGAGGAGGAGAAGGACCAAATGGTGGAGAAGGAGCAGGGGGAGGAGAAGGAGCAGGAGGAGGAGAAGGAGCCTGAGGTGGAGAATGAGCAGGAGGAGGAGAAGGAGTAGGAGGTCGAGAAGTACCAGGAGGAGGAGGCGGAGCAGAAGGAGAAGGAGCAGGAGGTGGAGAAGGAGCAGGAGCTGGACAAGGAGCAGGAGGTGGAGAACGAGCAGGATGAGGAGAAGGAGCAGCAGCAGGAGAAGAAGTATGTTGTGCAGAACGTACTGGACGAGGAGAACGAGCTGGAGGAGGAGAAGGAGCAGGAGGAGGAGAAGCAGGAGGAGGAGGAGAAGGAGCCGGAGGTGAAGAAGGAACAGGAGGAGAAGAAGGAGCAGGAGCTGGAGAAGGGGCAGAGGAGGAGGGGAGCAGGTGGAGGAGAAGGAGCTGGAGGTGAAGAAGGAGCTGGAGGTGGAGAAGGAGCAGGAGGTGGAGAAGAAGCAGGAGGAGGAGATGGAGCCGGAGGTGAAGAAGGAGAAGGAGGAGGAGGAGCAGGAGGTCGAAAAGTAGCAGCAGGAGAAGGAGCAGGAGTTGGAGTAGTATCAGGAGTAGGAGAAGCGAGAAGGAGCAGGAGGAGGAGAAGGAGCAGGAGTTGGAGAAGGAGCAGGAGGAAGAGAAGGAGCAGGAGGAGGAGAAGGGGCAGGAGGAGGAGGGGAGAAGGTGGAGGAGAAGGAGCTGGAGGTGAAGAAGGAGCTGGAGGTGGAGAAGGAGCAGGAGGTGGAGAAGAAGCAGGAGGAGGAGAAGGAACAGAAGGTGAAGACGGAGCAGGAGGAGGAGAAAGTGCAGCAACAGTAGAAAGAGCAGGTTGTGGAGAAGGAGCAGGAGTAGATGAAGGAGCAGGAGGAGGTGAAGGAGCATGATGAGGGGAAGGTGCAGGTTGAGGGGAAGGTGCAGGAGCAGGAGGTGGAGCGGGGTGGGCAGTAGGAGATGGAGAGGAAAAAGCAGGAGGAGGAAAAAGCGCCAGAGTTGATTAAGATACCGGACGTGGAGAAGGAACCGTAGGTGGAGAAGGAGCCGGAGGTGGAGTAGGAGCCGGAGGTGGAGAAGGAGCAGGAGGTGGGGATGGAGCAGGATGAGAAGGAGAAGGAGGTGGAGCAGGAGGCGCAGTTTGTGGAGAAGGAGCTGGAGGAGAAGGAGCAGGAGGAGAAGAGGCATCCGGAGGAGGAGAAGCAGCAGGAGGTGAAGAATGAGCAGGAGGTGAAGAATGAGCAGGAGGAGGAGGGGGAGCAGAAGGAGAAGGAGCAAGAGGAGGAGATGGAGCCGGAGGTGAAGAAGGAGAAGGAGGAGGAGGAGCAGGAGGTCGATAAGTAGCAGCAGGAGAAGGAGCAGGAGGTGGAGAAGTATCAGGAGGAGGAGAAGCGAGAAGGAGCAGGAGGAGGAGAAGGAGCAGGAGGAGGAGGTGGAGCAGGTGGCTGAGAAGGAGCAGGTGGTTGAGAAGGAGCAGGAATTGGAGAAGGAGCAGGAGGAGGAGAAGGAGCAGGAGGAGGAGAAGGACCAGAAGGTGGAGAAGGAGCAGGAGGAGGAGAAGGAGCCGGAGGTGGAGGGGGAGAAGAAGGAGAAGGAGCAGAATGTGGAGAAGGAGCAGGAGCTGGAGAAGGAGGAGGAGGTCGAGAAGGAGTAGGAGGAGGAAAAGGAGCGGGAGGTGGAGAAGGCGCAGGAGGAGGAGAAGCAGCAGAAGGAGAAGGAGCAGGAAGAGGAGATGGAGCAGGAGGAGGAGAAGGAACAGGAGGTGGAGAAGGAGCAGGAGTTGGAGAAGGAGCAGGACGTGGAGGGGAGCAGGTGGAGGAGAAGGAGCTGGAGGTGGAGAAGGAGCTGGAGGTGGAGAAGGAGCAGGAGGTGGAGAAGAAGCAGGAGGAGGAGAAGGAACAGAAGGTGAAGACGGAGCAGGATGAGGAGAAAGTGCTGCAACAGGAGAAAGAGCAGGTTGTGGAGAAGGAGCAGGAGGAGGTGAAGTAGCAGGAGGAGGTGAAGGAGCATGATGAGGGGAAGGTGCAGATTGAGGGGAAGGTGCAGGAGTAGGTGGGGGAGCAGGAGGTGGAGCGGGATGGGTAGTAGGAGATGGAGAGGGGGCAGGAGGAGGAAAAAGCGCCAGAGTTGGAAAAGACACCGGAGGTGTAGAAGGAGCAGGATGTGGGGAAGGAACAGGATGAGTAGGAGAAGGAGGTGGAGCAGGAGGAGCAGATTGTGGAGAAGGAGCTGGTGGAGAAGGATCAGGAGGAGGAGAGGCAGCCGGAGGAGGAGAAGCAGCAGGAGGTGAAGAATGAGCAGGAGGTGAAGAATGAGCAGGAGGAGGAGGGGAGCAGAAGGAGAAGGAGCAGGAGGAGGAGATGGAGCTGGAGGTGAAGAAGGAGCTGGAGATGGAGAAGGAGCAGGAGGTGGAGAAGAAGCAGGAGGAGGAGAAGGAACAGAAGATGAAGACGGAGCAGGAGGAGGAGAAACTGCAGCAACAGGAGAAAGAGCAGGTTGTGGAGAAGGAGCAGGAGGAGGTGAAGGAGCAGGAGGAGGTGAAGGAGCATGATGAGGGGAAGGTGCAGATTGAGGGGAAGGTGCAGGAGTAGGAGGGGGAGCAGGAGGTGGAGCGGGATGGGTAGTAGGAGATGGAGAGGGGGCAGGAGGAGGAAAAAACGCCAGAGTTGGATAAGATACCGGAGGTGGAGAAGGAGCAGGAGGTGGGGAAGGAACAGGAGGAGCAGGGGAGCAGAAGGAGAAGGAGCAGGAGGTGGAGATGGAGCCGGAGGTGAAGAAGGAGAAGGAGGAGGAGGAGCAGGAGGTCGATAAGTAGCAGCAGGAGAAGGAGCAGGAGGTGGAGAAGTATCAGCAGGAGGAGAAGCGAGAAGGAGCAGGAGGAGGAGAAGGAGTAGGAGGTGGAGAAGGAGCAGGAGGAAGAGAAGGAGCAGAAGGAGGAGAAGGGGCAGGAGGAGGAGGGGAGCAGGTGGAGGAGAAGGAGCTGGAGGTGAAGAAGGAGCTGGAGGTGGAGAAGGAGCAGGAGGTGGAGAAGAAGCAGGAGTTGGACAAGAAGCAGGAGTTGGAGAAGGAGCAGGAGGAGGAGGTGGAGGAGGTGGTTGAGAAGGAGCAGGTGGTTGAGAAGGAGCAGGAATTGGAGAAGGAGCAGGAGGAGGAGAAGGAGCAGGAGGAGGAGAAGGACCAGAAGGTGGAGAAGGAGCAGGAGGAGGAGAAGGAGCCGGAGGTGGAGGGGGAGCAGAAGGAGAAGGAGCAGGATGTGGAGAAGGAGCAGGAGCTGGAGAAGGAGGAGGAGGTCCAGAAGGAGTAGGAGGAGTTAAAGCAGCGGGAGGTGGAGAAGGCGCAGGAGGAGGAGAATCAGCAGAAGGAGAAGGAGCAGGAAGAGGAGATGGAGCAGGAGGAGGAGAAGGAACAGGAGGTGGAGAAGGAGCAGGAGTTGGAGAAGGAGCAGGACGTGGAGGGGAGCAGGTGGAGGAGAAGGAGCTGGAGGTGGAGAAGGAGCTGGAGGTGGAGAAGGAGCAGGAGGTGGAGAAGAAGCAGGAGGAGGAGAAGGAACAGAAGGTGAAGACTGAGCAGGATGATGAGAAAATGCAGCAACAGGAGAAAGAGCAGGTTGTGGAGAAGGAGCAGTAGGAGGTGAAGGAGCAGGAGGAGGTGAAGGAGCATGATGAGGGGAAGGTGCAGGTTGAGGCGAAGGTGCAGGAGCAGGAGGTGGAGCGGGGTGGGCAGTAGGAGATGGAGAGGAAAAAGCAGGAGGAGGAAAAAGCGCCAGAGTTGGATAAGATACCGGAGGTGGAGAAGGAGCAGGAGGTGGGGAAGGAACAGGATGAGAAGGAGAAGGAGGTGGAGCAGGAGGAGCAGATTGTGGAGAAGGAGCTGGTGGAGAAGGAGCAGGAGGAGGAGAAGCAGCCGGAGGAGGAGAAGCAGCAGGAGGTGAAGAATGAGCAGGAGGTGAAGAATGAGCAGGAGGAGGAGGGGAGCAGAAGGAGAAGGAGCAGGAGGAGGAGATGGAGCCGGAGGTGAAGAAGGAGAAGGAGGTGGAGGAGCAGGAGGTCGATAAGTAGCAGCAGGAGAAGGAGCAGGAGGTGGAGAAGTATCAGGAGGAGGAGAAGCGAGAAGGAGCAGGAGGAGGAGAAGGAGTAGGAGGTGGAGAAGGATCAGGAGGAAGAGAAGGAGCAGTAGGAGGAGAAGGGGCAGGAGGAGGAGGGGAGCAGTTAAAGGAGAAGGAGCTGGAGGAGAAGAAGGAGCTGGAGGTGCAGAAGGAGCAGGAGGTGGAGAAGAAGCAGGAGGAGGAGAAGGAACAGAAGGTGAAGACGGAGCAGGAGGAGGAGAAAGTGCAGCAACAGTAGAAAGAGCAGGTTGTGGAGAAGGAGCAGGAGGAGGTTAAGGAGCTGGAGGAGGTGAAGGAGCATGATGAGGGGTATGTGCAGGTTGAGGGGAAGGTGCAGGAGCAGGAGGTGGAGCGGGGTGGGCAGTAGGAGATGGAGAGGAAAAAGCAGGAGGAGGAAAAAGCGCCAGAGTTGGTTAAGATACCGGAGGTGGAGAAGGAACCGGAGGTGGAGAAGGAGCCGGAGGTGGAGAAGAAGCAGGAGGAGGAGAAGGAACAGAAGGTGAAGACGGAGCAGGATGAGGAGAAAGTGCAGCAACAGGAGGAAGAGCAGGTTGTGGAGAAGGAGCAGGAGGATGTGAAGGAGCAGGAGGAGGTGAAGGAGCAGGAGGTGGAGAAGGAGTAGGAGGTGCAGATGGAGCAGTACGTGGAGAAGGAGCAGTAGGTGGAGAAGGAGCAGGAGGTGGAGAAGGAGCACGAGGTGGAGAAGGAGCAGGAGGTGGAGAAGGAGCAGGAGGAGGAGAAGGAGCACGAGGTGGAGATGGAGCACGAGGTGGAGAAGAAGCAGGAGTTGGACAAGAAGCAGGAGTTGGAGAAGGAGCAGGAGGAGGAGGTGGAGCAGGTGGTTGAGAAGGAGCAGGTGGTTGAGAAGGAGCAGGAATTGGAGAAGGAGCAGGAGGAGGAGAAGGAGCAGGAGGAGGAGAAGGACCAGAAGGTGGAGAAGGAGCAGGAGGAGGAGAAGGAGCCGGAGGTGGAGGGGGAGCAGAAGGAGAAGGAGCAGGATGTGGAGAAGGAGCAGGAGCTGGAGAAGGAGGAGGAGGTCCAGAAGGAGTAGGAGGAGGAAAAGGAGCGGGAGGTGGAGAAGGCGCAGGAGGAGGAGAATCAGCAGAAGGAGAAGGAGCAGGAAGAGGAGATGGAGCAGGAGGAGGAGAAGGAACAGGAGGTGGAGAAGGAGCAGGAGTTGGAGAAGGAGCAGGACGTGGAGGGGAGCAGGTGGAGGAGAAGGAGCTGGAGGTGGAGAAGGAGCTGGAGGTGGAGAAGGAGCAGGAGGTGGAGAAGAAGCAGGAGGAGGAGAAGGAACAGAAGGTGAAGACTGAGCAGGATGAGGAGAAAATGCAGCAACAGGAGAAAGAGCAGGCTGTGGAGAAGGAGCAGGAGGAGGTGAAGGAGTAGGAGGAGGTGAAGGAGCATGATGAGGGGATGGTGCAGATTGAGGGGAAGGTGCAGGAGTAGGAGGGGGAGCAGGAGGTGGAGCGGGATGGGTAGTAGGAGATGGAGAGGGGGCAGGAGGAGGAAAAAGCGCCAGAGTTGGATAAGACACCGGAGGTGTAGAAGGAGCAGGATGTGGGGAAGGAACAGGATGAGTAGGAGAAGGAGGCAGAGCAGGAGGAGCAGATTGTGGAGAAGGAGCTGGTGGAGAAGGAGCAGGAGGAGGAGAAGCAGCCGGAGGAGGAGAAGCAGCAGGAGGTGAAGAATGAGCAGGAGGAGGAGGGGAGCAGAAAGAGAAGGAGCAGGAGGAGGAGATGGAGCCGGAGGTGAAGAAGTAGCTGGAGGTGGAGAAGGAGCAGGAGGTGGAGAAGAAGCAGGAGGAGGAGAAGGAACAGAAGATGAAGACGGAGCAGGAGGAGGAGAAACTGCAGCAAAAGGAGAAAGAGCAGGTTGTGGAGAAGGAGCAGGAGGAGGTGAAGGAGCAGGAGGAGGTGAAGGAGCATGATGAGGGGAAGGTGCAGATTGAGGGGAAGGTGCAGGAGTAGGAGGGGGAGCAGGAGGTGGAGCGGGATGGGTAGTAGGAGATGGAGAGGAAAAAGCAGGAGGAGGAAAAAGCGCCAGAGTTGGATAAGATCCCGGAGGTGGAGAAGGAGCAGGAGGTGGGGAAGGAACAGGATGAGAAGGAGAAGGAGGTGGAGCAGGAGGAGCAGATTGTGGAGAAGGAGCTGGTGGAGAAGGAGCAGGAGGAGGAGAAGCAGCCGGAGGAGGAGAAGCAGCAGGAGGTGAAGAATGAGCAGGAGGAGGACGGGAGCAGAAGGAGAAGGAGCAGGAGGAGGAGATGGAGCCGGAGGTGAAGAAGGAGAAGGAGGAGGAGGAGCAGGAGGTCGATAAGTAGCAGCAGGAGAAGGAGCAGGAGGTGGAGAAGTATCAGGAGGAGGAGAAGCGAGAAGGAGCAGGAGGAGGAGAAGGAGTAGGAGGTGGAGAAGGAGCAGGAGGAAGAGAAGGAGCAAGAGGAGGAGAAGGGGCAGGAGGAGGAGGGGAGCAGGTGGAGGAGAAGGAGCTGGAGGTGAAGAAGGAGCTGGAGGTGGAGAAGGAGCAGGAGGAGGTGAAGGAGCAGGAGGAGGTGAAGGAGCATGATGAGGGGAAGGTGCAGGTTGAGGGGAAGGTGCAGGAGCTGGAGGTGGAGCGGGATGGGCAGTATGAGATGGAGAGGAAAAAGCAAGAGGAGGAAAAAGCGCCAGAGTTGGATAAGATACCGGAGGTGGAGAAGGAACCGGAGGTGGAGAAGGAGCCGGAGGTGGAGAAGAAGCAGGAGGAGGAGAAGGAACAGAAGGTGAAGACGGAGCAGGTTGAGGAGAAAGTGCAGCAACAGGAGAAAGAGCAGCTTGTGGAGAAGGAGCAGGAGGAGGTGAAGGAGCAGGACGAGTTGAAGGAGCAGGAGGTGGAGAAGGAGCAGGAGGTGGAGAAGGAGCACGAGGTGGAGAAGGAGCAGGAGGTGGAGAAGGAGCAGGAGGAGGAGAAGGAGCACGAGGTGGAGAAGGAGCACGAGGTGGAGAAGAAGCAGGAGTTGGACAAGAAGCAGGAGTTGGATAAGGAGCAGGAGGAGGAGGTGGAGCAGGTGGTTGAGAAGGAGCAGGTGGTTGAGAAGGAGCAGGAATTGGAGAAGGAGCAGGAGGAGGAGAAGGAGCAGGAGGAGGAGAAGGAGCAGGAGGAGGTGAAGGAGCATGATGAGGGGAAGGTGCAGGTTGAGGGGAAGGTGCAGGAGTAGGAGGGGCAGCAGGAGGTGGAGCGGGAGGGGTAATAGGAGATGGAGAGGGGGCAGGAGGAGGAAAAAGAGCCAGTGTTGGATAAGGTACTGGAGGTGGAGAAGGAGCTGGATGTGGAGAAGGACCAGAAGGTGGAGAAGGAGCAGGAGGAGGAGAAGGAGCCGGAGGTGGAGGGGGAGCAGAAGGAGAAGGAGCAGGATGTGGAGAAGGAGCAGGAGCTGGAGAAGGAGCAGGAGGTCGAGAAGGAGTAGGAGGAGGAAAAGGAGCGTGAGGTGGAGAAGGCGGAGGAGGAGGAGAAGCAGCAGAAGGAGAAGGAGCAGGAAGAGGAGATGGAGCAGGAGGAGGAGAAGGAACAGGAGGTGGAGAAGGAGCAGGAGGAGGAGAAGTAGCAGGAGGAAAAGGAGCAGAAGGAGAAGGAATTGGAGAATGAGCAGGAGAAGGAGGAGGTGATGGAGGTGGAGGTGGGGAAGGAGCAGGAGGGGGAGAAGGATCCAGAGTGGGAGAATTAACCCAAGGGGGAGAAGGAGCAGGAGGAGGAGGGGGTGCAGAAGGAGAAGGAGCAGGAGGTGGAAAAGGAGCAGAAGGAGGGGAAGGAGCCAGGAGGAGGAGAAGGAGCAGGAGGTGGAGAAGGAGCAGGAGGTGGAGATGGACCATGAGGTGCAGAAATAGCAGGAGCAGGAGAATGAACAGGACGTGGAGAAGTAGCTGGAGGAGGAAAAGGAGAAGGAGCCTGAATTTTAGAAGGAGCCGGAGGTGGAGGAGGAGCACGAAGAAAAGAACGAGGTGGAGACGGAAAACGAGCTGGAGGAGGAGAAGGAGCAGGAAGTGGAGAAGGAGCAGGAGGTGGAGAAGGAGCTGGACAAGGAGCAAGAGCAGGAGAAGGAGCAGGAGCAGGAGCAGGAGAAGGAGAACGAGCAGGAGGAGGAGAAGGAGCAGGAGGGGGAGAAGGAGCAGGAGGAGGAGATGGAGCAGGAGGTGGAGAAGGAGCAGGAGGAGGAGGCGGAGCAGAATGAGATGGAACAGGCGGTGGAGAAGGAGCAGGATGAGGAGAAGGAGCAGGAGGGGGAAAATGAGCAGGAGGAGGAGAAGGAGGAGGAGGAGGAAAATGAGCAGGATGAGGAGAAGGAGCAGGAGGAGGATAAGGAGCAGAAGGAGGAAAAGGAGCTGGAGGAGGAGAAGGAGCAGGATGTGGAGAAGGAGGAGGAGGAGAAGGTGCAGGTGCAGGAGAAGGAGCTGGAAGTGGAGAAGGAGCTGGAGAAGGAAAAGGAGCAGGAGCAGGAGAAGGAGCAGGAGGAGGAGCAGGAGGAGGAGAAGGAGCAGGAGGAGGAGAAGGAGCAGGAGGGGGAGTAGGAGCAGGAGGAGGAGAAGGAGCAGGAGGTGGAGAAGGAGCAGGAGGAGGAGGTGGAGCAGAATGAGATGGAGCAGGCGGTGGAGACGGAGCAGGATGAGGAGAAGGAGCAGGAGGAGGAGAAGGAGCAGGAGGAGGAAAATGAGCAGGAGGAGGAGAAGGAGCAGGAGGAGAAGTAGCAGGAGGAGGAGAAGGAGCAGGAGGAGGAGAAGGAGCAGGAGGAGGAAAAGGAGCTGGAGGAGGAGAAGGAGCAGGATGTGGAGAAGGAGGAGGAGGATGAGAAGGAGCTGGAAGTGGAGAATGAGCAGGAGGTGGAGAAGGAAGAGGAGGAGGAGAAGGAGGAGGAGGAGGTGAAGGTTCAGGAGGATGAGAAGGAGCAGGAGGAGGAGAAGGTGCAGGAGGGGGAGAAGGAGCAGGATTAGGAGGGGTAGCGGGAGATGGAGCGGAAGGGGGAAAAGGAGCAGGAGATGGAGAGGGAGCAGGAGCTGGAGAAACAGCAGGACGTGGAGAAGGAGCAGGACGTGGAGAAGGAGCAGGAGGGGGAGAAGGAGCAGGATGGGAGAAGGAGCAGGAGTAGGAGGGGTAGCAGGAGATGGAGCGGAAGGGGGAGAAGGAGCAGGAGATGGAGAGTGAGCTGGAGGTGGAGATGGAGCAGGAGGTGGAGAAGGAACAGGAGATGGAAAAGGAACTGGATGTGGAGAAGGAGGAGGAGGAGGAGGAGAAGGTGCAGTAGGATGACAAGGAGCCGGAGGAGGAGAAGAAGCAGGAGGAGGAAAAGGATCAGGAGGAGGAGAAGGAGCAGGAGGAGGAGATGGAGCAGGATGTGGAGAAGTAGCGGGAGGAGGAGAAGGAGAAGGAGCCTGAGTTGGAGAAGGAGCAGGAGGAGGAGGTGGAGCAGAATGAGATGGAGCAGGCGGTGGAGAAGGAGCAGGATGAGGAGAAGGAGCAGGAGGATGGGAAGGAGCAGGAGGGGGAGAAGGAGCAGGAGGAGGAGAAGGAGCAGGAGGTGGAGAAGGAGCAGGAGGAGTAGGTAAAGCAGAATGAGATGGAGCAGGCGGTGGAGAAGGAGCAGGATGAGGAGAAGGAGCAGGAGGAGGAGAAGGAGCTGGAGGAGGAAATGAGCAGGAGGAGGAGAAGGAGCAGGAGGAGAAGGAGCAGGAAGAGGAGAAGGAGCAGGAGGAGAAGGAGCAGGAGGAGGAAAAGGAGCTGGAGGAAGAGAAGGAGCAGGATGTGGAGAAGGAGGAGGAGGATGAGAAGGAGCTGGAAGTGGAGAATGAGCAGGAGGTGGAGAAGGAGGAGGAGGAGGAGAAGGAGGAGGAGGAGGTGAAGGTGCAGGAGGATGAGAAGGAGCAGGAGGAGGAGAAGGTGCAGGAGGGGGAGAAGGAGCAGGAGAAGGAGGGGTAGCGGGAGATGGAGCGGAAGGGGGAAAAGGAGCAGGAGATGGAGAGGGAGCAGGAGGTGGAGAAACAGCAGGACGTGGAGAAGTAGCAGGATGTGGAGAAGGAACAGGAGGGGAAGAAGGAGCAGGATCGGAGAAGGAGCAGGAGTAAGAGGGGTAGCAGGAGATGGAGCGGAAGGGGGAGAAGGAGCAGGAGATGGAGAGTGAGCAGGAGGTGGAGATGGAGCAGGAGGTGGAGAAGGAACAGGTGATGGAAAAGGAACTGGATGTGGAGAAGGAGGTGGAGGAGGAGGAGAAGGTGCAGGAGGATGGGAAGGAGCAGGATGTGGAGAAGGAGGAGAAGGAGGAGGAGGAGAAGGTGCAGGAGGAAGAGAAGGAGCTGGAAGTGGAGAAGGAGCAGGAGGTGGAGAAGGAGGAGGAGGAGGAGAAGGAGCAGGAGGAGGAGAAGGAGCAGGAGGGGGAAGGAGCAGGAGTAGGAGGGGTAGCAGGAGATGGGGCGGAAGGGGGAAAAGAAGCAGTAGATGGAGAGGGAGCAGGAGGTGGAGAAGCAGCAGGACGTGGAGAAGGAGCAGGAGGATGAGGTGGAGCAGAATGAGATGGAGCAGGCGGTGGAGAAGGAGCAGGATGAGGAGAAGGAGCAGGAGGAGGAGAAGGAGCAGGAGGAGGAGAAGCAGCAGGAGGAGGATAGGGAGCAGGAGGAGGATAAGGAGCAGTAGGAGGAAACGGAGCTGGAGGAGGAGAAGGAGCAGGATGTGGAGAAGGAGGAGGAGGAGGAGGAGGAGAAGGTGCAGGTGGAGGAGTCGGAGCTGGAAGTGGTGAATGAGCAAGAGGTAGAGAAGGAGGAGGAGGAGAAGGAGGAGGAGGAGGAGAAGGTGCAGGAGGATGAGAAGGAGCAGGAGGAGGAGAAGGTGCAGGAGGGGGAGAAGGAGCAGGAGTAGGAGGGGTAGCAGGAGATGGAGTGGAAGGGGGTAAAGGAGCAGGAGATGGAGAGGGAGCAGGAGGTGGAGACACAGCAGGACGTGGAGAAGGAGCAGGACGTGGAGAAGGAGCAGGAGGGGGAGAAGGAGCAGGATGGGAGAAGGAGCAGGAGTAATAGGGGTAGCAGGTGATGGTGCGGAAGGGGGAGAAGGAGTAGGAGATGGAGAGTGAGCAGGAGGTGGAGATGGAGCAGGAGGTGGAGAAGGAACAGGAGATGGAAAAGGAACTGGATGTGGAGAACGAGGAGGAGGAGGAGGAGAAGGTGCAGTAGGATGAGAAGGAGCAAGAGGAGGAGAAGGAGCAGGAGGAGGAAAAGGATCAGGAGGAGGAGAAGGAGCAGGATGAGGAGATGGAGCAGGACGTGGAGAAGTAGCAGGAGGAGGAGAAGGAGAAGGAGCCTGAGTTGGAGAAGGAGCAGGAGGAGGAGGTGGAGCAGAATGAGATGGAGCAGGCGGTGGAGAAGGAGCAGGATGAGGAGAAGGAGCAGGAGGATGGGAAGGAGCAGGAGGAGGAGAAGGAGCAGGAGGAGGAGAAGGAGCAGGAGGAGGAAAAGGAGCTGGTGGAGGAGAAGGAGCAGGATGTGGAGAAGGAGGAGGAGGAGGAGGAGGAGAAGGTGCAGGTGGAGGAGTCGGAGCTGGAAGTGGTGAATGAGCAAGAGGTAGAGAAGGAGGAGGAGGAGAAGGAGGAGGAGGAGGAGAAGGTGCAGGAGGATGAGAAGGAGCAGGAGGAGGAGAAGGTGCAGGAGGGGGAGAAGGAGCAGGAGTAGGAGGGGTAGCAGGAGATGGAGCGGATGTGGGTAAAGGAGCAGGAGATGGAGAGGGAGCAGGAGGTGGAGACACAGCAGGACGTGGAGAAGGAGCAGGACGTGGAGAAGGAGCAGGAGGGGGAGAAGGAGCAGGATGGGAGAAGGAGCAGGAGTAATAGGGGTAGCAGGAGATGGAGCGGAAGGGGGAGAAGGAGCAGGAGATGGAGAGTGAGCAGGAGGTGGAGATGGAGCAGGAGGTGGAGAAGGAACAGGAGATGGAAAAGGAACTGGATGTGGAGAACGAGGAGGAGGAGGAGGAGAAGGTGCAGTGGGATGAGAAGGAGCAAGAGGAGGAGAAGGAGCAGGAGGAGGAAAAGGATCAGGAGGAGGAGAAGGAGCAGGATGAGGAGATGGAGCAGGACGTGGAGAAGTAGCAGGAGGAGGAGAAGGAGAAGGAGCCTGAGTTGGAGAAGGAGCAGGAGGAGGAGGTGGAGCAGAATGAGATGGAGCAGGCGGTGGAGAAGGAGCAGGAGGATGGGAAGGAGCAGGAGGAGGAGAAGGAGCAGGAGGAGGAGAAGGAGCAGGAGGAGGAAAAGGAGCTGGAGAAGGAGAAGGAGCAGGATGTGGAGAAGGAGGAGGAGGAGGAGAAGGTGCAGGTGGAGGAGTCGGAGCTGGAAGTGATGAATGAGCAAGAGGTAGAGAAGGAGGAGGAGGAGAAGGAGGAGGAGGAGGAGAAGGTGCAGGAGGATGAGAAGGAGCAGGAGGAGGAGAAGGTGCAGGAGGGGGAGAAGGAGCAGGAGTAGGAGGGGTAGCAGGAGATGGAGCGGAAGGGGGTAAAGGAGCAGGAGATGGAGAGGGAGCAGGAGGTGGAGACACAGCAGGACGTGGAGAAGGAGCAGGACGTGGAGAAGGAGCAGGAGGGGGAGAAGGAGCAGGATGGGAGAAGGAGCAGGAGTAATAGGGGTAGCAGGAGATGGAGCGGAAGGGGGAGAAGGAGCAGGAGATGGAGAGTGAGCAGGAGGTGGAGATGGAGCAGGAGGTGGAGAAGGAACAGGAGATGGAAAAGGAACTGGATGTGGAGAACGAGGAGGAGGAGGAGGAGGAGAAGGTGCAGTAGGATGAGAAGGAGCAAGAGGAGGAGAAGGAGCAGGAGGAGGAAAAGGATCAGGAGGAGGAGAAGGAGCAGGATGAGGAGATGGAGCAGTACGTGGAGAAGTAGCAGGAGGAGGAGAAGGAGAAGGAGCCTGAGTTGGAGAAGGAGCAGGAGGAGGAGGTGGAGCAGAATGAGATGGAGCAGGCGGTGGAGAAGGAGCAGGATGAGGAGAAGGAGCAGGAGGATGGGAAGGAGCAGGAGGAGGAGAAGGAGCAGGAGGAGGAGAAGGAGCAGGAGGAGGAGATGGAGCAGGAGGAGGAGAAAGAGCAGGATGTGGAGAAGGAGGAGGAGGAGGAGGAGGAGGAGAAGGTCTAGGAGGAGGAGAAGGAGCAGGAGGAGGAGAAGGAGGAGAAGGAGGAGGAGGAGAAGGTGCAGGAGGAGGAGAAGGAGCTGGAACTGGAGAATGAGCAGGAGGTCGAGAAGGAGGATGAGGAGGAGAAGGAGCAGGAGGAGGAGAAGGAGCAGGAGGGGGAGAAGGAGCAGTAGTAGGAGGGGTAGCAGGAGATGGGGCAGAAGGGGGAAAAGAAGCAGGAGATGGAGAGGGAGCAGGAGGTGGAGAAGCAGCAGGACGTGGAGAAGCAGCAGGACGTGGAGAAGGAGCAGGAGGGTGAGAAGGAGCAGGAGGTGGAGAAGGAGCAGGAGGAGGAGAAGGAGCAGGAGGGGAGAAGGAGCAGGAGTAAGAGGGGTAGCAGGAGATGGAGCGGAAGGGGGAGAAGGAGCAGGAGATGGAGAGGGAGCAGGAGGTGGAGAAGGAGCAGGATGTGCAGAAGGAACAGGAGATGGAAAAGGAACAGAAGCTTGGGAAGGAGCAGGAGAAGAAGCAGCAGTCGGAGGAGGAGCAGAAGGAGCAGGAATTGGAGAATGAGCAGGAGATGGAGAAGGAGAAGGAGGAGGTGATGGAGCAGAAGGTGGGGAAGGAGCAGGAGGGGGAGAAGGAACTGGAGGGGGTGATGGAACTGGAGGGCGAGAAGGAACTGGAGGGGGAGAAGGATCAGGAGGAGGAGGGGGAGCAGAAGGTGAAGGAGCAGGAGGTGGAAAAGGAGCAGGACGAGGGGATGGAAACTGGAGGAGGAGAAGGGGCAGGAGGTGGAGAAGGAGCAGGAGGTGGAGAAGTAGCAGGAGCAGGAGAATTAGCAGCAGGAGGAGAAGAAGCCGGAGGAGGACACGGAGCAGGAGGAAGAGAAGGAGCAGAAGGAGCAGGAGGTGGAGATGGAGCAGGACGTGGAGAAGTAGCAGGAGGAGGAGAAGGAGAAGGTGCCTGAGTTGGAGAAGGAGCCGGAAGTGGAGGAGGAGCAGGAAGTGGAGTACGAGCTGGAGGAGGAGAACGAGCTGGAGGAGGAGAACGCGCTGGAGGAGGAGGTGGAGCAGGAGGAGGGTAAGGAGCAGGAAGAGGAGAAGGAGCAGGAGGTGGAGAAAGAGAAGGAGGTGGAGAAGGAGCAGGAGGAGGAGGACGAGCAGAAGGAGAAGGAGCAGCAGGCGGAGAAGGACTGGGAGGAGTAGAAGGAGCAGGAGGTGGAGGAGGAGCGGGAGGAGGGGAACGAGCAGGAGGAGGAGAAGGAGCAGGGTGATGAGAACGAGCAGGGTGATGAGAACGAGCAGGAGGAGGAGGAGTAGCAGGAGGTGGAGAAGGAGCAGGAGGGGGAGAAGGAGCAGAAGTGGGAGTTGTAGCAGGAGATGGAGCGGAATGGCGGAAAGGAGCACGAGATGGAGTCGGAGCAGGAGGTGGAGAAGGAGCAGGACGTGGAGAAGGAGCAGGACGTGGAGAAGGAGCAGGACGTGGGGAAGGAGCAGGAGGGGGAGAAGGAGCAGGAGAGGGAGAAGGAGCAGGAGAAGGGGTTTAGCATGAGATGGAGCGGAAGGGTGAGAAGGAGCAGGAGATGGAGTGGGAGCAGGAGGTGCAGAAGGAGCAGGAGGTGGAGAAGCAACAGGGGATGGAGAAGGAACAGGAGCTGGAGAAGGAGCAGGAGGAGGAGACGGAGCAAGAGGAGGAGGTGCAGACGGAGCAGGAATTGGAGAAAGAGCAGGAGATGGAGAAGGAGCAGGAATTGGAGAATGAGCAGGAGATGGAGATGGAGAAGGAGGTGGTGATGGAGCAGGAGTTGGAGAAGGAGCATGAGCGGGAGAAGGAAGTGGAGGGTGAGAAGGAACTGGAGGGGGAAAAGGAGCAGGAGGAGAAGGAGCAGGAAGTGGAGAAAGAGAATGAGGAGGAGGGGGAGCAGAAGCAGAAGGAACAGGAGGTGGAGAAAGAGCAGGAGGAGGAGCAGAAGGACCAGGAGGTGGAGATGGAGCAGGACGTGGAGAAGTCGCAGGAGGAGGAGAAGGAGAAGGAGCCTGAGTTGGAGAAGGAAAAGCAGGTGGAGAAGGAGCAGGAGCAGGAGAAGGAGCAGGAGGAGGAGAACGAGCTGGAGGAGGAGAAGGAGCAGGAGGATGAGAACGAGCAGGAGGAGGAGAAGTAGCAGGAGGAGGAGAGGAGCCGGAGGAGGAGAAGGAGCAGGAGGTGGAGAAGAAGCAGGAGGTGGAGAAGGAGGAGGAGGAGGAGAAGGTGCAGGAGGAGGATAAGGAGGAGAAGGAGCAGTTGGAGGAGAAGGAGCAGGAGGGGGAGAAGGAGCTGGAGGGAGAGAAGGAGCAGGAGTGGGAGTTGTAGCAGGAGATGGAGCGGAAGGGCGAAAAGGAGCATGAGATGGAGACGGAGCAGGAGGTGGAGAAGAAGCAGGACGTGGGGAAGCAACAGGGGATGGAGATGGAACATGTGCTGGAGAAGGAGCAGGAGGAGGAGACGGAGCAAGAGGAGGAGGAGCAGACGGAGCAGGAATTGGAGAAAGAGCAGGAGATGGAGAAGGAGAAGGAGCAGGAATTGGGGAATGAGCAGGAGATGGAGAAGGAGAAGGAGGTGGTGATGGAGCAGGAGGTGGTGAAGGAGCATGAGGGGGTGAAGGAACTGGAGGGGGAGAAGGAATTGGAGGGCGAGAAGGAGCAGGAGGAGGAGAAGGAGCAGGAAGTGGAGAAAGAGAAGGAGGAGGAGGGGGAGCAGAAGGAGAAGGAGCAGGCGGTGGAGAAGGAGCAGGAGGAGGAGAAGGAGATGGAGCCGAAGGTGGAGAAGGAGCCGGAGGTGGAAAGGAGCAGGAGGTGGAGAAGGAGCAGAAGGAGCAGGAAGTGGAGATGGAGCAGGACGTGGAGAAGTAGCAGGAGGAGGAGAAGGAGAAGAAGACTGAGTTGGAGAAGGAAAATGAGGTGGAGAAGAAGCAGGAAGAGGAGAAGGAGCAGGAGGAGGAGAAGGATCAGGAGGTGGAGAAGGAGCAGGAGGTGGCGAAGGAGCAGGAGGTGGAGAAGGAGCAGGAGGGGGAGAAGGAGCAGGAGGAGGAGGAGGAGCAGAAGGAGAAGGAGCAGGCGTTAGAGAAGGACTAGGAGGAGGAAAACGAGCAGGAGGGAAAGGAGCAGGAGGTGGAGAAGGAGCAGGAGGTGGAGACGGAGCAGGAAGTAGAGAACGAGCTGGAGGAGGAGAAGGAGGAGGAGGAGGAGAAGGAGCAGGAGGAGGAGAAGGAGCAGGAGGAGGAGAAGGAGCAGGAGGAGGAGAACAGGGAGGAGGAGGAGAAGGAGCAGGAGGAGGAGAAGGAGCAGGAGGAGGAGAAGGAGCAGGAGGAGGAGTTGTAGCCGGAGGAGGAGGAGAAGGAGAAGGAGGAGGAAAAGGAGCAGGAGGAGGAAAAGGAGCAGTATGAGGAGAAGGAGCAGGAGGTGGAGAAGGAGCAGGAGGTGGAGAAGGAGCAGGAGCAGGAGAACGAGCAGGAGGAGGAGAAGGAGCAGAATGCGTAGAAGGAGCAGCAGGTGGAGAAGGAGGAGGAGGACAAGGTGAAGGAGGAGGAGAAGGAGCAGGAGGTGGAGATGGAGCAGGAGGGGGAGATGGAGCAGGAGGGGGAGAAGGAGCAGGAGTAGGAGGAGAAGAAGGAGATGGAGCGGAAGGGGGAAAAGGAGCAGCAGATGGAGAGGGAGCAGGAGGTGGAGAAGGAGCAGGGCGTGGAGAAGGTGCTGGACATGGAGAAGGAGCAGGAGGCGGAGAAGGAGCAGGAGGGGGAGATGGAGCAGGAGGGGGTGAAGAAGCATGAGTAGGAGGGGTAGCAGGAGATGGAGCGGAAGGGGGAGTAGGAGTAGGAGATCGAGATGGAGCAGGAGGTGGAGAAGGAGCAGGAGGTGGAGAAGAAGCAGGAGATGGAGAAGGAACAGGAGCTGGAGAAGAAGCAGGAGGAGGAGACGGAGCAAGAGGAGGAGGAGCAGACGGAGCAGGAATTGGAGAAAGAGCAGTTGGAGGAGCAGGAGCAGGAATTGGAGAATGAGCAGGAGATGGAGATGGAGAAGGAAAATGTGATGGAACAGGAGGTGGAGAAGGAGCAGGAGGTGGAGACGGAGCAGGAGGTGGAGAAGCAGCAGGACGTGCAGAAGGAGCAGGACGTGGAGAAGGAGCAGGAGGGGGAGAAGGAGCAGGGGGGAGAGATGGAGCAGGAGGGAGAGAAGGAGCAGGAGCAGGAGGGGTCGCAGGAGATGGAGCGGAAGGGGCAGAATGTGCAGGAGATGGTGATGGAGCATGAGGTGGAGAAGGAGCAAGAGGTGGAGAAGGAACATGAGATGGAGAAGGAACAGGAGCTTGAGAAGGAGGGGAAGGAGCAGGAGGAGGAGGAGCAGATGGAGCAGGAATTGGAGAAAGAGCAGTTGGAGGAGAAGGAGCAGGAATTGATCCCAGCTGCCTATCCATGTCATATGCCTCCTTCTTCTTTTTGACTAGGGCCTCAATCTCCCGAGTCATCCAAGGTTCCCTACTTCTACCAGCCTTGCCCTTCACTTTATAAGGAATGTGCTTACCCTGAACCCTGGTTAACACACTTTTGAAAGCCTCCCACTTACCAGACGTCCCTTTGCCTGCCAACAGACTCTCCCAATCAACTTCTGAAAGTTCCTGTCTAATACCATCAAAATTGGCCTTTCCCCAATTTAGAATTTTAACTTTTGGGCCAGACCTATCCTTCTCCATAGCTATCTTAAAACTAATGGAATTATGATCACTGGTCCCAAAGTGATCCCTCACTAACACTTCTGTCATCTGCCCTTCCTTATTTCCCAAGAGGAGGTCAAGTTTTGCCCCCTCTCTAGTCGGGCCATCCACATACTGAATGAGAAATTCCTCCTGAATACACTCAACAAATTTCTCTCCATCCAAGCCCCTAATGCTATGGCTGTCCCAGTCAATGTTGGGAAAGTTAAAGTCCCCTACTATTACCACCCTATTTTTCTTGCAGCTGTCTGTAATCTCCTTACATATTTGCTCCTCAATTTCCCGTTGACTATTTGGGGGTCTGTAGTACAATCCTATCAAAGTGATCTCTCCCTTCTTATTTTTCAGTTCTACCCATATAGACTCAGTGGGCGAACCCTCGGATATATCCCCTCTCACTACTGCCGTGATGTTCTCCCTAATCAAGAACGCAACTCCCCCTCCTCTCTTACCTCCTGCTCTATCTTTCCTACAGCATCTGTACCCTGGAACATTGAGCTGCCAGTCCTGCCCCTCCCTTAGCCATGTTTCAGTAATAGCTATAACATCCCAGTCCCATGTACCCATCCATGCCCTGAGTTCATCTGCCTTGCCCATCAGACTTCTTGCATTGAAATAAATGCAGTTTAATCTAGACTTCCCTTGGTCTTTGCCCTGCTTTCTCAGACCATCTGTCCGGTCATGTTCTGTACACTCTCCCTGACTGCCTTTTGTTTCTGTCTCCACTTTATTTCCCACTGACTTCCTGCATCGGTTCCCATCCCCCTGCCACATTAGTTTAAACCCTCCCCAACAGCACTGGCAAACACTCCCCCTAGGACATTGGTTCCAGTCCTGCCCAGATGCAGACCGTCCAATTTGTACTGGTCCCACCTCCCCCAGAACCGGTTCCAATGGCCCAGGAATTTGAATCCCTCCCTCTTGCACCATCTCTCAAGCCACGTATTCATCTTAGCTATCCTGTCATTCCTACTCAAAATTCTATTCAAAATCTTTTCCCAAAGGTAGGGGAGTCTATAACGAGAGGGCATAGATACAAAAGGGTCCAGAGGGGCAATTTCTTCACTCAAAGGGTGGTGAGTGTCTGGAACGAGCTGCCAGAGGCAGTAGTGGAGGCGGGTACAATTTTGTCTTTTAAAAAGAATTTGGACAGTTACATGGGTAAGATGGGTATAGAGGGATATGGGCCAAGTGCAGGCAATTGGGACTAGCTTAGTGGTATAAACTGGGCGACATGGACATGTTGGGCCGAAGGGCCTGTTTCCATGTTGTAACTTCTATGATTCTATGATTCTATGATTCTATACTCTGACTAACCCGTGGCACTGGTAGCAATCCTGAGATTACTACCTTTGAGGTCCTACTCTTTAGTTTAACTCCTAACTCCCTAAATTCAGCTTGTAGGACCTCATCCTGTTTTTTACCTATATCGTTGGTGCCTATATGCACCACGACAACTGGCTGTTCACCCTCCCCCTCCAGAATGTCCTGCAGCCGCTCCGAGACATCCTTGACCCTTGCACCAGGGAGGCAACATACCATCCTGGAGTCTCGGTTGCGTCCGCAGAAACGCCTGTCTGTTCCCCTTACAATTGAGTCCCCTATCACTATAGCTCTGCCACTCTTTTTCCTGCCCTCCTGTGCAGCAGAGCCAGCCACGGTGCCATGAACCTGGCCACTGCCACCTTCCCCTGGTGAGCCATCTCCCCCAACAGTATTCAAAACGGTATACCTGTTTTGGAGGGAGATGACCGCAGGGGACCCCTGCACTGCCTTCCTACTCTTCCTCTACTGTTGGTCACCCATTCACTATCTCCCTCAGTAATTTTTATCTGCGGTGTGACCAACTCACTGAACGTGCTATCCACGACTTTCTCAGCATCGCGGATGCTCCAAAGTGAGTCCATCTGCAGCTCCAGAGCCGTCAAGCGGTCAAACAATAGCTGCAGCTGGACACACTTCCCGCAGGTGAAGGAATCAGGGATACAGGAAGGAGCCCTGATTCCTTCACCTGCGGGAATTCCCACATCCCACAAGAGGAACATGACACGGCCCTGGGATCTCCTGCCATGACTTAACCCTTAAATTAGCTTAAGGACAACTACAATGTCAAGAGAAAAAAATAGGAAAGAAAAACTACTTCCCAATCCCTTGAAGAGTATAGAGATTGCCAGAGTAGAGTTAAGAGAGAAATCAGGAGGGCAAAAAGGGGATATGAGATTGCTTTGGCAGATCAGGCAAAGGTGAATCCAAAGAGCTTCTACAAATACATAAAGGGCAAAAGGGTAACTAGGGAGAGAGTAGGGCCTCTTAAGGATCAACAAGGTCATCTATGTGCGGAACCACAAGAGATGGGTGAGATCCTGAATGAATATTTCACATCGGTATTTACGGTTGAGAAAGGCATGGATGTTAGGGAACTTGGGGAAATAAATAGTGATGTCTTGAGGAGTGTACATATTACAGAGAGGGAGGTGCTGGAAGTCTTAACGCGCATCAAGGTAGATAAATCTCCGGGACCTGATGAAATGTATCCCAGGACGTTATGGGAGGTTAGGGAGGAAATTGCGGGTCCCCTAGCAGAGATATTTGAATCATCCACCGCTGCAGGTGAGGTGCCTGAAGATTGGAGGGTAGCAAATGTTGTGCCTTTGTTTAAGAAGGGCGGCAGGGAAAATCCTGGGAACGACAGACCAGTGAGCCTGACATCTGTAGTGGGTAAGTTGTTAGAGGGTATTCTGAGGGACAGGATCTACAGGCATTTGGAGAGGCAGGGACTAATTAGGAACAGTCAACATGGTTTTGTGAGAAGAAAATCATGTCTCACGAATTTGATTGAGTTTTTTGAAGGGGTAACCAAGAAGATAGATGAGGGCTGTGCAGTAGACGTGGTCTACATGGACTTCAGCAAAGCATTTGACAAGGGACCGCATGGTAGGTTGTTACATAAGGTTAAATCTCATGGGATCCAATGTGAGGTAGCCAATTGGATACAAAATTGGCTTGACGACAGAAGACAGAGGGTGGTTGTAGAGGGTTGTTTTTCAAACTGGATGCCTGTGTCCAGCGGTGTGCCTCAGGGATCGGTGCTGGGTCCGCTGTTATTTGTTATTTATATGAATGATTTGGATGAGAATTTAGGAGGCATGGTTAGTAAGTTTGCAGATGACACCAAGATTGGTGGCATTGTGGACAGTGAAGAAGGTTATCTAGGATTGCAACGGGATCTTGATAAATTGGGCCAGTGGGCCGATGAATGGCAGATGGAGTTTAATTTAGATAAATGTGAGGTGATGCATTTTGGTAGATCGAATCGGGCCAGGACCTCCTCCGTTAATGGTAGGGCGTTGTGGAGAGTTAGAGAACAAAGAGATCTGGGAGTACAGATTCATAGCTCCTTGAAAGTGGAGTCACAGGTGGATCGGGTGGTGAAGAAGGCATTCAGCATGCTTGGTTTCATTGGTCAGAACATTGAATGCAGGAGTTGGGATGTCTTGTTGAAGTTGTACAGGGCATTGGTGAGGCCACACTTGGAGTACTGTGTACAGTTCTGGTCACCCTATTATAGAAAGGATATTATTAAACTAGAAAGAGTGCAGAAAAGATTTACTAGGATGCTACCGGGACTTGATGGTTTGACTTACAGGGAGAGGTTAGACAGACTGGGACTTTTTTCCCTGGAGAGCAGGAGGTTTAGGGGTGATCTTATCGAAGTCTATAAAATAATGAGGGGCATAGATAAGGTCGATAGTCAAAATCTTTTCCCAAAGGTAGGGGAGTGTATAACGAGGGGGCATAGATTTAAGGTGAGAGGGGAGAGATACAAAAGGGTCCAGAGGGGCAATTTTTTCACTCAAAGGGTGGTGAGTGTCTGGAACGAGCTTGTAGAGGCAGTAGTAGAGGCGGGTACAATTTTGTCTTTGAAAAAGCATTTGGACAGTTACATGGGTAAGATGGGTATAGAGGGATATGGGCCAAGTGCAGGCAATTGGGACTAGCTTAGTGGTATAAACTGGGCGACATGGACATGTTGGGCCGAAGGGCCTGTTTCCATGTTGTAACTTCTATGAAAAAAATGAACAGGAGATGGAGAAGGAGAAGGAGGAGGTGATGGAGCAGGAGGTAGAGAAGGAGCAGAAGGGGGAGAAGCAACTGGAGGGGGAGAAGGAGCAGTAGCAGGAGAAGGAGCAGGTTGTGGAGATCGAGCTGGAGGAGGAGAATGAGCAGGAGGAGGAGGAGGATAAGGTGCCGAAGGTGGAGAAGGAGCAGGAGGAGGAGAAGTAGCAGGAGGAGGTGAAGGAGCAGGAGGAGGAGAAGGAGCAGGAGGAGGAGAAGGAGCCGGAGGTGGTGATGGAGCAGGAGGAGGAGGATGAGCAGGAGAAGGAGGAGGAGCCGGAGGAGGAGATGGAGCAGGAGGAGGAGATGGAGCAGGAGGAAGAGATCGAGCCAGAGGAGGGTAAGTAGCAGGAGGAGGAGAAGGAGCCGGAGCAGGAGAAGGAGCAGGAGGTGTTGAAGCAGCAGGAGCAGGAGGTCGAGATGGAGCAGGAGGAGGAGTGGGAGCAGAAGGAGAAGGAGCAGGAGGTGGAGAAGGAGCAGCAGGTGGAGAAGGAGCAGGAGGTGGAGATGGAGCAGGACGAGGAGAAGGAGCAGTTTGTGGAGAACGAGCTCGAGGAGGAGAACGAGCTGGAGGAGAAGGAGGAGGAGGATGAGACGGAGCAGGAGGAGGAGAAGGAGCAGGTGGAGGAGGAGGAGCCGGAAGAGGAGATGGAGCAGGATGAGGAGATGGAGCAGGAGGAAGAGATGGAGCTGGAGGAGGAGGAGTAGCAGGAGGAGGAGAAGGAGCAGGAGGAGGAGATGGAGCCTGAGGAGCAGAATGAGCAAGAGGAGGTGAAGGAGCAGCAGGAGGAGCAGGAGCCGGATGTGGAGAAGCAGCAGGAGCAGGAGGTCGAAAAGGAGCAGGAGGAGGAGTGGGGGCAGAAGGAGAATGAGAAGGAGGTGGAGAAGAAGCAGGAGGTGGAGAAGGAGAAGGAGGTGGAGAAGGAGCAGGACGTGGAGAAGGAGAAGGAGCCTGAGTTGGAGAAGGAGCCGGAGCCGGAGCTGGAGAAGGAGCAGGAAATGGAGAAGGAGCAGTTTGTGGAGAACGAGCTGGAGGAATAGAACAAGCTGGAGGAGGAGAAGGAGGAGCAGGAGGAGACGGAGTAGGGGGAGGAGAAGGAGCATGAGCTGGAGAAGGAGCAGGAGGTGGAGAATGAGCAGGAGGTGGAGAAGGAGCAGAAGGAGGAGGGGGAGCAGAAGGACAAGGAGCAGGCGGTGGAGAAGGAGCAGGAGGAGGAGAAGGAGCAGGAGGAGGAGAAGCAGCAGGAGGAGGAGAAGAAGCAGGAGGAAGGGAAGGAGCAAGAGGTGGAGAAGGAGCAGGATGTGGAGAAGGCGCAGAAGCAGGAACAGGAGATAGAGCAGGAGGAGGAGAACGAGCAGGTGGAGGAGAAGGAACAGGAGGAGGAGCAGTAGCAGAAGGAGGAGAACGAGCAGGAGGAGGAAAAGGAGGAGAAGGAGGAGAAGGAGCAGGAGGTGGAGAAGGAGCTGGAGGAGGAGAAGGAGCAGGAGGAGGAAAAGGAGCCGGAGTAGGAGAAGGAGCAGGCGGAGGTGAAGGAGCAGGAGGAGGAGAAGGAGCAGGAGGTCGAGAAGTAGCAGGAAGTGGCGCAGGAGAAAGGGCAGGAGAAGGAGAAGGAGCAGGAGGAGATGAAGGAGCAGGAGGTGGAGAAGGAGCAGGAAGTGGAAATGGAGCAGGAGGAGGAGAAGGTGCAGGTGGAGGTGAAAGAGCAGGAGCAGGAGGGGTAGCAGGACATGGAGCGTAAGGGGGAGAATGAGCAGGAGATGGAGAGGGATCAGGAGGTGGTGAATGAGCCGGATGGGGAGAAGGAGCAGGAGGGGGAGAGAAGCAGGTGGGGCAGATGGAGCAGGAGTAGGAGGGGTAGCTGGAGATGGAGCGGAAGGGGGCGATGGAGGAGGTAATGGGGAGCGAGCAGGAGGTGGAGAATGAGCAGGAGGTGGAGAAGGAGCAGGAGGAGGAGGACGGGCAGGAGAAGGAGGAGGAGCCGGAGGAGGAGATGGAGCAGGAGGAGGAGATGGAGCAGGAGGAACAGATGGAGCCGGAGGAGGGGAAGTAGCAGGAGGAGGAGAAGGAGCTGGAGCAGGAGAAGGAGCAGGAGGATGTGCAGGAGCAGCAGGAGGAGAAGGTCGAGATGGAGCAGGAGGAGGAGGGGGAGCAGAAGGAGAAGGAGCAGGAGGTGGAGAAGCAGCTGCAGGTGGAGAAGGAGCAGGAGGTGGAGATGGAGCAGGAGGTGGAGATGGAGCGGTTTGTGGAGAACGAGCTGGAGGAGGAGAACGAGCTGGAGGAGGAGAAGGAGGAGGAGGATGAGACGGAGCAGGAGGAGGAGAAGGAGCAGGTGGAGGAGGAGGAGCCGGATGAGGAGATGGAGCAGGAGGAGATGGAGCAGGAGAAAGAGATGGAGCTGGAGGAGGAGAAGTAGCAGGAGGAGGAGAAGGAGCAGGAGGAGGAGATGGAGCCGGAGGAGCAGAATGAGCAAGAGGAGGTGAAGGAGCAGCAGGAGGAGAAGGAGCCGGATGTGGAGAAGCAGCAGGAGCAGAAGGTCGAGAAGGAGCAGGGGGAGGAGTGGGGGCAGAAGAAGAAGGAGCAGGAGGTGGAGAAGAAGCAGGAGGTGGTGAAGGAGAAGGAGGTGGAGAAGGAGCAGGACGTGGAGAAGGAGCAGTTTGTGGAGAACGAGCTGGAGGAATAGAAGGAGCTGGAGGAGGAGAAGGAGGAGGAGGAGGAGAGGGAGTAGGGGGAGGAGAAGGAGCAGGAGCTGGAGAAGGAGCAGGAGGTGGAGAATGAGCAGGAGGTGGAGAAGGAGCAGAATGAGGAGGGGGAGCAGAAGGACAAGGAGCAGGCGGTGGAGAAGGAGTAGGAGGAGGAGAAGGAGCAGGGGGAGGAGAAGCAGCAGGAGGAGGAGAACAGCAGGAGGAGGAGAAGAAGCAGGAGGAAGGAAAGGAGCAAGAGGTGGAGAAGGAGCAGTACTTGGAGAAGGAGCAGAAGCAGGAGCAGGAGATAGAGCAGGAGGAGGAGAACGAGCAGAAGGAGGAGAAGGAGCAGGAGGAGGAAAAGGAGGAGAAGGAGGAGAAGGAGCAGTAGGTGGAGAAGGAGAAGGAGGAGGAGAAGGAGCAGGAGGAGGAAAAGGAGCCGGAGCAGGAGAAGGAGCAGGCGGAGGTGAAGGAGCAGGAGGAGGAGAAGGAGCTCCACTCCTCACTCTTTATTTACCTGCTCCACTCCTCGCTCTTTATTTACCTGCTCCACTCTTCACTCTTGATGTGCCTGCTCATCTCCTCGCTCTTTATACACCTCCTCCGCTCCTCACTCTTTATTTACCTGGTCCGCTCCTCACTCTTTATTTACCTGCTCCTCTCCTCACTCTTTATTCAACTGCTCCACTCCTGGTTCTTTATTAACCTGCTCCACTTATCGTTCTTTATTGATCTGATCCGCTCTTCATTCTTTATTTACCAGCTCCACGATGTGCTCTTAAATTTCCTGCTCCGCTCCTCACTCTTTATTTACCTGCTCTGCTCCTCGCTCTTTATTTATCTGCTCATCTCCTCGCTCTTTTTTTGCCTGCTCCCCTCCTCGCTCTTTATTTACCTGCTCCGCTCCTCATTCTTTATTTACCTGCTCTGCTCCTCGAGATTTATGAATCTGCTCCTCTCCTCGCTATTTATTTACCTGCTCCGCTCCTCGCTCTTTATTTACCTGCTACGCTCCTCACTCTTTATTTACCTGCTCCTCTCCTCACTCTTTATTAAACTGCTCCACTCCACGCTCTTTATTGATCTGATCCGCTCCTCACTCTATATTTACCAGCTCCACCATGTGCTCTTAAATTTCCTTCTCCGCTCCTCACTCTTTATTTACCTGCTCTGCTCCTCGCTCTTTATTTATCTGCTGCTCTCCTCGCTCTTTTTTTGCCTGCTCCTCTCCTCGCTCTTTATTTACCTGCTGCCCTCCTCGCTCTTTATTTACCTGCTCCGCATCTCACTCTGTTTTTCCCTGCTCCTCTCCTCGCTCTTTATTTACCTGCTCCTCTCCTCGCTCTTTATTTCCCGGCTCCGCTCCTAACTCTTTATTTACCTGCTCCGCTCCTCGCTCCTTATTTACCTGCTCCTCTCCTCACTCTTTATTAAACTGTTCCACTCCTCGTTCTTTGTTAACCTGCTCCACTTATCGTTCTTTATTGATCTGATCCGCTCTTCACTCTTTATTTACCAGCTCCACGATGTGCTCTTAAATTTCCTGCTCCGCTCCTCACTCTTTATTTACCTGCTCTGCTCCTCGCTCTTTATTTATCTGCTCCTCTCCACGCTCTTTTTTTGCCTGCTCCTCTCCTCGCTCTTTATTTACCTGTTCCGCTCCTCACTCTTTATTTTCCTGCTCTGCTCCTCACTCTTTATTTACCTGCTCTACTCCTCACTCTTTATTTACCTGCTCCTCTCCTCGCTCTTTTTTTTGCTTGCTCCTCTCCTCCCTCTTTATTTACCTGCTCCTCTCCTCGCTCTTTCTTTCCCTGCTCTGCTTCTCACTCTTTTTTTACCTGCTCCTCTCCTCGCTCTAAATTTATCTGCTCCTCTCCTCGCTCTTTATTTTTCTGCTCCATTCCTCGCTCTTAATTTATCTGCTCCTCTCCTCGCTCTTCATTTACCTGCTCCTCTCCTCGTTCTTAATTTACCTGCTCCTCTCCTCACTCTTTATTAACGGAATGTTGGCTTTTATTGCTCGGGGGATAGAATATAAAAACAAGGAGGTATTGCTGCAGTTATATAAGGTATTGGTGAGACCGCACCTGGAATACTGCATACAGTTTTGGTCTCCATACTTAAGAAAAGACATACTTGCTCTCGAGGCAGTACAAAGAAGGTTCACTCGGTTAATCCCGGGGATGAGGGGGCGGACATATGAGGAGAGGTTGAGTAGATTGGGACTCTACTCATTGGAGTTTAGAAGAATGAGAGGCGATCTTATTGAAACATATAAGATTGTGAAGGGTCTTGATCGGGTGGATGCAGTAAGGATGTTCCCAAAGATGGGTGAAACTAGAACTAGGGGGCATAATCTTAGAATAAGGGGCTGCTCTTTCAAAACTGAGATGAGGAGAAACTTCTTCACTCAGAGGGTGGTCGGTCTGTGGAATTTGCTGCCCCAGGAAGCTGTGGAAGCTACATCATTAGATAAATTTAAAACAGAAATAGACAGTTTCCTAGAAGTAAAGGGAATTAGGGGTTATGGGGAGCGGGCAGGAAATTGGACATGAAGCTGAGTTCGGATCGGTCAATGCCCTGTGGGTGGCGGAGATGGCCCAGGGGCTATGTGGCCGGGTCCTGCTCCGACTTCTTGTGTTCTTTAGATTTGTGGTTGGGATCAGATCAGCCATGATCTTATTGAATGGCGGAGCAGGCTCGAGGGGCCGATTGGCCTACTCCTGCTCCAATTTCTTATGTTCTTATGTTCTTATGCTCCACACCTCGCTCTTTATTGATCTGGTCCGCTCCTCACTTTATATTTAACAGCTCCACGATGTGCTTTAAATTTCATGCTCCGCTCCTCACTCTTCATTTACCTGCTCCTCTCCTCACTCTTTATTTACCTGCTCTGCTCCTCGCTGCTTGTTTACCTGCTCCGCTCTTCACTCTTTATTTACCTGCTCCACTCCTCACTCTTTATTTACCTGCTCCTCTCCTCACTCTTTATTTACCTGCTCCTCTCCTCACTCTTTATTTACCTCCTCCTCTCCTCACTCTTTATTTACCTGCTCCACACTGTACTCTTTATTCACCTCCTCCACTCCTCACTCTTTATTCACCTCCTCCACTCCTCACTCTTTATTTACCTGCTCCACTCCTCGCTCTTTATTTACCTGCTCCACTCCTCACTCTTAATATGCCTGCTCATCTCCTCGCTCTTTATACACCTCCTCCGCTCCTCACTCTTTATTTACCTGGTCCGCTCCTCACTCTTTATTTACCTGCTCCACTCCTCACTCTTTATTCACCTCCTCCGCTCCTCACTCTTTATTTGCCTGCCCCGCTGCTCGCTCTTTATTTACCTGCTCCACTACTCGCTCTATATTTACCTGCTCCGCTCCTCACTCTTTATTTACCTGCTGCTCTCCTGGCTTTTTATTTAACTGCTCCGCTCCTCGCTCTTTAATTACCAGCTCTGCTCCTCGCTCTTTATTTACCTGCTCCAGCACTCGCTGTATATTTAGCTGGTCCTCTCCTCTCTCTTTATTAATGCTCCGCTCCACGCTCGTTGTTTACCTGCTCCACTCCTCGCTCTTTTTTTACGTGCTCCTCTCCTCACTCTTTGTTTACCTGCTCCGCTCCTCGCTCTTTATTTACCTGCTCCGTTCCTCACTCATTATTTACCTTCTCCACTCCTCGCTCTTTATTTACCTGCTCCACTCCTCACTCTTTATTTACCTGCTCCACTCCTCGCTCTTTATTCACCTCCTCCGCTCATCACTCTTTATTTACCTGCTCCGCTCCTCACTCTTTATTTACCTGCTCCGCTCCTCACTCTTTATTTACCTGCTCCACTCCTCGCTCTTTATTTCCCTGCTCCTCTCCTCGCTCTTTATTTACCAGCTCCACTCGGGGAAGTGCTTGAAGGAGGTGCTGCTTTGCCTTGCTTTTCCTATTTTTTTTCCCAGAGCGGCAGTGGACCTGAGAGTAGAAGTCTGAGATTGGGGAATAAAAGCAGCAGCAGACCTGCAACAAGAGACAACTACTGTGCGACGTCAAAGGTGAGGCAGGAGAGTCCGAGTGGTGAGCACAGGATAAAAGGAGAGTCCTGGAGCGGGAGGAGAGTCTGATGCAATTCATGGCAGCACAGCTCGCACCCGTGATATGCTCCTCCTGCACTATGTGGGAAGTCATGGACACTATCTTTGTCCCTGGTGACCATGTGTGCAGGAAGTGTGTCCAGCTGCAGCTATTGGCTAACCGTCTTTCGGAGCTGGAGCTGCGGGTGGATTCACTGTGGAGCATCCGCGATGCTGAGACAATCGTGGATCGCACGTTCAGTGAGGTGGTCACACCGCAGGTGAAGAATACGCAGGCAGAAAGGAAATGGGTGACTGCCAGGCAGAGTAAAAGGACGAGGCAGGTAGAGCAGGAGCCCCCTGGGGCCATCTCCCCAGGGGGCTCCTTCAGAAGGGAGATTGAGACCATACAATGGCAACATGTTCCCGTAAAGGTCAAGGGTGGTTCCAAGAACTCCAGGGAAACTTGGATGTCAGGGGATATACGAGAATGGATTAGGAAAAAAAGGAGGGCTTTTGGCAGATACAAAAGGCTAAAGACGGAGGAAGCCCTAGAGGAGTACAAAAAGTGCAGGGGGATACTTAAAAAAGAAATTAGGAGATCAAGGAGGGGCCATGAAATGACACTGGCGAGCAAAACAAAGGAAAATCCTAAGATGTTTTATAAGTATATTAAGGGTAAGAGGATGACTAGGGGAAAAATAGGGCCCATTAGGGACAAAAATGGCAATCTGTGTGTGGAGCCGGCAGATGTAGGAGGGTTTCTAAATGAATTTTTTGCATCTGTTTTCACTATGGAGAAGGACGATGTCGACATAGAAATACGGCAGGGGGACTGTGATATACTCGAACATATTAACATCGAGCGGGAGGAGGTATTGGCGGTTTTAGCAGGCCTAAAAATGGATAAATCCCCAGGCCCGGACGAAATGTATCCCAGGCTACTGTGTGAGGCAAAGGAGGAGATTGCGGGGGCTCTGACACATATATTCAGAACCTCTCTGGCCACAGGGATGTGCCAGAGGACTGGAGAACCGCTAATGTAATACCATTATTCAAGAAGGGGAGTAGGGAAAAACCGGGGAACTACAGGCCAGTGAGCCTAACATCAATGGTAGGAAAATTATTGGAAAAAATTCTGAAGGACAAAATTAGTCTCCACTTGGAGAAGCAAGGATTAATCAGGGATAGTCAACATGGCTTTGTCAAGGGAAGATCATGTCTGACTAATTTGATTGAATTTTTTGAGGGGGTGACTCGGCGTGTGGATGAGGGTAACGCAGTGGATGTGGTATACATGGATTTCAGTAAGGCCTTCGATAAAGTCCCCCACAGGAGACTGGTCAAGAAGGTACGAGCCCATGGAATCCAGGGTGCCTTGGCACTTTGGATACAAAACTGGCTTAGTGGCAGAAGGCAGAGGGTGATGGTCGAAGGTTGTTTTTGTGACTGGAAGCCTGTGGTACCACAGTGATCGGTGCTGGGTCCCTTGCTGTTTGTGGTCTACATTAATGACTTGGATATGAATGTAAAAGGTATGATCAGTAAGTTCGCTGATGATACAAAATTGGTAGGGTGGTAAATAGCGAGGAGGATAGCCTCAGTCTGCAGGACGATATAGATGGGTTGGTCAGATGGGCGGAACAGCGGCAAATGGAATTTAACCCGGAAAAGTGCGAGGTGATGCACTTTGGAGGGACTAACAAGGCAAGGGAATACACAATGAATGGGAGGACCCTAGGCAAGACAGAGGGTCAGAGGGATCTTGGTGTGCAAGTTCACAGATCCCTGAAGGCGGCGGAACAGGTAGATAAGGTGGTAAAGAAGGCATATGGGATACTTGCCTTTATTAGCCGAGGCATAGAATATAAGAGCAAGGAGGTTATGATGGAGCTGTATAAAACACTGGTTAGGCCACAGCTGGAGTACTGTGTGCAGTTCTGGTCGCCACACTACAGGAAGGATGTGATCGCTTTGGAGAGGGTGCAGAGGAGATTCACCAGGATGTTACCAGGGCTGGAGCGCTTCAGCTATGAAGAGAGACTGGCAAGATTGGGTTTGTTTTCCTTGGAGCAGAGGAGGCTGAGGGGGGACATGATTGAGGTGTACAAAATTATGAGGGGCACAGATAGGATGGATACTGAGGAGCTTTTTCCCTTCGTTGAGGGTACTATAACAAGGGGACATAGATTCAAGGTAAAAGGCGGGAGGTTTAGAGGGGATTTGAGAAAGAACTTTTTCACCCAGATGGTGGTTGGAGTCTGGAACTCACTGCCTGAAAGGGTTGTGGAGGCAGGAACCCTCACAACATTCAAGAAGCATTTGGATGAGCACTTGAAATGCCATAGCATACAAGGCTACGGACCAAATGCTGGAATATGGGATGAGAGTAGACAGGGCTGATGGCCGGCGCGGACACGATGGGCCGAAGGGCCTCTATCCGTGCTGTATAACTATATGACTCTATGACTCCCTCTCAAACAGATATTCTGCTTTAGACACTGTTGGGGGAGATGGCTTATCAGGGGAAAGCAGCAAGAGCCAGGTTCGGGGCACCACGGGTGGCTCTGCTGCACATGAGGGAAAGAAGAAGAGTGGCAGGGCTATAGTGATAGGGGATTCAATTGTAAGGGGAACAGATAGGCGTTTCTGCGGCCGCAAACGTGACTCCAGGATGGTATGTTGCCTCCCTGATGCTAGGGTCAAGAATGTCACGGAGTGGCTGCAGGGCATTCTGGAAAGGGAGGGTGAACAGCCAGTAGTCGTGGTCCATATTGGTACCAACGACATGGGTAAAAAAAGGGATGGGGTCCTGCAAGGTGAATTTATGGAGTTAGGAGATAAATTAAAAAGCAGGACTTCAAAGGTAGTGATCTCAGGATTACTACCGGTGCCACGTGCTAGTGAGTATCGGAACAGGAGAATAGACAGGATGAATGCGTGGCTGCAGGGATGGTGTAGGAGGGAGGGATTTAGATTCCTGGGGCATTGGGACCGGTTCAGGGGAAGGTGGGACCTCTCCAAGCGTGACGGGTTACACCCGAGCAGGACCGGGACCAATGTCCTCGCGGGGGTGTTTGCTCGTGCTGTTGGGGAAGGTTTAAACTGGAGTGGCAGGGGGATGGGAACCTGAGCGGGGAGTCAGAAGGGAATAAAATTGAGAGCAGCAAGAGAGGGGAAGACCCAGGGGAAATCTACAATACAAATAGTACAAACAGTTGTTCAAGAACAAGTGAAAGGGAAAAGCGTAGAGCAGCGGAAAGAAAGTGTACGTTAGGCACGACAGATAAAATAAAAACTAGAGGGCGTAAGGCGATAAACCCAGCATCAAAGCTGTGGGAGGGGGTTGGGAACCTGAGCAGGGAGACAGAGGAAAGCGTGTCAGGAAGGGACAGAAGGTGTGGAGTAAAAGGTAAAGTGTTAAAAAAGGAAAAAGCAGGAACTAAGTGTCACAAAACGTATTTGAAAGTTCTTTATCTGAATGCACGTAGCATTCGTAACAAAACGGACGAGTTAACGGCGCAAATAACTATGTATGAGTGTGATCTTGTGGCCATTACAGAAACATGGCTGCAGGGTGACAACAACTGTGAATTAAATGTGCCAAGCTATTTAACAATTAGGAACGACAGGCAGGAAGGAAGGGGAGGTGGGGTGGCTATGTTAATAAAGGAAGGATTCACTGTAATACAGAGAAATGATATTGGGACAAAGGATCAGGATAATGAAACAGTTTGGGTAGAGATAAGGAATAATAAGGGGAAAAAACACTAGTGGGCATAATATATAGGCCTCCTAATAGTTGCAACTCTGCTGGAAGAAGTATTAATCAGGAAATAGTCGGGGCATGTAATAAGGGAACAGCTATAATTAAGGGAAATTTTAACTATCATATTAATTGGACAAATCCAATTGGGCAGGGCAGCCTTGAGGAAGAGTTTATTGAGTGTATCAGGGATGGATTTCTTGAGCAGTATGTAACTGATCCGACAAGGGTGCAGGCAACCTTGGGCCTGGTCCTGTGTAATGAGCCAAGATTAATTAATAATGTCCTAGTTAAGGATCCCCTTCGAATGAGTGACCATAACATGGTTACATTCCATATCCAATTAGAGGGTGAGAAGGTTGGTTCTCAAACAAGCGTACTGAGCTTGAATAAAGGAGACCATGATGGTATGAGAGCGGAATTAATTAAAGTGGACTGGGAATATAAATTAAAGGGTAAGATGGTACATGAACAGTGGTGTTCATTGAAGGAGTTATTTTACAACTTTCAAAAAATATATATTCCACTGAGGAAAAAAGGGTGTAAAAGAAATGACAGCCATCCGTGGCTAAGTAAAGAAATTAAGGATAGTATCCGACTAAAAACAAGGACATATAAGGTAGCCAAACTTAGCGGGAGGATAGAAGATTGGGAAGTCTTCAAAAGACAGCAAAAAGTAACGAAATGATTGATTAAGAAAGGGAAGATAGATTATGAAAATTAATTAGCAAAAAATCTAAAAACAGATGGCAAGAGTTTCTACAGTTATTAATGGTGGGAAATTAATGGTGGGAAACATGGAGATGGCAAAAATGCTGAACAAATATTTTGTTTCAGTCTTTACGGTAGAGGACACTAAGAATATCCCAACACTGGACAAATAGGGGGCTCTAGGGGGGGAGGAGCTAAATACGATTAAAATCACGAAGGAATTGGTACTCAGTAAATTAATGGGACTCAAGGCGGATAAATCCCCTGGACCTGATGGCTGACATCCTAGGGTCTTGAGGGAAGTGGCAGTCGGGATTCTGGATGCTTTGGTAATAATTTTCCAAAATTCTCTGGACTCAGCAAAGGTCCCGGCAGATTGGAAAACTGCTAAAAAAACACCCTTATTTAAAAAGGGTAGTAGGCAGAAGGCTGGAAATTATAGACCAGTCAGCCTAACATCTGTGGGTGTGTAAAATGTTGGAGTTTATTATTAAGGAGACAGTAGTAGAACATTTGGATAAACATAATTTAATAGGACAAAGTCAGCATGGGTTTACAAAGGGGAAGTCATGTCTGACAAATGTGCTTGAGTTCTTTGAGGACATAACGCACAGGGCGGATAAAGGGGAACCAGTGGACGTAGTGTATTTAGACTTCCAGAAGGCATTCGACAAGTTGCCACGTAAAAGATTATTGCTCAAGATAAAGAATCACTGGATTGGGGGTAATCATAGAGTCATAGAGTCATAGAGTTATTCAGCACGGATAGAGGCCCTTCGGCCCATCGTGTCCGCGCCGGCCATCAGCCCTGTCTACTCGAATCCCATATTCCAGCATTTGGTCCGTAGCCTTGTATGCTATGGCATTTCAAGTGCTCATCCAAATGCTTCTTGAATGTTGTGAGGGTTCCTGCCTCCGCAACCCTTTCAGACAGTGAGTTCCAGACTCCAACCACCCTCTGGTTGAAAAAGTTCTTTCTCAAATCCCCTCTAAACCTCCCGCCTTTTACCTTGAATCTTTGTCCCCTTGTTATCGAACCCTCAACGAAGGGTAAAACGCTCCTTCGTATCCATCCTATCTGTGCCCCTCATAATTTTGTACACCTCAATCATGTCCCCCCTCAGCCTCCTCTGCTCCAAGGAAAACAAACCCAATCTTGCCAGTCTCTCTTCATAGCTGAAGCGCTCCAGCCCTGGTAACATCCTGGTGAATCTCCTCTGCACCCTCTCCAAAGCGATCACATCCTTCCTGTAGTGCGGCGACCAGAACTGCACACAGTGCTCCAGCTGTGGCCTAACCAGTGTTTTATACAGCTCCATCATCACCTCCTTGCTCTTATATTCTATGCCTCGGCTAATAAAGGCAAGTATCCCATATGCCTTCTTTACCACCTTATCTACCTGTTCCGCCGCCTTCAGGGATCTGTGAACTTGCACAGCAAGATCCCTCTGACCCTCTGTCTTGCCTAGGGTCCTCCCATTCATTGTGTATTCCCTTGCCTTGTTAGTCCCTCCAAAGTGCATCACCTCGCACTTTTCCGGGTTAAATTCCATTTGCCACTCTACCGCCCATCTGACCAACCCATCTATATCGTCCTGCAGACTGAGGCTATCCTCCTCGCTATTTACCACCCTACCAATCTTTGTATCATCAGCGAACTTACTGATCATACCTTTTACATTCATATCCAAGTCATTAATGTAGACCACAAACAGCAAGGGACCCAGCACCGATCCCTGTGGTACCCCACTGGCCACAGGCTTCCAGTCACAAAAACAACCTTCGACCATCACCCTCTGCCTTCTGCCACTAAGCCAGTCTTGTATCCAAAGTGCCAAGGCACCCTGGATTCCATGGGCTCGTACCTTCTTGACCAGTCTCCTGTGGGGGACTTTATCGAAGGCCTTACTGAAATCCATGTATACCACATCCACTGCGTTACCCTCATCCACACGCCGAGTCACCCCCTCAAAAAATTCAATCAAATTAGTCAGACATGATCTTCCCTTGACAACGCCATGTTGACTATCCCTGATTAATCCTTGCTTCTCCAAGTGGAGACTAATTTTGTCCTTCAGAATTTTTTCCAATAATTTTCCTACCACTGATGTTCGGCTCACTGGCCTGTAGTTCCCCGGTTTTTCCCTACTCCCCTTCTTGAATAATGGTATTACATTAGCGGTTCTCCAGTCATCAGGCACATACCCTGTGGCCAGAGAGGTTCTGAATATATGTGTCAGAGGCCCCGCAATCTCCTCCTTTTCCTCACACAGTAGCCTGGGATACATTTCGTCCGGTCCTGGGGATTTATCCATTTTTAGGCCTGCTAAAACCGCCAATACCTCCTCCCGCTCAATGTTAATATGTTCGAGTATATCACAGTCCCCCTGCCGTATTTGTATGTCTACATCGTCCTTCTCCATAGTGAAAACAGATGCAAAAAATTCATTTAGAACCCCTGCTACATCTGCCGGCTCCACACACAGATTGCCATTTTTGTCCCTAATGGGCCCTATTTGTTCCCCAGTCATCCTCTTACCCTTAATATACTTATAAAACATCTTCGGATTTTCCTTTATTTTGCTCGCCAGTGTTATTTCATGGCCCCTCCTTGATCTCCTAATTTCTTTTTTAAGTATCCCCCTGCACTTTTTGTACTCCTCTAGGGCTTCCTCCGTCTTTAGCATTTGTATCTGCCAAAAGCCATCCATTTTTTCCTAATCCATTCTCGTATATCCCCTGACATCCAAGGTTCCTTGGAGTTCTTGGAACCACCCTTGACCTTTACGGGAACATGTTGCCATTGTATGGTCTCAATCTCCCTTCTGAAAGACTCCCATTGCTCCGATGCGGATTTTCTACAAGCAGCTGATCCCAGTCCATTTTGGCCAGATCCTGCCTTATCCTATTAAAATCGGCCTTCCCCCAATTTAGATCCTTTATTTCCGGCCCTTCCCTGTCCTTTTCCATGACCACCTTAAATCTCACCGAATTATGGTCACTCTCACCAAAGTGCTCACCTACTAGCACTTCTTCCACTTGGCCGGCCACATTCCCTAGAATTAGGTCCAGTACCGCCCCCTCTCTTGTAGGACTTTCTACATGTTGGCTCAAAAAGCTCTCCCGGATGCACGTTAAGAATTTTGTACCCTCTAAGCCTTTGACACTCTGAGTATCCCAGTTAATATTGGGGAAGTTGAAATCCCCCACTATTATTACCCTATTATTTGCACAATTTTCTGAGATTTGCCTACATATCTGTTCCTCTATCTCCCCCTGACTGTTTGGGGGCCTATAGTACACTCCCATCAAAGTGCTTGCCCCCTTTTTGTTTTTAAGCTCCACCCATATGGCCTCATTAGAGGAACCTGCTAATATATCATCCCTCCTTATGGCAGTAATTGATTCTTTAATTAATATTGCGACCCCCCCTCCTCTTATACCTCCCCCTCTGTCTCGCCTGAAGATTCTGTACCCCGGAATATTGAGCTGCCAGTCTTGCCCCTCCCTCAACCATGTCTGTGTGACAGCAACAATATCATACTCCCATGTGTTTATCAACAATTCAGTTCATCCACCTTATTCGCAAGACTCCTTGCATTAAAATAGATGCCATCCAGCCTTGCCCTCACATATTTGCCCTGTCTTCCAAGCTGACTTGTTTTTTTCTCTATATTTGGCTGCACATCACCCCCTTTTGTAGCTCCACTCTGTATCCCATCCCCCTGCCAAGTTAGTTTAAACCCTCCCCCCAACAGTGCTCGCAAACCTCCCCGCAAGGATATTTGTCCCGCTCTGGTTCAGGTGCAACCCGTCTGGCATGGGTGGAGGATTGGTTATCCAAATGGAAGCAGAGAGTTGGGATAAATGGTTCATTCTCGGACTGGCAACCAGTAGCCAGTGGTGTTCCACAGGGGTCGGTGCTGGATTCCCAACTCTTGACAATCTATATTAACGATTTGGAGGAGGGGACCGAGTGTAACATATCAAAGTTTGCAGATGATACAAAGATGGGAGGGAAAGAAGAGAGTGAGAAGGACATAATAAACCTACAAGGGGATATAGACAAGCTGGGTGAGTGGGCGGAGATTTGGCAGATGCAATACAATATGAGAAAATGTGAGGTTATGCACTTTAGCAGGAAAAATCAGAGAGCAAGTTATTATCTTAATGGCGAGAAACTGGAAAGTACTGCAGTACAAAGGGATATGGGGGTCCCAGAACAAGAAAATCAAAAAGTTAGTGTGCAGGTGCAGCAGGTGATCAAGAAGGCCAACGGAATGTTGGCTTTTATTGCTAGGGGGATAGAATATAAAAACAAGGAGGTATTGCTGCAGTTCTATAAGGTATTGGTGAGACCGCACCTGGAATACTGCATACAGTTTTGGTCTCCATACTTAAGAAAAGACATACTTGCTCTCGAGGCAGTACAAAGAAGGTTCACTCGGTTAATCCCGGGGATGAGGGGGCGGACATATGAGGAGAGGTTGAGCAGATTGGGACTCTACTCATTGGAGTTCAGAAGAATGAGAGTCGATCTTATTGAAACATATAAGATTGTGAAGGGGCATGATCGGGTGGATGCGGTCAGGATGTTCCCAAGGAGGGGGAGAAACTAGAACGAGGGGGCATAATCGTAGAATAAGGGGCTGCTCTTTCAAAACTGAGATGAGGAGAAACTTCTTCACTCAGTGGGTGGTGGGTCTGTGGAATTTGCTGCCCCAGGAAGCTGTGGAAGCGACATCATTAAATAAATTTAAAACAGAAATAGACAATTTCCAAGAAGTAAAGGGAATTAGGGGTTACGGGTAGCGGGCAGGAAATTGGACATGAATTTAGATTTGAGGTTAGGATCAGATCAGCCATGATCTTATTGAATGGCGGAGCAGGCTCGAGGGGCCGATTGGCCGACTCCTGCTACTATTTCTTATTTTCTGATGTTCACTCCTCACTCTTTATTTACCTGCTCCTCGCCTCGCTCTTTGTTTATCTGCTCCTCTCCTCGCTCTTTGTTGACCTGCTCCTCTCCTCGCTCTTAATTTATCTGCTCCTCTCCTCGCTCTTCATTAACCTGCTCCTCTCCTCGCTCTTCATTTACCTGCTCTTCTGCTCGCTCTTTATTTACCTGCTCCTCTGCTCGCTCTTTATTTAGCTGCTCCTCTCCTCGCTCTTTATTTACCTGCTCCTCTCCTCACTCTTTATTTCCCTGCTCATCTCCAGGCTCTTTCTTTATCTGCTCCTCTCCTCAATCTTTATTTACCTGCTCCTCTCCTCACTCTTTATTTATCTGCTCCTCTCCTCACTCTTTATTTACCTGCTCCTCTCCTCAGTCTTTATTCACCTGCTCCTCTCCTCGCTCTTTATTTATCTGCTCCGCTCCTCACTCTTTTTTTTGCTTGCTCTTCTCCTCACTCTATATTTACCTGCTCCTCTCCTCGCTCTTTATTCAACTGCTCTGCTCCTCACTCTTCATTTACCTGCACCTCTCCTCGCTCTTTATTCACCTGCTGCTCTCCTCGCTCTTTACTTACCTGCTCCGCTCCTCACTCATTATTTCCCTGCTCCGCTCCTCACTCTTAATTTATCTGCTCCTCTCCTCGCTCTTTATTTACCGGCTCCTCTCCTCGCTCTTAATTTATCTGCTCCACTCCTCGCTCTTTATTGATCTGATCCGCTCCGAACTCTATAATTACCAACTCCACGATGTGCTCTTAAATGTCCTGCTCCGCTCCTGACTCTTTATTTACCTGCTCCGCTCCTCGCACTTTATTTACCTGCTCTACTCCTCACTCTTTATTTACCTGCGCCACTCCTCGCTCTTGATTTTCCTGCTCCTATCCTCGATCTTTATTTCCCTGCTCCGCTCCTCACTCTTTATTTACCTGCTCTGCTCCTCGCTCTTTATTTATCTGCTCATCTCCTCTCTTTTTATTTACCTGCTCCTCTCCTCGCTCTTTACTTACCTGCTCCGCTCCTCACACTTTATTTACCTGTTCTACTCCTCACTCTTTATTTACCTGGTCCTCTCCTCGCTCTTGATTTACCTGCTCCTCTCCTCGCTCTTTATTTATCTGCTCCACTCCTCACTCTTTATTTACCTGCTCTGCTCCTCACTCTTGATTTACCTGCTCCTCTCCTCGCTCTTTATTTATCTGCTCCACTCCTCACTCTTTATTTACCTGCTCTGCTCCCCACTCTTTATATATCTGCTCCTCTCCACGCTCTTTATTTATATGCTCGTCTCCTCACTCTTTATTTAACTGCTCTAGTCCTCACTCTTTATTGACCTAATGCGCTCCACGCTCTTTATTTATCTGCTCCACTTCTCACTCTTTATTTATCTGCTCCACTCCTCACTCTTTATTTCCTTGCTCCTCTCCTCACTCTTTATTTATCTGCTCCACTCCTCACTCTTTATTGACCTGCTCCACTCCTCACTCTTTATTTACCTGCTCCTCTCCTCGCTCTTTATTTATCTGCTCCTCTCCTCGCTCTTTATTTATCTGCTTCTCTCCTCACACTTTATTTTCCTGCTCTACTCCTCGCTCTTTGTTTACCTGCTCCTTGCCTCGCTCTTTATTTATCTGCTCCTCTCCTCACTCTTTATTGACCTGCTCCACTCCTCACTCTTTATTTACCTGCTCCTCTCCTCGCTCTTTATTTATCTGCTCCGCTCCTCACTCTTTTTTTTGCTTGCTCTTCTCCTCACTCTATATTTACCTGCTCCTCTCCTCGCTCTTTATTCAACTGCTCTGCTCCTCACTCTTCATTTACCTGCACCTCTCCTCGCTCTTTATTCACCTGCTGCTCTCCTCGCTCTTAATTTATCTGCTCCTCTCCTCGCTCTTTATTTACCGGCTCCTCTCCTCGCTCTTAATTTATTTGCTCCACTCCTCGCTCTTTATTGACCTGCACCTCTCCTCGCTCTTTATTTACCTGCTCCGCACCTCGCTCTTTATTTATCTGCTCCTCTCCTCACTCTTTATTGACCTGCTCCTCTCCTCACTCTTTATTTACCTGCTCCTCTCCACGCTCTTTCTTTATCTGCTCCTCTCCTCACTCTTTATTAATCTGCTCCACTCCTCGCTCTTTATTGATCTGATCCGCTCCGAACTCTATAATTACCAACTCCACGATGTGCTCTTAAATGTCCTGCTCCGCTCCTCACTCGTTATTTACCTGCTCCGCTCCTCGCACTTTATTTACCTGCTCTACTCCTCACTCTTTATTTACCTGCTCCACTCCTCGCTCTTTATTTATCTGCTCCACTCCTCACTCTTTATTTACCTGCTCCTCTCCTCACTCTTTATTTATCTGCTCTGCTCCTCACTCTTCATATATCTGCTCTGCTCCTCGCTCTTTATTGACCTGCTCCTCTCCTCGCTCTTTATTTATCTGCTCCTCTCCTCGCTCTTTATTTATCTGCTTCTCTCCTCACTCTTTATTTTCCTGCTCTACTCCTCGCTCTTTGTTTACCTGCTCCTTGCCTCGCTCTTTATTTATCTGCTCCTCTCCTCACTCTTTATTGACCTGCTCCTCTCCTCACTCTTTATTTACCTGCTCCTCTCCACGCTCTTTCTTTATCTGCTCCTCTCCTCAATATTTATTTCCCTGCTCCTCTCCTCGCTCTTTATTTTTCTGCTCCTCTCCTCACTCTTTATTTACCTGCTCCTCTCCTCACTCTTTATTTACCTGCTCCTCTCCTCGCTCTTTATTTAACTGCTCTGCTCCTCACTCTTCATTTACCTGCACCTCTCCTCGCTCTTTATTTACCTGCTCCTCTCCTCGCTCTTAATTTATCTGCTCCTCTCCTCGCTCTTCATTTACCTGCTCCTCTGCTCGCTCTTTATTTACCTGCTCCTCTCCTCGCTCTTAATTTATCTGCTCCTCTCCTCGCTCTTCATTTACCTGCTCGTCTGCTCGCTCTTTGTTTACCTGCTCCTCTGCTCGCTCTTTATTTACCTGCTCTTCTCCTCGCTCTTTATTTACCTGCTCCGCTCCTCGCTATTTATTTACCTGCTCCTCTCCTCGCACTTTATTTACCTGCTCCATTCCTCGCTGTTTATTGATCTGATCCGCTCCTCACTCTGTATTTACCAGCTCCACGATGTGCTCTGAAATTTCCTGCTCCGCTCCTCACTCTTTAATTACCTGCTACTCTCCTCACTCTTTGTTTACCTGCTCTACTCCTCGCTCTTTATTTACCTGCTCATATCCTCGCTCTTGATTTACCTACTCCGCTCCACGCTCTTTATTTATCTGCTCCACTCCTCACTCTTTATTGACCTGCTCTGCTCCTCACTCTTTATATATCTGCTCCTCTCCACGCTCTTTATTTACCTGCTCCTCTCCTCACTCTTTATTAAACTGCTCTCGTCCTCACTATTTATTTAACTGCTCCTCTCCACGCTCTTTCTTTATCTGCTCCTCTCCTCACTCTTTATTTACCTGCTCCTCTCCTCGCTCTTTATTTATCTGCTCCGCTCCTCACTCTTTTTTTTGCTTGCACCTCTCCTCGTTCTTAATTTATCTGCTCGTCTCCTCGCTCTTTATTTACCTGCTCCTCTCCTCGCTCTTAATTTGCCTGCTCCTCTCCTCGCTCTTTATTTAACTGCTCTGCTCCTCACTCTTTATTAACGTGCTCCAATCCTCGCTCTTTTTTGATCTGATCCGCTCCTAACTCTATAATTACCAACTCCACGATGTGCTCTTAAATGTCCTGCTCCGCTCCTCACTCTTTATTTACCTGCTCCGCTCCTTGCACTTTATTTACCTGCTCCACTCCTCGCTCTTTATTTTCCTGCTCCTCTCCTCGCTCTTTATTTACCTGCTCCTCTCCTCGCTCTTTATGTATCTGGTCCTCTCCTCACTCTTTATTTACCTGCTCTGCTCCCCACTCTTTATATATCTGCTCCTCTCCACGCTCTTTATTTACCTGCTCGTCTCCTCACTCTTTATTTAACTGCTCTAGTCCTCACTCTTTATTGACCTACTCTGCTCCTCGCTCTTTATTTATCTGCTCCACTCCTCACTCTTTATTTACCTGCTCCTCTCCTCACTCTTTATTTGTCTGCTCCACTCCTCACTCTTTATTTACCTGCTCTGCTCCTCACTCTTTATATATCTGCTCCTCTCCAAGCTCTTTATTTACCTGCTCCTCTCCTCACTCTTTATTTAACTGCTCTAGTCCTCACTCTTTATTTACCTGCTCCTCTCCTCGCTCTTTATTTATCTGCTCCTCTCCTCTCTCTTTATTTATCTGCTTCTCTCCTCACTCTTTATTTTCCTGCTCCTCTCCTCACTCTTAATTTATCTGCTCCACTCCTCACTCTTTATTTACCTGCTCCTCTCCTCACTCTTTATTTAACTGCTCGACTCCTCACTCTTTATTTGCCTGCTCCTCTCCTCGTTCTTTATTTATCTGCTCCTCTCCTCACTCTTTATTTACATGCTCCACTCCTCGCTCTTTATTTACCTGCTCCACTCCTCACTCTTCATTTACCTGCACCGCTCCTCACTTTATTTACCTGCTCCACTCCTCACTCATTATTTACCTGCTCCATCCTCACTCTTAATTTTCCTGCTCCGCTCCTCGCTCTTGATTTACCTGCTCTACTCCTCGCTCTTTAATTACCTGCTCGACTCCTCACTCTTTATTTACCTGCTCCATCCTCACTCTTCATTTATCTGCTCCGCTCCTCACTCTTTATTTACCTTCTCCGCTCCTCACTCTTCATTTACCTGCTCTGCTCCTCACACTTTATTTACCTGCTCCTCTCCTCACTCTTTATTTACCTGCTCCTCTCCTCACTCTTTATTTCCCTGCTCCTCTCCTCACTCTTTATTTATCTGCTCCTCTCCTCACTCTTTATTTACCTGCTCCGCTCCTCGCTCTTTATTTTCCTGCTCCCAGAGAGCAGCCAGGGATCTCAGAGTGCACCCAGGCACCCCACAATGATCCCAGAGTGCACAGTCACCCCAGAGCAACCCACAGAGCGGCTAGGGATCCCAGAGTGCACGAATCACCAAACAATGATACCAAATGCACCCAGTCACCCCACAATGATCCCAGAGTGCAGCCAGGGATCCCAGAGTGCACCCGATCACCCCACAATGATCCCAGAGTACACCCAGTCACCCCAGAGCGACCCAGAGAGCAGCCAGGGATCCCAGAGTGCACTCGGTCACCCCACAATGATCCCAGAGTGAACCCAGGGTTCCCAGAGTGTACCCGGTCACCCCACAATGATCCCAGAGTGCACCCAGGGTTCCCAGAGTGTACCCAGTCACCCCACATTATCCCAGACTGCACCCAGGGTTCCCAGAGTGTACCCAGTCACCCCACATTATCCCAGAGTGCACCCAGGGTTCCCAGAGTGTACCCGGTCACCCCACAATGATCCCAGAGTGCACCCAGGGTTCCCAGAGTGTACCCAGTCACCCCACATTATCCCAGAGTGCACCCAGGGTTCCCAGAGTGTACCCAGTCACCCCACAATGATCGCAGAGTGCACCCAGGGTTCCCAGAGTGCATCAAGTCACCCCAGAGCGACCCAGAGTCCACCCAGGGATCGCAGAGTGCACCCAGTCACCCCAGGGCGACCCAGATTGCAGCCACGGATCCCAGAGTGCACCTCGTCACCCCACATTATCGCAGAGTGCAGCCAGGGATCCCAGAATATACTCAGTCAACCCAGAGCGACCCAGAGTGCAGCCAGGTATCCTCGAGTGCACCCAGTCACCCCACACTGATCCCAGAGTTCACCCAGTCACCCCAGAGTGCACACAGGGATTCTAGAGTGCACCCAGTCACCCCAGAGCGACCCAGAGTGCACACAGGGATTCTAGAGTGCACCCAGTCACCCAAGAGCGACCCAGATTGCAGCCACGGATCCCAGAGTGCACCTAGTCACCCCACATTATCCCAGAATGCACCCAGTCACCCCACAATGATCCCAGAGTGCACCCAGGGATCCCAGAGTGCACCCTGTCACCCCAGAGCGACCTAGAGTGCACCCAGGGATCCCGGAGTGCACCCAGTCACCCCACAATTATCCCAGAGTGCACCCAGGGATCCCAGAGTGCACCCAGTCACCCCACAATTATCCCAGTGTGCAGCCAGGGATCCCAGAGTGCACCCTGTCAGCCCACAATGATCCCAGAGTGCACCCAGGGATCCCGGAGTGCACCCAGTCACCCCACAATTATCCCAGTGTGCAGCCAGGGATCCCAGAGTGCACCTAGTCACCCCACAGTAACCCAGAGTGCACCCAGTCACCCCACAATGATCCCAAAGTGCACCCAGTCACCCCCCAATGATCCCAGAGTGCACCCAGCGATCCCAGAGTGCACCCTGTCACCCCACAATGATCCCAGAATGCAGCCAGGGATCCCAGAGTGCACCCAGTCACCCCAGATTGATCCCAGAGTGCAGCCAGGGATCCCGGAGTGCACCCAGTCACCCCAGAGCGACCCAGAGTGCACACAGGGATCCCAGAGTGCACCCCGTCACCCCACAATGATCCCAGAGTGCAGCCAGGGATCCCAGAGTGCACCCAGTCACCCCAGAGCGACCCAGAGTGCACACAGGGATCCCAGAGTGCACCCCGTCACCCCACAATGATCCCAGAATGCAGCCAGGGATCCCAGAGTGCACCCAGTCACCTCAGATTGATCCCAGAGTGCAGCCATGGATCCCAGAGTGCACCCAGTCACCCCAGAGCGACCTAGAGTGCACCCAGGGATCCCATAGTGCACCCAGTCACCCCACAATGATCCCAGAGTGCAGCCAGGGATCCCAGAGTGCACCCAGTCACCCCAGAGCGAACTAGAGTGCACCCAGCGTTCCCAGAGTGCACTCAGTCACCCCAGAGCGACCTAGAGTGCACCCAGGGGTGCCAGAGTACACCCAGTCACCCCAGAGGGACCCAGAGTGCACCCAGGTATCCCAGAATACACCCAGTCACCCCAGAGCGACCCAGATTGCAGCCACGGACCCCAGAGTGCAGCGATTCACCCCACATTAATCCAGAGTGCACCCAGGGATTCCAGATCGCACCCAGTCACTCCAGATTGATCCCAGAGTGCATCTAGGAATCCCAGAGTGCAACCAGTCACCCCACAATGATCCCAGAGTGCACACACCCCACAATTATCCCAGAGAGCAGCCAGGGATCCCAGAGTGCATCCTGTCACCCCACAATGATCCCAGAGTGCACCCAGTGATCCCAGAGTGCACCCAGTCACCCCACAATGATCCCAGAGTGCAGCCAGGGATCCCAGAGTGCACCCAGTCACCCCACAATGATCCCAGAGTGCACCTAGGGATCCCAGAGTGCACCCAGTCACCCCAGAGCGACCTAGAGTGCACCCTGGGATCCCAGAGTGCACCCAGTCACCCTACAATGATCCCAGAGTGCAGCCATGGATCCCAGAGTGCACCCAGTTACCCCAGAGCGACCTAGAGTGCACCCAGCGTTCCCAGAGTGCACCCAGTCACCCCAGAGCGACCTAGAGTGCACCCAGAGGTGCCAGAGTGTACCCAGTCATCCCTCAATGGTCCCAGAGTGCAGCCAGGGATCCCAGAGTGCACCCAGCCATCCCACATTGATCCCAGAGAGTGCACCCAGGGATCCCAGAGTGCACCTAGGGATCCCAGAGTGCACCCAGTCACCCCTGAGCGACCCAGAGTGCACACAGGGATCCCAGAGTGCACCCAGTCACCCAGAGTGCACCCAATCACCCCAGAGCGACCCAGATTGCAGCCACGGATCCCAGAGTGCACCTAGTCACCCCACATGATCCCAGATTGCACCCAGTCACCCCGCAATTATCCCAGAATGCACCCAGGTATCCCAGAGTGCACCCTGTCACTCCACAATGATCCCAGAGTGCAGCCAGGGATCCCAGAGTGCACCCAGTCACCTCAGATTGATCCCAGAGTGCGGCCAGGGATCCCGGAGTGCACCCAGTCACCCTACAGTTATCCCAGAGTGCGGCCAGGGATCCCAGAGTGCACCCAGTCACCCCAGAGCGACCTAGAGTGCACCCAGGGATCCCAGAGTGCACCCAGTTACCCCAGAGCGACCTGGAGTGCTCCAAGGGATGCCAGAGAACACCCATTCAACCCAGAGCGACCCAGATTGCAGCCACGGATCCCAGAGTGCACCGATTCACCCCACATTAATCCAGAGTGCACCCAGGGAACCCAGAGTGCACCCAGTCACCCCAGATTGATCCCAGAGTGCAGCCAGGAATCCCAGTGTGCACCCGGTCACCCCAGAGCCACCCCGAGTGCACCCAGGGATCCCAGAGTGCACCCAGTCACGCCACAATGATCCCAGAGTGCAGCCTAGGATCCCAGAGTGCACCCAGGCACCCCACAATGATTCCAGAGTGCAGTCAGGGATCCCAGAGTGCACCCAGTCACCCCCCAATGAACCCAGAGTGCACCCAGGGATCCCAGATTGCACCCAGTCACCCCAGAGCGACCCGGAGTGCACGCACGGATCCCAGAGTGCACCCAGCCACTCCACAATGATCCCAGAGTGCAGCCAGGAATTCCAGAGTGCACCCAGTCACCCCAGATTGATCCCAGAGTGCAGCCAGGAATCCCAGAGTGCACCCAGTCACCCCACAATGATCCCAGAGAGCAGCCAGAGATCCCAGAGTGCACTCAGTCACGCCAGAGTGATCACAGATTGCAGCCAGGGATCCCAGTGTGCACTCAGTCACGCCAGAGTGATCACAGATTGCAGCCAGGGATCCCAGAGTGCACTCAGTCACTCCAAAGCGATACAGAGTGCAGCCACGGATCCCAGATTGCACCCAGTCACTCCAGATTGATCCCAGAGTGGCATTGAGACCACCACAATTATTACAACAACAGCAACTTGTATTTATAATATATTTCTCTCGAAATGTGTGTATCTGCACACGGACAGAATGGCGGCAAGTACGGCAGCCGGTTGGACAACATAGAGGCAATTGCGGTCGACATCTTGGACAAAATCGTGGCATCCAAGGCGGCCACCGTGGATAAAATGGCGGTAGGTACCCCACGGCGTGTCCCCAGCAACATCCTGGGGGTCACCATTGACCAGAAACTTAACTGGACCAGCCATATAAATACTGTGGCTACGAGAGCAGGTCAGAGGCTGGATATTCTGCAGCGAGTGACTCACCTCCTGATTCCCCAAAGCCTTCCCACCATCTACAAGGCACAAGTCAGGAGTGTGATGGAATACTCTCCACTTGCCTGGATGAGTGCAGCTCCAACAACACTCAAGAAGCTCGACACCATCCAGGACAAAACAGCCCGCTTGATTGGCACCCCATCCACCACCCTAAACATTCACTCCCTTCCCCACCAGTGCACTGTGGCTGCAGTGTGTACCATCCACAGGATGCACTGCAGCAGCTTGCCAAGGCTTCTTCGACAGCACCTCCCAAACCCGCGACCTCTACCACCTGGAAGGACAAGAGCAGAAGGCACATGGGAACAACACCACCTGCACGTTCCCCTCCAAGTCAAACATCATCCTGACTTGGAAATATAAAGGGATCCTAGAGGGGATGGCACTGCAGATCGGCTTGTTGAGCTTCAGGGAAGCACTCCTGCTCCTTCGGGCCCACAAGCAGTGCAACAAAGGCACTTCCCTGCAGATCCGGGCCTTCTCACCTCCTCTGATGTGGCATTAATCTGAAGGCCTGGGAACCCAGGCCCCCAGGAGTTAAAAATAATAAAGCTGTAAAAATGGAGGCCGGCAGCCTCCTTATATGCAGTTGGTGCCGACCCTCCTCCTGATAGCGCGTTGGTCGCCCGCCCCCACCCCCCGCAGACCCACACCCATTAAAACCGGAAGTGGACGGGTTGGAGGCCAGTTGGGGTTGGATTTTAGTTTTTGACAAGATTTACCCAACATCCCATTTGTGGAATTAAAATTTAGACCTAAAAGGATCAGGAGTGTAGCGAGAGCGGGGATATAAAGTGTGGAGGCAGCGGAGAGCTGAGGTTAGAAGGAGTGGGAATATGATGTGCGGAGGGCCAAGACCAGACGGAGCGGGAGCCGAGACTGGACGGAGCGGGAGCCGAGATCAACTCAAACACAGGCAGAAATTTGAAAGATTAACGTCAGGGTGAGGTCAGAATCAGCGCAGAGAGGAAGGAGAGGCAGAACCCGAGGGAAGTAAGGTAATTATGGGGGAGAAGAATTGAGGTAAAGATCGAAGGTAAAGAAGTGGAATAATTAAACCGAGTTTAATATGGGTGAGATTTTACCAAAAGCGTTCATTCGGCTGGGTCAAGATCTTCCAGACCCGGTGAAGTCACAGGACATGAGGTTGGTGATTAATATATATTTTATATTCTCTAAGCTCAGGGAGTGGTTTCAACTAGGAACCTATAACTTGCTAATACTAAAAATAAATCAAGTGAATTAACGACATAAAATTATTTAAATAAATAAAACAAGGTTAGATAGAGATGGCAGTGCAGATTGTGTGTTGTGACTGCATCATGTGGGAGTTTGTGGAGACCAGTGTGGTCCTGAACCATCACATCTGCAGTAAGTGTCTGCAACTGGAGGAATTTCGGCTCAGAGTTGTTGAGCTGGCGTCCGATCTGCCGACATTGCGATGCATCATGTAGGGGGGAGAGTTATCTGGACACTTTGATCCAGAAGGCAATCATATCTCTTAGGTTAGGTAGTAGTTTAGATTTGGTTAGTGGCCCAGGGACAGGAGGATTTGCCTGCAAGTCAGGCAGGTATGGGGACCCCAGATGCAGTGGTGGAGGAGGCACAGTCTTTGCCCTTGTCCAACAGATACGAGGTTCTTACTACCTGTGTGGATGGGAACAAAAACTGCAGGGAGGATGGATAAACTGACCACAGAACCCTACTACAGGAGGCCATTCGAGTGGGGGGAGTACAAAGGAATGTGGTAGAGGTAGGTTACAGTGTGGTCAGGTGGATAGATATTATTCTCTTCATCCACGACCGGGATTCCCAAAGACTGTGTTGCCTGCCCAGTGCCAGGGTTAAGGACATCTTCTCATGGCTGGAGAAGAGCTTGGAGCATGAGGGAGAGGATCCAGTTGTCGTGGTCCACGTAGGAACCAATGTCATAAGTAGAACTAGGAATGGGGTTCTGCTACGGGCGTTCGAGGAGCGAGGCTCCAAATTAAAAATCAGAACCTCAAAGGTGATAACCTCTGAATTACTACCCGAACCACTTGCAAATTGGCATAGGGTGAAACAGATTAAATGGTGAAATGCATGGCTGAAAGGGTGAAGTGGGAGGCGGCGGTTCCAACTTCTTCCAGTTCAGACGAAAGGTCAAGGGCCTGAAACGTTAACTCTGCTTCTTTCTCCAGAGGCTGCCTGATTTGCTGAGTATTTCCAACATTTTCTGTTTTTATTGCAGGGGTTTCGATTCATGGGGCACTGGCACTGGTACTGGGGATCGAGGGAGCTGTTCTGTTGGGACGGGGCCCGCTTAAACCAGGCTGGGACCAGTGTCCTGGTGAATCGAATAACTAATAAATCTTTTCTGCACCCTCTGTAAGGCCTTCGCATCTTAGATAATGTGAGAGGAAACTAGTAAGAAACATAAAAACAGATTGTACGAGCTTCTAAAACGTAAAAATGTAAGGAATCTTACAACAACAGGTTACAGTCCAACAGTTTTATTTGAAAATCTCCACATCACAAGTACGTAAAAAGGAAGAGATTAGCGAAAGTAAACGCGGGTCCCTTAGAGGCAGAGACAAGAGAAATTATAATGGAAGATAAAGAAATGGCAGAGACGGTAAAAACATTTTTTGTATCTGTCTCCACAGCAGAAGACACACAATATATGCCGGAAATAATGGGGAACCAATGGTCCGATGAGAGTGAGGAACTTAAAGTAATTAATATCAGTAAAGGAAAAGTACTGGAGAAATTAATGGGACTAAAAGCCGATAAATACCCTGGACCTGATGGCCGACATCCGAGGGTTCTCAAAGAGGTGGCTGCAGAGATAGTGGATGCATTGGTTCTAGATTCTAGAACAGTCCACGTGGATTGGATGTCAGCAAATGCAAATCTGCTATTCAAAAAAAGAGGGAGGGAGAAAACAGGGAACAACAGGCCAGTTAGCCTGACATCAGTCATTGGGAAAATGCTGGAATCCATTATGAAGGAAGAAAATCATAATATGATTAGGCAGAGTCAACATGGTTTTTTGAAAAGGAAACCGTGTTTGACAAATTTATTAGAGTTATTTGAGGATGAAACGAGCAGGGTACATAAAGGGGAACCAGTGGATGGAGTATATTTGGATTTTCAAAAGGCATTCGATAAGGTGCCACATAAAAGGTTGCTCAAGCAGAGGAGATAGAGGGGCATTCTGGGAGAAGTCGGCTCAGTCACCTCCACTGAACAGTGGGTAGCAGAAGAAGCCCTTCAGTGACGACCAAGAGGAAAATCATCCAGCAGAGGGGCATTCTGGAAGAATTCGGCTCAGTCTCCTCCACTGAAGACTGGGTAGCAGAAGAAACCCGACAGTGACGACCAGGAGGAAAAGCATCCGGCGGAGGAGCATTCTGGGAGAAGTCGGCTCAGTCACCTCCACTGAACAGTGGGTAGCAGAAGAAGCCCTTCAGTGACAACCAGGAGAAAAGGCATCCGACAGAGGAGCATTTTGGTAGGAGTCGGCTCAGTCATCTCCACTGAATCGTGGGAGCAGAAGAAGACCTTCAGTGACGATCAAGAGGAAAAGCATCCCGCAGCTGGGCATTCTGGGAGAAGTCGGCTAAGTCACCTCCAGTGAACAGTGGGGAGCAGAAGAAGCCCTTCTGTGACGACCAGGAGGAAAAGCATCCAGCAGAGGCGCATTCTGGGAGAAGTCAGCTCAATCATCTCCACTGAACAGTGGGTAGCAGAAAACGACCTGCGGTGACGACCAGGAGGAAAAGCATCCAGCAGAGGAGATAGACGGGAATTCTGGGAGAAGTCGGCTCGGTCACCTCCACTGAACAGTGGGTAGCAGAAGATGCCCTTCAGTGACAACCAGGAAAAAAGGCTCCCAGCAATGGAGACAGAGGGTCATTCTGGGAGAAGTCGGCTCAGTCATCTCCACTGAACAGAAAAAGCTCTTCAGTGACGACCAGGAAGCAAACCATCCAGCAGAGAAGACAGAGGGGCAGTCTGAGAGAAGTCGGCTCAGTCACCTCCACTGAACAGCGGGTAGCAGAAGAAGCCCTTCAGTGACTACCAGAAGGAAAAGCATCCAGCAGAGGAGCATTCTGTGAGAAGTCGGCTCAGCCACCTCCACTGAACATGGTTAGCAGAAGACGCCCTTTAGTGACGACCAGGAGGAAAAGCATCCAGCAGAGGAGATAGAGGGGCATTCTGGGAGAAGTCGGCTCAGTCACCTCCACTGAACAGTGGGTAGCAGAAGATGCCCTTCAGTGACAACCAGGAAAAAAGGCTCCCAGCAATGCAGACAGTGGGGCATTCTGGGAGAAGTCGGCTCAGTCACCTCCACTGAACAGTGGGTAGCAGAAGATGCCCTTCAGTGACAACCAGGAGAAAAGGCATCCGACAGAGGAACATTTTGGGAGGAGTCGGCTCAGTTATCTCCACTGAATCGTGGGAGCAGAAGAAGCCCTTCAGTGACGATCAAGAGGAAAAGCATCCCGCAGCTGGGCATTCTGGGAGAAGTCGGCTAAGTCACCTCCAGTGAACAGTGGGTAGCAGAAGAAGCCCTTCTGTGACGACCAGGAGGAAAAGCATCCAGCAGAGGGGCATTTTGGGAGAAGTCAGCTCAATCATCTCCACTGAACAGTGGGTAGCAGAAAACGACCTGCGGTGACTACCAGGAGGAAAAGCATCCAGCAGAGGAGATAGAGCGGCATTCAGGGAGAAGTCGGCTCGGTCACCTCCACTGAACAGTGGTCAGCAGAAGAACTGGTGTCGAGGAGCAGTTCAATCAGATAAAAATTACTGAAGGGGTTAGTGAATGGGTGACCAACAGACAAAGAAAGAGTTCGAAGGCAGTGCAGGGGTTCCCTGCGGCGATCTCCTTCCAAAACAGGTATACCATATTGGATAATTTTGGGGGAGATGGCTCACATGGGGAAGGAGACAGACGGGCATTCTGGGAGAAGTCGGCTCAGTCACCTCCTCCGAAGAGTGGGTAGCAGAAGAAGCCCTTCAGTGACTACGAGGAAGAAAAGCATCCAGCAGAGGGCCATTCTGGGTGAAGTCGGCTCAGTCACCTCCACTGAACAGTGGATAGCAGCAGAAGCCTTTCGGTGACTACCAGGAGGAAAAGCATCCAGCAGAGGGGCAATCTGGGAGAAGTCGGCTCAGTCACGCCGATTGAACAGTGGATAGCAGAAGGAGCCCTTTTGTGACTACCAGGAGAAAAAGCAACCAGCAGAGCGGCATCCTGGGAGAAGTCGGCTCAGTCACCTCCACTGAACAGCGGGTAGCAGATGAAGCCCTTCAGTGATTACCAGGAGGAAATGTATCCAGCAGAGGAGACAGAGGGGCATTCTGGGAGAAGTCGGCTCAGTCACATCCACTGAACAGTGGGTAGCAGAAGATGCCCTTCAGTGACAACCAGGAAAAATGGCTCCCAGCAATGGAGACAGTGGGGCATTCTGGGAGAAGTCGGCTCAGTCATCTCCACTGAACAGAAAAAGCTCTTCAGTGACGACCAGGAAGCAAACCATCCAGCAGAGAAGACAGAGGGGCATTCTGAGAGAAGTCGGCTCAGTCACCTCCACTGAACAGCGGGTAGCAGAAGGTAGCTTATCAGTGACAACGAGGAGGAAAAGTATCCAGCAAAGTGGCATTCTGGGCAATGTCTGCTCAGTCATCAACACTGAACAGTGGGTAGTAGAAGAAGCCCTTCAGTGATTACCAGAAGGAAAAGCATCCAGCAGAGGGGCAATCTGGGAGAAGTCGGCTCAAACATCTCCACTGAACAGTGGGTAGCAGAAAACGACCTGCGGTGACTACCAGGAGGAAAAGCATCCAGCAGAGGAGATAGACGGGAATTCTGGGAGAAGTCGGCTCGGTCACCTCCACTGAACAGTGGGTTGCAGAAGATGCCCTTCAGTGACAACCAGGAAAAAAGGCTCCCAGCAATGGAGACAGAGGGGCATTCTGGGAGAAGTCGGCTCAGTCATCTCCACTGAACAGTGGGCAGCAGAAAAAGCCCTTCAGTGACTAAAAGGAGGAAAAGCATCCAGCAGAGAATCATTCTGGTTGAAGTCGGCTCAGTCGTCTCCACTGAACAGTGGGCAGCAGAAAAAGCCCTTCAGTGACTACCAGGAGGAAAGGCATCCAGCAGAGGGGCATTCTGGCAGAAGTCGGCTCAATCACCTCCACTGAACATTGGGGAGCAGAAGAAACCCTTCAATGACTCACAGGAGGAAAAGCATCCAGCAGAGGGGAATTCTGGGAGAAGTCGGCTCAGTCACCTCCACTGAACAGTGGTCAGCAGAAGAACTGGTGTCGAGGAGCAGTTCAATCAGATAAAAGTTACTGAAGGGGTTAGTGAATGGGTGACCAACAGACAGAGAAAGAGTTCGAAGGCAGTGCAGGGGTTCCCTGCGGCGATCTCCTTCCAAAACAGGTATACCATATTGGATAATTTTGGGGGAGATGGCTCACATGGGGAAGGAGACAGACGGGCATTCTGGGAGAAGTCGGCTCAGTCACCTCCACTGAACAGCGGGTAGCAGAAGGTAGCTTATTAGTGACTACGAGGAAGAAAAGCATCCAGCAGAGGGCCATTCTGGGAGAAGTCGGCTCAGTCACCTCCACTGAACAGTGGATAGCAGCAGAAGCCTTTCGGTGACTACCAGGAGAAAAAGCAACCAGCAGAGCGGCATCCTGGGAGAAGTCGGCTCAGTCACCTCCACTGAACAGCGGGTAGCAGATGAAGCCCTTCAGTGATTACCAGGAGGAAATGCATCCAGCAGAGAAGACAGAGGGGCATTCTGAGAGAAGTCGGCTCAGTCACCTCCACTGAACAGCGGGTAGCAGAAGGTAGCTTATTAGTGACTACGAGGAGGAAAAGTATCCAGCAAAGTGGCATTCTGGGCAATGTCTGCTCAGTCATCAACACTGAACAGTGGGTAGTAGAAGAAGCCCTTCAGTGACTACCAGAAGGAAAAGCATCCAGCAGAGGAGCATTCTGTGAGAAGTCGGCTCAGCCACCTCCACTGAACATTGGTAGCAGAAGACGCGCTTTAGTGACGACCAGGAGGAAAAGCATCCAGCAGAGGAGATAGAGGGGCATTCTGGGAGAAGTCAGCTCGGTCACCTCCACTGAACAGTGGGTAGCAGAAGATGCCCTTCAGTGACAACCAGGAAAAAAGCCTCCCAGCAATGGAGACAGTGGGGCATTCTGGGAGAAGTCGGCTCAGTCATCTCCACTGAACAGAAAAAGCTCTTCAGTGATGACCAGGAAGCAAAGCATCCAGCAGAGAAGACAAAGGGGCAGTCTGAGAGAAGTCGGCTCAGTCACCTCCACTGAACAGCGGGTAGCAGAAGGTAACCCTTCAGTGACTACGAGGAGGAAAAGCATCCAGCAAAGTGGCATTCTGGGCAATGTCTGCTCAGTCATCAACACTGAACAGTGGGTAGCAGAAGAAGCCCTTCAGTGACTACCAGAAGGAAAAGCATCCAGCAGAGGGGCATTCTGGCAGAAGTTGGCTCAGTCACCTCCACTGTACTGTGGGTGGCAGAAGAAGCCTTTCAGTGAGTATTGTAAATTTACAATTGTAAGTATTGTAAGTTTACAATTGTCAACCCCAGTCCATCACCGGCATCTCCACATCATTTCAGTGAGTACTGGGAGGAAATGTATCCAGCAGAGGATACATAGGAGCATTTTGGGAGAGGTCGGCTCAATCACCTCCACTGAACATTGGGGAGCAGAAGAAACCCTTCAATGACTCACAGGAGGAAAAGCATCCAGCAGAGGGGAATTCTGGGAGAAGTCGGCTCAGTCACCTCCACTGAACAGTGGTCAGCAGAAGAACTGGTGTCGATGAGCAGTTCAATCAGATAAAAATTACTGAAGGGGTTAGTGAATGGGTGACCAACAGACAGAGAAAGAGTTCGAAGGCAGTGCAGGGGTTCCCTGCGGCGATCTCCTTCCAAAACAGGTATACCATATTGGATAATTTTGGGGGAGATGGCTCACATGGGGAAGGAGACAGACGGGCATTCTGGGAGAAGTCGGCTCAGTCACCTCCTCCGAAGAGTGGGCAGCAGAAGAAGCCCTTCAGTGACTACGAGGAAGAAAAGCATCCAGCAGAGGGCCATTCTGGGAGAAGTCGGCTCAGTCACCTCCACTGAACAGTGGATAGCAGCAGAAGCCTTTCGGTGACTACCAGGAGGAAAAGCATCCAGCAGAGGGGCAATCTGGGAGAAGTCGGCTCAGTCACGCCGATTGAACAGTGGATAGCAGAAGGAGCCCTTTTGTGACGACCAGGAGAAAAAGCAACCAGCAGAGCGGCATCCTGGGAGAAGTCGGCTCAGTCACCTCCACTGAACAGCGGGTAGCAGATGAAGCCCTTCAGTGATTACCAGGAGGAAATGCATCCAGCAGAGGAGACAGAGGGGCATTCTGGGAGAAGTCGGCTCAGTCACATCCACTGAACAGTGGGTAGCAGAAGATGCCCTTCAGTGACAACCAGGAAAAATGGCTCCCAGCAATGGAGACAGTGGGGCATTCTGGGAGAAGTCGGCTCAGTCATCTCCACTGAACAGAAAAAGCTCTTCAGTGACGACCAGGAAGCAAACCATCCAGCAGAGAAGACAGAGGGGCATTCTGAGAGAAGTCGGCTCAGTCACCTCCACTGAACAGCGGGTAGCAGAAGGTAGCTTATCAGTGACTACGAGGAGGAAAAGTATCCAGCAAAGTGGCATTCTGGGCAATGTCTGCTCAGTCATCAACACTGAACAGTGGGTCGGAGAAGAAGCCCTTTAGTGACTACCAGAAGGAAAAGCATGCAGCAGAGGGGCAATCTGGGAGAAGTCGGCTCAATCATCTCCACTGAACAGTGGGTAGCAGAAAACGACCTGCGGTGACTACCAGGAGGAAAAGCATCCAGCAGAGGAGATAGACGGGCATTCTGGGAGAAGTCGGCTCGGTCACCTCCACTGAACAGTGGGTAGCAGAAGATGCCCTTCAGTGACAACCAGGAAAAAAGGCTCCCAGCAATGGAGACAGAGGGGCATTCTGGGAGAAGTCGGCTCAGTCATCTCCACTGAACAGAAAAAGCTCTTCAGTGACGACCAGGAAGCAAACCATCCAGCAGAGAAGACAGAGGGGCAGTCTGAGAGAAGTCGGCTCAGTCACCTCCACTGAACAGCGGGTAGCAGAAGGTAGCCCTTCAGTGACTACGAGGAGGAAAAGCATCCAGCAAAGTGGCATTCTGCGCAATGTCTGCTCAGTCATCAACACTGAACAGTGGGTAGCAGAAGAAGCCCTTCAGTGACTACCAGAAGGAAAAGCATCCAGCAGAGGGATGCTTTTCCGGAACAGCAGACAGAGGGATCCGCGGTACAGCAACCGAAGAGGAAAGAGTCAAACTGGACTCCTCCGGAGGGTCGCTGCCCTCAGCTGGACATGTATGCTCAAGCTGTCAGGAAATGCGTCAATGCCAGATTCATCAGCCGCACTCAGAAGACAGTCGAGAATGTCACCCGAGCACAACGCAACGCCATCAACGCTCTCAAGACCAACCGCAACATCGTCATCAAACCAGCGGACAAAGGAGGAGCCAGTCATACAGAACAGAACAGACTATTGCAAAGAAGCATACCGACAACTGGACAACCAGGAACACTACAGACGGTTACCCGCAGATCCGACCAAAGAACACACCCACCAGCTCAACAAACTGATCAAGACCTTTGATCCAGACCTTCAAAGCATCCTACGCATTCTCATCCCACGTAATCCCCGCGTGGGAGACTTCTACTGCCTCCCAAAGATACACAAAGCCAACACACCCGGACGTCCCATCGTATCAGGCAACGGAACCCTGTGTGAGAACCTCTCTGGATACATCGAGGGCATCCTGAAACCCATCGTACAGGGAACCCCCAGCTTCTGTCGTGACACTACAGACTTCCTACAAAAACTCAGTACCCACGGACCAGTTGAACCAGGAACACTTCTCACCACGATGGACGTCTCGGCACTATACACCAGTATCCCCCACGATGACGGCATCGCTGCGACAGCATCAATACTCAACACCAACAACAGCCAATCTCCGGAAGCCATCCTACAACTCATCCGCTTCATCCTGGATCACAATGTCTTCACCTTCGATAACCAGTTCTTTACCCAAACACACGGAACAGCCATGGGGACCAAATTCGCACCCCAATACGCCAACATTTTCATGCACAAGTTCGAGCAGGACTCCAACCAACACTATACACCAGATACATCGACGACATTTTCTTTCTATGGACCCACGGCAAGGAATCACTAAAGAGACTACACGATAACATCAACAAGTTCCATCCCACCATCAAGCTCACCATGGACTACTCCTCAGAATCAGTTTCTTTCTTGGACACACGAATCTCCATCAAAGACGGGCACCTCAGCACCTCACTCTACCGCAAGCCCACGGACAACCTCACGATGCTCCACTTTTCCAGCTTCCACCCTAACCACGTCAAAGAGGCCATCCCCTATGGACAGGCCCTGCGAATACACAGGGTCTGCTCAGACGAGGAGGAACGCGATGGACACCTACAGACGCTGAAAGACGCCCTAGTAAGAACGGGATATGACGCTCGACTCATCGATCGACAGTTCCGACGGGCCACAGCAAAAAATCGCATAGACCTCCTCAGGAGACTAACACGGGACGCAACCAACAGAGTACCCTTTGTCGTCCAGTACTTCCCCGGAGCGGAGAAACTACGCCATGTTCTCCGCAGCCTTCAACATGTCATCAATGAGGACAAACACCTCGCTATGGCCATCCCCACACCTCCACTACTCGCCTTTAAACAGCCACCCAACCTCAAACAGACCATCGTTCGCAGCAAACTACCTAGCTTTCAAGAGAACAGCGTCCACGACGCCACACAACCCTGCCACGGTAACCTCTGCAAGACATGCCAGATCATCGACACAGATACCACCATCACACGAGAGGACACCACCCACCAGGTGCATGGTTCATACTCCTGTGACTCGGCCAACGTTGTCTACCTCATACGTTGCAGGAAAGGATGCCCCAGAGCATGGTACATTGGCGAGACCATGCAGACGCTGCGACAACGGATGAACGGACACCGCGCAACAATCGCCAAACAGGAGGGTTCCCTCCCAGTCGGGGAACACTTCAGCAGTCATGGACATTCATCCACCGACCTTCGGGTAAGCGTACTCCAAGGCGGCCTTCGAGACACACGACAACGCAAAATCGTCGAGCAGAAATTGATAGCCAAGTTCCGCACCCATGAGGACGGCCTCAACCGGGATCTTGGGTTCATGTCACGCTACACGTTACCCCACCATCGAACAAATGTTATCTGTTTTTAATATAATGGGTCATTTGCTGGCTCTCTCTGCCTTCCGGATGTTTCTGCCTCTCTCTGTGTTTTTTTTTCTCTGTTTTTTTTCCCTGTTTGTTTTTTTGTTGAATGTGTATTCGGGGGTTCTGCAGGTGACACCTCTCTGTCTGAACACGGTGATTGCCTTGGCAACGGGCAGTTGCAGGGGCAGTCTGTAAACACCGTGTATTGTTCTATATGTATAAATGCGTAGGCTTCAAGGAGCTCTTGAAACATTTGCCTGAGGAAGGAGAAAATCTCCGAAAGCTTGTGAATTTAAAATAAAATTGCTGGACTATAACTTGGTGTTGTAAAATTGTTTACAATTGTCAACCCCAGTCCATCACCGGCATCTCCACATCATGACTACCATCGACACCACAAACTGCCGGCTCACAGTGGAAAGGATATCCAAGAAGATCGCGCATTTAGACACAGACATCAAGTTTTTACAGAGCTGCAAGAAAGCAGACAAGATCCCGAAAGGACTCCAGATCACGAACCCACTCAAGTCCACATACAACTCGGATTACGCTGAGAGACTCTGCCGCCGTACCTCTCGCACACTCCGCAACCATCTCATACACCAACTCTACAGCAGACGCCACAACCTCGAAACCAAGATAGAGTCCATACTCTCAACCTGTACTCAGGACACAGCAGACCAGCTACGTTATACCGCCAAACAGACGAGGCAACGGAACTACGCTGCCTACATGAAAACCAAGAGCAGGAAGCTTGAGAAACTCGGCATCACCACCAGCAACGACCAAGCTTCCCCTGGTACCACGGTTGCAACCACAGGGAAGTCTATTGTCAATTTATCCGACCACACCCTTCAACCAGACGAAATCGAAGTTCTCAGCCGAGGGCTCAATTTCTGCCCCACTACCAAAATGGACCCCACTAGTCTCGCGGCGGACACAGAGGAATTCATCAGGAGAATGAGGCTCCGGGAATTCTACCACAAACCCCAAGATTTCAGCAGCGAACCCAATGAGACAATCGACGATCCGGAACAGCAGACAGAGGGATCCGCGGTACAGCAACCGAAGAGGAAAGAGTCAAACTTGACTCCTCCGGAGGGTCGCTGCCCTCAGCTGGACATGTATGCTCAAGCTGTCAGGAAATGCGTCAATGCCAGATTCATCAGCCGCACTCAGAAGACAGTCCAGAATGTCACCCGAGCACAACGCAACGCCATCAACGCTCTCAAGACCAACCGCAACATCGTCATCAAACCAGCGGACAAAGGAGGAGCCATAGTCATACAGAACAGAACAGACTATTGCAAAGAAGCATACCGACAACTGGACAACCAGGAACACTACAGACGGTTACCCGCAGATCCGACCAAAGAACACACCCACCAGCTCAACAAACTGATCAAGACCTTCGATCCAGACCTTCAAAGCATCCTACGCATTCTCATCCCACGTAATCCCCGCGTGGGAGACTTCTACTGCCTCCCAAAGATACACAAAGCCAACACACCCGGACGTCCCATCGTATCAGGCAACGTAACCCTGTGTGAGAACCTCTCTGGATACATCGAGGGCATCCTGAAACCCATCGTACAGGGAACCCCCAGCTTCTGTCGTGACACTACAGACTTCCTACAAAAACTCAGTACCCACGGACCAGTTGAACCAGGAACACTTCTCACCACGATGGACGTCTCGGCACTATGCACCAGTATCCCCCACGATGACGGCATCGCTGCGACAGCATCAATACTCAACACCAACAACAGCCAATCTCCGGAAGCCATCCTACAACTCATCCGCTTCATCCTGGATCACAATGTCTTCACCTTCGATAACCAGTTCTTTACCCAAACACACGGAACAGCCATGGGGACCAAATTCGCACCCCAATACGCCAACATTTTCATGCACAAGTTCGAGCAGGACTTCTTCACTGCACAAGACCTCCAACCAACACTATACACCAGATACATCGACGACATTTTCTTTCTATGGACCCACGGCAAGGAATCACTAAAGAGACTACACGATAACATCAACAAGTTCCATCCCACCATCAAGCTCACCATGGACTACTCCTCAGAATCAGTTTCTTTCTTGGACACACGAATCTCCATCAAAGACGGGCACCTCAGCACCTCACTCTACCGCAAGCCCACGGACAACCTCACGATGCTCCACTTTTCCAGCTTCCACCCTAACCACGTCAAAGAGGCCATCCCCTATGGACAGGCCCTGCGAATACACAGGGTCTGCTCAGACGAGGAGGAACGCGATGGACACCTACAGACGCTGAAAGACGCCCTAGTAAGAACGGGATATGACGCTCGACTCATCGATCGACAGTTCCGACGGGCCACAGCAAAAAATCGCATAGACCTCCTCAGGAGACTAACACGGGACGCAACCAACAGAGTACCCTTTGTCGTCCAGTACTTCCCCGGAGCGGAGAAACTACGCCATGTTCTCCGCAGCCTTCAACATGTCATCAATGAGGACAAACACCTCGCTATGGCCATCCCCACACCTCCACTACTCGCCTTTAAACAGCCACCCAACCTCAAACAGACCATCGTTCGCAGCAAACTACCTAGCTTTCAAGAGAACAGCGTCCACGACGCCACACAACCCTGCCACGGTAACCTCTGCAAGACATGCCAGATCATCGACACAGATACCACCATCACACGAGAGGACACCACCCACCAGGTGCATGGTTCATACTCCTGTGACTCGGCCAACGTTGTCTACCTCATACGTTGCAGGAAAGGATGCCCCAGAGCATGGTACATTGGCGAGACCATGCAGACGCTGCGACAACGGATGAACGGACACCGCGCAACAATCGCCAAACAGGAGGGTTCCCTCCCAGTCGGGGAACACTTCAGCAGTCATGGACATTCATCCACCGACCTTCGGGTAAGCGTACTCGAAGGCGGCCTTCGAGACACACGACAACGCAAAATCGTCGAGCAGAATTTGATAGCCAAGTTACGCACCCATGAGGACGGCCTCAACCGGGATCTTGGGTTCATGTCACGCTACACGTTACCCCACCATCGAACAAATGTTATCTGTTTTTAATATAATGGGTCATTTGCTGGCTCTCTCTGCCTTCCGGATGTTTCTGCCTCTCTCTGTGTTTTTTTTTCTCTGCTTTTTTTCCCTGTTTGTTTTTTTGTTGAATGTGTATTCGGGGGTTCTGCAGGTGACACCTCTCTGTCTGAACACGGTGATTGCCTTGGCAACGGGCAGTTGCAGGGGCAGTCTGTAAACACCATGTATTGTTCTATATGTATAAATGCGTAGGCTTCAAGGAGCTCTTGAAACATTTGCCTGAGGAAGGAGAAAATCTCCGAAAGCTTGTGAATTTAAAATAAAATTGCTGGACTATAACTTGGTGTTGTAAAATTGTTTACAATTGTCAACCCCAGTCCATCACCGGCATCTCCACATCATCCAGCAGAGGAGCATTCTGTGAGAAGTCGGCTCAGCCACCTCCACTGAACATGGGTAGCAGAAGACGCCCTTTAGTGACGACCAGGAGGAAAAGCATCCAGCAGAGGAGACAGAGGGGCATTCTGAGAGAAGTCGGCTCAGTCATCTCCACTGAACAGTGGGCAGCAGAAAAAGCCCTTCAGTGACTAAAAGGAGGAAAAGCATCCAGCAGAGAATCATTCTGGTTGAAATCGGCTCAGTCGTCTCCACTGAACAGTGGGTAGCTGACGAACTACTTCAGTGACTACCAGGAGGAAAGGCATCCAGCAGAGGGGCATTCTGGCAGAAGTCGTCTCAGTCACCTCCACTGTACAGTGGGTGGCAGAAGAAGCCTTTCAGTGAGTACTGGGAGGAAATGTATCCAGCAGAGAATACATAGGAGCATTTTGAGAGAGGTCGGCTCAATCACCTCCACTGAACATTGGGGAGCAGAAGAAACCCTTCAATGACTCACAGGAGGAAAAGCATCCAGCAGAGGGGAATTCTGGGAGAAGTCGGCTCAGTCACCTCCACTGAACAGTGGTCAGCAGAAGAACTGGTGTCGAAGAGCAGTTCAATCAGATAAAAATTATTGAAGGGGTTAGTGAATGGGTGACCAACAGACAAAGAGTTCGAAGGCAGTGCAGGGGTTCCCTGCGGCGATCTCCTTCCAAAACAGGTATACCATATTGGATAATTTTGGGGGAGATGGCTCACATGGGGAAGGAGACAGACGGGCATTCTGGGAGAAGTCGGCTCAGTCACCTCCTCCGAAGAGTGGGTAGCAGAAGAAGCCCTTCAGTGACTACGAGGAAGAAAAGCATCCAGCAGAGGGCCATTCTGGGAGAAGTCGGCTCAGTCACCTCCACTGAACAGTGGATAGCAGCAAAAGCCTTTCGGTGACTACCAGGAGGAAAAGCACCCAGCAGAGGGGCAATCTGGGAGAAGTCGGCTCAGTCACGCCGATTGAACAGTGGATAGCAGAAGGAGCCCTTTTGTGACTACCAGGAGAAAAAGCAACCAGCAGAGCGGCATCCTGGGAGAAGTCGGCTCAGTCACCTCCACTGAACAGCGGGTAGCAGATGAAGCCCTTCAGTGATTACCAGGAGGAAATGCATCCAGCAGAAGAGACAGAGGGGCATTCTGGGAGAAGTCGGCTCAGTCACATCCACTGAACAGTGGGTAGCACTCTTTATTTACCTGCTCCTCGACTCACTCTTTATTTTTCTGCTCTGCTCCTCACTCTTTATATATCTGCTCCACTCCTCACTCTTTATTTACCTGCTCTGCTCCTCACTCTTTATTTCCTTGCTCCTCTCCTCGCTCTTTATTTACCTGCCCCACTCCTCACTCTTTATTTACCTGCTCTGCTCCTCACTCTTGATTTACCTGCTCCTCTCCTCGCTCTTTATTTATCTGCTCCACTCCTCACTCTTTATTTACCTGCTCTGCTCCCCACTCTTTATGTATCTGCTCCTCTCCACGCTCTTTATTTATATGCTCGTCTCCTCACTCTTTATTTAACTGCTCTAGTCCTCACTCTTTATTGCACCCAGTCACCCCACAATGATCCCAGAGTGCAGCCAGGGATCCCAGAGTGCACCCAGTCGCCCCACAATGATCCCAGAGTGCACCTCGGGATCCCAGAGTGCACCCAGTCGCCCCAGAGCGACCTAGAGTGCACCCGGGGATCCCAGAGTGCACCCAGTCACCCTACAATGATCCCAGAGTGCAGCCATGGATCCCAGAGTGCACCCAGTTACCCCAGAGCGACCTAGAGTGCACCCAGCGTTCCCAGAGTGCACCCAGTCACCCCAGAGCGACCTAGAGTGCACCCAGAGGTGCCAGAGTGTACCCAGTCATCCCACAATGGTCCCAGAGTGCAGCCAGGGATCCCAGAGTGCACCCAGCCATCCCACATTGATCCCAGAGAGTGCACCCAGGGATCCCAGAGTGCACCTAGGGATCCCAGAGTGCACCCAGTCACCCCTGAGCGACCCAGAGTGCACACAGGGATCCCAGAGTGCACCCAGTCACCCAGAGTGCACCCAATCACCCCAGAGCGACCCAGATTGCAGCCACGGATCCCAGAGTGCACCTAGTCACCCCACATGATCCCAGATTGCACCCAGTCACCCCGCAATGATCCCAGAATGCACCCAGGTATCCCAGAGTGCACCCTGTCACTCCACAATGATCCCAGAGTGCAGCCAGGGATCCCAGAGTGCACCCAGTCACCTCAGATTGATCCCAGAGTGCGGCCAGGGATCCCGGAGTGCACCCAGTCACCCCACAGTTATCCCAGAGTGCGGCCAGGGATCCCAGAGTGCACCCAGTCACCCCAGAGCGACCTAGAGTGCACCCAGGGATCCCAGAGTGCACCCAGTTACCCCAGAGCGACCTGGAGTGCTCCAAGGGATGCCAGAGAACACCCATTCAACCCAGAGCGACCCAGATTGCAGCCACGGATCCCAGAGTGCACCGATTCACCCCACATTAATCCAGAGTGCACCCAGGGAACCCAGAGTGCACCCAGTCACCCCAGATTGATCCCAGAGTGCAGCCAGGAATCCCAGTGTGCACCCGGTCACCCCAGAGCCACCCCGAGTGCAACCAGGGATCCCAGAGTGCACCCAGTCACGCCACAATGATCCCAGAGTGCAGCCTAGGATCCCAGAGTGCACCCAGGCACCCCACAATGATTCCAGAGTGCAGTCAGGGATCCCAGAGTGCACCCAGTCACCCCCCAATGAACCCAGAGTGCAGCCAGGGATCCCAGATTGCACCCAGTCACCCCAGAGCGACCCGGAGTGCACGCACGGATCCCAGAGTGCACCCAGCCACTCCACAATGATCCCAGAGTGCAGCAAGGAATTCCAGAGTGCACCCAGTCACCCCAGATTGATCCCAGAGTGCAGCCAGGAATCCCAGAGTGCACCCAGTCACCCCACAATGATCCCAGAGAGCAGCCAGAGATCCCAGAGTGCACTCAGTCACGCCAGAGTGATCACAGATTGCAGCCAGGGATCCCAGAGTGCACTCAGTCACGCCAGAGTGATCACAGATTGCAGCCAGGGATCCCAGAGTGCACTCAGTCACTCCAAAGCGATACAGAGTGCAGCCACGGATCCCAGATTGCACCCAGTCACTCCAGATTGATCCCAGAGTGGCATTGAGACCACCACAATTATTACAACAACAGCAACTTGTATTTATAATATATTTCTCTCGAAATGTGTGTATCTGCACACGGACAGAATGGCGGCAAGTACGGCAGCCGGTTGGACAACATAGAGGCAATTGCGGTCGACATCTTGGACAAAATCGTGGCATCCAAGGCGGCCACCGTGGACAAAATGGCGGTAGGTACCCCACGGCGTGTCCCCAGCAACATCCTGGGGGTCACCATTGACCAGAAACTTAACTGGACCAGCCATATAAATACTGTGGCTACGAGAGCAGGTCAGAGGCTGGATATTCTGCAGCGAGTGACTCACCTCCTGATTCCCCAAAGCCTTCCCACCATCTACAAGGCACAAGTCAGGAGTGTGATGGAATACTCTCCACTTGCCTGGATGAGTGCAGCTCCAACAACACTCAAGAAGCTCGACACCATCCAGGACAAAACAGCCCGCTTGATTGGCACCCCATCCACCACCCTAAACATTCACTCCCTTCCCCACCAGTGCACTGTGGTTGCAGTGTGTACCATCCACAGGATGCACTGCAGCAGCTTGCCAAGGCTTCTTCGACAGCACCTCCCAAACCCGCGACCTCTACCACCTGGAAGGACAAGAGCAGAAGGCACATGGGAACAACACCACCTGCACGTTCCCCTCCAAGTCAAACATCATCCTGACTTGGAAATATAAAGGGATCCTAGAGGGGATGGCACTGCAGATCGGCTTGTTGAGCTTCAGGGAAGCACTCCTGCTCCTTCGGGCCCACAAGCAGTGCAACAAAGGCACTTCCCTGCAGATCCGGGCCTTCTCACCTCCTCTGATGTGGCATTAATCTGAAGGCCTGGGAACCCAGGCCCCCAGGAGTTAAAAATAATAAAGCTGTAAAAATGGAGGCCGGCAGCCTCCTTATATGCAGTTGGTGCCGACCCTCCTCCTGATAGCGCGTTGGTCGCCCGCCCCCACCCCCCGCAGACCCACACCCATTAAAACCGGAAGTGGACGGGTTGGAGGCCAGTTGGGGTTGGATTTTAGTTTTTGACAAGATTTACCCAACATCCCATTTGTGGAATTAAAATTTAGACCTAAAAGGATCAGGAGTGTAGCGAGAGCGGGGATATAAAGTGTGGAGGCAGCGGAGAGCTGAGGTTAGAAGGAGTGGGAATATGATGTGCGGAGGGCCAAGACCAGACGGAGCGGGAGCCGAGACTGGACGGAGCGGGAGCCGAGATCAACTCAAACACAGGCAGAAATTTGAAAGATTAACGTCAGGGTGAGGTCAGAATCAGCGCAGAGAGGAAGGAGAGGCAGAACCCGAGGGAAGTAAGGTAATTATGGGGGAGAAGAATTGAGGTAAAGATCGAAGGTAAAGAAGTGGAATAATTAAACCGAGTTTAATATGGGTGAGATTTTACCAAAAGCGTTCATTCGGCTGGGTCAAGATCTTCCAGACCCGGTGAAGTCACAGGACATGAGGTTGGTGATTAATATATATTTTATATTCTCTAAGCTCAGGGAGTGGTTTCAACTAGGAACCTATAACTTGCTAATACTAAAAATAAATCAAGTGAATTAACGACATAAAATTATTTAAATAAATAAAACAAGGTTAGATAGAGATGGCAGTGCAGATTGTGTGTTGTGACTGCATCATGTGGGAGTTTGTGGAGACCAGTGTGGTCCTGAACCATCACATCTGCAGTAAGTGTCTGCAACTGGAGGAATTTCGGCTCAGAGTTGTTGAGCTGGCGTCCGATCTGCCGACATTGCGATGCATCATGTAGGGGGGAGAGTTATCTGGACACTTTGATCCAGAAGGCAATCATATCTCTTAGGTTAGGTAGTAGTTTAGATTTGGTTAGTGGCCCAGGGACAGGAGGATTTGCCTGCAAGTCAGGCAGGTATGGGGACCCCAGATGCAGTGGTGGAGGAGGCACAGTCTTTGCCCTTGTCCAACAGATACGAGGTTCTTACTACCTGTGTGGATGGGAACAAAAACTGCAGGGAGGATGGATAAACTGACCACAGAACCCTACTACAGGAGGCCATTCGAGTGGGGGGAGTACAAAGGAATGTGGTAGAGGTAGGTTACAGTGTGGTCAGGTGGATAGATATTATTCTCTTCATCCACGACCGGGATTCCCAAAGACTGTGTTGCCTGCCCAGTGCCAGGGTTAAGGACATCTTCTCATGGCTGGAGAAGAGCTTGGAGCATGAGGGAGAGGATCCAGTTGTCGTGGTCCACGTAGGAACCAATGTCATAAGTAGAACTAGGAATGGGGTTCTGCTACGGGCGTTCGAGGAGCGAGGCTCCAAATTAAAAATCAGAACCTCAAAGGTGATAACCTCTGAATTACTACCCGAACCACTTGCAAATTGGCATAGGGTGAAACAGATTAAATGGTGAAATGCATGGCTGAAAGGGTGAAGTGGGAGGCGGCGGTTCCAACTTCTTCCAGTTCAGACGAAAGGTCAAGGGCCTGAAACGTTAACTCTGCTTCTTTCTCCAGAGGCTGCCTGATTTGCTGAGTATTTCCAACATTTTCTGTTTTTATTGCAGGGGTTTCGATTCATGGGGCACTGGCACTGGTACTGGGGATCGAGGGAGCTGTTCTGTTGGGACGGGGCCCGCTTAAACCAGGCTGGGACCAGTGTCCTGGTGAATCGAATAACTAATAAATCTTTTCTGCACCCTCTGTAAGGCCTTCGCATCTTAGATAATGTGAGAGGAAACTAGTAAGAAACATAAAAACAGATTGTACGAGCTTCTAAAACGTAAAAATGTAAGGAATCTTACAACACCAGGTTACAGTCCAACAGTTTTATTTGAAAATCTCCACATCACAAGTACGTAAAAAGGAAGAGATTAGCGAAAGTAAACGCGGGTCCCTTAGAGGCAGAGACAAGAGAAATTATAATGGAAGATAAAGAAATGGCAGAGACGGTAAAAACATTTTTTGTATCTGTCTCCACAGCAGAAGACACACAATATATGCCGGAAATAATGGGGAACCAATGGTCCGATGAGAGTGAGGAACTTAAAGTAATTAATATCAGTAAAGGAAAAGTACTGGAGAAATTAATGGGACTAAAAGCCGATAAATACCCTGGACCTGATGGCCGACATCCGAGGGTTCTCAAAGAGGTGGCTGCAGAGATAGTGGATGCATTGGTTCTAGATTCTAGAACAGTCCACGTGGATTGGATGTCAGCAAATGCAAATCTGCTATTCAAAAAAAGAGGGAGGGAGAAAACAGGGAACAACAGGCCAGTTAGCCTGACATCAGTCATTGGGAAAATGCTGGAATCCATTATGAAGGAAGAAAATCATAATATGATTAGGCAGAGTCAACATGGTTTTTTGAAAAGGAAACCGTGTTTGACAAATTTATTAGAGTTATTTGAGGATGAAACGAGCAGGGTACATAAAGGGGAACCAGTGGATGGAGTATATTTGGATTTTCAAAAGGCATTCGATAAGGTGCCACATAAAAGGTTGCTCAAGCAGAGGAGATAGAGGGGCATTCTGGGAGAAGTCGGCTCAGTCACCTCCACTGAACAGTGGGTAGCAGAAGAAGCCCTTCAGTGACGACCAAGAGGAAAATCATCCAGCAGAGGGGCATTCTGGAAGAATTCGGCTCAGTCTCCTCCACTGAAGACTGGGTAGCAGAAGAAACCCGACAGTGACGACCAGGAGGAAAAGCATCCGGCGGAGGAGCATTCTGGGAGAAGTCGGCTCAGTCACCTCCACTGAACAGTGGGTAGCAGAAGAAGCCCTTCAGTGACAACCAGGAGAAAAGGCATCCGACAGAGGAGCATTTTGGTAGGAGTCGGCTCAGTCATCTCCACTGAATCGTGGGAGCAGAAGAAGACCTTCAGTGACGATCAAGAGGAAAAGCATCCCGCAGCTGGGCATTCTGGGAGAAGTCGGCTAAGTCACCTCCAGTGAACAGTGGGTAGCAGAAGAAGCCCTTCTGTGACGACCAGGAGGAAAAGCATCCAGCAGAGGCGCATTCTGGGAGAAGTCAGCTCAATCATCTCCACTGAACAGTGGGTAGCAGAAAACGACCTGCGGTGACGACCAGGAGGAAAAGCATCCAGCAGAGGAGATAGAGGGGCATTCTGGGAGAAGTCGGCTCGGTCACCTCCACTGAACAGTGGGTAGCAGAAGATGCCCTTCAGTGACAACCAGGAAAAAAGGCTCCCAGCAATGGAGACAGAGGGGCATTCTGGGAGAAGTCGGCTCAGTCATCTCCACTGAACAGAAAAAGCTCTTCAGTGACGACCAGGAAGCAAACCATCCAGCAGAGAAGACAGAGGGGCAGTCTGAGAGAAGTCGGCTCAGTCACCTCCACTGAACAGCGGGTAGCAGAAGGTAGCCCTTCAGTGACTACGAGGAGGAAAAGCATCCAGCAAAGTGGCATTCTGGGCAATGTCTGCTCAGTCATCAACACTGAACAGTGGGTAGCAGAAGAAGCCCTTCAGTGACTACCAGAAGGAAAAGCATCCAGCAGAGGAGCATTCTGTGAGAAGTCGGCTCAGCCACCTCCACTGAACATGGGTAGCAGAAGACGCCCTTTAGTGACGACCAGGAGGAAAAGCATCCAGCAGAGGAGATAGAGGGGCATTCTGGGAGAAGTCGGCTCAGTCACCTCCACTGAACAGTGGGTAGCAGAAGATGCCCTTCAGTGACAACCAGGAAAAAAGGCTCTCAGCAATGCAGACAGTGGGGCATTCTGGGAGAAGTCGGCTCAGTCACCTCCACTGAACAGTGGGTAGCAGAAGATGCCCTTCAGTGACAACCAGGAGAAAAGGCATCCGACAGAGGAGCATTTTGGGATGAGTCGGCTCAGTCATCTCCACTGAATCGTGGGAGCAGAAGAAGCCCTTCTGTGACGACCAGGAGGAAAAGCATCCAGCAGAGGGGCATTTTGGGAGAAGTCAGCTCAATCATCTCCACTGAACAGTGGGTAGCAGAAAACGACCTGCGGTGACTACCAGGAGGAAAAGCATCCAGCAGAGGAGATAGAGCGGCATTCTGGGAGAAGTCGGCTCGGTCACCTCCACTGAACAGTGGTCAGCAGAAGAACTGGTGTCGAGGAGCAGTTCAATCAGATAAAAATTACTGAAGGGGTTAGTGAATGGGTGACCAACAGACAAAGAAAGAGTTCGAAGGCAGTGCAGGGGTTCCCTGCGGCGATCTCCTTCCAAAACAGGTATACCATATTGGATAATTTTGGGGGAGATGGCTCACATGGGGAAGGAGACAGACGGGCATTCTGGGAGAAGTCGGCTCAGTCACCTCCTCCGAAGAGTGGGTAGCAGAAGAAGCCCTTCAGTGACTACGAGGAAGAAAAGCATCCAGCAGAGGGCCATTCTGGGAGAAGTCGGCTCAGTCACCTCCACTGAACAGTGGATAGCAGCAGAAGCCTTTCGGTGACTACCAGGAGGAAAAGCATCCAGCAGAGGGGCAATCTGGGAGAAGTCGGCTCAGTCACGCCGATTGAACAGTGGATAGCAGAAGGAGCCCTTTTGTGACTACCAGGAGAAAAAGCAACCAGCAGAGCGGCATCCTGGGAGAAGTCGGCTCAGTCACCTCCACTGAACAGTGGGTAGCAGAAGATGCCCTTCAGTGACAACCAGGAGAAAAGGCTCCCAGCAATGGAGACAGTGGGGCATTCTGGGAGAAGTCGGCTCAGTCATCTCCACTGAACAGAAAAAGCTCTTCAGTGACGACCAGGAAGCAAACCATCCAGCAGAGAAGACAGAGGGGCATTCTGAGAGAAGTCGGCTCAGTCACCTCCACTGAACAGCGGGTAGCAGAAGGTAGCTTATCAGTGACAACGAGGAGGAAAAGTATCCAGCAAAGTGGCATTCTGGGCAATGTCTGCTCAGTCATCAACACTGAACAGTGGGTAGTAGAAGAAGCGCTTCAGTGACTACCAGAAGGAAAAGCATCCAGCAGAGGGGCAATCTGGGAGAAGTCGGCTCAATCATCTCCACTGAACAGTGGGTAGCAGAAAACGACCTGCGGTGACTACCAGGAGGAAAAGCATCCAGCAGAGGAGATAGACGGGAATTCTGGGAGAAGTCGGCTCGGTCACCTCCACTGAACAGTGGGTAGCAGAAGATGCCCTTCAGTGACAACCAGGAAAAAAGGCTCCCAGCAATGGAGACAGAGGGGCATTCTGGGAGAAGTCGGCTCAGTCATCTCCACTGAACAGAAAAAGCTCTTCAGTGACGACCAGGAAGCAAATCATCCAGCAGAGAAGACAGAGGGGCAGTCTGAGAGAAGTCGGCTCAGTCACCTCCACTGAACAGCGGGTAGCAGAAGGTAGCCCTTCAGTGACTACGAGGAGGAAAAGCATCCAGCAAAGTGGCATTCTGGGCAATGTCTGCTCAGTCATCAACACTGAACAGTGGGTAGCAGAAGAAGCCCTTCAGTGACTACCAGAAGGAAAAGCATCCAGCAGAGGAGCATTCTGTGAGAAGTCGGCTCAGCCACCTCCACTGAACATGGGTAGCAGAAGACGCCCTTTAGTGACGACCAGGAGGAAAAGCATCCAACAAAGGAGACAGAGGGGCATTATGGGAGAATTCGGCTCAGTCACCTCCACTGAACAGAAGAAGCCCTTCTGTGACTACCAGGAAGCAAAGCATCCAGCAGAGGAGACAGAGGGGCATTCTGAGAGAAGTCGGCTCAGTCATCTCCACTGAACAGTGGGCAGCAGAAAAAGCCCTTCAGTGACTAAAAGGAGGAAAAGCATCCAGCAGAGGATCATTCTGGTTGAAGTCGGCTCAGTCGTCTCCACTGAACAGTGGGTAGCTGACGAAGTACTTCAGTGACTACCAGGAGGAAAGGCATCCAGCAGAGGGGCATTCTGGCAGAAGTCGGCTCAATCACCTCCACTGAACATTGGGGAGCAGAAGAAACCCTTCAATGACTCACAGGAGGAAAAGCATCCAGCAGAGGGGAATTCTGGGAGAAGTCGGCTCAGTCACCTCCACTGAACAGTGGTCAGCAGAAGAACTGGTGTCGAGGAGCAGTTCAATCAGATAAAAATTACTGAAGGGGTTAGTGAATGGGTGACCAACAGACAGAGAAAGAGTTCGAAGGCAGTGCAGGGGTTCCCTGCGGCGATCTCCTTCCAAAACAGGTATACCATATTGGATAATTTTGGGGGAGATGGCTCACATGGGGAAGGAGACAGACGGGCATTCTGGGAGAAGTCGGCTCAGTCACCTCCTCCGAAGAGTGGGTAGCAGAAGAAGCCCTTCAGTGACTACGAGGAAGAAAAGCATCCAGCAGAGGGCCATTCTGGGAGAAGTCGGCTCAGTCACCTCCACTGAACAGTGGATAGCAGCAGAAGCCTTTCGGTGACTACCAGGGATCCCAGAATATACTCAGTCAACCCAGAGCGACCCAGAGTGCAGCCAGGAATCCTCGAGTGCACCCAGTCACCCCACACTGATCCCAGAGTTCACCCAGTCACCCCACACTGATCCCAGAGTTCACCCAGTCACCCCAGAGTGCACGCAGGGATTCTAGAGTGCACCCAGTCACCCCAGAGCGACCCAGAGTGCACACACGGATCCCTGAGTGCACCCAGTCACCCCACATTATCCCAGAATGCACCCAGTCACCCCACAATGATCCCAGAGTGCACCCAGGGATCCCAGAGTGCACCCTGTCACCCCAGAGCGACCTAGAGTGCACCCAGGGATCCCGGAGTGCACCCAGTCACCCCACAATTATCCCAGAGTGCACCCAGGGATCCCAGAGTGCACCCAGTCACCCCACAATTATCCCAGTGTGCAGCCAGGGATCCCAGAGTGCACCCTGTCAGCCCACAATGATCCCAGAGTGCACCCAGTCACCCCACAATTATCCCAGTGTGCAGCCAGGGATCCCAGAGTGCACCTAGTCACCCCACAGTAACCCAGAGTGCACCCAGTCACCCCACAATGATCCCAGAGTGCACCCAGTCACCCCCCAATGATCCCAGAGTGCACCCAGCGATCCCAGAGTGCACCCTGTCACCCCACAATGATCCCAGAATGCAGCCAGGGATCCCAGAGTGCACCCAGTCACCCCAGATTGATCCCAGAGTGCAGCCAGGGATCCCGGAGTGCACCCAGTCACCCCAGAGCGACCCAGAGTGCACACAGGGATCCCAGAGTGCACCCCGTCACCCCACAATGATCCCAGAGTGCAGCCAGGGATCCCAGAGTGCACCCAGTCACCCCAGAGCGACCCAGAGTGCACACAGGGATCCCAGAGTGCACCCCGTCACCCCACAATGATCCCAGAATGCAGCCAGGGATCCCAGAGTGCACCCAGTCACCTCAGATTGATCCCAGAGTGCAGCCAGGGATCCCGGAGTGCACCCAGTCACCCCACAATGATCCCAGAGTGCAGCCATGGATCCCAGAGTGCACCCAGTCACCCCAGAGCGACCTAGAGTGCACCCAGGGATCCCATAGTGCACCCAGTCACCCCACAATGATCCCAGAGTGCAGCCAGGGATCCCAGAGTGCACCCAGTCACCCCAGAGCGACCTAGAGTGCACCCAGGGTTCCCAGAGTGCACCCAGTCACCCCAGAGCGACCTCGAGTGCACCCAGGGGTGCCAGAGTACACCCAGTCACCCCAGAGGGACCCAGAGTGCACCCAGGGATCCCAGAATACACCCAGTCACCCCAGAGCGACCCAGATTGCAGCCACGGACCCCAGAGTGCAGCGATTCACCCCACATTAATCCAGAGTGCACCCAGGGATTCCAGATCGCACCCAGTCACTCCAGATTGATCCCAGAGTGCAGCTAGGAATCCCAGAGTGCAACCAGTCACCCCACAATGATCCCAGAGTGCACACACCCCACAATTATCACAGAGAGCAGCCAGGGATCCCAGAGTGCATCCTGTCACCCCACAATGATCCCAGAGTGCACCCAGTGATCCCAGAGTGCACCCAGTCACCCCACAATGATCCCAGAGTGCAGCCAGGGATCCCAGAGTGCACCCAGTCACCCCACAATGATCCCAGAGTGCACCTCGGGATCCCAGAGTGCACCCAGTCACCCCAGAGCGACCTAGAGTGCACCCGGGGATCCCAGAGTGCACCCAGTCACCCTACAATGATCCCAGAGTGCAGCCATGGATCCCAGAGTGCACCCAGTTACCCCAGAGCGACCTAGAGTGCACCCAGCGTTCCCAGAGTGCACCCAGTCACCCCAGAGCGACCTAGAGTGCACCCAGAGGTGCCAGAGTGTACCCAGGCATCCCACAATGGTCCCAGAGTGCAGCCAGGGATCCCAGAGTGCACCCAGCCATCCCACATTGATCCCAGAGAGTGCACCCAGGGATCCCAGAGTGCACCTAGGGATCCCAGAGTGCACCCAGTCACCCCTGAGCGACCCAGAGTGCACACAGGGATCCCAGAGTGCACCCAGTCACCCAGAGTGCACCCAATCACCCCAGAGCGACCCAGATTGCAGCCACGGATCCCAGAGTGCACCTAGTCACCCCACATGATCCCAGATTGCACCCAGTCACCCCGCAATGATCCCAGAATGCACCCAGGTATCCCAGAGTGCACCCTGTCACTCCACAATGATCCCAGAGTGCAGCCAGGGATCCCAGAGTGCACCCAGTCACCTCAGATTGATCCCAGAGTGCGGCCAGGGATCCCGGAGTGCACCCAGTCACCCCACAGTTATCCCAGAGTGCGGCCAGGGATCCCAGAGTGCACCCAGTCACCCCAGAGCGACCTAGAGTGCACCCAGGGATCCCAGAGTGCACCCAGTTACCCCAGAGCGACCTGGAGTGCTCCAAGGGATGCCAGAGAACACCCATTCAACCCAGAGCGACCCAGATTGCAGCCACGGATCCCAGAGTGCACCGATTCACCCCACATTAATCCAGAGTGCACCCAGGGAACCCAGAGTGCACCCAGTCACCCCAGATTGATCCCAGAGTGCAGCCAGGAATCCCAGTGTGCACCCGGTCACCCCAGAGCCACCCCGAGTGCAACCAGGGATCCCAGAGTGCACCCAGTCACGCCACAATGATCCCAGAGTGCAGCCTAGGATCCCAGAGTGCACCCAGGCACCCCACAATGATTCCAGAGTGCAGTCAGGGATCCCAGAGTGCACCCAGTCACCCCCCAATGAACCCAGAGTGCACCCAGGGATCCCAGATTGCACCAGTCACCCCAGAGCGACCCGGAGTGCACGCACGGATCCCAGAGTGCACCCAGCCACTCCACAATGATCCCAGAGTGCAGCCAGGAATTCCAGAGTGCACCCAGTCACCCCAGATTGATCCCAGAGTGCAGCCAGGAATCCCAGAGTGCACCCAGTCACCCCACAATGATCCCAGAGAGCAGCCAGAGATCCCAGAGTGCACTCAGTCACGCCAGAGTGATCACAGATTGCAGCCAGGGATCCCAGAGTGCACTCAGTCACGCCAGAGTGATCACAGATTGCAGCCAGGGATCCCAGAGTGCACTCAGTCACTCCAAAGCGATACAGAGTGCAGCCACGGATCCCAGATTGCACCCAGTCACTCCAGATTGATCCCAGAGTGGCATTGAGACCACCACAATTATTACAACAACAGCAACTTGTATTTATAATATATTTCTCTCGAAATGTGTATATCTGCACACGGACAGAATGGCGGCAAGTACGGCAGCCGGTTGGACAACATAGAGGCAATTGCGGTCGACATCTTGGACAAAATCGTGGCATCCAAGGCGGCCACCGTGGACAAAATGGCGGTAGGTACCCCACGGCGTGTCCCCAGCAACATCCTGGGGGTCACCATTGACCAGAAACTTAACTGGACCAGCCATATAAATACTGTGGCTACGAGAGCAGGTCAGAGGCTGGATATTCTGCAGCGAGTGACTCACCTCCTGATTCCCCAAAGCCTTCCCACCATCTACAAGGCACAAGTCAGGAGTGTGATGGAATACTCTCCACTTGCCTGGATGAGTGCAGCTCCAACAACACTCAAGAAGCTCGACACCATCCAGGACAAAACAGCCCGCTTGATTGGCACCCCATCCACCACCCTAAACATTCACTCCCTTCCCCACCAGTGCACTGTGGCTGCAGTGTGTACCATCCACAGGATGCACTGCAGCAGCTTGCCAAGGCTTCTTCGACAGCACCTCCCAAACCCGCGACCTCTACCACCTGGAAGGACAAGAGCAGAAGGCACATGGGAACAACACCACCTGCACGTTCCCCTCCAAGTCAAACATCATCCTGACTTGGAAATATAAAGGGATCCTAGAGGGGATGGCACTGCAGATCGGCTTGTTGAGCTTCAGGGAAGCACTCCTGCTCCTTCGGGCCCACAAGCAGTGCAACAAAGGCACTTCCCTGCAGATCCGGGCCTTCTCACCTCCTCTGATGTGGCATTAATCTGAAGGCCTGGGAACCCAGGCCCCCAGGAGTTAAAAATAATAAAGCTGTAAAAATGGAGGCCGGCAGCCTCCTTATATGCAGTTGGTGACCGACCCTCCTCCTGATAGCGCGTTGGTCGCTCGCCCCCACCCCCCGCAGACCCACACCCATTAAAACCGGAAGTGGGCGGGTTGGAGGCCAGTTGGGGTCGGATTTTAGTTTTTGACAAGATTTACCCAACATCCCATTTGTGGAATTAAAATTTAGACCTAAAAGGATCAGGAGTGTAGCGAGAGCGGGGATATAAAGTGTGGAGGCAGCGGAGAGCTGAGGTTAGAAGGAGTGGGAATATGATGTGCGGAGGGCCAAGACCAGACGGAGCGGGAGCCGAGACTGGACGGAGCGGGAGCCGAGATCAACTCAAACACAGGCAGAAATTTGAAAGATTAACGTCAGGGTGAGGTCAGAATCAGCGCAGAGAGGAAGGAGAGGCAGAACCCGAGGGAAGTAAGGTAATTATGGGGGAGAAGAATTGAGGTAAAGATCGAAGGTAAAGAAGTGGAATAATTAAACCGAGTTTAATATGGGTGAGATTTTACCAAAAGCGTTCATTCGGCTGGGTCAAGATCTTCCAGACCCGGTGAAGTCACAGGACATGAGGTTGGTGATTAATATATATTTTATATTCTCTAAGCTCAGGGAGTGGTTTCAACTAGGAACCTATAACTTGCTAATACTAAAAATAAATCAAGTGAATTAACGACATAAAATTATTTAAATAAATAAAACAAGGTTAGATAGAGATGGCAGTGCAGATTGTGTGTTGTGACTGCATCATGTGGGAGTTTGTGGAGACCAGTGTGGTCCTGAACCATCACATCTGCAGTAAGTGTCTGCAACTGGAGGAATTTCGGCTCAGAGTTGTTGAGCTGGCGTCCGATCTGCCGACATTGCGATGCATCATGTAGGGGGGAGAGTTATCTGGACACTTTGATCCAGAAGGCAATCATATCTCTTAGGTTAGGTAGTAGTTTAGATTTGGTTAGTGGCCCAGGGACAGGAGGATTTGCCTGCAAGTCAGGCAGGTATGGGGACCCCAGATGCAGTGGTGGAGGAGGCACAGTCTTTGCCCTTGTCCAACAGATACGAGGTTCTTACTACCTGTGTGGATGGGAACAAAAACTGCAGGGAGGATGGATAAACTGACCACAGAACCCTACTACAGGAGGCCATTCGAGTGGGGGGAGTACAAAGGAATGTGGTAGAGGTAGGTTACAGTGTGGTCAGGTGGATAGATATTATTCTCTTCATCCACGACCGGGATTCCCAAAGACTGTGTTGCCTGCCCAGTGCCAGGGTTAAGGACATCTTCTCATGGCTGGAGAAGAGCTTGGAGCATGAGGGAGAGGATCCAGTTGTCGTGGTCCACGTAGGAACCAATGTCATAAGTAGAACTAGGAATGGGGTTCTGCTACGGGCGTTCGAGGAGCGAGGCTCCAAATTAAAAATCAGAACCTCAAAGGTGATAACCTCTGAATTACTACCCGAACCACTTGCAAATTGGCATAGGGTGAAACAGATTAAATGGTGAAATGCATGGCTGAAAGGGTGAAGTGGGAGGCGGCGGTTCCAACTTCTTCCAGTTCAGACGAAAGGTCAAGGGCCTGAAACGTTAACTCTGCTTCTTTCTCCAGAGGCTGCCTGATTTGCTGAGTATTTCCAACATTTTCTGTTTTTATTGCAGGGGTTTCGATTCATGGGGCACTGGCACTGGTACTGGGGATCGAGGGAGCTGTTCTGTTGGGACGGGGCCCGCTTAAACCAGGCTGGGACCAGTGTCCTGGTGAATCGAATAACTAATAAATCTTTTCTGCACCCTCTGTAAGGCCTTCGCATCTTAGATAATGTGAGAGGAAACTAGTAAGAAACATAAAAACAGATTGTACGAGCTTCTAAAACGTAAAAATGTAAGGAATCTTACAACACCAGGTTACAGTCCAACAGTTTTATTTGAAAATCTCCACATCACAAGTACGTAAAAAGGAAGAGATTAGCGAAAGTAAACGCGGGTCCCTTAGAGGCAGAGACAAGAGAAATTATAATGGAAGATAAAGAAATGGCAGAGACGGTAAAAACATTTTTTGTATCTGTCTCCACAGCAGAAGACACACAATATATGCCGGAAATAATGGGGAACCAATGGTCCGATGAGAGTGAGGAACTTAAAGTAATTAATATCAGTAAAGGAAAAGTATTGGAGAAATTAATGGGACTAAAAGCCGATAAATACCCTGGACCTGATGGCCGACATCCGAGGGTTCTCAAAGAGGTGGCTGCAGAGATAGTGGATGCATTGGTTCTAGATTCTAGAACAGTCCACGTGGATTGGATGTCAGCAAATGCAAATCTGCTATTCAAAAAAAGAGGGAGGGAGAAAACAGGGAACAACAGGCCAGTTAGCCTGACATCAGTCATTGGGAAAATGCTGGAATCCATTATGAAGGAAGAAAATCATAATATGATTAGGCAGAGTCAACATGGTTTTTTGAAAAGGAAACCGTGTTTGACAAATTTATTAGAGTTATTTGAGGATGAAACGAGCAGGGTACATAAAGGGGAACCAGTGGATGGAGTATATTTGGATTTTCAAAAGGCATTCGATAAGGTGCCACATAAAAGGTTGCTCAAGCAGAGGAGATAGAGGGGCATTCTGGGAGAAGTCGGCTCAGTCACCTCCACTGAACAGTGGGTAGCAGAAGAAGCCCTTCAGTGACGACCAGGAGGAAAATCATCCAGCAGAGGGGCATTCTGGAAGAATTCGGCTCAGTCTCCTCCACTGAAGACTGGGTAGCAGAAGAAACCAGACAGTGACGACCAGGAGGAAAAGCATCCGGCGGAGGAGCATTCTGGGAGAAGTCGGCTCAGTCACCTCCACTGAACAGTGGGTAGCAGAAGAAGCCCTTCAGTGACAACCAGGAGAAAAGGCATCCGACAGAGGAGCATTTTGGTCGGAGTCGGCTCAGTCATCTCCACTGAATCGTGGGAGCAGAAGAAGACCTTCAGTGACGATCAAGAGGAAAAGCATCCCGCAGCTGGGCATTCTGGGAGAAGTCGGCTAAGTCACCTCCAGTGAACAGTGGGTAGCAGAAGAAGCCCTTCAGTGACAACCAGGAAAAAAGGCTCCCAGCAATGCAGACAGTGGGGCATTCTGGGAGAAGTCGGCTCAGTCACCTCCACTGAACAGTGGGTAGCAGAAGATGCCCTTCAGTGACAACCAGGAGAAAAGGCATCCGACAGAGGAGCATTTTGGTCGGAGTCGGCTCAGTCATCTCCACTGAATCGTGGGAGCAGAAGAAGCCCTTCAGTGACGATCAAGAGGAAAAGCATCCCGCAGCTGGGCATTCTGGGAGAAGTCGGCTAAGTCACCTCCAGTGAACAGTGGGTAGCAGAAGAAGCCCTTCTGTGACGACCAGGAGGAAAAGCATCCAGCAGAGGGGCATTTTGGGAGAAGTCAGCTCAATCATCTCCACTGAACAGTGGGTAGCAGAAAACGACCTGCGGTGACTACCAGGAGGAAAAGCATCCAGCAGAGGAGATAGAGCGGCATTCTGGGAGAAGTCGGCTCGGTCACCTCCACTGAACAGTGGTCAGCAGAAGAACTGGTGTCGAGGAGCAGTTCAATCAGATAAAAATTACTGAAGGGGTTAGTGAATGGGTGACCAACAGACAAAGAAAGTGTTCGAAGGCAGTGCAGGGGTTCCCTGCGGCGATCTCCTTCCAAAACAGGTATACCATATTGGATAATTTTGGGGGAGATGGCTCACATGGGGAAGGAGACAGACGGGCATTCTGGGAGAAGTCGGCTCAGTCACCTCCTCCGAAGAGTGGGTAGCAGAAGAAGCCCTTCAGTGACTACGAGGAAGAAAAGCATCCAGCAGAGGGCCATTCTAGGAGAAGTCGGCTCAGTCACCTCCACTGAACAGTGGATAGCAGCAGAAGCCTTTCGGTGACTACCAGGAGGAAAAGCATCCAGCAGAGGGGCAATCTGGGAGAAGTCGGCTCAGTCACGCCGATTGAACAGTGGATAGCAGAAGGAGCCCTTTTGTGACAACCAGGAGAAAAAGCAACCAGCAGAGCGGCATCCTGGGAGAAGTCGGCTCAGTCACCTCCACTGAACAGCGGGTAGCAGATGAAGCCCTTCAGTGACAACCAGGAGGAAATGCATCCAGCAGAGGAGACAGAGGGGCATTCTGGGAGAAGTCGGCTCAGTCACAATCACTGAACAGTGGGTAGCAGAAGGTAGCTTATCAGTGACAACGAGGAGGAAAAGTATCCAGCAAAGTGGCATTCTGGGCAATGTCTGCTCAGTCATCAACACTGAACAGTGGGTAGGAGAAGAAGCCCTTCAGTGACCACCAGAAGGAAAAGCATCCAGCAGAGGGGCAATCTGGGAGAAGTCGGCTCAATCATCTCCACTGAACAGTGGGTAGCAGAAAACGACCTGCGGTGACTACCAGGAGGAAAAGCATCCAGCAGAGGAGATAGACGGGAATTCTGGGAGAAGTCGGCTCGGTCACCTCCAGTGAACAGTGGGTAGCAGAAGATGCCCTTCAGTGACAACCAGGAAAAAAGGCTCCCAGCAATGGAGACAGAGGGGCATTCTGGGAGAAGTCGGCTCAGTCATCTCCACTGAACAGAAAAAGCTCTTCAGTGACGACCAGGAAGCAAACCATCCAGCAGAGAAGACAGAGGGGCAGTCTGAGAGAAGTCGGCTCAGTCACCTCCACTGAACAGCGGGTAGCAGAAGGTAGCCCTTCAGTGACTACCAGGAGGAAAGGCATCCAGCAGAGGGGCATTCTGGCAGAAGTCGGCTCAATCACCTCCACTGAACATTGGGGAGCAGAAGAAACCCTTCAATGACTCACAGGAGGAAAAGAATCCAGCAGAGGGGAATTCTGGGAGAAGTCGGCTCAGTCACCTCCACTGAACAGTGGTCAGCAGAAGAACTGGTGTCGAGGAGCAGTTCAATCAGATAAAAATTACTGAAGGGGTTAGTGAATGGGTGACCAACAGACAGAGAAAGAGTTCGAAGGCAGTGCAGGGGTTCCCTGCGGCGATCTCCTTCCAAAACAGGTATACCATATTGGATAATTTTGGGGGAGATGGCTCACATGGGGAAGGAGACAGACGGGCATTCTGGGAGAAGTCGGCTCAGTCACCTCCTCCGAAGAGTGGGTAGCAGAAGAAGCCCTTCAGTGACAACGAGGAAGAAAAGCATCCAGCAGAGGGCCATTCTGGGAGAAGTCGGCTCAGTCACCTCCACTGAACAGTGGATAGCAGCAGAAGCCTTTCGGGGACTACCAGGAGAAAAAGCATCCAGCAGAGGGGCAATCTGGGAGAAGTCGGCTCAGTCACCTCCACTGAACAGCGGGTAGCAGAAGATGCTCTTCAGTGACAACCAGGAAAAAAGGCTCCCAGCAATGGAGACAGTGGGGCATTCTGGGAGAAGTCGGCTCGGTCATCTCCACTGAACAGAAAAAGCTCTTCAGTGACGACCAGGGAGCAAACCATCCAGCAGAGAAGACAGAGGGGCAGTCTGAGAGAAGTCGGCTCAGTCACCTCCACTGAACAGCGGGTTGCAGAAGGTAGCTTATTAGTGACTACGAGGAGGAAAAGTATCCAGCAAAGTGGCATTCTGGGCAATGTCTGCTCAGTCATCAACACTGAACAGTGGGTAGTAGAAGAAGCCCTTCAGTGACTACCAGAAGGAAAAGCATCCAGCAGAGGAGCATTCTGTGAGAAGTCGGCTCAGCCACCTCCACTGAACATGGGTAGCAGAAGACGCCCTTTAGTGACGACCAGGAGGAAAAGCATCCAGCAGAGGAGATAGAGGGGCATTCTGGGAGAAGTCAGCTCGGTCACCTCCACTGAACAGTGGGTAGCAGAAGATGCCCTTCAGTGACAACCAGGAAAAAAGCCTCCCAGCAATGGAGACAGTGGGGCATTCTGGGAGAAGTCGGCTCAGTCATCTCCACTGAACAGAAAAAGCTCTTCAGTGATGACCAGGAAGCAAACCATCCAGCAGAGAAGACAGAGGGGCAGTCTGAGAGAAGTCGGCTCAGTCACCTCCACTGAACAGCGGGTAGCAGAAGGTAACCCTTCAGTGACTACGAGGAGGAAAAGCATCCAGCAAAGTGGCATTCTGGGCAATGTCTGCTCAGTCATCAACACTGAACAGTGGGTAGCAGAAGAAGCCCTTCAGTGACTACCAGAAGGAAAAGCATCCAGCAGAGGAGCATTCTGTGAGAAGTCGGCTCAGCCACCTCCACTGAACATGGGTAGCAGAAGACGCCCTTTAGTGACGACCAGGAGGAAAAGCATCCAACAAAGGAGACAGAGGGGCATTATGGGAGAATTCGGCTTAGTCACCCCCACTGAACAGAAGAAGCCCTTCTGTGACTACCAGGAAGCAAAGCATCCAGCAGAGGAGACAGAGGGGCATTCTGAGATAAGTCGGCTCAGTCATCTCCACTGAACAGTGGGCAGCAGAAAAAGCCCTTCAGTGACTAAAAGGAGGAAAAGCATCCAGCAGAGAATCATTCTGGTTGAAGTCGGCTCAGTCGTCTCCACTGAACAGTGGGTAGCTGACGAACTACTTCAGTGACAACCAGGAGGAAAGGCATCCAGCAGAGGGGCATTCTGGCAGAAGTCGGCTCAGTCACCTCCACTGTACAGTGGGTGGCAGAAGAAGCCTTTCAGTGAGTACTGGGAGGAAATGTATCCAGCAGAGGATACAGAGGAGCATTTTGAGAGAGGTCGGCTCAATCACCTCCACTGAACATTGGGGAGCAGAAGAAACCCTTCAATGACTCACAGGAGGAAAAGCATCCAGCAGAGGGAAATTCTGGGAGAAGTCGGCTCAGTCACCTCCACTGAACAGTGGTCAGCAGAAGAACTGGTGTCGAAGAGCAGTTCAATCAGATAAAAATTATTGAAGGGGTTAGTGAATGGGTGACCAAAAGACAAAGAGTTCGAAGGCAGTGCAGGGGTTCCATGTGGCGATCTCCTTCCAAAACAGGTATACCATATTGGATAATTTTGGGGGAGATGGCTCACATGGGGAAGGAGACAGACGGGCATTCTGGGAGAAGTCGGCTCAGTCACCTCCTCCGAAGAGTGGGTAGCAGAAGAAGCCCTTCAGTGACTACGAGGAAGAAAAGCATCCAGCAGAGGGCCATTCTGGGAGAAGTCGGCTCAGTCACCTCCACTGAACAGTGGATAGCAGCAAAAGCCTTTCGGTGACTACCAGGAGGAAAAGCATCCAGCAGAGGGGCAATCTGGGAGAAGTCGGCTCAGTCACGCCGATTGAACAGTGGATAGCAGAAGGAGCCCTTTTGTGACGACCAGGAGAAAAAGCAACCAGCAGAGCGGCATCCTGGGAGAAGTCGGCTCAGTCACCTCCACTGAACAGCGGGTAGCAGAAGATGCCCTTCAGTGACAACCAGGAAAAAAGGCTCCCAGCAATGGAGACCGTGGGGCATTCTGGGAGAAGTCGGCTCAGTCATCTCCACTGAACAGAAAAAGCTCTTCAGTGACGACCAGGAAGCAAACCATCCAGCAGAGAAGACAGAGGGGCATTCTGAGAGAAGTCGGCTCAGTCACCTCCACTGAACAGCGGGTAGCAGAAGGTAGCTTATCAGTGACTACGAGGAGGAAAAGTATCCAGCAAAGTGGCATTCTGGGCAATGTCTGCTCAGTCATCAACACTGAACAGTGGGTAGTAGAAGAAGCCCTTCAGTGACGACCAGAAGGAAAAGCATCCAGCAGAGGAGCATTCTGTGAGAAGTCGGCTCAGCCACCTCCACTGAACATGGGTAGCAGAAGACGCCCTTTAGTGACGACCAGGAGGAAAAGCATCCAGCAGAGGAGATAGAGGGGCATTCTGGGATAAGTCGGCTCAGTCACCTCCACTGAACAGTGGGTAGCAGAAGATGCCCTTCAGTGACAACCAGGAAAAAAGGCTCCCAGCAATGGAGACAGAGGGGCATTCTGGGAGAAGTCGGCTCAGTCACCTCCACTGAACAGTGGGTAGCAGAAGATGCCCTTCAGTGACAACCAGGAAAAAAGGCTCCCAGCAAAGGAGACAGAGGGGCATTCTGGGAGAAGTCGGCTCAGTCATCTCCACTGAACAGTGGGCAGCAGAAAAAGCCCTTCAGTGACTAAAAGGAGGAAAAGCATCCAGCAGAGAATCATTCTGGTTGAAGTCGGCTCAGTCGTCTCCACTGAACAGTGGGTAGCTGACGAAGTACATCAGTGACTACCAGGCGCAAAGGCATCCAACGGAGGAGACACAGGGGCGTTCTTCGAGAAGTCGGCTCAGTCACCTCCACTGAACAGTGGGGAGCGGAAGAAGCCCTTCAGTGACGACCAGGAGGAAAGGCATCCAGCAGAGGGGCATTCTGGCAGAAGTCGGCTCAGTCACCTTCACTGTATAGTGGGTGGCAGAAGAAGCCCTTCAGTAACGACCAGAAGGAAAACCATACATCAGTGGAGTTTTCTGGGAGAAGTCGACTCAGTCACCTCCACTGAACAGTGGGTAGCAGAAGAAGCCCTTCAGTGAATTTGTGGGGTAAAAGCATCTAGCAGAGGAGACAGAGGGTCGTTTCAGGAGAAGTCGGCTCAGTCACCTCCACTGAACAATGGGTAGCAGAAGGAAAAGCATTCAATAGAGGGGCATTCTGGGAGAAGTCGCCTCAGTCACCTCCACTGAACAGTAGGTTGTGGAAGAAGCCTTTCAGTGAGTACTGGGAGGAAATGCATCCAACAGAGGATACATAGGAACATTTTGGGAGAGGTCGGCTCAATCACCTCCACTGAACATTGGGGAGCAGAAGAAACCCTTCAATGACTCACAGGAGGAAAAGCATCCAGCAGAGGGGAATTCTGGGAGAAGTCGGCTCAGTCACCTCCACTGAACAGTGGTCAGCAGAAGAACTGGTGTCGAGGAGCAGTTCAATCAGATAAAAATTACTGAAGGGGTTAGTGAATGGGTGACCAACAGACAGAGAAAGAGTTCGAAGGCAGTGCAGGGGTTCCCTGCGGCGATCTCCTTCCAAAACAGGTATACCATATTGGATAATTTTGGGGGAGATGGCTCACATGGGGAAGGAGACAGACGGGCATTCTGGGAGAAGTCGGCTCAGTCACCTCCTCCGAAGAGTGGGTAGCAGAAGAAGCCCTTCAGTGACTACGAGGAAGAAAAGCATCCAGCAGAGGGCCATTCTGGGAGAAGTCGGCTCAGTCACCTCCACTGAACAGTGGATAGCAGCAGAAGCCTTTCGGTGACTACCAGGAGGAAAAGCATCCAGCAGAGGGGCAATCTGGGAGAAGTCGGCTCAATCATCTCCACTGAACAGTGGGTAGCAGAAAACGACCTGCGGTGACTACCAGGAGGAAAAGCATCCAGCAGAGGAGATAGAGGGGCATTCTGGGAGAAGTCGGCTCAGTCACCTCCACTGAACAGTGGGTAGCAGAAGATGCCCTTCAGTGACAACCAGGATAAAAGGCTCCCAGCAATGGAGACAGAGGGGCATTCTGGGAGAAGTCGGCTCAGTCATCTCCACTGAACCGAAAAGCTCTTCAGTGACTCCCAGGAAGCACACCATCCAGCAGAGAGGACAGAGGGGCATTCTGAGAGAAGTCGGCTCAGTCACCTCCACTGAACAGCGGGTAGCAGAAGTGACTACGAGGAGGAAAAGCATCCAGCAAAGTGGCATTCTGGGCAATGTCTGCTCAATCATCAACACTGAACAGTGGGTAGCAGAAGAAGCCATTCAGTGACTACCAGAAGGAAAAGCATCTAGCAGAAGAGAGAGGGGGGCATTCTGGGAGAGGCCGGCTCAGTCAACTCCAGTGAACAGTGGGTAGCAGAAAACGACCTGCCGTGACGACCAGGAGGAAAAGCATCCAGCAGAGGGGCATTCTTGGAGAAGTTGGCTCAGTCACCTCCACTGAACAGTGGGTTGCAGAAGAATTGGTGTCGAGGAACAGTTAAATCAGATAAAAATTATTGAGGGAGATAGTGAATGGGTGACCAACAGACAGAGGAAGAGTTGGAAGGCAATGCGGGGGTCCCCTGCGGTCATCTCCCTCCAAAACAGGTATACCGTTTTGGATACTGTTGGGGGAGAGAGCTCACCAGGGGAAGGAGACAGAGGGGCATTCTGGGAGAAGTCGGCTCAGTCACCTCCACTGAACAGTGGGTAGCAGAATAAACCGTTCAGTGACTACCAGAAGGAAAAGCATCTAGCAGAAGAGAGAGGGGGGCATTCTGGGAGAGGCCGGCTCAGTCAACTCCTGTGAACAGTGGGTAGCAGAAAACGACCTGCGGTGACGACCAGGAAGAAAAGCATCCAGCAGAGGGACATTCTTGGAGAAGTTGGCTCAGTCAACTGCACTGAACAGTGCGTAGCAGAAGAACTGTGTCGAAGAGCAGTTATATCAGATAAAAATTACTGCGGGAGATAGTGAATGAGTGACCAACAGACAGAGAACAGTGGGTAGGAGACGGAGCCGTTCAGTGACGACCAGGAGGAAAAGTATCCAGCAGAGGGACGTTCTGGGAGAAGTCGGCTCAATCATCTCCACTGAACAGTGGGTAGCAGAAGAAGCCCTTCAGTGACTACCAGGTGCAAAAGCATCCAGCAGAGGGGCATTCTGGGAGAAGTCGGCGCAGTCATCTCCACTGAACAGCGGGTAGCCGAAGAAGCCCTTCGGTGACCACCAGAAGGAAAAGCATCCAGCAGAGGGGCATTCTGGGAGAAGTCGGCTCAGTCAACTCCACTGAACAGTGGGTAGGAGAAGAACAGGTGTCGAGGAGCAGTTAAATCAGATAATAATTGCTGAAGGAGATAGTGAATGGGTGACCAACAGACAGAGGAAGAGTAAGAAGGCAGTGCAGGGGTCCCCTGCGGTCATCTCCCTCCAAAACAGGTCTTTCGTTTTGGATACTGTTGGGGGTAATGGCTCACCTGGGGAAGGAGACAAAGGGGCATTCTGGGAGAAGTCGGCTCAGTCACCTCTTCTGATCAGTGGGTTGCAGAAAAAGCCCTTCAGTGACTACCAGGAAGAAAAGCATCCAGCAGCGGAGACAGAGGGGCATTCTGAGACAAGTCGGGTAAGTCACCTCCACTGAGCAGCGGGTAGGAGAAGAAGCCCTTCAGTGACTACCAGGAGGAAAAGCTTCTAGCTGAGGGGCATTCTGGGAGAAGTCGGCTCAGTCACCTCCACTGAACAGTGGATAGCAGATGAACTGGTGTCGAGGAGCAGTTCGATCAGATAAAAATTACTGAGGGAGGTAGTGAATGGGTGACCAACAGACGGAGGAAGAGTAAGAAGGCAGTGCAGGGGTCACCTGCGGTCATCTCACTCCAAAACAGGTATATCGTTTAGGATACTGTTGGTGGAGATGGCTCACCAGGGGAAGGTGACAGCGGCCAGGTTCATGGCACCGTGGCTGGCTCTGATGCACAGTGGGGCAGGACAAAAAGTGGCAGAGCTATAGTGATAGGGGACTCGATTGTAAGGGCAATAGACAGGCTTTTCTGCGGACGCAACCGAGACTCCAGGATGGTATGTTGCCTCCCTGGTGCAAGGGTCAGGGATGTCTCGGAACGGCTGCAGGACATTCTGGAGGGGGAGGGTGAACAGCCAGTTGTCGTGGTGCATAGAGGCACCAATGATATAATTTAGAAACGGGATGAGGTCCTGCATCTGAATTTTGGGAGTTAGGAGTTAAACTAAAAAGTAGGACCTCAAAGGTCGTAATCTCAGAATTGCTACAAGTGCCACGGGCTAGTCAGAGTAGGAATGACAGGATAGCTAGGATGAATACATGGCTCGAGGGATTCAAATTCCTGGGACTTGGAACCGGTTCTGGAGGCGGTGGGACCAGTAGAAATTGGACGGTCTGCATCTGGGCAGGACTGGAACCAATGTCCTAGGGGGAGTGTTAGCTAGTGCTGTTGGGGAGGGTTTAAACTAATGGGGCAGGGGGATGGGAACCAATACAGTAAGTCAGTGGGAAGTAAAGTGAGGGGCACAGATAGGATGGATACTAAGGAGCTTTTTCCCTTCGTTGAGGGTTCTATAACAAGGGGACATAGTTTCAAGGTAAAAGGCGGGAGGTTTAGAGGGGATTTGAGAAAGAACTTTTTCACCCAGAGGGTGGTTGGAGTCTGGAACTCACTGCCTGAAAGGGTTGTGGAGGCAGGAACCCTCACAACATTCAAGAAGCATTTGGATGAGCACTTGAAATGCCATAGCATACAAGGCTACGGACCAAATGCTGGAATATGGGGTTAGAGTAGACAGGGCTTGATGGCCGGCGCGGACACGATGGGCCGAAGGGCCTCTATCCGTGCTGTATAACTTTATGACTCTATGACTCTATAAAGTAGTGACAGAAACAAAAGGCAGTAAGGGAGAGTGTACAAAACATGACCGGACAGATGGTCTGAGAAAGCAGGGCAAAGACCAAGGGAAGTCTAGATTAAACTGCATTTATTTCAATGCAAGAAGTCTGATGGGTAAGGCAGATGAACTCAGGGCATGGATGGGTACATGGGACTGGGATGTTATAGCTGTTACTGAAACATGGCTAAGGGAGGGGCAGGACTGGCAGCTCAATGTTCCAGTGTACAGATGCTATAAGAAAGATAGAGCAGGAGGTAAGAGAGGAGGGGGAGTTGCGTTCTTGATAAGGGAGAACATCACGGCAGTAGTCAGAGGGGATATATCCGAGGGTTCGCCCACTGAGTCTATATGGGTAGAACTGAAAAATAAGAAGGGAGAGATCACTTTGATAGGATTGTACTACAGAACCCCAAATAGTCAACGGGAAATTGAGGAGCAAATATGTAAGGAGATTACAGACAGCTGCAAGAAAAATAGGGTGGTAATAGTAGGGGACTTTAACTTTCCCAACATTGACTGGGACAGCCATAGCATTGGGGGCTTGGATGGAGAGAAATTTGTTGAGTGCATTCAGGAGGAATTTCTCATTCAGTATTTGGATGGCCCGACTAGAGAGGGGGCAAAACTTGACCTCCTCTTGGGAAATAAGGAAGGGCAGGTGACAGAAGTGTTAGTGAGGGATCACTTTGGGACCAGTGATCATAATTCCATTAGTTGTAAGATAGCTATGGAGAAGGATAGGTCTGGCCTAAAAGTTAAAATTCTAAATTGGGGAAAGGCCAATTTTGATGGTATTAGACAGGAACTTTCAGAAGTTGATTGGGAGAGTCTGTTGGCAGGCAAAGGGACGTCTGGTAAGTGGGAGGCTTTCAAAAGTGTGTTAACCAGGGTTCAGGGTAAGCACATTCCTTATAAAGTGAAGGGCAAGGCTGGTAGAAGTAGGGAACCTTGGATGACTCGGGAGATTGAGGCCCTCGTCAAAAAGAAGAAGGAGGCATATGACATGCATAGGCAGCTGGGATCAAGTGGATCCCTTGAAGAGTATAGAGATTGCCGGAGTAGAGTTAAGAGAGAAATCAGGAGGGCAAAAAGGGGACATGAGATTGCTTTGGCAGATAAGGCAAAGGAGAATCCATAGAGCTTCTACAAATGCATAAAGGGCAAAAGAGTAACTAGAGAGAGAGTAGGGCCTCTTAAGGATCAACAAGGTCATCTATGTACGGAACCACAAGAGATGGGTGAGATCCTAAATGAATATTTCACATCGGTATTTACGGTTGAGAAAGGCATGGATGTTAGGGAACTTGGGGAAATAAATAGTGATGTCTTGAGGAGTGTACATATTACAGAGAGGGAGGTGCTGGAAGTCTTAACGTGCATCAAGGTAGATAAATCTCCGGGACCTGATGAAATGTATCCCAGGACGTTATGGGAGGTTAGGGAGGAAATTGCGGGCCCCCTATCAGAGATATTTGAATCATCCACCGCTGCAGGTGAGGTGCCTGAAGATTGGAGGGTAGCAAATGTTGTGCCTTTGTTTAAGAAGGGCGGCAGGTAAAAGCCCGGGAACTACAGACCGGTGAGCCTGACATCTGTAGTGGGTAAGTTGTTCGAGGGTATTCTGAGAGACAGGATCTACAGGCATTTGGAGATGCAGGGACTGATTAGGAACAGTCAGCATGGTTTTGTGAGTGGAAAATCATGTCTCACGAATTTGATTGAGTTTTTTGAAGAGGTAACCAAGAAGATAGATGAGGGCTGTGCAGTAGACGGGATCCAATGTGAAGTAGCCAATTGGATTGACGACAGGAGACACAGGGTGGTTGTGGAGGGTTGTTTTTTGGACTGGAGGCCTGTGACCAGCGGTGTGCCTCAGGGATCGGTGCTGGGTCCGCTGTTATTTATTATTTATATGAATGATTTGGATGAGAATTCAGGAGGCATGGTTAGTAAGTTTGCAGATGACACCAAGATTGGTGGCATTGTGGACAGTGAAGAAGGTTATCTTGGATTGCAACGGGATCTTGATAAATTGGGCCAGTGGGCCGATGAATGGCAGATGGAGTTTAATTTAGATAAATGTGAGGTGATGCATTTTGGTAGATCAAATCGGGCCAGGACCTACTCCGTTAATGGTAGGGCGTTGGGGAGAGTTATAGAACAAAGAGATCTAGGAGTACAGGTTCATAGCTCCTTGAAAGTGGAGTCATAGGGTGGTGAAGAAGGCATTCAGCATGCTTGGTTTCATTGGTCAGAACATTGAATACAGGAGTTGGGATGTCTTGTTGAAGTTGTACAAGACATTAGTAAGGCCACACTTGGAATACTGTGTACAGTTCTGGTCACCCTATTATAGAAAGGATATTATTAAACGAGAAAGAGTGCAGAAAAGATTTACTAGGATGCTACCGGGACTTGATGGTTTGACTTTTCGGGAGAGGTTGGATAGACTGAGCCTTTTTTCCCTGGAGAGTAGGAGGTTTAGGGGTGATCTTATAGAAGTCTATAAAATAATGAGGGGCATAGGTAACGTAGATAGTCAAAATATTTCCCCAAAGGTAGGGGAGTCTATAACGAGGGGGCATAGATTTAAGCTGAGAGAGGAGAGATACAAAAGGGTCCAGAGGGGCAATTTTTTCACTCAAAGGGTGGTGAGTGTCTGGAACGAGCTGCCAGAGGCAGTAGTAGAGGCGGGTACAATTTTGTCTTTTAAAAAGCATTTGGACAGTTACATGGGTAAGATGGGTAGAGATGGATATGGGCCAAGTGCAGGCAATTGGGACAAGTTTAGTGGTATAAACTGGGCGACATGGACATGTTGGGCCGAAGGGCCTATTTCCATGTTGTAAACTTCTATGATTCTATGATTCTACATCAGATAAGGGCTCATGGGGTTGTGTATAATATATTAGCATGGATAGTGGATTGGTTAATGGACAGAAAACAGAGGGTCGGGATAAACGGGTCATTCTCAGGTTGGCAGGCTGTAACTAGTGGGGTGCCGCAGGGATCGGTGCTTGGGCCTCAGCTATTTACAATCGATATTAATGAATTAGTTGATGGGACCGAGCGTAATGTATCCAAGTTTGCTGACGAAGCATAGCAAGGTGGGGAAGTAAGCTGTGAGGAGGACACAAAGAGTCTGAAAAGGGATATAGGCAGTTTACGTGAGTGGCAAGAACGTGACAGTTAGAATATAATTTGGGGAAATGTGAGGTTATTCGCTTTGGTAGGAAGAATAGAAAAACAGAATATGTTTTAAAAGGTGAGAAATTATTTAACGTTGGTGTTCAGAGAGATTTGGGTGTCCTTGTACACGAAACATTGAAAGTTAACATGCAGGTACAGCAAGCAATTAGGAAAGGAAATGTTATGTTGGCCTTTATTTCAAGAGTAAGGAAAACTTGTTACAATTGTACAGGGCTTTTGTGAGACCATACCTGGAGTACTGTGTACAGTTTTGGTCTCCTTATCCAAGGAATCTTGCCTTAGAGGCGGTGCAGCAAAGGTTCACTAGATTGATTCCTGGGATGAGAGGGTTGTCCTATGAGGAGAGATTGAGTAGAAAGGGCCTATACTCGCTGGAGTTTAGATGAATGAAAGGTGATCTTATTGAAACATACAAGATTCTGAGGGGGCTTGACAGGGTAGATGCTGAGAGGCTGTTTCCCCTGGCTGGAGAGTGTAGAACTAGAGGTCATAGTCTCAGAATAAGGGAGCGGTCATTTAGGACTGAGATGGGGAGGAATTTCTTCACTCAGCGGGTTGTGAATCTTTGGAATTCTCTACCCCACAGGGCTGGGATGCTCAGTCGTTGAGCATGTTCAAAACTGAGATCGATAGATTTTGGTAAATAAGGGAATCAAGAGATAGGGCGGGAAAGTGGAGTTGAGGTAAAAGGCCGGTCAGGATCTTATGGAATGGCGGAGTCGGGTCGAGGAGCCATATAGAATCATAGAATCATAGAAGTTACAACATGGAAACAAGCCCTTCGGCCCAACATGTCCGTGTCGCCCAGTTTATACCACGAAGCTAGTCCCAATATGGCCGACTCCTGCTCCTATTTCTTATTTTCTTAACCAGGTACAGTTTTTAGACCTCAGCACAAGGCATGAGAAAATCAAAGGACAGTTGAATCTTCAGAAAAAGTGATCGATCCCAGAAGCCGCACTGTAGAAGTACAAATCACCACCAATCCTCACTAATGTTCTCCAGTTAATCCCCCTCCCTAATCAATATGCCAAGACTTGGATTGAAGTTCGCAGACATCTTTTTTACCACTAGTCCTTACAATACTTGAACCATCAAGTACATAAACAGTCCAAGAAAGCCATTTTCCAGAAACAGAGTTATGACCTGAGGCGAACATTTGATGGGAACACAAGATCGTACCTATAAGCCAGCAGGACAGGTTCTGTAATATGGGTTTGCCTATCTGATGCATATTCCGTTTGTTCACTGACCTTCTATCCTGAAGGCACTGACTCATGCCGAGGTACACAGCAGCAATCTGCTCTCCGGAACCCCAGGCGATCGGTCCTCAGGAAACACGACAATCTCACCCAGTTCTTCTTAACCCGATCTCCAGGACAAGCGCGCTTTCCACCAGGAGTCAATGGATTCCACTCAGGACTGAGCGCCCTGCCCGTGTTCCCCATTCCTGGCCAGTGAGCACCAAGAACACACTTAACCCGCAGACTCGACGGCTCAGCACAGAGCGAGCACGAGTTACTGGGTGTATTTACCAACCAGACAGGAATGAAAGTTTTAACTGTATCACAAAGCGTTGAGGATCAACATATTATGTTTGCTAGACTCAGAGCACAACAAACAATATAATTAAACGTTGGGCCAGAAATCGTGCAGAGCCGCGAGGCAACGCTCACCAAATAGTTACTGCGGGCTCTCCTTAAATTCGCCACTAAAAATGGAGCGAACTGTTGGGCGTTAATCGGGAGCGATTTCTGGCTCAATATGTTACTTACAGCATACGTGCTGGTAATGACCTACCAGGTACTCCAATTGCTGCCAGAATAGGGTAATAAACGAATTCTATCTCCGCAATTAGAGACGAACGCATTTCTCAGTGAAGGCGATTTATTTTGCTGCTGCAAAAAGGAATGCAGACTGCAATAGTCAGGTAACGAAGATAAAACAGTGGGATAATTATAGTGTAATAAACACCTAATGGGCCGACCTACTGACATTAATTGCAGACTCTTGAACAAATGAGTGATGGTGCCATCTGACATTTAACAATCACACTTTTACATATCGACCAGCTGAGTAGCCTTTTGGGACAATGAATTGTACAATGACAAAGCCACAATTTCTAAATTTAATGTAATAAATGAAAATTGCAACCACAAGGACAGAGTGTAAGAAATATCGAAACCTCGTTCACCAATGGGTCATTTTTACTTTAATTTTCCGTGCTGCAAATCCCAGGCTGGTCCTGCGATTCCCCGACCGCCCCACTATACACTTTACTGCAATCAATCGCATAGTTTCAGACATTCCCTCTCTTTCTGTGCCTCAGTGTCCACGTCTCCCTCCCTCACATACCCTCGTTCGACTTGTCTCCCAAACTTCTCTGTCTGTCAATCTCCCTCTTCCATTCCCACTTTCTCTGGATCTCCATTTTCTTCCTGATTTCCTCTGTTTTTGCCGAACGCGAGTTCACTCAAAATGATTTTCCAGATTGAGACGGATAGATGAGGTCAAGACCAATCATTCTTTGTAGCCCTTGTAGGAGACAGTTTTGTGGTTGGGGTTTTGGACAATGGTTGTTGATTGAGCTGCGCCTTACCTTGCCCAAAACAGTCTGGTCACGAACTGGATCCGCTGGAGTCTGTGGTCGGAGTTATCGTCCAGGAAGTGAAGATCAGGGTTCCATCTTCCGCATATTTTCAGAGAAAGATCAGGGAAAGCGTCGGTCCCGGACCATTCTGTCCCTGTTTAAAAGGGATGTGCTGTCAGTCCAGGATAATTCTGTGTCTCTTTAAAAGGGGTGCGCTGTCAGTCACGGATCATTCTGTGTCTGTTTAAAAGGGATGTGCTGTCAGTCGAGGATCATTCTGTGTCTGTTTAAAAGGGATGTGCTGTCAGTCCCGGATCATTCTGTCTCTGTTTAAAAGGGATGTGCTGTCAGTCCCGGATCATTCTGTGTCTGTTTAAAAGGGATTTGCTATCAGTCCCTGATCATTCTGTGTCCGTTTAAAAGGGATATGCTGTCAGTCCCGGATCATTCTGTCTCTGTTTAAAAGGGATGTGCTGTCAGTCCCGGATCATTCTGTGTCTGTTTAAAAGGGAGTCATGATGTGGAGATGCCGGTGATGGACTGGGGTTGACAATTGTAAACAATTTTACAACACCAAGTTATAGTCCAGCAATTTTATTTTAAATTCACAAGCTTTCGGAGGCTACCTCCTTCCTCAGGTGAAAAGGGATGTGCTGTCAGTCCCGGATCATTCTGTGTCTGTTTTAAAGGGGTGTGCTGTCAGTCCCGGATCACTCTATGTCTGTTTAAAAGGGATGTGCTGTCAGTCCCGGATCATTCTGTGTCTGTTTTAAAGGGGTGCGCTGTCACTCCAGGATCATTCTGTGTCTGTTTAAAGGGATGTGCTGTCAGTCCCGGATCACTCTATGTCTGTTTAAAAGGGATGTGCTGTCAGTCCCGGATCATTCTGCGTCTGTTTAAAAGGGATGTGCTGTCAGTCCCAGATCATTCTGTGTCAGTGTAAAAGGGGTGTGCTGTCAGTCCCGGATCATTCTGTGTCTGTTTAAAAGGGATGTGCTGTCAGTCCCGAATCACTCTATGTCTGTTTAAATGGGATGTGCTGTCAGTCCCGGATCATTCTGTGTCTCCTTCAAAAGGATGTGCTGTCAGTCCCGGATCATTCTGTGTCTGCTTCAAAGGGATGTGCTGTCACTCCAGGAACATTCTGAGTCTGTTTAAAAGGGATGTGCTGCAAGTCCCGGATCACTCTGTGTCTTTTTAAAAGGGGTGTTTTGTCAGTCCCGGATCATTCTGTCCCTGTTTAAAAGGGATGTGCTGTCAGTCCCGGATCATTCTGCGTCTGTTTAAAAGGGATGTGCTGTCAGTCCCGGCTCATTTCGTGCCTGTTTAAAAGGGATTTGCTATCAGTCCCTGATCATTCTGTGTCTGTTTAAAAGGGATGTGCTGTCAGTCCCGGATCATTCTGTGTCTTTTTAAATGGGATGTGCTGACAGTCCCGGATCATTATGTCCCTGTTTAAAAGAGATGTGTTGTCAGTCCCTGATCATTCTGCGTCTGTTTATAAGGATGTGCTGTGAGTCCCTGATCATTCTGTGCCTATTTATCGGGATATGCTGTCAGTCCCTGATCATTCTGTGTCTGTTTAAAAGGGATGTGCTGTCAGTCCCGGATCACTCTTTGTCTGTTTAAATGGGATGTGCTGTCAGTCCCGGATCATTCTGTGTCTGCTTCAAAGGGATGTGCTGCAAGTTCCGGATCACTCTGTGTCTTTTTAAAAGGGGTGTTTTGTCAGTCCCGGATCATTCTGTCCCTGTTTAAAAGGGATGTGCTGTCAGTCCCGGATCATTCTGCGTCTGTTTAAAAGGGATGTGCTGTCAGTCCCGGATCATTTCGTACCTGTTTAAAAGGGATGTGCGATCAGTCCCGGATCATTCTGCGTCTGTATAAAAGGGATGTGCTGCAAGTTCCGGATCACTCTGTGTCTTTTTAAAAGGGGTGTTTTGTCAGTCCCGGATCATTCTGTCCCTGTTTAAAAGGGATGTGCTGTCAGTCCCGGATCATTCTGCGTCTGTTTAAAAGGGATGTGCTGTCAGTCCCGGATCATTTCGTACCTGTTTAAAAGGGATGTGCGATCAGTCCCGGATCATTCTGCGTCTGTATAAAAGGGATGTGCTGTCAGTCCCGGATCACTCTGTGTCTGTTTAAAAGGGATGTGCTGTCAGTCCCGGATCATTCTGTGTCTTTTTAAATGGGATGTGCTGACAGTCCCGGATCATTATGTCCCTGTTTAAAAGAGATGTGTTGTCAGTCCCTGATCATTCTGCGTCTGTTTATAAGGATGTGCTTTGAGTCCCTGATCATTCTTTGCCTATTTATCGGGATATGCTGTCAGTCCCTGATCATTCTGTGTCTGTTTAAAAGGGATGTGCTGTCAGTCCCGGATCACTCTTTGTCTGTTTAAATGGGATGTGCTGTCAGTCCCGGATCATTCTGTGTCTGCTTCAAAGGGATGTGCTGCAAGTTCCGGATCACTCTGTGTCTTTTTAAAAGGGGTGTTTTGTCAGTCCCGGATCATTCTGTCCCTGTTTAAAAGGGATGTGCTGTCAGTCCCGGATCATTCTGCGTCTGTTTAAAAGGGATGTGCTGTCAGTCCCGGATCATTTCGTACCTGTTTAAAAGGGATGTGCGATCAGTCCCGGATCATTCTGCGTCTGTATAAAAGGGATGTGCTGCAAGTTCCGGATCACTCTGTGTCTTTTTAAAAGGGGTGTTTTGTCAGTCCCGGATCATTCTGTCCCTGTTTAAAAGGGATGTGCTGTCAGTCCCGGATCATTCTGCGTCTGTTTAAAAGGAATGTGCTGTCAGTCCCGGATCATTTCGTACCTGTTTAAAAGGGATGTGCGATCAGTCCCGGATCATTCTGCGTCTGTATAAAAGGGATGTGCTGTCAGTCCCGGATCATTGTGTGTCTTTTTAAAAGGGATGTGCTGTCATTCCCGGATCATTCTGCGTCTGTTTAAAAGGGATGTGTTGTCAGTCCCGGATCATTCTGCGCCTGTTTGAAAGGGATGTGCTGTCATTCCCGGATCATTCTGCGTCTGTTTAAAAGGGATGTGTTGTCAGTCCCGGATCAATCTGTGTCTGTTGAAAAGGGGTTTGCTGTCAGTCGAGGATCACTGTGCGTCTGTTTAAAAGGGATGTGCTGTGAGTCCCTGATCATTCTGTGCCTGTTTATCGGGATATGCTTTCAGTCCCTGATCATTCTGTGTCTTTTTAAAAGGGGTGTGCTGTCAGTCGAGGATCATTCTGTGTCTGTTTAAAGGGGATGTGCTGTCAGTCCCTGATCATTCTGCGTCTGTTTAAAAGGGATGTGCTGTCAGTCCCGGATCATTCCGTGCCTGTTTAAAAGGGATGTGCTATTAGTCCCGGATCATTCTGCGTCTGTATAAAAGGGATGTGCTGTCAGTCCCGGATCATTCTGTGTCTTTTAAAAGGGATGTGCTGTCAGTCCCGGATCATTCTATGTCTGTTTCAAAGGGATGTGCTGTCAGTCCTGGATCATTCTGTGTCTATATAAAAGGGGTGTGCTGTCAGTCCGTACCATTCTGTGTCCGTTTAAAAGGGATATGCTGTCATTCCCGGAACATTCTGTGTCTGCTTATAAAGGATGTGCTGTCAGCCCCGGATCACTCTGTGTCTGTTTAAAAGGGGTTTGCTGTCAGTCCAGGATCATTCTGCGTCTGTTTAAAAGGGATGTGCTGTCAGTCCCGGATCATTCTGTGCCTGTTTCAAAGGGATTTGCTGTTAGTCACGGATCATTCTGTGTCTGTATAAAAGGGATGTGCTGTCAGTCCCGGATCATTCTGTGTCTTTTAAAAGGGATGTGCTGTCAGTCCCGGATCATTCTATGTCTGTTTAAATGGGATGTGCTGTCAGTCCCGGATCATTCTTTGTCTTTTTAAAAGGGATGTGCTGTCATTCCGGATCATTCTGTGTCTATATAAAAGCTTGTTAATTTAAAATAAAATTGCTGGACTATAACTTGGTGTTGTAAAATTGTTTACAATTGTCAACCCCAGTCCATCACCGGCAACTCCACATCATATATAAAAGGGGTGTGCTGTCAGTCCGTACCATTCTGTGTCCGTTTAAAAGGGATATGCTGTCATTCCCGGAACATTCTGTGTCTGTTTATAAAGGATGTGCTGTCAGCCCCGGATCACTCTGTGTCTGTTTAAATGGGATGTGCTTTCAGTCCAGGATCATTCTGTGTCTGTTTTAAAGGGATGTGCTGTCAGTCCCGCATCACTCTATGTCTGTTTAAAAGGGATGTGCTGTCAGTCCCGGATCATTCTGTGTTAGTTGAAAAGGGATGTGCTGTCAGTCACGGATCATTCTGTGTCAATTTAAAAGGAGTGTGCTGTCAGTCCCGGATCATTCTGTGTCTGATTAAAAGGGATGTGCTGTCAGTCCCGAATCACTCTATGTCTGTTCAAATGGAATGTGCTGTCAGTCCAGGATCATTCTGTGTCTGTTTTAAAGGGGTGTGCTGTCAGTCCCCGATCATTCTGTGTCTGTTTCAAAGGGATGTGCTGTCAGTCCCGGATCATTCTGTGTCTGTTTAAAAGGGATGTGCTGCAAGTCCCGGATCACTCTGTGTCTGTTTGAATGGGATGTGCGTTCAGTCCAGGATCATTCTGTGTCTTTTTAAATGGGATGTGCTGTCAGTCCCGGATCATTCTGTGTCTGTTTAAAAGGGGTGTGCTGTCAGTCCAGGATCATTCTGTTCCTGTTTAAAATGGGTGTGCTGTCAGTCCCGGATCATTCTGTGTCTGTTTAAAAGGGATGTGCTATCAGTCCCGGATCACTCTGTGTCTGTTTAAATGGGATGTGCTGACAGTCCCGGAACATTCTATCCCTGTTTAAAAGAGATGTGCTGCCGTTCCCGGATCATTCGGTGTCTGTTTAAAAGGGATGTGATGTTAGTTCGTACCATTCTGTGTCCGTTTAAAGGGGTATGCTGTCATTCCCGGATCATACTGTGCCTGTTTAGAAGGGATGTGCTATCAGTCCCGGATCATTCTGTGTCTGTTTAAAAGGGAGGTGCTGTCATTCCCGGATCATTCTGCGCCTGTTTAAAAGGGATGTGCTGTCAGTCCCGGATCATTCTGTGCCTGTTTAAAAGGGATGTGTTGTCATTCCTGGATCAATCTGTGTCTGTTTAAAAGGGGTTTGCTGTCAGTCCCGAATCATTCTGTGTCTGTTTAAAAGGGATGTGCTGTCATTCCCGGATCATTCTGTGTCTGTTTAAAATGCATGTGCTGACAGTCCCGGATCAATCTGTCCCCGTTTAAATTGGATGCGCTGCCGTTCCCGGATCATTCTGTGTCTGTTTAAAAGGGATGTGCTGTCAGTCCCGGATCATTCGGTGTCTGTTTAAAAGGGGTGTGCTGTCAGTCCCGAATCACTCTATGTCTGTTCAAATGGAACGTGCTGTCAGTCCCGGATCATTCTGTGTCAGTTTCGAAGGGATGTGCTGCAAGTCCCGGATCACTCTGTGTCTGTTTAAATGGGATGTGCGTTCAGTCCAGGATCATTCTGTGTCTTTTTAAATGGGATGTGCTGTCAGTCCCGGATCATTCTGTGTCTAATTAATAGGGATGTGCTGACAGTCCCGGAACATTCAATCCCTGTTTAAAAGAGATATGCTGCCGTTCCCGGATCATTCTGTGTCTGTTTAAAAGTGATGTGCTGTCAGTCCCGGATCATTCTGTGTCTGTTTAAAAGGGATGTGCTGCAAGTCCCGGATCACTCTGTGTCTGTTTAAATGGGATGTGCGTTCAGTCCAGGATCATTCTGTGTCTTTTTAAATGGGATGTGCTGTCAGTCCCGGCTCATTCTGTGTCTAATTAATAGGGATGTGCTGACAGTCCCGGAACATTCTATCCCTGTTTAAAAGAGATGTGCTGCCGTTCCCGGATCATTCGGTGTCTGTTTAAAAGGGATGTGATGTTAGTTCGTACCATTCTGTGTCCGTTTAAAGGGGTATGCTGTCATTCCCGGATCATACTGTGCCTGTTTAGAAGGGAGGTGCTGTCATTCCCGGATCATTCTGCGCCTGTTTAAAAGGGATGTGCTGTCAGTCCCGGATCATTCTGTGCCTGTTTAAAAGGGATGTGTTGTCATTCCTGGATCAATCTGTGTCTGTTTAAAAGGGGTTTGCTGTCAGTCCCGGATCATTCTGTGTCTGTTTAAAAGGGATGTGCTGTCATTCCCGGATCATTCTGTGTCTGTTTAAAATGCATGTGCTGACAGTCCCGGATCAATCTGTCCCCGTTTAAATTGGATGCGCTGCCGTTCCCGGATCATTCTGTGTCTGTTTAAAAGGGATGTGCTGTCAGTCCCGGATCATTCTGTGTCTGTTTAAAAGGGATGTGCTGTCAGTCCCGGATCATTCGGTGTCTGTTTAAAAGGGGTGTGCTGTCAGTCCCGAATCACTCTATGTCTGTTCAAATGGAACGTGCTGTCAGTCCCGGATCATTCTGTGTCAGTTTCGAAGGGATGTGCTGCAAGTCCCGGATCACTCTGTGTCTGTTTAAATGGGATGTGCGTTCAGTCCAGGATCATTCTGTGTCTTTTTAAATGGGATGTGCTGTCAGTCCCGGATCATTCTGTGTCTAATTAATAGGGATGTGCTGACAGTCACGGAACATTCAATCCCTGTTTAAAAGAGATATGCTGCCGTTCCCGGATCATTCTGTGTCTGTTTAAAAGTGATGTGCTGTCAGTCCCGGATCATTCGGTGTCTGTTTAAAAGGGGTGTGCTGTCAGTCCAGGATCATTCTGTTCCTGTTTAAAATGGGTGTGCTGTCAGTCCCGGATCATTCTGTGTCTGTTTAAAAGGGATGTGCTGTCAGTCCCGGATCATTTCGTACCTGTTTAAAAGGGATGTGCGATCAGTCCCGGATCATTCTGCGTCTGTATAAAAGGGATGTGCTGCAAGTTCCGGATCACTCTATGTCTTTTTAAAAGGGGTGTTTTGTCAGTCCCGGATCATTCTGTCCCTGTTTAAAAGGGATGTGCTGTCAGTCCCGGATCATTCTGCGTCTGTTTAAAAGGGATGTGCTGTCAGTCCCGGATCATTTCGTACCTGTTTAAAAGGGATGTGCGATCAGTCCCGGATCATTCTGCGTCTGTATAAAAGGGATGTGCTGTCAGTCCCGGATCATTGTGTGTCTTTTTAAAAGGGATGTGCTGTCATTCCCGGATCATTCTGCGTCTGTTTAAAAGGGATGTGTTGTCAGTCCCGGATCATTCTGCGCCTGTTTGAAAGGGATGTGCTGTCATTCCCGGATCATTCTGCGTCTGTTTAAAAGGGATGTGTTGTCAGTCCCGGATCAATCTGTGTCTGTTGAAAAGGGGTTTGCTGTCAGTCGAGGATCACTGTGCGTCTGTTTAAAAGGGATGTGCTGTGAGTCCCTGATCATTCTGTGCCTGTTTATCGGGATATGCTTTCAGTCCCTGATCATTCTGTGTCTTTTTAAAAGGGGTGTGCTGTCAGTCGAGGATCATTCTGTGTCTGTTTAAAGGGGATGTGCTGTCAGTCCCTGATCATTCTGCGTCTGTTTAAAAGGGATGTGCTGTCAGTCCCGGATCATTCCGTGCCTGTTTAAAAGGGATGTGCTATTAGTCCCGGATCATTCTGCGTCTGTATAAAAGGGATGTGCTGTCAGTCCCGGATCATTCTGTGTCTTTTAAAAGGGATGTGCTGTCAGTCCCGGATCATTCTATGTCTGTTTCAAAGGGATGTGCTGTCAGTCCTGGATCATTCTGTGTCTATATAAAAGGGGTGTGCTGTCAGTCCGTACCATTCTGTGTCCGTTTAAAAGGGATATGCTGTCATTCCCGGAACATTCTGTGTCTGCTTATAAAGGATGTGCTGTCAGCCCCGTATCACTCTGTGTCTGTTTAAAAGGGGTTTGCTGTCAGTCCAGGATCATTCTGCCTCTGTTTAAAAGGGATGTGCTGTCAGTCCCGGATCATTCTGTGCCTGTTTCAAAGGGATTTGCTGTTAGTCACGGATCATTCTGTGTCTGTATAAAAGGGATGTGCTGTCAGTCCCGGATCATTCTGTGTCTTTTAAAAGGGATGTGCTGTCAGTCCCGGATCATTCTATGTCTGTTTAAATGGGATGTGCTGTCAGTCCCGGATCATTCTTTGTCTTTTTAAAAGGGATGTGCTGTCATTCCGGATCATTCTGTGTCTATATAAAAGCTTGTTAATTTAAAATAAAATTGCTGGACTATAACTTGGTGTTGTAAAATTGTTTACAATTGTCAACCCCAGTCCATCACCGGCAACTCCACATCATATATAAAAGGGGTGTGCTGTCAGTCCGTACCATTCTGTGTCTGTTTAAAAGGGATGTGCTGTCATTCCCGGAACATTCTGTGTCTGTTTATAAAGGATGTGCTGTCAGCCCCGGATCACTCTGTGTCTGTTTAAATGGGATGTGCTTTCAGTCCAGGATCATTCTGTGTCTGTTTTAAAGGGATGTGCTGTCAGTCCCGCATCACTCTATGTCTGTTTAAAAGGGATGTGCTGTCAGTCCCGGATCATTCTGTGTTAGTTGAAAAGGGATGTGCTGTCAGTCACGGATCATTCTGTGTCAATTTAAAAGGAGTGTGCTGTCAGTCCCGGATCATTCTGTGTCTGTTTAAAAGGGATGTGCTGTCAGTCCCGAATCACTCTATGTCTGTTCAAATGGAATGTGCTGTCAGTCCAGGATCATTCTGTGTCTGTTTTAAAGGGGTGTGCTGTCAGTCCCCGATCATTCTGTGTCTGTTTCAAAGGGATGTGCTGTCAGTCCCGGATCATTCTGTGTCTGTTTAAAAGGGATGTGCTGCAAGTCCCGGATCACTCTGTGTCTGTTTGAATGGGATGTGCGTTCAGTCCAGGATCATTCTGTGTCTTTTTAAATGGGATGTGCTGTCAGTCCCGGATCATTCTGTGTCTGTTTAAAAGGGGTGTGCTGTCAGTCCAGGATCATTCTGTTCCTGTTTAAAATGGGTGTGCTGTCAGTCCCGGATCATTCTGTGTCTGTTTAAAAGGGATGTGCTATCAGTCCCGGATCACTCTGTGTCTGTTTAAAAGGGATGTGCTGACAGTCCCGGAACATTCTATCCCTGTTTAAAAGAGATGTGCTGCCGTTCCCGGATCATTCGGTGTCTGTTTAAAAGGGATGTGATGTTAGTTCGTACCATTCTGTGTCCGTTTAAAGGGGTATGCTGTCATTCCCGGATCATACTGTGCCTGTTTAGAAGGGATGTGCTATCAGTCCCGGATCATTCTGTGTCTGTTTAAAAGGGAGGTGCTGTCATTCCCGGATCATTCTGCGCCTGTTTAAAAGGGATGTGCTGTCAGTCCCGGATCATTCTGTGCCTGTTTAAAAGGGATGTGTTGTCATTCCTGGATCAATCTGTGTCTGTTTAAAAGGGGTTTGCTGTCAGTCCCGAATCATTCTGTGTCTGTTTAAAAGGGATGTGCTGTCATTCCCGGATCATTCTGTGTCTGTTTAAAATGCATGTGCTGACAGTCCCGGATCAATCTGTCCCCGTTTAAATTGGATGCGCTGCCGTTCCCGGATCATTCTGTGTCTGTTTAAAAGGGATGTGCTGTCAGTCCCGGATCATTCGGTGTCTGTTTAAAAGGGGTGTGCTGTCAGTCCCGAATCACTCTATGTCTGTTCAAATGGAACGTGCTGTCAGTCCCGGATCATTCTGTGTCAGTTTCGAAGGGATGTGCTGCAAGTCCCGGATCACTCTGTGTCTGTTTAAATGGGATGTGCGTTCAGTCCAGGATCATTCTGTGTCTTTTTAAATGGGATGTGCTGTCAGTCCCGGATCATTCTGTGTCTAATTAATAGGGATGTGCTGACAGTCCCGGAACATTCAATCCCTGTTTAAAAGAGATATGCTGCCGTTCCCGGATCATTCTGTGTCTGTTTAAAAGTGATGTGCTGTCAGTCCCGGATCATTCTGTGTCTGTTTAAAAGGGATGTGCTGCAAGTCCCGGATCACTCTGTGTCTGTTTAAATGGGATGTGCGTTCAGTCCAGGATCATTCTGTGTCTTTTTAAATGGGATGTGCTGTCAGTCCCGGCTCATTCTGTGTCTAATTAATAGGGATGTGCTGACAGTCCCGGAACATTCTATCCCTGTTTAAAAGAGATGTGCTGCCGTTCCCGGATCATTCGGTGTCTGTTTAAAAGGGATGTGATGTTAGTTCGTACCATTCTGTGTCCGTTTAAAGGGGTATGCTGTCATTCCCGGATCATACTGTGCCTGTTTAGAAGGGATGTGCTATCAGTCCCGGATCATTCTGTGTCTGTTTAAAAGGGAGGTGCTGTCATTCCCGGATCATTCTGCGCCTGTTTAAAAGGGATGTGCTGTCAGTCCCGGATCATTCTGTGCCTGTTTAAAAGGGATGTGTTGTCATTCCTGGATCAATCTGTGTCTGTTTAAAAGGGGTTTGCTGTCAGTCCCGGATCATTCTGTGTCTGTTTAAAAGGGATGTGCTGTCATTCCCGGATCATTCTGTGTCTGTTTAAAATGCATGTGCTGACAGTCCCGGATCAATCTGTCCCCGTTTAAATTGGATGCGCTGCCGTTCCCGGATCATTCTGTGTCTGTTTAAAAGGGATGTGCTGTCAGTCCCGGATCATTCGGTGTCTGTTTAAAAGGGGTGTGCTGTCAGTCCCGAATCACTCTATGTCTGTTCAAATGGAACGTGCTGTCAGTCCCGGATCATTCTGTGTCAGTTTCGAAGGGATGTGCTGCAAGTCCCGGATCACTCTGTGTCTGTTTAAATGGGATGTGCGTTCAGTCCAGGATCATTCTGTGTCTTTTTAAATGGGATGTGCTGTCAGTCCCGGATCATTCTGTGTCTAATTAATAGGGATGTGCTGACAGTCACGGAACATTCAATCCCTGTTTAAAAGAGATATGCTGCCGTTCCCGGATCATTCTGTGTCTGTTTAAAAGTGATGTGCTGTCAGTCCCGGATCATTCGGTGTCTGTTTAAAAGGGGTGTGCTGTCAGTCCAGGATCATTCTGTTCCTGTTTAAAATGGGTGTGCTGTCAGTCCCGGATCATTCTGTGTCTGTTTAAAAGGGATGTTCTGTCAGTCCCGGATCATTCTGTGTCTGTTTAAAAGTGATGTGCTGTCAGTCCCGGATCATTCGGTGTCTGTTTAAAAGGGGTGTGCTGTCAGTCCAGGATCATTCTGTTCCTGTTTAAAATGGGTGTGCTGTCAGTCCCGGATCATTCTGTGTCTGTTTAAAAGGGATGTGCTATCAGTCCCGGATCACTCTGTGTCTGTTTAAAAGGGATGTGCTGTCAGTCCCGGATCATTCAGTGTCTGTTTAAAAGGGATGTGCTTTCAGTCCCGGATCATTCTGTGTCTTTTTAAAAGGGATGTGCTGTCACTCCCGGATCATTCTGTGTCTGTATAAACGGGATGTGCTGTTAGTTCGTACCATTCTGTGTCCGTTTAAAAGGGATGTGCTGTCATTCCCGGATCATTCTGCGTCAGTTTAAAAGGGATGTGTTGTCAGTCCTGGATCAATCTATGTCTGTTTAAAAGGGGTTTGCTGTCAGTCCCGGATCATTCTGTGTCTGTTTAAAAGGGATGTGTTGTCAGTCCTGGATCAATCTGTGTCTGTTTAAAAGGGGTTTGCTGTCAGTCCAGGATCATTCTGTGTCTGTTTAAAAGGGATGTGCTGTCATTCCCGGATCATTCTGTCCCTGTTTAAAAGAGATGTGCTGTCGTTCCCGCATCATTCTGTGTCTGTTTAAAAGGCGTGTGCTGTCAGTCCAGGATTGTTCTGTTCCTGTTTAAAAGGGATGTGCTGTCAGTCCCGGATCATTCTGTGTCTGTTCAAAAGGCGTGTGCTGTCAGTCCAGGCTCATTCTCTTCCTGTTTAAAAGGGATGTGCTGTCAGTCACGCATCACTCTATGTCTGTTTAAAAGGGATGTGCTGTCAGTCCCGGATCATTCTGTGTTAGTTGAAAAGGGATGTGCTGTCAGTCACGGATCATTCTGTGTCAATTTAAAAGGAGTGTGCTGTCAGTCCCGGATCATTCTGTGTCTGTTTAAAAGGGATGTGCTGTCAGTCCCGAATCACTCTATGTCTGTTCAAATGGAATGTGCTGTCAGTCCAGGATCATTCTGTGTCTGTTTTAAAGGGGTGTGCTGTCATTCCCGGATCATACTGTGCCTGTTTAGAAGGGATGTGCTATCAGTCCCGGATCATTCTGTGTCTGTTTAAAAGGGAGGTGCTGTCATTCCCGGATCATTCTGCGCCTGTTTAAAAGGGATGTGCTGTCAGTCCCGGATCATTCTGTGCCTGTTTAAAAGGGATGTGTTGTCATTCCTGGATCAATCTGTGTCTGTTTAAAAGGGGTTTGCTGTCAGTCCCGGATCATTCTGTGTCTGTTTAAAAGGGATGTGCTGTCATTCCCGGATCATTCTGTGTCTGTTTAAAATGCATGTGCTGACAGTCCCGGATCAATCTGTCCCCGTTTAAATTGGATGCGCTGCCGTTCCCGGATCATTCTGTGTCTGTTTAAAAGGGATGTGCTGTCAGTCCCGGATCATTCGGTGTCTGTTTAAAAGGGGTGTGCTGTCAGTCCCGAATCACTCTATGTCTGTTCAAATGGAACGTGCTGTCAGTCCCGGATCATTCTGTGTCAGTTTCGAAGGGATGTGCTGCAAGTCCCGGATCACTCTGTGTCTGTTTAAATGGGATGTGCGTTCAGTCCAGGATCATTCTGTGTCTTTTTAAATGGGATATGCTGTCAGTCCCGGATCATTCTGTGTCTAATTAATAGGGATGTGCTGACAGTCCCGGAACATTCAATCCCTGTTTAAAAGAGATATGCTGCCGTTCCCGGATCATTCTGTGTCTGTTTAAAAGTGATGTGCTGTCAGTCCCGGATCCTTCGGTGTCTGTTTAAAAGGGATGTGCTGTCAGTCCCGGATCATTCGGTGTCTGTTTAAAAGGGATGTGCTGTCAGTCCAGGATCATTCTGTGTCTGTTTAAAAGTGATGTGCTGTCAGTCCCGGATCATTCGGTGTCTGTTTAAAAGGGGTGTGCTGTCAGTCCAGGATCATTCTGTTCCTGTTTAAAATGGGTGTGCTGTCAGTCCCGGATCATTCTGTGTCTGTTTAAAAGGGATGTGCTATCAGTCCCGGATCACTCTGTGTCCGTTTAAAAGGGATGTGCTGTCAGTCCCGGATCATTCAGTGTCTGTTTAAAAGGGATGTGCTTTCAGTCCCGGATCATTCTGTGTCTTTTTAAAAGGGATGTGCTGTCACTCCCGGATCATTCTGTGTCTGTATAAACGGGATGTGCTGTTAGTTCGTACCATTCTGTGTCCGTTTAAAAGGGATGTGCTGTCATTCCCGGATCATTCTGCGTCAGTTTAAAAGGGATGTGTTGTCAGTCCTGGATCAATCTATGTCTGTTTAAAAGGGGTTTGCTGTCAGTCCCGGATCATTCTGTGTCTGTTTAAAAGGGATGTGTTGTCAGTCCTGGATCAATCTGTGTCTGTTTAAAAGGGGTTTGCTGTCAGTCCAGGATCATTCTGTGTCTGTTTAAAAGGGATGTGCTGTCATTCCCGGATCATTCTGTCCCTGTTTAAAAGAGATGTGCTGTCGTTCCCGCATCATTCTGTGTCTGTTTAAAAGGCGTGTGCTGTCAGTCCAGGATTGTTCTGTTCCTGTTTAAAAGGGATGTGCTGTCAGTCCCGGATCATTCTGTGTCTGTTTAAAAGGCGTGTGCTGTCAGTCCAGGCTCATTCCCTTCCTGTTTAAAAGGGGTGTGCTGTCAGTCCCGGATCATTCTGTGTCTATTTAAAAGGGGTGTACTGTCTGTCCCGGATCATTCTGTGTCTATTTAGAAGGGATGTGCTGTCAGTCCCGGATCGTTCTGCGTTTGTATAAAAGGGATGTGCTGTCAGTCCCGGATCATTCAGTGTCTGTATAAAAGGGATGTGCTGTCAGTCCCGGATCATTCTGTGTCTGTATAAAAGGGATGTGCTGTCAGTCCGGACCATTCTGTGTCCGTTTAAAAGGGATATGCTGTCATTCCGGAATCATACTGTGCCTGTTCAAATGAGATGTGCTATCAGTTCCGGATCATTCTGTGTCTGTTTGAAAGGGATGTGCTGTCAGTCCCGGATCATTCTGTCTCCGTTTAAAAGGGATGTGCTGTCAGTCCCGGAACATTCTGTGTCTGTTTAAAAGGGATGTGCTGTCAGTCCAGGATCATTCTGTGTCCGTTTGAAAGGGATGTGCTGTCAATCCCGGTTCATTCTGTCCCTGATTATAAGGGGTTTGCTCTCAGTCCCGGGTCGTTCTGAGTGTTTACCGGTGGAAGAGAGATCAGACTGTGAAATATTTAAGAGCAAGGGGAGCGAGCTGGATCGTCGGGTGTGATTCATAGCTCATGTGGATGCAATACTGGGGTGGAGTTAAGTGTTAAATGTCCTGCTTGTGTACCTGGCACATCCTGTCAGATGAGCTCATGTTTCAAACCATGTAGTGGGGCAACCTTGTGATCTGAAAGATAGAGAACTGACAACTGAGGCAAGCTGCCAACTGATCCACCGTCACACAGAAGGGAAATTTTCCCAGAATATTTTCAGAGAGTCCCTCCCCGTGCATCGGATTATAAATACAGCAAACTCTCTGAGTCTAGATACAGAACTTGTGAACTCCGGCCGTCTGATCCTGATTCTGAGGAACTCAGCGGAAGATGATCAAAGTCCTGCTCTTGGTATTTGGAGTCCTGGTGCTGACTCACTCCATCAATGTTCAAGGGGGGTTCAGGGAAGATCGTGATGGTTCAGGTCTGTACATTTCCCCGATCTGTCAGCAGAAAGTGATCAGATAGTTTTGTATTTTTTAATCTATTTTATTCTCTGACTGAAGCTCACGGTTTGATTGGTAAAATGAATATTATAGAGTTATAGAGTTATAGAGTTATAGAATTATACAGCACGGATAGAGGCCCTTCGGCCCATCGTGTCCGCGCCGGCCATCAGCCCTGTCTACTCTAATCCCATATTCCAGCATTTGGTCCGTAGCCTTGTATGCTATGGCATTTCAAGTGCTCATCCAAATGCTTCTTGAATGTTGTGAGGGTTCCTGCCTCCACAACCCTTTCAGGCAGTGAGTTCCAGACTCCAACCACCCTCTGGGTGAAAAAGTTCTTTCTCAAATCCCCTCTAAACCTCCCGCCTTTTACCTTGAATCTATGTCCCCTTGTTATAGTACCCTCAACGAAGGGAAAAAGCTCCTTAGTATCCATCCTATCTGTGCCCCTCATAATTTTGTACACCTCAATCATGTCCCCCCTCAGCCTCCTCTGCTCCAAGGAAAACAAACCCAATCTTCCCAGTCTCTCTTCATAGCTGAAGCGCTCCAGCCCTGGTAACATCCTGGTGAATCTCCTCTGCACCCTCTCCAAAGCGATCACATCCTTCCTGTAGTGTGGCGACCAGAACTGCACACAGTACTCCAGCTGTGGCCTAACCAGTGTTCTATACAGCTCCATCATAACCTCCTTGCTCTTATATTCTATGCCTCGGCTAATAAAGGCAAGTATCCCATATGCCTTCTTTACCACCTTATCTACCTGTTCCGCCGCCTTCAGGGATCTGTGAACTTGCACACCAAGATCCCTCTGACCCTCTGTCTTGCCTAGGGTCCTCCCATTCATTGTGTATTCCCTTGCCTTGTTAGTCCCTCCAAAGTGCATCACCTCGCACTTTTCCGGGTTAAATTCCATTTGCCACTGTTCCGCCCATCTGACCAACCCATCTATATCGTCCTGCAGACTGAGGCTATCCTCCTCGCTATTTACCACCCTACCAATTTTTGTATCATCAGCGAACTTACTGATCATACCTTTTACATTCATATCCAAGTCATTAATGTAGACCACAAACAGCAAGGGACCCAGCACCGATCCCTGTGGTACCCCACTGGCCACAGGCTTCCAGTCACAAAAACAACCTTCGACCATCACCCTCTGCCTTCTGCCACTAAGCCAGTTTTGTATCCAAAGTGCCAAGGCACCCTGGATTCCATGGGCTCGTACCTTCTTGACCAGTCTCCTGTGCGGGACTTTGTCGAAGGCCTTACTGAAATCCATGTATACCACATCCACTGCGTTACCCTCATCCACACGCCTAGTCACCCCCTCAAAAAATTCAATCAAATTAGTCAGACATGATCTTCCCTTGACAAAGCCATGTTGACTTATTGTAAGAATGATTGAAGAATTTAACCTGAACCAGTTCCTCATGTAAATCCCCCGATTGTTTAGTCGGTACCTGAGCGGGGAGTGGGAATGGTGGGTGTTGTGTGAGGATCCAAACAGACCAGGCATTAAATCACAAATTACTGGCCGGTGCTGAGTCAGCGGATCCCAGCCGGATCATTGACCTGTTTGGGAGACTCTGTAATTGGCCTCAGTACCCAGGCACTATGGAGGGGGAATCTCACAGTTCTTGCTCCCGATCAGTGTTGCCTGCTACAAAGTGTGAGAGTGTGAACGGGATCAGGAACTCCTTCAGCCCCTTTCCCCCACACTCAATGCTCAGACCCACAGATGAAGAATGGTGAATTGGGAGCGATACTGGAGGCGTCTGAGGAACCGATCCCCAGACATGAGTCAGTTTTTCACACAATGAGGGGAGGGGATTGGATCAAAATGGTTTCAAAACTGGTTTCTTTAATCCTAATAATTCTGCAGCCTTCATCGAGATCAGGATATGAGGACACTAAATAAGTGGAGGAGTCAAGCAGTGAAACTATCAATTTTCAGGAGCCGGGTGTCAGTTTACCTCAGTTGGGAGTTGAGTGACCAAGTTATGGGTTGATGTCCCACTCCAGTACATACAGCCCAGCACTGGGGGAGTGCTGCACTGTTGGAGGTGCCGTCTTTGGAATGAATCTTTAAACGGAGACCTTGTCTACCTGTTCATGGGGCAAGAAACACTTGGTGGCATTATTTGAAGAGCTGGGAGTTCTCCTGGTGTCTTGGACCAACCTCATTCTCTCAACTAACATAACCAGAAAATCCCCACACTGTCAAATCTCATTTGCTGTTTGTGGGACTTTGCTGTGAGCAATTTGGCGACAAAACAATGTCGGTATCTCAGAAATAATCCTTTGTCTGTGAAACTCTTTGGGCCCTTCTGTTGACGGGAAAGGCTCCATATAAATGTTAGATCTTTCTTTTCTTTGTCTCTAGTCTCAGATAGCGGGAATGCTGGGCTCCATTCTGTGGAAAAACTATTGGGCTGCCCTGGAGAACAAAGAGTGAGTCTCTACAGGTCGGGGAGGGGTCAGTGTGAGGTTTAATGAAGTACAAATAAGCTGAGGTTCATGTGTGGTCCAGAGTCAGTTGCAGTAACACGGACAGACTCAGCTTCATGTTTTCTCATTGTTCTCCCACCCTCTGTGTCCAGAACAGTCAATCAATTAACTCTTCATTTTTGATTTTAGGGCTCATGGATATCTGCAGCTCGCTTGAAGGAATGTGTCGAGAGGGCTCCTGTAACACAAACGAGGAGACTCTGCCGGTATTCTGCCACGATGAGTTCCATTGTTGCAGACCGATTCTCACCAGCCCGAGCTCCCCAAGTTCTCACTGAATTAAACCTTCGTTCACGGGGAGCAGGCTTTGTTTGATTGTGTCGGTCCCATATCCCCCTGACCCTGTATTACTGCTGTCTAAATAATGGGCTGTACGGAGAAATAAAACTCACTGCATTGATCACAGCTTCATATCCGTGTCTTGTTTCACTTTAGGATCATTGTGTCCGAGGATGGGTTGTTCAGGGGTCTTATGAGGCTGCGGGAAGATGTGGGAATCGTAGGTAATGGAAAGAGGAAACCGCAGCAGGGAATCTCTGAAAGTGCTCAATAACTCATTCAGAAAGTTACTGAGATAAGACAGGTGTCCCAGAGTGTCAGCACTCTGACCGTTCAAGGTTCAAGATATCTCACTTGAACGGGCTTGTTCAGACAGAATTGGAAGGAGACACACATTGCTTGATTGCTTGATGGAACGTTGGGGAAAGAGCTTTACTCTGTATCTAACCCTGTACCTGCCCTGGGAGTGTTTGAAGGGACAGTGTAGAGGGAGCTTTACTCTGTATCTGACCCTGGACCTGCCCTGGGAGTGTTTGAAGGGACAGTGTAGAGGGAGCTTTACTCTGTGTCTAATCCTGTACCTGCTCTGGGAGTGTTTGATGGGACAGTGTAGAGAGAGCTTTACTCTGTATCTAACCCTGTACCTGCTCTGGGAGTATTTGATGGGACATTGTAGAGGGAGCTTTACTCTGCATCTAACCCTGTACCTGCCCTGGGAGTGTTTGATGGGACAGTGTAGAGGGAGCTTTACTCTGTATCTAACCCTGGACCTGCCTTGGGAGTGTTTGATGGGACAGTGTCGAGGGAGCTTTACTCTGTATCTAACCCTGTAACTGCCCTGGGAGTGTTTGCCGGGACAGTGTAGAGGGAGCTTTACTCTGTATCTAACCCTGTACCTGCGCTGGGAATGTTGGACGTGACAGTGTAGAGGGAGCTTTACTCTATATCTAACCTGTGCTGTATGTGCCCTGGGTCTGTTTGATGGGACAATGTAGAGGGAGATTGACCAGAGACCCATGTGAAGCTGACAGTATAACTCGGTGCTGCTCTGACATCAGTAACTATCTCAAAACCAGTACTTACTGAACAAAAGGTTATTGTTTTAAAGTCAGTGATTATAAAACAACAGCGCTCTTATTATAGAAGAATAAAAAATACAAGAAATATTAAACTGCATTGAGAAGCAGGAATCAAAATATCTCTGCTTCAGTCTCTCTCTCTGCCTCTGCTTTGATCCCTCGGTTTCGTTTCTCTCAATATTTCGCTCTTTGACTCATTTATCTCTCTCTCTGTTTAATCTCTTTCTGCCTCTCATCTCTCTGCCTCTGTTTATTTCTATCTCCATCTGGCTCTGCCACTCCCTGACTCGTTCTCTCTCTCTCATTCACCCTTGCTCGGTCTCTCCTTTCTTTCTCTCACTCTATCTCCACCTCTCTCTCATTCTCTCTGCCTTGTTGTCTCTCTCACTCTGCCCTTTCTCTCTTCTCTGCCTCTCGGTCCCTCTTTTTGCCTCATTCTCTTTCCCCCTCACTCCGACTGGATCGCCCCTCTCTCTTCTCTCTGCCTCATTCTCTCTCTCGCCATCTCTGCCTTTATCCTCTCTCTCTGCCTCATTCTCTCTCTCACACCTTCTCTTCTCTCTCTCTAAGCCTGACTCTCTTATTTCCCTCTGTCATTGTTTCCTGTCTCTCTGCCACTTGCTGTCCGTGTCTACCTTCTAATTTAAGATCCCTGATGTAACAGGACTATCCCAACACAAACACTTTCACACTGATCCCAGCCTGTACTCTGAACAGATTGCATGAGCTGATCACTGCTTCTGCACCCCGAGTTCTCCAATGAGCTGCTCAGGATGTGCAAGGCTCACCAGTGGCCTGGAGTCCTGCAAGATTTCGCTGTTACTCTAGAGGGAAGCTTGCTTTTGGTCCTAACTTCTGTTACCCCTCTGCCTCCACATCGCACCCAGCGCACATTCCTCAACACCTTCCACCTTCAAGTGACATTTTTATCCATGAATTTTCCAAGTCTCTGATTTGCTGCGCTCTGTAAATCTTCTGGGCCTACGTTTTCCTTATTTTTGTCAGCCTCTCTCTGTAACTGAATCCGTTTGGTCTATTTATAAATTTACATAAATCTTCTAAATAGCTGGCAAGCAATACCTGCTATTCTGCTGACCGTATTTCCACGCACAACATAGGATAGTAACTAATGACTACAGTAAGTAAATCAGGAGAAACTTCTTCACTCAGGGTGATTAGCATGTGAAGCTTGCTCGCACAGGGAGTAGTTGAGATGAATAGCATTTAAAGAGAAGCTGGATAAATAAATGAGGGAGAAAGGATACATTGACGGGGTGAGAGTAAGAGAGGTGGGAGAAAGCTCATATGGAGCATAAACACCGGCAAAGACCGGCCTGTTTCTATGCTGTAAATTCCATGTAATTCTATGGTGAATTCTGAAAAGACGCCGTATGGCATTCGAAACAAACTTTAACAATGGAGTTACAAAACTGATTAAATTATTTGAGGAAGTGACAAAGAGGACTGATGAGGGTGGTGCAGTGGATGTTGTCTACATGGATTTTAATAAAGCATTTGACAAGGTCCCACATGGCAGACTGGTCAGAAAGGTAAAAGCCCATGGGATACAGGGAAATGTGATGAATTGGATCCAAAATTGGCTCAGTAACAGGAAACAAAGGGTAAAAGTCGATGGATGTCTTTGCGAATGGAAATCTGTTTCCAGTGGTGTGTCACAGGGCTCAGTGTTGGGTCCCTTGCTGTTTGTGGTATATATTAATGATTTGGACTTGACTGTAGGGGGCATGATTGGTAAATTTGCAAACGACACAAAAATTGGCCGTGTAGTTGATAGCTTTAGACTCCAAGAAGAAATCCTCTTCACTATCAATGGGTTGGTGGAGTGGGCGGAAAAGTGGCAAATGGAGTTCAACCCGGAGAAGTGTGAGGTAATGCACTTAGGGAGGGCAAACAGTAAAAGGGAATACGAGGGGTAGAAGAAGTGAGAGACCTTGGAGTTCATGTGCACAGGTCCTTGAAGGTGGCAGTACAGGTTGATAAGGTTGTGAAGAAGGCATACGGAGTGCTCTCCGTTATTAGCCGAGGGATAGAGTACAAGAGCAGGGATGTAATGATGGAACTGTATGAAACGCTGGTAAGGCCACAGCTGGAATATTGTGCGCAGTTCTGGTTACTACATTTTTTTTTATTCGTTCATGGATGTGGGCGTCGCTGGCAAGGCCGTTATTTATTGCCCATCCCTAATTGCCCTTGAGAAGGTGGTGGTGAGCCGCCTTCTTGAACCGCTGCAGTCCGTGTGGTGACGGTTCTCCCACAGTGCTGTTAGGAAGGGAGTTCCATGATTTTGACCCAGCGACGATGAAGGAACGGCGATGTATTTCCAAGTCGGGATGGTGTGTGACTTGGAGGGGAACGTGCAGGTGGTGTTGTTCCCATGTGCCTGCTGCTCTTGTCCTTGCTGGTAGAGGTCGCGGATTTGGAAGGTGCTGTCGAAGAAGCCTTGGCGAGTTGCTGCAGTGTATCCTGTGGATGGTGCACACTGCAGCCACTGTGCGCCGGTGGTGAAGGGAGTGAATGTTTAGGGTGGTGGATGGGGTGCCAATCAAGCGAGCTGCTTTGTCTTGGATGATGTCGAGCTTCTTGAATGTTGTTGGAGCTGCACTCATACAGGCAAGTGTAGAGTATTCCTTCACACTCCTGACTTGTGCCTTGTAGATGGTGGAAAGGCTTTGGGGAGTCAGGAGGTGAGTTACTCGCCGCAGAATACCAAGCCTCTGACCTGCTCTTGTAGCCACAGTATTTATATGGCTGGTCCAGTTAAGCTTCCTGTCAATGGTGACCCCCAGGATGTTGATGGTGGGGGATTGGGCGATGGTAATGCCGTTGAATGTCAAGGGGAGGTGGTTAGACCCTCTCTTGTTGGAGATGATCATTGCCTGGCACTTGTCTGGCACGAATGTTACTTGCCACTTATCAGCCCAAGCCTGGATGTTGTCCAGGTCTTGCTGCATGCGGGCTCGGACTGCTTCATTATCTGAGGGGTTGCGAATGGAACTGAACACTGTGCAATCATCAGCGAACATCCCCATTTCTGACCTTACGATGGAGGGAAGGTCATTGATGAAGCAGCTGAAGATGGTTGGGCCTAGGACACTGCCCTGAGGAACTCCTGCAGCAATGTCCTGGGGCTGAGATGCTTGGCCTCCAACAACCACTACCATCTTCCTTTGTGCTAGGTATGACTCCAGCCACTGAAGAATTTTCCCCCTGATTCCCATTGGCTTCAATTTTACGAGGACTCCTTGGTGCCACACTCGGTCAAATGCTGCCTTGATGTTAAGGGCAGTCACTCCCAGCTCACCTCTGGAATTCAGCTCTTTTGTCCATGTTTGGACCAAGGCTGTAATGAGTTCTGGAGGCGAGTGGTCCTGGCGGAACCCAAACTGAGCATCGGTGAGCAGGTTATTGGTGAGTAAGTGCCGCTTGATAGCAATGTCGACGAAACCTTCCATCACTTTGCTGATGATTGAGAGTAGACTGATGGGGCGGTAATTGTCCTGCTTTTTGTGGACAGGACATACCTGGGCAATTTTTCACATTGTCGGGTGGATGCCAGTGTTGTAGCTGTAATGGAACAGTTTTTCCAGAGGTGCAGCCAGTTCTGGAGCACAAGTCTTCAGCACATCAGCCGGGATGTTGTCGGGGCCCATAGCCTTTGCTGTATCCAGTGCACTCAGCCGTTTCTTGATATCACGTGGAGTGAATCGAATTGGCCGAAGACTGGCTTCTGTGATGGTGGGGATATCGGGAGGAGGCCGAGATGGATCATCCACTCGGCACTTCTGGCTGAAGATGGTTGCAAACGCTTCAGCCTTGTCTTTTGCATTCACATGCTGGACTCCGCCATCATTGAGGATGGGGATGTTTACAGAGCCTCCTCCTCCCGTTAGTTGTTTAATTGTCCACCACCATTCACAACTGGATGTGGCAGGACTGCAGAGCTTTGATCTGATCTGTTGGTTGTGGAATCGCTTAGCTCTGTCTATAGCATGTTGCTTCCGCTGTTTAGCATGCATGTAGTCCTTAGTTGGAGCTTCACCGGGTTGGCATCTCATTTTTAGGTACGCCTGGTGCTCCCAGCATGCTCTTCTGCACTCTTCATTCAACCGGGGTTGATCCCCTGGCTTGTTGGTAATGGTAGAGTAAGGAATATGCCGGGCCATGAGGTCACAGATTGTGATGGAATACAATTCTGCTGCTGCTGATGGCCCACAGCGCCTCATGGATGTCCAGTTTTGAGCTGCTAGATCTGTTCTGAATCCATCCCATTTAGTACGGTGGTAGTGCCACAAAATACGTGTTCTCAGTGCGAAGACGGGACTTCGTCTCCACGAGGGGGAGAGAGAGAGAAACACTGGGGGGAGAGAGAGAACCACTGGAGGAGAGAGATAGAGAAAAACACTGGGGGGAGAGACAGAGAGAGAAACACTGGGGGGAGAGAGAGAAAAGCACTGGGGGGAGAGAGAGAGAGAGAGAAACACTGGGTGAGAGTGATAGAGAAACACTGGGGGGAGAGAGAGAAACACTGAGGGGAGAGAAAGAATAACACTGGGGGGAGAGTGGGATAAACACTGGGGGGTGAGAGAGAGAAAAACTGGGGGTAGAGATAGAGAAACACTGGGGGGAGAGAGAGAGAGAAACAGTGGGTGGAAAAAGGGTGAAACAATGGGGGGAGACAGAGAAACACTGGGGGGAGAGAGAGAGAAACACTGGGGGGGAGAGAGAGAGAAACACTGGGGGGAGAGAGACAGAGAAAAACGCTGGGGGGAGAGAGAGACAAACACTGGGGGGAGAGAGAGAGAAAAACTGGGGAGAGAGAGAGAGAGAGCGAGAAACATTGTGTAGAGAGAGAGAGAGAAACTCAGTCGGGAGAGAGATAGAGAAACATTGGGGATGAGAGAGAGAAACACTGGTCTGAGAGAGAGAGAGAGAAACACGGGGAGAGAGCGAACAACACTTGGGGGAGAGAGAGAAACACTGGGGAGAAGGGCGAGAAACAATGGGGGGAGAGGGAGAGAAACACTGGTGGAGAGAGACAAACACTGGGGGGAGAGAGAGAGAAACACTGGGGGGAGAGAGAGAACCACTGGGGGAGAGAGATAGATAAAAACACTGGTGGGAGAGACAGAGAGAGAAACACTGGGGGGAGAGAGAGAAAAGCACTGGGGGGAGAGAGAGAGCGAGAGAAACACTGGGTGAGAGTGATAGAGAAACACTGGGGGGAGAGAGAGAAACACTGAGGGGAGAGAAAGAATAACACTGGGGGGAGAGTGGGATAAACACTGGGGGGTGAGAGTGAGAAAAACTGGGGGTAGAGAGAGGGAAACACTGGGGGGAGAGAGAGAGAGAAACAGTGGGTGGAAAGAGGGTGAAACAATGGGGGGAGACAGAGAAACACTGGGGGGAGAGGGAGAGAAACACGGGGGGAGAGAGAGAAAAAAACTGGGGGGTAGAGAGAGAGAAACTGTGGGGGGAGAGAGAGAGAAACACTGCGGGGAGAGAAAGAGAAACACTGGGTGAGAGAGAGAGAAACACTGGGGGGAGCGAGAGAGAGAAACAATGGGGGGAGGGAGAGCGAAAAACACCGGGGGGAGAGAGAGAGAGATAAACAGTGGGTGGGGGGGAGAGACAGAAACACCGTGGGGAGAGTGAGAGATACACTGGGAGGAGAGAGAGAAACACTGGGGGGAGAGAGAGAGAGAAACACTGGTGGAGAGAGAGAAACACTGGAGAAAGAGAGAGAGATGCACGGGGGGTGGGAGAGAGAGAAACACTGGGGGGAGAGAGGGAGAGAAAAACACTGGGGGGAGCGAGAGAGAAACACTGGGGGGAGAGAGAGAGAAACACTGGTGGAGAAAGAGAGAAACACTGGGGGGTGAGAGCGAGAAACACTGGGGGAGAGAGAGAGAGAAACTGGGGAGAGAGAGAGAGAGAGAGAGCGAGAAACATTGTGTGGAGAGAGAGAGAGAGAAACTCAGTCGGGAGAGAGAGAGAGAAACACTGGGGAGGAGAGAGAGAAACACTGGGGAGGAGAGAGAGAAACACTGGGGGGAGAGAGAGAGAGAGAAACACGGGGGGAGAGGGAACAACACTTGGGAGAGAGAGAGAAACACTGGGGAGAAGGGCGAGACACACTGGGGGGAGAGGGAGAGAAACACTGGTGGAGAGAGACAAACACTGGGGGGAGAGAGAGAGAAACACTGGGGGGAGAGAGAGAACCACTGGGGGGAGAGAGAGAACCACTGGGGGGAGAGAGAGAACCACTGGGGGGAGAGAGAGAACCACTGGGGGGAGAGAGAGAAAAGCACTGGGGGGAGAGAGAGAGAGAGAAACACTGGGGAGAAGGGCGAGAAACACTGGGGGGAGAGGGAGAGAAACACTGGGGGGAGAGGGAGAGAAACACTGGGGGGAGAGAGAGAGAAACACTGGGGGGAGAGAGAGAGAAACACTGGGGGGAGAGAGAGAACCACTGGGGGAGAGAGATAGAGAAAAACACTGGGGGGAGAGACAGAGAGAGAAACACTGGGGGGAGAGAGAGAAAAGCACTGGGGGGAGAGAGAGAGAGAGAAACACTGGGTGAGAGTGACAGAGAAACACTGGGGGGAGAGAGAGAAACTCTGAGGGGAGAGAAAGAATAACACTGGGGGGAGAGTGGGATGAACACTGGGGGGTGAGAGAGAGAAAAACTGGGGGTAGAGATAGAGAAACAATGGGGGGAGAGAGAGAGAGAAACACTGGGTGAGAGAGAGAGAAACACTGGGGGGAGCGAGAGAGAGAAACAATAGGGGGAGGGAGAGAGAAAAACACCGGGGGGAGAGAGAGAGAGATAAACACTGGGTGGGGGGGAGAGACAGAAACACTGTGGGGAGAGTGAGAGATACACTTGGGGGAGAGAGAGAAACACTGGGGAGGAGGGCGAGAAACACTGGGGTGAGAGAGAGAGAAACACTGGGGGGAGAGAGAGGGAGAGAAACACTGGGGAGGAGAGAGAGAAACACTGCGGGGGGGGGGGAAAGTGAGATAAAAACACTGGGGGAGAGAGAGAAACACTGTGGGGAGAGAGGGAGAAATACTGGGGGGAGAGAAACACTGGGGGGAGAGAGAGAGAGAAAAACGCTGGGGGGAGAGAGAGACAAACACTGGGGGGAGAGAGAGAGAAAAACTGGTGGAGAGAGAGAGAGAGAGCGAGAAACATTGTGTGGAGAGAGAGAGAAACTCAGTCGGGAGAGAGATAGAGAAACATTGGGGAGGAGAGAGAGAAACACTGGGGGGAGAGAGAGAGAGAGAAACACGGGGGGAGAGCGAACAACACTTGGGGGAGAGAGAGAAACACTGGGGAGAAGGGCGAGAAACAATGGGGGGAGAAGGAGAGAAACACTGGTGGAGAGAGACAAACACTGGGGGGTGAGAGAGAGAAAAACTGGGGGTAGAGAGAGAGAAACACTGGGGGGAGAGAGAGAGAGAAACAGTGGGTGGAAAGAGGGTGAAACAATGGGGGGAGACAGAGAAACACTGGGGGGAGAGAGAGAGAAACACTGGGGGGAGAGAGAGAGAAAAACTGGGGGGGGGGGGAGAGAGAGAGAAACAGTGGGGGGAGAGAGAGAGAAACACTGCGGGGAGAGAAAGAGAAACACTGCGGGGAGAGAGAGAGAATCACTGGGGGGAACGAGAGAGAGAAACACTGGGGGGACAGAGAGAGAGAGATAAACACTGGGGGGGGGGGGGAGAGACAGAAACACTGTGGGGAGAGTGAGAGATACACTGGGAGGAGAGAGAGAAACACTGGGGGGAGAGAGAGAGAGAAACACTGGTGGAGAGAGAGAAACACTGGAGAAAGAGAGAGAGATGCACGGGAGGGGGGGGGGGAGAGACAGACACACTGTGGTGAGAGTGAGAGATACACTGGGAGGAGAGAGAGAAACACTGCGAGAGAGAGAGAGAAACACTGGTGGAGAGAGAGAAACACTGGAGAAAGAGAGAGAGATGCACGGGGGGGGGAGAGAGAGAAACACTGGGGGGAAAGAGGGAGAGAGAAACTCAGTGGGGAGAGAGAGAGAGAGAAACAATGGGGAGGAGAGAGAGAAACACTGGTGGGGGGTAGAGTGAGATAAAAACACTGGGGGAGAGAGAGAAACACTGGGGGGAGAGAGAGAAACACTGCGGAGGAGAGAGAGAAACACTGGGGGGGAGAGAGAGAAATACTGGGGGGAGAGAGAGAGAAATACTGGGGGGAGAGAGAGAGAGAAAAACGCTGGGGGAGAGAGAGACAAACACTGGGGGAGAGAGAGAGAAAAACTGGTGGAGAGAGAGAGAGAGAGCGAGAAACATTGTGTGGAGAGAGAGAGAGAAACTCAGTCGGGAGAGAGATAGAGAAACATTGGGGATGAGAGAGAGAAACACTGGTCTGAGAGAGAGAGAGAGAAACACGGGGGGAGAGCGAACAACACTTGGCGGAGAGAGAGAAACACTGGGGAGAAGGGCGAGAAACAATGGGGGGAGAGGGAGAGAAACACTGGTGGAGAGAGACAAACACTGGGGAAGAGAGAGAGAAACACTGGGGGGAGAGAGAGAACCACTGGGGGAGAGAGATAGACAAAAACACTGGGGGGAGAGACAGAGAGAGAAACACTGGGGGGAGAGAGAGAAACACTGAGGGGAGAGAAAGAATAACACTGGGGGGAGAGTGGGATAAACACTGGGGGTTGAGAGAGAGAAAAACTGGGGGGAGAGTGAGAGAAAAACTGGGGGGGAGAGAGAGAGAAACAGTGGGGGGAGAGAGAGAGAAACACTGCGGGGAGAGAAAGAGAAACAATGGGTGAGAGAGAGAGAAACACTGGGGGGAGCGAGAGAGAGAAACAATGGGGGGAGGGAGAGAGAAAAACACCGGGGGGAGAGAGAGAGAGATAAACACTGGGTGGGGGGGAGAGACAGAAACACTGTGGGGAGAGTGAGAGATACACTGGGAGGAGAGAGAGAAACACTGGGGGGAGAGAGAGAGAGAAACACTGGTGGAGAGAGAGAAACACTGGAGAAAGAGAGAGAGATGCACGGGGGGTGGGAGAGAGAGAAACACTGGGGGGAGAGAGGGAGAGAAAAACACTGGGGGGAGCGAGAGAGAAACACTGGGGGGAGAGAGAGAGAAACACTGGGGGGAGAGAGAGAGAAACACTGGGGGGAGAGAGAGAGAAACACTGGGGGGAGAGAGAGAGAAACACTGGTGGAGAAAGAGAGAAACAGTGGTGGAGAAAGAGAGAAACACTGGCGGGTGAGAGGGAGAAACACTGGGGGAGAGAGAGAGAGAGAAACTGGGGAGAGAGAGAGAGAGAGCGAGAAACATTGTGTGGAGAGAGAGAGAGAGAGAGAAACTCAGTCGGGAGAGAGAGAGAGAAACACTGGGGAGGAGAGAGAGAAACACTGGGGAGGAGAGAGAGAGAGAGAAACACGGGGGGAGAGCGAACAACACTGGGGGGAGAGAGAGAAACACTGGGGAGAAGGGCGAGAAACACTGGGGGGAGAGGGAGAGAAACACTGGTGGAGAGAGACAAACACTGGGGGGCGAGAGAGAGAAAGACTGGGGGGGAGAGAGAACCACTGGGAGAGAGAGATAGAGAAAAACACTGGGGGGAGAGACAGAGAGAGAAACACTGGGGGGGAGAGAGAGAAAAGCACTGGGGGGAGAGAGAGAGAGAGAAACACTGGGGAGAGAGGGAGAGAAACACTGGTGGAGAGAGACAAACACTGGGGGGAGAGAGAGAGAAACACTGGGAGGAGAGAGAGAACCACTGGCGGAGAGAGATAGAGAAAAACACTGGGGGGAGAGACAGAGAGAGAAACACTGGGGGGAGAGAGAGAAAAGCACTGGGGGGAGAGAGGGAGAGAGAAACACTGGGTGAGAGTGATAGAGAAACACTGGGGGGAGAGAGAGAAACTCTGAGGGGTGAGAAAGAATAACACTGGGGGGAGAGTGGGATAAACACTGGGGGGTGAGAGAGAGAAAAACTGGGGGTAGAGATAGAGAAACACTGGGGGGAGAGAGAGAGAGAAACAGTGGGTGGAAAGAGGGTGAAACAATGGGGGGAGACAGAGAAACACTGGGGGGAGAGAGAGAGAAGCACTGGGGGGAGAGAGAGAGAAACACTGGGGGGAGAGAGAGAGAAACACTGGGGGGAGAGAGAGAGAAACACTGGGGGCAGTGAGAGAGAGAAACAATGGGGGGAGGGAGAGAGAAAAACACCGGGGGGAGAGAGAGAGAGATAAACACTGGGTGGGGGGGAGAGACAGAAACACTGTGGGGAGAGTGAGAGATACACTGGGAGGAGAGAGAGAAACACTGGGGGGAGAAAGAGAGAGAAACACTGGTGGAGAGAGAGAAACACTGGAGAAAGAGAGAGAGATGCACGGGGGGGGGGGGGGGGAAGAGAGAGAAACTCAGTGGGGAGAGAGAGAGAGAAACACTGGGGAGGAGAGAGAGAAACTCTGGGGGGAAAGAGACAGAGAGAAACACTGGGGGAGAGAGAGAGAAAAACACCGGGGGGAGAGAGAGAGAGATAAACACTGGGTGGGGGGGAGAGACAGAAACACTGTGGGGAGAGTGAGACATACACTGGGAGGAGAGAGAGAAACACTGGGGGGAGAAAGAGAGAGAAACACTGGTGGAGAGAGAGAAACACTGGAGAAAGAGAGAGAGATGCACGGGGGGGGGGGGGGGTGGGAAGAGAGAGAAACTCAGTGGGGAGAGAGAGAGAGAAACACTGGGGAGGAGAGAGAGAAACTCTGGGGGGAAAGAGACAGAGATAAACACTGGGGGAGAGAGAGAAACACAGGGGGGAGTGAGAGAGAAACACTGCGGAGGAGAGAGAGAAACATTGGGGGGAGAGAGAGAGAAATACTGGGGGGAGAGAGAGAAACAATGGGGGGAGAGAGGGAGAGAAAAACACTGGGGGGAGCGAGAGAGAAACACTGGGGGGAGAGAGAGAGAAACACTGGTGGAGAGAGACAGAAACACTGGTGGAGAGAGACAGAAACACTGGGGGGTGAGAGGGAGAAACACTGGGGGAGAGAGAGAGAGAAACTGGGGAGAGAGAGAGAGAGAGCGAGAAACATTGTGTGGAGAGAGAGAGAGAGAGAGAAACTCAGTCGGGAGAGAGAGAGAGAAACACTGGGGAGGAGAGAGAGAAACACTGGGGGTAGAGAGAGAGAGAGAAACACTGGGGGGAGAGAGAGAGAAACACTGCGGAGGAGAGAGAGAAACACTGGGGGGGGAGAGAGAAACACTGGGGGGAGAGAGAGAGAGAAAAACACTGGGGGGAGAGAGAGAGAAACACTGGGGGGAGAGAGAGAGAAACATTGGTGGAGAGAGAGAGAAACACTGGGGGGTGAGAGAGAGAAACACGGGGGAGAGAGAGAGAAAAACTGGGGAGAGAGAGAGATAGAGCGAGAAACATTGTGTGGAGAGAGAGAGAGAGAAACTCAGTCGGGAGAGAGAGAGAGAAACACTGGGGAGGAGAGAGAGAAACACTGGTCTGAGAGAGAGAGAGAGAAACACTGGGGGAGTGCGAGAAACACTTGGGGGAGAGAGAGAAACACTGGGGAGGAGGGCGAGAAACACTGGGGTGAGAGATAGAGAAACACTTGTGGAGAGAGACAAACACTGGGGGGAGAGAGAGAGAAACACTGGGGGGAGAGAGAGAGAAACACTGGGGGGAGAGAGAGAAACACTGGGGGAGAGAGAGAGAAAAACACTGGTGGGAGTGAGAGAGAGAGAAACAATGGGGGGTGGGAGAGAGAAAAACACTGGGGGGAGAGAGAGAGGGAGCTGAGAGAGAGAAACTCAGTGGGGAGAGAGAGAGAGAAACACTGGGGAGGAGAGAGAGAAACACTGCGGGGGGGAGAGTGAGATAAATACACTGGGGGAGAGAGAGAAACACTGGGGGGAGAGAGAGAGAAACACTGCGAAGGAGGGAGAGAAACACCGGGGGGAGAGAAAGAGAAATACTGGGGGGAGAGAGAGAAACACTGGGGGGAGACAGAGAGAGAAAAACGCTGGGGGGAGAGAGAGACAAACACTGGGGGGAGAGAGAGAGAAAAACTGGTGGAGAGAGAGAGAGAGATCGAGAAACATTGTGTGGAGAGAGAGAGAGAGAGAGAGAGAGAGAGAAACTCAGTCGGGAGAGAGATAGAGAAACATTGGGGAGGAGAGAGAGAAACACTGGTCTGAGAGAGAGAGAGAAAAACACGGGGGGAGAGCGAACAACACTTGGGGGAGAGAGAGAAACACTGGGGAGGAGGGCGAGAAACATTGGGGGGAGAGGGAGAGAAACACTGGTGGAGAGAGAGAAACACTGGGGGGAGAGAGAGAGAAACACTGGGGGAGAGAGAGAAACACTGGGGGCAGAGTGAGAGAAGCACTGCGCAGGAGAGAGAGAAAGACTGGGGGGAGAGAGAAAGAAATACTGGCGGAGAGAGAGAGAAAAACTGGGGAGAGAGAGAGAAACACTGGGGGGAGAGAGAGAGAGAAACAGTGGGTGGAGAGAGGGTGAAACAATGGGGGAGAGAGAGAAACACTGGGGGGAGAGAGAGAGAAACACTGGGTGAGAGAGAGAGAAACACTGGGGGGAGAGAGAGAGAGAGAGAAACAATGGGGGGAGAGAGAGAGATAAACACTGGGGGGGGGGGGGGGGAGAGACAGAAACACTGTGGGGAGAGTGAGAGATTCAATGGGAGGAGAGAGAGAAACACTGCGAGAGAGAGAGAGAGAAACACTGGTGGAGAGAGAGAAACACTGGACAAAGAGAGAGAGATGCACGGGGGTGGAGAGAGATGAACACTGGGGGGAGAGAGCTGAGTGAGAGAAACTCAGTGGGGAGAGAGAGAGAGAGAAACACTGGGTATGAGAGAGAGAAACTCTGGGGGGAAAGACACAGAGAGAAATACTGGGGTAGAGAGAGAAACACTGGGGGGAGAGAGAGAGAAACACTGCGGAGGAGAGAGAGAAACATTGGGGGGAGAGAGAGAGAAATACTGGGGAGAGAGAGAGAAACACTGGGGGGAGAGAGGGAGAGAAAAACACTGGGGGGAGAGAGAGAGAAACACTGGGGGGAGAGAGAGGGAAGCACTGGTGGAGAGAGAGAGAAACACTGGGGGGTGAGAGAGAGAAACACTGGGGGAGAGAGAGAGAAAAACTGGGGAGAGAGAGAGAGAGAGCGTGAAACATTGTGTGGAGAGAGAGAGAGAGTCATAGAGTCATAGAGTCATACAGCACGGATAGAGGCCGTTCGGCACATCGTGTCCGCGCCGGCCATCAGCCCAGTCTCCTCTAATCCCATATTCCAGCATTTGGTCCGTAGCCTTGTATGCTATGGCATTTCAAGTGCTCATCCAAATGCTTCTTGAATGTTGTGAGGGTTCCTGCCTCCACAACCCTTTCAGGCAGTGAGTTCCAGACTCCAACCACCCTCTGGGTGAAAAAGTTCTTTCTCAAATCCCCTCTAAACCTCCCGCCTTTTACCTTGAAACTATGTCCCCTTGTTATAGAACCCTCAACGAAGGGAAAAAGCTCCTTAGTATCCATCCTATCTGTGCCCCTCATAATTTTGTACACCTCAATCATGTCCCCCCTCAGCCTCCTCTGCTCCAAGGAAAACAAACCCAATCTTCCCAGTCTCTCTTCATAGCTGAAGCGCTCCAGCCCTGGTAACATCCTGGTGAATCTCCTCTGCACCCTCTCCAAAGCGATCACATCCTTCCTGTAGTGTGGCGACCAGAACTGCACACAGTACTCCAGCTGTGGCCTAACCAGTGTTTTATACAGCTCCATCATAACCTCCTTGCTCTTATATTCTATGCCTCGGCTAATAAAGGCAAGTATCCCATATGCCTTCTTTACCACCTTATCTACCTGTTCCGCCGCCTTCAGGGATCTGTGAACTTGCACACCAAGATCCCTCTGACCCTCTGTCTTGCCTAGGGTCCTCCCATTCATTGTGTATTCCCTTGCCTTGAGAGAAACTCAGTCGGGAGAGAGAGAGAGAAACACTGGGGAGGAGAGAGATAAACACTGGGGGGAGAGAGAGAAACACTGGGGGAGAGAGAGAAACACTGGGGGGAGAGAGAGAGAAACACTGCGGAGGAGAGAGAGAAACACTGGGGGGAGAGAGAGAGAAATACTGGGGGGAGAGAGAGAAACACTGGGGGGAGAGAGAGAGAGAAAAACACTGGGGAGAGAGAGAGAAACAATGGGGGGAGAGAGAGAGAGAAACAGTGGGTGGAGAGAGGGTGAAACAATGGGGGAGAGAGAGAAACACTGGGGGGAGAGAGAGAGAAACACTGGGTGAGAGAGAGAGAAACACTGGGGGGAGAGAGAGAGATAAACACTGGGGGGGGGGGGGGAGAGACAGAAACACTGTGGGGAGAGTGAGAGATTCAATGGGAGGAGAGAGAGAAACACTGCGAGAGAGAGAGAGAGAAACACTGGTGGAGAGAGAGAAACACTGGACAAAGAGAGAGAGATGCACGGGGGTGGAGAGAGATAAACACTGGGGGGAGAGAGCTGAGTGAGAGAAACTCAGTGGGGAGAGAGAGAGAGAGAAACACTGGGTATGAGAGAGAGAAACTCTGGGGGGAAAGAGACAGAGAGAAATACTGGGGGAGAGAGAGAAACACTGGGGGGAGAGAGAGAGAAACACTGCGGAGGAGAGAGAGAAACATTGGGGGAGAGGGAGAGAAATACTGGGGGGAGAGAGAGAAACACTGGGGGGAGAGAGGGAGAGAAAAACACTGGGGGGAGAGAGAGAGAAACACTGGGGGGAGAGAGAGGGAAGCACTGGTGGAGAGAGAGAGAAACACTGGGGGGTGAGAGAGAGAAACACTGGGGGAGAGAGAGAGAAAAACTGGGGGGAGAGAGAGAGAGAGCTTGAAACATTGTGTGGAGAGAGAGAGAGTCATAGAGTCATAGAGTCATACAGCACGGATAGAGGCCCTTCGGCACATCGTGTCCGCGCCGGCCATCAGCCCTGTCTACTCTAATCCCATATTCCAGCATTTGGTCCGTAGCCTTGTATGCTATGGCATTTCAAGTGCTCATCCAAATGCTTCTTGAATGTTGTGAGGGTTCCTGCCTCCACAACCCTTTCAGGCAGTGAGTTCCAGACTCCAACCACCCTCTGGGTGAAAAAGTTCTTTCTCAAATCCCCTCTAAACCTCCCGCCTTTTACCTTGAAACTATGTCCCCTTGTTATAGAACCCTCAACGAAGGGAAAAAGCTCCTTAGTATCCATCCTATCTGTGCCCCTCATAATTTTGTACACCTCAATCATGTCCCCCCTCAGCCTCCTCTGCTCCAAGGAAAACAAACCCAATCTTCCCAGTCTCTCTTCATAGCTGAAGCGCTCCAGCCCTGGTAACATCCTGGTGAATCTCCTCTGCACCCTCTCCAAAGCGATCACATCCTTCCTGTAGTGTGGCGACCAGAACTGCACACAGTACTCCAGCTGTGGCCTAACCAGTGTTTTATACAGCTCCATCATAACCTCCTTGCTCTGATATTCTATGCCTCGGCTAATAAAGGCAAGTATCCCATATGCCTTCTTTACCACCTTATCTACCTGTTCCGCCGCCTTCAGGGATCTGTGAACTTGCACACCAAGATCCCTCTGACCCTTTGTCTTGCCTAGGGTCCTCCCATTCATTGTGTATTCCCTTGCCTTGAGAGAAACTCAGTCGGGAGAGAGAGAGAGAAACACTGGGGAGGAGGGAGATAAACACTGGGGGGAGAGAGAGAGAGAGAAACACTGGGGGAGAGAGAGAAACACTGGGGGGAGAGAGAGAGAAACACTGGGGGGAGAGAGAGAGAAATACTGGGGGGAGAGAGAGAAACACTGGGGGGAGAGAGAGAGAGAAAAACACTGGGGAGAGAGAGAGAAACAATGGGGGGAGAGAGAGAGAAACATTGGTGGAGAGAGAGAGAAACACTGGGGGGTGAGAGAGAGAAACACTGGGGGAGAGAGAGAAAAACTGGGGAGAGAGAGCGAGAAACATTGTGTGGAGAGAGAGGGAGAGAAACTCAGTCGGGAGAGAGAGAGAGAAACACTGGGGAGGAGAGAGAGAAACACTGTTCTGAGAGAGAGAGAGAGAAACACTGGGGGAGTGCGAGAAACACTTGGGGGAGAGAGAGAAACACTGGGGAGGAGGGCGAGAAACACTGGGGTGAGAGAGAGAGAAACACTTGTGGAGAGAGACAAACACTGGGGGGAGAGAGAGAGAAACACTGGGGGGAGAGAGAGAACCACTGGGGGGAGAGAGAGAGAAACACTGGGGGGAGAGAGAGAGAAACACTTGTGGAGAGAGACAAACACTGGGGAGAGAGAGAGAGAGAGAGAGAGAGAGAAACATTGGGGGGAGAGAGAGAGCTGAGAGAGAGAAACTCAGTGGGGAGAGAGAGAGAGAGAAACACTGGGGAGGAGAGAGAGAAACACTGGGGGGGGGGAGAGTGAGATAAAAACACTGGGGGAGAGAGAAAAACACTGGGGGGAGAGAGAGAAACACTGCGGAGGAGAGAGAGAAACACTGGGGGGAGAGAGAGAGAAATACTGGGGGGAGAGAGAGAAACACTGGGTGGAGAGAGAGAGAGAAAAACGCTGGGGGGAGAGAGAGACAAACACTGGGGGGAGAGAGAGAGAAAAGCTGGTGGAGAGAGAGAGAGAGCGAGAAACATTGTGTGGAGAGAGAGAGAGAAACTCAGTCGGGAGAGAGATAGAGAAACATTGGGGAGGAGAGAGAGAAACACTGGTCTGAGAGAGAGTGAGAGAAACACGGGGGGAGAGCGAACAACACTTGGGGGAGAGAGAGAAACACTGGGGAGAAGGGCGAGAAACACAGCGGGGAGAGGGAGAGAAACACTGGTGGAGAGAGACAAACACTGGGGGGAGAGAGAGAGAAACACTGGGGGGAGAGAGAGAACCACTGGGGGAGAGAGATAGAGAAAAACACTGGGGGGAGAGACAGAGAGAGAAACACTGGGGGGAGAGAGAGAAAAGCACTGGGGGGAGAGAGAGAGAGAGAAACACTGGGTGAGAGTGATAGAGAAACACTGGGGGGAGAGAGAGAAACACTGAGGGGAGAGAAAGAATAACACTGGGGGGAGAGTGGGATAAACACTGGGGTGTGAGAGAGAGAAAACCTGGGGGGTAGAGAGTGAGAAACACTGGGGGGGGGGGAGAGAGAGAGAAACAGTGGGTGGAGAGAGGGTGAAACAATGGGGGGAGACAGAGAAACACTGGGGGGAGAGAGAGAGAAAAACACCGGGGGGAGAGAGAGAGAGATAAACACTGGGGGGGGGGGGGAGAGACAGAAACACTGTGGGGAGAGAGAGAAACACTGGGAGAGAGATAGAGTAAAACACTGGGGGGAGAGAGAGAGAGAGAAACACTGGGGGGAGAGAGAGAAAAGCACTGGGGGGAGAGAGAGAGAGAGAAACACTGGGTGAGAGTGATAGAGAAACACTGGGGGGAGAGAGAGAGCTGAGAGAGAGAAACGCAGTGGGGAGACAGAGAGAGAGAAACACTGGGGAGGAGAGAGAGAAACACTGGGGGGAGAGAGAGAGAGAGAAACACTGGGGGAGAGAGAGAAACACTGGGGGGAGAGTGAGAGAAACACTGCGCAGGAGAGAGAGAAAGACTGGGGGGAGAGAGAAAGAAATACTGGCGGAGAGAGAGAGAAAAACTGGGGAGAGAGAGAGAAACACTGGGGGGAGAGAGAGAGAGAAACAGTGGGTGGAGAGAGGGTGAAACAATGGGGGGAGAGAGAGAAACACTGGGGGGAGAGAGAGAGAAACACTGGGTGAGAGAGAGAGAAACACTGGGGGGAGAGAGAGAGAGAGAAACACGGGGGGAGAGCGAACAACACTTGGGGGAGAGAGAGAAACACTGGGGAGAAGGGCGAGAAACAATGGGGGGATAGGGAGAGAAACACTGGTGGAGAGAGACAAACACTTGGGGGAGAGAGAGAGAAACACTGGGGGGAGAGAGAGAACCACTGGGGGAGAGAGATAGATAAAAACACTGGTGGGAGAGACAGAGAGAGAAACACTGGGGGGAGAGAGAGAAAAGCACTGGGGGGAGAGAGAGAGAGAGAAACACTGGGTGAGAGTGATAGAGAAACACTGGGGGGAGAGAGAGAAACACTGAGGGGAGAGAAAGAATAACACTGGGGGGAGAGTGGGATAAACACTGGGGGGTGAGAGAGAGAAAAACTGGGGGTAGAGAGAGGGAAACACTGGGGGGAGAGAGAGAGAGAAACAGTGGGTGGAAAGAGGGTGAAACAATGGGGGGAGACAGAGAAACACTGGGGGGAGAGGGAGAGAAACACGGGGGGAGAGAGAGAAAAAAACTGTGGGGGGAGAGAGAGAGAAACAATGCGGGGAGAGAAAGAGAAACACTGGGTGAGAGAGAGAGAAACACTGGGGGGAGCGAGAGAGAGAAACAATGGGGGGAGGGGAGAGCGAAAAACACCGGGGGGAGAGAGAGAGAGATAAACAGTGGGTGGGGGGGAGAGACAGAAACACCGTGGGGAGAGTGAGAGATACACTGGGAGGAGAGAGAGAAACACTGGGGGGAGAGAGAGAGAGAAACACTGGTGGAGAGAGAGAAACACTGGAGAAAGAGAGAGAGATGCACGGGGGGTGGGAGAGAGAGAAACACTGGGGGGAGAGAGGGAGAGAAAAACACTGGGGGGAGCGAGAGAGAAACACTGGGGGGAGAGAGAGAGAAACACTGGTGGAGAAAGAGAGAAACACTGGGGGGTGAGAGGGAGAAACACTGGGGGAGAGAGAGAGAGAAACTGGGGAGAGAGAGAGAGAGAGAGATCGAGAAACATTGTGTGGAGAGAGAGAGAGAGAAACTCAGTCGGGAGAGAGAGAGAGAAACACTGGGGAGGAGAGAGAGAAACACTGGGGAGGAGAGAGAGAAACACTGGGGGGAGAGAGAGAGAGAGAAACACGGGGGGAGAGGGAACAACACTTGGGAGAGAGAGAGAAACACTGGGGAGAAGGGCGAGACACACTGGGGGGAGAGGGAGAGAAACACTGGTGGAGAGAGACAAACACTGGGGGGAGAGAGAGAGAAACACTGGGGGGAGAGAGAGAACCACTGGGGGGAGAGAGAGAACCACTGGGGGGAGAGAGAGAACCACTGGGGGGAGAGAGAGAACCACTGGGGGGAGAGAGAGAAAAGCACTGGGGGGAGAGAGAGAGAGAGAAACACTGGGGAGAAGGGCGAGAAACACTGGGGGGAGAGGGAGAGAAACACTGGGGGGAGAGGGAGAGAAACACTGGGGGGAGAGAGAGAGAAACACTGGGGGGAGAGAGAGAGAAACACTGGGGGGAGAGAGAGAACCACTGGGGGAGAGAGATAGAGAAAAACACTGGGGGGAGAGACAGAGAGAGAAACACTGGGGGGAGAGAGAGAAAAGCACTGGGGGGAGAGAGAGAGAGAGAAACACTGGGTGAGAGTGATAGAGAAACACTGGGGGGAGAGAGAGAAACTCTGAGGGGAGAGAAAGAATAACACTGGGGGGAGAGTGGGATGAACACTGGGGGGTGAGAGAGAGAAAAACTGGGGGTAGAGATAGAGAAACAATGGGGGGAGAGAGAGAGAGAAACAGTGGGTGGAGAGAGGGTGAAACAATGGGGGGAGACAGAGAAACACTGCGGGGTGAGAGAGAGAAACACTGCGGGGAGAGAGAGAGAAACACTGGGTGAGAGAGAGAGAAACACTGGGGGGAGCGAGAGAGAGAAACAATGGGGGGAGGGAGAGAGAAAAACACCGGGGGGAGAGAGAGAGAGATAAACACTGGGTGGGGGGGAGAGACAGAAACACTGTGGGGAGAGTGAGAGATACACTTGGGGGAGAGAGAGAAACACTGGGGAGGAGGGCGAGAAACACTGGGGTGAGAGAGAGAGAAACACTGGGGGGAGAGAGAGGGAGAGAAACACTGGGGAGGAGAGAGAGAAACACTGGGGGGGGGGAAGTGAGATAAAAACACTGGGGGAGAGAGAGAAACACTGGGGGTAGAGAGAGAGAAACACTGCAGAGGAGAGAGAGAAACACTGGGGGAGAGAGGGAGAAATACTGGGGGGAGAGAAACACTGGGGGGAGAGAGAGAGAGAAAAACGCTGGGGGGAGAGAGAGACAAACACTGGGGGGAGAGAGAGAGAAAAACTGGTGGAGAGAGAGAGAGAGAGCGAGAAACATTGTGTGGAGAGAGAGAGAAACTCAGTCGGGAGAGAGATAGAGAAACATTGGGGAGGAGAGAGAGAAACACTGGGGGAGAGAGAGAGAGAGAGACACGGGGGGAGAGCGAACAACACTTGGGGGAGAGAGAGAAACACTGGGGAGAAGGGCGAGAAACAATGGGGGGAGAAGGAGAGAAACACTGGTGGAGAGAGACAAACACTGGGGGGTGAGAGAGAGAAAAACTGGGGGTAGAGAGAGATAAACACTGGGGGGAGAGAGAGAGAGAAACAGTGGGTGGAAAGAGGGTGAAACAATGGGGGGAGACAGAGAAACACTGGGGGGAGAGAGGGAGAAACACTGGGGGGAGAGAGAGAGAAAAACTGGGGCGGGGGAGAGAGAGAGAAACAGTGGGGGGAGAGAGAGAGAAACACTGCGGGGAGAGAAAGAGAAACACTGCGGGGAGAGAGAGAGAATCACTGGGGGGAACGAGAGAGAGAAACACTGGGGGGACAGAGAGAGAGAGATAAACACTGGGGGGGGAGAGACAGAAACACTGTGGGGAGAGTGAGAGATACACTGGGAGGAGAGAGAGAAACACTGGGGGGAGAGAGAGAGAGAAACACTGGTGGAGAGAGAGAAACACTGGAGAAAGAGAGAGAGATGCACGGGAGGGGGTGGGGAGAGACAGAAACACTGTGGTGAGAGTGAGAGATACACTGGGAGGAGAGAGAGAAACACTGCGAGAGAGAGAGAGAAACACTGGTGGAGAGAGAGAAACACTGGAGAAAGAGAGAGAGATGCACGGGGGGGGGGGAGAGAGAGAAACACTGGGGGGAAAGAGGGAGAGAGAAACTCAGTGGGGAGAGAGAGAGAGAGAAACACTGGGGAGGAGAGAGAGAAACACTGGTGGGGGGTAGAGTGAGATAAAAACACTGGGGGAGAGAGAGAAACACTGGGGGGAGAGAGAGAAACACTGCGGAGGAGAGAGAGAAACACTGGGGGGGAGAGAGAGAAATACTGGGGGGAGAGAGAGAGAAATACTGGGGGGAGAGAGAGAGAGAAAAACGCTGGGGGAGAGAGAGACAAACACTGGGGGAGAGAGAGAGAAAAACTGGTGGAGAGAGAGAGAGAGAGAGCGAGAAACATTGTGTGGAGAGAGAGAGAGAAACTCAGTCGGGAGAGAGATAGAGAAACATTGGGGATGAGAGAGAGAAACACTGGTCTGAGAGAGAGAGAGAGAAACACGGGGGGAGAGCGAACAACACTTGGGGGAGAGAGAGAAACACTGGGGAGAAGGGCGAGAAACAATGGGGGGAGAGGGAGAGAAACACTGGTGGAGAGAGACAAACACTGGGGAAGAGAGAGAGAAACACTGGGGGGAGAGAGAGAACCACTGGGGGAGAGAGATAGACAAAAACACTGGGGGGAGAGACAGAGAGAGAAACACTGGGGGGAGAGAGAGAAACACTGAGGGGAGAGAAAGAATAACACTGGGGGGAGAGTGGGATAAACACTGGGGGTGAGAGAGAGAAAAACTGGGGGGAGAGAGAGAGAAAAACTGGGGGGGAGAGAGAGAGAAACAGTGGGGGGAGCGAGAGAGAGAAACAATGGGGGGAGGGAGAGAGAAAAACACCGGGGGGAGAGAGAGAGAGATAAACACTGGGTGGGGGGGAGAGACAGAAACACTGTGGGGAGAGTGAGAGATACACTGGGAGGAGAGAGAGAAACACTGGGGGGAGAGAGAGAGAGAAACACTGGTGGAGAGAGAGAAACACTGGAGAAAGAGAGAGAGATGCACGGGGGGTGGGAGAGAGAGAAACACTGGGGGGAGAGAGGGAGAGAAAAACACTGGGGGGAGCGAGAGAGAAACACTGGGGGGAGAGAGAGAGAAACACTGGGGGGAGAGAGAGAGAAACACTGGGGGGAGAGAGAGAGAAACACTGGGGGGAGAGAGAGAGAAACACTGGTGGAGAAAGAGAGAAACAGTGGTGGAGAAAGAGAGAAACACTGGCGGGTGAGAGGGAGAAACACTGGGGGAGAGAGAGAGAGAGAAACTGGGGAGAGAGAGAGAGAGCGAGAAACATTGTGTGGAGAGAGAGAGAGAGAGAGAAACTCAGTCGGGAGAGAGAGAGAGAGAAACACTGGGGAGGAGAGAGAGAAACACTGGGGAGGAGAGAGAGAGAGAGAAACACGGGGGGAGAGCGAACAACACTTGGGGGAGAGAGAGAAACACTGGGGAGAAGGGCGAGAAACACTGGGGGGAGAGGGAGAGAAACACTGGTGGAGAGAGACAAACACTGGGGGGCGAGAGAGAGAAAGACTGGGGGGAGAGAGAACCACTGGGAGAGAGAGATAGAGAAAAACACTGGGGGGAGAGACAGAGAGAGAAACACTGGGGGGGAGAGAGAGAAAAGCACTGGGGGGAGAGAGAGAGAGAGAAACACTGGGGAGAGAGGGAGAGAAACACTGGTGGAGAGAGACAAACACTGGGGGGAGAGAGAGAGAAACACTGGGAGGAGAGAGAGAACCACTGGCGGAGAGAGATAGAGAAAAACACTGGGGGGAGAGACAGAGAGAGAAACACTGGGGGGAGAGAGAGAAAAGCACTGGGGGGAGAGAGGGAGAGAGAAACACTGGGTGAGAGTGATAGAGAAACACTGGGGGGAGAGAGAGAAACTCTGAGGGTTGAGAAAGAATAACACTGGGGGGAGAGTGGGATAAACACTGGGGGGTGAGAGAGAGAAAAACTGGGGGTAGAGATAGAGAAACACTGGGGGGAGAGAGAGAGAGAAACAGTGGGTGGAAAGAGGGTGAAACAATGGGGGGAGACAGAGAAACACTGGGGGGAGAGAGAGAGAAACACTGGGGGGAGAGAGAGAGAAACACTGGGGGGAGAGAGAGAGAAACACTGGGGGGAGAGAGAGAGAAACACTGGGGAGGAGAGAGAGAAACACTGGGGGGGGGAGAGTGAGATAAAAACACTGGGGGAGAGAGAGAAACACTGGGGGGAGAGAGAGAGAAACACTGCGGAGGAGAGAGAGAAACACTGGGGGGAGAGAAAGAGAAATACTGGGGGGAGAGAGAGAAACACTGGGTGGAGAGAGAGAGAGAAAAACGCTGGGGGGAGAGAGAGACAAACACTGGGGGGAGAGAGAGAGAAAAGCTGGTGGAGAGAGAGAGAGAGCGAGAAACATTGTGTGGAGAGAGAGAGAGAAACTCAGTCGGGAGAGAGATAGAGAAACATTGGGGAGGAGAGAGAGAAACACTGGGGGGAGAGAGAGAGAGAAACACGGGGGGAGAGGGAACAACACTTGGGAGAGAGAGAGAAACACTGGGGAGAAGGGCGAGACACACTGGGGGGAGAGGGAGAGAAACACTGGTGGAGAGAGACAAACACTGGGGGGAGAGAGAGAGAAACACTGGGGGGAGAGAGAGAACCACTGGGGGGAGAGAGAGAACCACTGGGGGGAGAGAGAGAACCACTGGGGGGAGAGAGAGAACCACTGGGGGGAGAGAGAGAAAAGCACTGGGGGGAGAGAGAGAGAGAGAAACACTGGGGAGAAGGGCGAGAAACACTGGGGGGAGAGGGAGAGAAACACTGGGGGGAGAGGGAGAGAAACACTGGGGGGAGAGAGAGAGAAACACTGGGGGGAGAGAGAGAGAAACACTGGGGGGAGAGAGAGAACCACTGGGGGAGAGAGATAGAGAAAAACACTGGGGGGAGAGACAGAGAGAGAAACACTGGGGGGAGAGAGAGAAAAGCACTGGGGGGAGAGAGAGAGAGAGAAACACTGGGTGAGAGTGATAGAGAAACACTGGGGGGAGAGAGAGAAACTCTGAGGGGAGAGAAAGAATAACACTGGGGGGAGAGTGGGATGAACACTGGGGGGTGAGAGAGAGAAAAACTGGGGGTAGAGATAGAGAAACAATGGGGGGAGAGAGAGAGAGAAACAGTGGGTGGAGAGAGGGTGAAACAATGGGGGGAGACAGAGAAACACTGCGGGGTGAGAGAGAGAAACACTGCGGGGAGAGAGAGAGAAACACTGGGTGAGAGAGAGAGAAACACTGGGGGGAGCGAGAGAGAGAAACAATGGGGGGAGGGAGAGAGAAAAACACCGGGGGGAGAGAGAGAGAGATAAACACTGGGTGGGGGGGAGAGACAGAAACACTGTGGGGAGAGTGAGAGATACACTTGGGGGAGAGAGAGAAACACTGGGGAGGAGGGCGAGAAACACTGGGGTGAGAGAGAGAGAAACACTGGGGGGAGAGAGAGGGAGAGAAACACTGGGGAGGAGAGAGAGAAACACTGGGGGGGGGAAGTGAGATAAAAACACTGGGGGAGAGAGAGAAACACTGGGGGTAGAGAGAGAGAAACACTGCAGAGGAGAGAGAGAAACACTGGGGGAGAGAGGGAGAAATACTGGGGGGAGAGAAACACTGGGGGGAGAGAGAGAGAGAAAAACGCTGGGGGGAGAGAGAGACAAACACTGGGGGGAGAGAGAGAGAAAAACTGGTGGAGAGAGAGAGAGAGAGCGAGAAACATTGTGTGGAGAGAGAGAGAAACTCAGTCGGGAGAGAGATAGAGAAACATTGGGGAGGAGAGAGAGAAACACTGGGGGAGAGAGAGAGAGAGAGACACGGGGGGAGAGCGAACAACACTTGGGGGAGAGAGAGAAACACTGGGGAGAAGGGCGAGAAACAATGGGGGGAGAAGGAGAGAAACACTGGTGGAGAGAGACAAACACTGGGGGGTGAGAGAGAGAAAAACTGGGGGTAGAGAGAGATAAACACTGGGGGGAGAGAGAGAGAGAAACAGTGGGTGGAAAGAGGGTGAAACAATGGGGGGAGACAGAGAAACACTGGGGGGAGAGAGGGAGAAACACTGGGGGGAGAGAGAGAGAAAAACTGGGGCGGGGGAGAGAGAGAGAAACAGTGGGGGGAGAGAGAGAGAAACACTGCGGGGAGAGAAAGAGAAACACTGCGGGGAGAGAGAGAGAATCACTGGGGGGAACGAGAGAGAGAAACACTGGGGGGACAGAGAGAGAGAGATAAACACTGGGGGGGGAGAGACAGAAACACTGTGGGGAGAGTGAGAGATACACTGGGAGGAGAGAGAGAAACACTGGGGGGAGAGAGAGAGAGAAACACTGGTGGAGAGAGAGAAACACTGGAGAAAGAGAGAGAGATGCACGGGAGGGGGTGGGGAGAGACAGAAACACTGTGGTGAGAGTGAGAGATACACTGGGAGGAGAGAGAGAAACACTGCGAGAGAGAGAGAGAAACACTGGTGGAGAGAGAGAAACACTGGAGAAAGAGAGAGAGATGCACGGGGGGGGGGGGGGAGAGAGAGAAACACTGGGGGGAAAGAGGGAGAGAGAAACTCAGTGGGGAGAGAGAGAGAGAGAAACACTGGGGAGGAGAGAGAGAAACACTGGTGGGGGGTAGAGTGAGATAAAAACACTGGGGGAGAGAGAGAAACACTGGGGGGAGAGAGAGAAACACTGCGGAGGAGAGAGAGAAACACTGGGGGGGAGAGAGAGAAATACTGGGGGGAGAGAGAGAGAAATACTGGGGGGAGAGAGAGAGAGAAAAACGCTGGGGGAGAGAGAGACAAACACTGGGGGAGAGAGAGAGAAAAACTGGTGGAGAGAGAGAGAGAGAGAGCGAGAAACATTGTGTGGAGAGAGAGAGAGAAACTCAGTCGGGAGAGAGATAGAGAAACATTGGGGATGAGAGAGAGAAACACTGGTCTGAGAGAGAGAGAGAGAAACACGGGGGGAGAGCGAACAACACTTGGGGGAGAGAGAGAAACACTGGGGAGAAGGGCGAGAAACAATGGGGGGAGAGGGAGAGAAACACTGGTGGAGAGAGACAAACACTGGGGAAGAGAGAGAGAAACACTGGGGGGAGAGAGAGAACCACTGGGGGAGAGAGATAGACAAAAACACTGGGGGGAGAGACAGAGAGAGAAACACTGGGGGGAGAGAGAGAAACACTGAGGGGAGAGAAAGAATAACACTGGGGGGAGAGTGGGATAAACACTGGGGGGTGAGAGAGAGAAAAACTGGGGGGAGAGAGAGAGAAAAACTGGGGGGGAGAGAGAGAGAAACAGTGGGGGGAGCGAGAGAGAGAAACAATGGGGGGAGGGAGAGAGAAAAACACCGGGGGGAGAGAGAGAGAGATAAACACTGGGTGGGGGGGAGAGACAGAAACACTGTGGGGAGAGTGAGAGATACACTGGGAGGAGAGAGAGAAACACTGGGGGGAGAGAGAGAGAGAAACACTGGTGGAGAGAGAGAAACACTGGAGAAAGAGAGAGAGATGCACGGGGGGTGGGAGAGAGAGAAACACTGGGGGGAGAGAGGGAGAGAAAAACACTGGGGGGAGCGAGAGAGAAACACTGGGGGGAGAGAGAGAGAAACACTGGGGGGAGAGAGAGAGAAACACTGGGGGGAGAGAGAGAGAAACACTGGGGGGAGAGAGAGAGAAACACTGGTGGAGAAAGAGAGAAACAGTGGTGGAGAAAGAGAGAAACACTGGCGGGTGAGAGGGAGAAACACTGGGGGAGAGAGAGAGAGAGAAACTGGGGAGAGAGAGAGAGAGCGAGAAACATTGTGTGGAGAGAGAGAGAGAGAGAGAAACTCAGTCGGGAGAGAGAGAGAGAGAAACACTGGGGAGGAGAGAGAGAAACACTGGGGAGGAGAGAGAGAGAGAGAAACACGGGGGGAGAGCGAACAACACTTGGGGGAGAGAGAGAAACACTGGGGAGAAGGGCGAGAAACACTGGGGGGAGAGGGAGAGAAACACTGGTGGAGAGAGACAAACACTGGGGGGCGAGAGAGAGAAAGACTGGGGGGAGAGAGAACCACTGGGAGAGAGAGATAGAGAAAAACACTGGGGGGAGAGACAGAGAGAGAAACACTGGGGGGGAGAGAGAGAAAAGCACTGGGGGGAGAGAGAGAGAGAGAAACACTGGGGAGAGAGGGAGAGAAACACTGGTGGAGAGAGACAAACACTGGGGGGAGAGAGAGAGAAACACTGGGAGGAGAGAGAGAACCACTGGCGGAGAGAGATAGAGAAAAACACTGGGGGGAGAGACAGAGAGAGAAACACTGGGGGGAGAGAGAGAAAAGCACTGGGGGGAGAGAGGGAGAGAGAAACACTGGGTGAGAGTGATAGAGAAACACTGGGGGGAGAGAGAGAAACTCTGAGGGTTGAGAAAGAATAACACTGGGGGGAGAGTGGGATAAACACTGGGGGGTGAGAGAGAGAAAAACTGGGGGTAGAGATAGAGAAACACTGGGGGGAGAGAGAGAGAGAAACAGTGGGTGGAAAGAGGGTGAAACAATGGGGGGAGACAGAGAAACACTGGGGGGAGAGAGAGAGAAACACTGGGGGGAGAGAGAGAGAAACACTGGGGGGAGAGAGAGAGAAACACTGGGGGGAGAGAGAGAGAAACACTGGGGGCAGTGAGAGAGAGAAACAATGGGGGGAGGGAGAGAGAAAAACACCGGGGGGAGAGAGAGAGAGATAAACACTGGGTGGGGGGGAGAGACAGAAACACTGTGGGGAGAGTGAGAGATACACTGGGAGGAGAGAGAGAAACACTGGGGGGAGAAAGAGAGAGAAACACTGGTGGAGAGAGAGAAACACTGGAGAAAGAGAGAGAGATGCACGGGGGGGGGGGGGGAAGAGAGAGAAACTCAGTGGGGAGAGAGAGAGAGAAACACTGGGGAGGAGAGAGAGAAACTCTGGGGGGAAAGAGACAGAGAGAAACACTGGGGGAGAGAGTGAGAAAAACACCGGGGGGAGAGAGAGAGAGATAAACACTGGGTGGGGGGGAGAGACAGAAACACTGTGGGGAGAGTGAGACATACACTGGGAGGAGAGAGAGAAACACTGGGGGGAGAAAGAGAGAGAAACACTGGTGGAGAGAGAGAAACACTGGAGAAAGAGAGAGAGATGCACGGGGGGGTGGGGGTGGGAAGAGAGAGAAACTCAGTGGGGAGAGAGAGAGAGAAACAATGGGGAGGAGAGAGAGAAACTCTGGGGGGAAAGAGACAGAGAGAAACACTGGGGGAGAGAGAGAAACACAGGGGGGAGTGAGAGAGAAACACTGCGGAGGAGAGAGAGAAACATTGGGGGGAGAGAGAGAGAAATACTGGGGGGAGAGAGAGAAACAATGGGGGGAGAGAGGGAGAGAAAAACACTGGGGGGAGCGAGAGAGAAACACTGGGGGGAGAGAGAGAGAAACACTGGTGGAGAGAGACAGAAACACTGGTGGAGAGAGACAGAAACACTGGGGGGTGAGAGGGAGAAACACTGGGGGAGAGAGAGAGAGACACTGGGGAGAGAGAGAGAGAGAGCGAGAAACATTGTGTGGAGAGAGAGAGAGAGAGAAACTCAGTCGGGAGAGAGAGAGAGAAACACTGGGGAGGAGAGAGAGAAACACTGGGGGTAGAGAGAGAGAGAGAAACACTGGGGGGAGAGAGAGAGAAACACTGCGGAGGAGAGAGAGAAACACTGGGGGGGGAGAGAGAAACACTGGGGGGAGAGAGAGAGAGAAAAACACTGGGGGGAGAGAGAGAGAAACACTGGGGGGAGAGAGAGAGAAACATTGGTGGAGAGAGAGAGAAACACTGGGGGGTGAGAGAGAGAAACACGGGGGAGAGAGAGAGAAAAACTGGGGAGAGAGAGAGATAGAGCGAGAAACATTGTGTGGAGAGAGAGAGAGAGAAACTCAGTCGGGAGAGAGAGAGAGAAACACTGGGGAGGAGAGAGAGAAACACTGGTCTGAGAGAGAGAGAGAGAAACACTGGGGGAGTGCGAGAAACACTTGGGGGAGAGAGAGAAACACTGGGGAGGAGGGCGAGAAACACTGGGGTGAGAGATAGAGAAACACTTGTGGAGAGAGACAAACACTGGGGGGAGAGAGAGAGAAACACTGGGGGGAGAGAGAGAGAAACACTGGGGGGAGAGAGAGAAACACTGGGGGAGAGAGAGAGAAAAACACTGGTGGGAGTGAGAGAGAGAGAAACAATGGGGGGTGGGAGAGAGAAAAATACTGGGGGGAGAGAGAGAGGGAGCTGAGAGAGAGAAACTCAGTGGGGAGAGAGAGAGAGAAACACTGGGGAGGAGAGAGAGAAACATTGCGGGGGGGAGAGTGAGATAAATACACTGGGGGAGAGAGAGAAACACTGGGGGGAGAGAGAGAGAAACACTGCGAAGGAGGGAGAGAAACACCGGGGGGAGAGAAAGAGAAATACTGGGGGGAGAGCGAGAAACACTGGGGGGAGACAGAGAGAGAAAAACGCTGGGGGGAGAGAGAGACAAACACTGGGGGGAGAGAGAGAGAAAAACTGGTGGAGAGAGAGAGAGAGATCGAGAAACATTGTGTGGAGAGAGAGAGAGAGAGAGAGAGAAACTCAGTCGGGAGAGAGATAGAGAAACATTGGGGAGGAGAGAGAGAAACACTGGTCTGAGAGAGAGAGAGAAAAACACGGGGGGAGAGCGAACAACACTTGGGGGAGAGAGAGAAACACTGGGGAGGAGGGCGAGAAACATTGGGGGGAGAGGGAGAGAAACACTGGTGGAGAGAGAGAAACACTGGGGGGAGAGAGAGAGAAACACTGGGGGAGAGAGAGAATCACTGGGGGCAGAGTGAGAGAAGCAATGCGCAGGAGAGAGAGAAAGACTGGGGGGAGAGAGAAAGAAATACTGGCGGAGAGAGAGAGAAAAACTGGGGAGAGAGAGAGAAACACTGGGGGGAGAGAGAGAGAGAAACAGTGGGTGGAGAGAGGGTGAAACAATGGGGGAGAGAGAGAAACACTGGGGGGAGAGAGAGAGAAACACTGGGTGAGAGAGAGAGAAACACTGGGGGGAGAGAGAGAGAGAGAGAAACAATGGGGTGAGAGAGAGAGAAAAACACCGGGGGGAGAGAGAGAGATAAACACTGGGGGGGGGGGGGGGAGAGACAGAAACACTGTGGGGAGAGTGAGAGATTCAATGGGAGGAGAGAGAGAAACACTGCGAGAGAGAGAGAGAGAAACACTGGTGGAGAGAGAGAAACACTGGACAAAGAGAGAGAGATGCACGGGGGTGGAGAGAGATAAACACTGGGGGGAGAGAGCTGAGTGAGAGAAACTCAGTGGGGAGAGAGAGAGAGAGAAACACTGGGTATGAGAGAGAGAAACTCTGGGGGGAAAGAGACAGAGAGAAATACTGGGGAAGAGAGAGAAACACTGGGGGGAGAGAGAGAGAAACACTGCGGAGGAGAGAGAGAAACATTGGGGGAGAGGGAGAGAAATACTGGGGGGAGAGAGAGAAACACTGGGGGGAGAGAGGGAGAGAAAAACACTGGGGGGAGAGAGAGAGAAACACTGGGGGGAGAGAGAGGGAAGCACTGGTGGAGAGAGAGAGAAACACTGGGGGGTGAGAGAGAGAAACACTGGGTGAGAGAGAGAGAAAAACTGGGGAGAGAGAGAGAGAGCGTGAAACATTGTGTGGAGAGAGAGAGAGTCATAGAGTCATAGAGTCATACAGCACGGATAGAGGCCCTTCGGCACATCGTGTCCGCGCCGGCCATCAGCCCTGTCTACTCTAATCCCATATTCCAGCATTTGGTCCGTAGCCTTGTATGCTATGGCATTTCAAGTGCTCATCCAAATGCTTCTTGAATGTTGTGAGGGTTCCTGCCTCCACAACCCTTTCAGGCAGTGAGTTCCAGACTCCAACCACCCTCTGGGTGAAAAAGTTCTTTCTCAAATCCCCTCTAAACCTCCCGCCTTTTACCTTGAAACTATGTCCCCTTGTTATAGAACCCTCAACGAAGGGAAAAAGCTCCTTAGTATCCATCCTATCTGTGCCCCTCATAATTTTGTACACCTCAATCATGTCCCCCCTCAGCCTCCTCTGCTCCAAGGAAAACAAACCCAATCTTCCCAGTCTATCTTCATAGCTGAAGCGCTCCAGCCCTGGTAACATCCTGGTGAATCTCCTCTGCACCCTCTCCAAAGCGATCACATCCTTCCTGTAGTGTGGCGACCAGAACTGCACACAGTACTCCAGCTGTGGCCTAACCAGTGTTTTATACAGCTCCATCATAACCTCCTTGCTCTTATATTCTATGCCTCGGCTAATAAAGGCAAGTATCCCATATGCCTTCTTTACCACCTTATCTACCTGTTCCGCCGCCTTCAGGGATCTGTGAACTTGCACACCAAGATCCCTCTGACCCTCTGTCTTGCCTAGGGTCCTCCCATTCATTGTGTATTCCCTTGCCTTGAGAGAAACTCAGTCGGGAGAGAGAGAGAGAAACACTGGGGAGGAGAGAGATAAACACTGGGGGGAGAGAGAGAGAGAAACACTGGGGGAGAGAGAGAAACACTGGGGGGAGAGAGAGAGAAACACTGCGGAGGAGAGAGAGAAACACTGGGGGGAGAGAGAGAGAAATACTGGGGGGAGAGAGAGAAACACTGGGGGGAGAGAGAGAGAGAAAAACACTGGGGAGAGAGAGAGAAACAATGGGGGGAGAGAGAGAGAGAAACAGTGGGGGGAGAGAGAGAGAAACACTGGGTGAGAGAGAGAGAAACACTGGGGGGAGAGAGAGAGATAAACACTGGGCGGGGGGGAGAGACAGAAACACTGTGGGGAGAGTGAGAGATTCAATGGGAGGAGAGAGAGAAACACTGCGAGAGAGAGAGAGAGAAACACTGGTGGAGAGAGAGAAACACTGGACAAAGAGAGAGAGATGCACGGGGGTGGAGAGAGATAAACACTGGGGGGAGAGAGCTGAGTGAGAGAAACTCAGTGGGGAGAGAGAGAGAGAGAAACACTGGGTATGAGAGAGAGAAACTCTGGGGGGAAAGAGACAGAGAGAAATACTGGGGGAGAGAGAGAAACACTGGGGGGAGAGAGAGAGAAACACTGCGGAGGAGAGAGAGAAACATTGGGGGAGAGGGAGAGAAATACTGGGGGGAGAGAGAGAAACACTGGGGGGAGAGAGGGAGAGAAAAACACTGGGGGGAGAGAGAGAGAAACACTGGGGGGAGAGAGAGGGAAGCACTGGTGGAGAGAGAGAGAAACACTGGGAGGTGAGAGAGAGAAACACTGGGGGAGAGAGAGAGAAAAACTGGGGAGAGAGAGAGAGAGAGCTTGAAACATTGTGTGGAGAGAGAGAGAGTCATAGAGTCATAGAGTCATACAGCACGGATAGAGGCCCTTCGGCACATCGTGTCCGCGCCGGCCATCAGCCCTGTCTACTCTAATCCCATATTCCAGCATTTGGTCCGTAGCCTTGTATGCTATGGCATTTCAAGTGCTCATCCAAATGCTTCTTGAATGTTGTGAGGGTTGCTGCCTCCACAACCCTTTCAGGCAGTGAGTTCCAGACTCCAACCACCCTCTGGGTGAAAAAGTTCTTTCTCAAATCCCCTCTAAACCTCCCGCCTTTTACCTTGAAACTATGTCCCCTTGTTATAGAACCCTCAACGAAGGGAAAAAGCTCCTTAGTATCCATCCTATCTGTGCCCCTCATAATTTTGTACACCTCAATCATGTCCCCCCTCAGCCTCCTCTGCTCCAAGGAAAACAAACCCAATCTTCCCAGTCTCTCTTCATAGCTGAAGCGCTCCAGCCCTGGTAACATCCTGGTGAATCTCCTCTGCACCCTCTCCAAAGCGATCACATCCTTCCTGTAGTGTGGCGACCAGAACTGCACACAGTACTCCAGCTGTGGCCTAACCAGTGTTTTATACAGCTCCATCATAACCTCCTTGCTCTTATATTCTATGCCTCGGCTAATAAAGGCAAGTATCCCATATGCCTTCTTTACCACCTTATCTACCTGTTCCGCCGCCTTCAGGGATCTGTGAACTTGCACACCAAGATCCCTCTGACCCTTTGTCTTGCCTAGGGTCCTCCCATTCATTGTGTATTCCCTTGCCTTGAGAGAAACTCAGTCGGGAGAGAGAGAGAGAAACACTGGGGAGGAGGGAGATAAACACTGGGGGGAGAGAGAGAGAGAGAAACACTGGGGGAGAGAGAGAAACACTGGGGGGAGAGAGAGAGAAACACTGGGGGGAGAGAGAGAGAAATAATGGGGGGAGAGAGAGAAACACTGGGGGGAGAGAGAGAGAGAAAAACACTGGGGAGAGAGAGAGAAACAATGGGGGGAGAGAGAGAGAAACATTGGTGGAGAGAGAGAGAAACACTGGGGGGTGAGAGAGAGAAACACTGGGGGAGAGAGAGAAAAACTGGGGAGAGAGAGCGAGAAACATTGTGTGGAGAGAGAGGGAGAGAAACTCAGTCGGGAGAGAGAGAGAGAAACACTGGGGAGGAGAGAGAGAAACACTGGTCTGAGAGAGAGAGAGAGAAACACTGGGGGAGTGCGAGAAACACTTGGGGGAGAGAGAGAAACACTGGGGAGGAGGGCGAGAAACACTGGGGTGAGAGAGAGAGAAACACTTGTGGAGAGAGACAAACACTGGGGGGAGAGAGAGAGAGAGAGAGAAACATTGGGGGGAGAGAGAGAGCTGAGAGAGAGAAACTCAGTGGGGAGAGAGAGAGAGAGAAACACTGGGGAGGAGAGAGAGAAACACTGGGGGGGGGGGGGAGAGTGAGATAAAAACACTGGGGGAGAGAGAGAAACACTGGGGGGAGAGAGAGAAACACTGCGGAGGAGAGAGAGAAACACTGGGGGGAGAGAGAGAGAAATACTGGGGGGAGAGAGAGAAACACTGGGTGGAGAGAGAGAGAGAAAAACGCTGGGGGGAGAGAGAGAGAAAAGCTGGTGGAGAGAGAGAGAGACAAACACTGGGGGGAGAGAGAGAGAAAAGCTGGTGGAGAGAGAGAGAGAGCGAGAAACATTGTGTGGAGAGAGAGAGAGAAACTCAGTCGGGAGAGAGATAGAGAAACATTGGGGAGGAGAGAGAGAAACACTGGTCTGAGAGAGAGAGAGAGAAACACGGGGGGAGAGCGAACAACACTTGGGGGAGAGAGAGAAACACTGGGGAGAAGGGCGAGAAACACAGGGGGGAGAGGGAGAGAAACACTGGTGGAGAGAGACAAACACTGGGGGGAGAGAGAGAGAAACACTGGGGGGAGAGAGAGAACCACTGGGGGAGAGAGATAGAGAAAAACACTGGGGGGAGAGACAGAGAGAGAAACACTGGGGGGAGAGAGAGAAAAGCACTGGGGGGAGAGAGAGAGAGAGAAACACTGGGTGAGAGTGATAGAGAAACACTGGGGGGAGAGAGAGAAACACTGAGGGGAGAGAAAGAATAACACTGGGGGGAGAGTGGGATAAACACTGGGGTGTGAGAGAGAGAAAACCTGGGGGGTAGAGAGTGAGAAACACTGGGGGGGGGAGAGAGAGAGAGAAACAGTGGGTGGAGAGAGGGTGAAACAATGGGGGAAGACAGAGAAACACTGGGGGGAGAGAGAGAGAAAAACACCGGGGGGAGAGAGAGAGAGATAAACACTGGGGGGGGGGGGCGGAGAGACAGAAACACTGTGGGGAGAGAGAGAAACACTGGGAGAGAGATAGAGTAAAACACTGGGGGGAGAGAGAGAGAGAGAAACACTGGTGGGAGAGAGAGAAAAGCACTGGGGGGAGAGAGAGAGAGAGAGAAACACTGGGTGAGAGTGATAGAGAAACACTGGGGGGAGAGAGAGAGCTGAGAGAGAGAAACGCAGTGGGGAGACAGAGAGAGAGAAACACTGGGGAGGAGAGAGAGAAACACTGGGGGGAGAGAGAGAGAGAGAAACACTGGGGGAGAGAGAGAAACACTGGGGGGAGAGTGAGAGAAACACTGCGCAGGAGAGAGAGAAAGACTGGGGGGAGAGAGAAAGAAATACTGGCGGAGAGAGAGAGAAAAACTGGGGAGAGAGAGAGAAACACTGGGGGGAGAGAGAGAGAGAAACAGTGGGTGGAGAGAGGGTGAAACAATGGGGGGAGAGAGAGAAACACTGGGGGGAGAGAGAGAGAAACACTGGGTGAGAGAGAGAGAAACACTGGGGGGAGAGAGAGAGAGAGAGAAACAATGGGAGTAGAGAGAGAGAAAAACACCGGGGGGAGAGAGAGAGAGATAAACACTGGGGGGGGGGGGGGGGAGAGACAGAAACACTGTGGGGAGAGTGAGAGATTCAATGGGAGGAGAGAGAGAAACACTGCGAGAGAGAGAGAGAGAGAAACACTGGTGGAGAGAGAGAAACACTGGACAAAGAGAGAGAGATGCACGGGGGTGGAGAGAGATGAACACTGGGGGGAGAGAGCTGAGTGAGAGAAACTCAGTGGGGAGAGAGAGAGAGAGAAACACTGGGTATGAGAGAGAGAAACTCTGGGGGGAAAGACACAGAGAGAAATACTGGGGGAGAGAGAGAAACACTGGGGGGAGAGAGAGAGAAACACTGCGGAGGAGAGAGAGAAACATTGGGGGGAGAGAGAGAGAAATACTGGGGAGAGAGAGAGAAACACTGGGGGGAGAGAGGGAGAGAAAAACACTGGGGGGAGAGAGAGAGAAACACTGGGGGGAGAGAGAGGGAAGCACTGGTGGAGAGAGAGAGAAACACTGGGGGGTGAGAGAGAGAAACACTGGGGGAGAGAGAGAGAAAAACTGGGGAGAGAGAGAGAGAGAGCGTGAAACATTGTGTGGAGAGAGAGAGAGAGTCATAGAGTCATAGAGTCATAGAGTCATACAGCACGGATAGAGGCCGTTCGGCACATCGTGTCCGCGCCGGCCATCAGCCCTGTCTACTCGAATCCCATATTCCAGCATTTGGTCCGTAGCCTTGTATGCTATGGCATTTCAAGTGCTCATCCAAATGCTTCTTGAATGTTGTGAGGGTTCCTGCCTCCACAACCCTTTCAGGCAGTGAGTTCCAGACTCCAACCACCCTCTGGGTGAAAAAGTTCTTTCTCAAATCCCCTCTAAACCTCCCGCCTTTTATCTTGAAACTATGTCCCCTTGTTATAGAACCCTCAACGAAGGGAAAAAGCTCCTTAGTATCCATCCTATCTGTGCCCCTCATAATTTTGTACACCTCAATCATGTCCCCCCTCAGCCTCCTCTGCTCCAAGGAAAACAAACCCAATCTTCCCAGTCTCTCTTCATAGCTGAAGCGCTCCAGCCCTGGTAACATCCTGGTGAATCTCCTCTGCACCCTCTCCAAAGCGATCACATCCTTCCTGTAGTGTGGCGACCAGAACTGCACACAGTACTCCTGCTGTGGCCTAACCAGTGTTTTATACAGCTCCATCATAACCTCCTTGCTCTTATATTCTATGCCTCGGCTAATAAAGGCAAGTATCCCATATGCCTTCTTTACCACCTTATCTACCTGTTCCGCCGCCTTCAGGGATCTGTGAACTTGCACACCAAGATCCCTCTGACCCTCTGTCTTGCCTAGGGTCCTCCCATTCATTGTGTATTCCCTTGCCTTGAGAGAAACTCAGTCGGGAGAGAGAGAGAGAAACACTGGGGAGGAGAGAGATAAACACTGGGGGGAGAGAGAGAGAGAAACACTGGGGGAGAGAGAGAAACACTGGGGGGAGAGAGAGAGAAACACTGCGGAGGAGAGAGAGAAACACTGGGGGGAGAGAGAGAGAAATACTGGGGGGAGAGAGAGAAACACTGGGGGGAGAGAGAGAGAGAAAAACACTGGGGAGAGAGAGAGAAACAATGGGGGGAGAGAGAGAGAAACATTGGTGGAGAGAGAGAGAAACACTGGGGGGTGAGGGAGAGAAACACTGGGGGAGAGAGAGAAAAACTGGGGAGAGAGAGAGCGAGAAACATTGTGTGGAGAGAGAGGGAGAGAAACTCAGTCGGGAGAGAAAGAGAAACACTGGGGAGGAGAGAGAGAAACACTGTTCTGAGAGAGAGAGAGAGAAACACTGGGGGAGTGCGAGAAACACTTGGGGGAGAGAGAGAAACACTGGGGAGGAGGGCGAGAAACACTGGGGTGAGAGAGAGAGAAACACTTGTGGAGAGAGACAAACACTGGGGGGAGAGAGAGAGAGAGAGAGAGAGAAATATTGGGGGGAGAGAGAGAGCTGAGAGAGAGAAACTCAGTGGGGAGAGAGAGAGAGAAACACTGGGGAGGAGAGAGAGAAACACTGGGGGGGGGAGAGTGAGATAAAAACACTGGGGGAGAGAGAGAAACACTGGGGGGAGAGAGAGAGAAACACTGCGGAGGAGAGAGAGAAACACTGGGGGGAGAGAAAGAGAAATACTGGGGGGAGAGAGAGAAACACTGGGTGGAGAGAGAGAGAGAAAAACGCTGGGGGGAGAGAGAGACAAACACTGGGGGGAGAGAGAGAGAAAAGCTGGTGGAGAGAGAGAGAGAGCGAGAAACATTGTGTGGAGAGAGAGAGAGAAACTCAGTCGGGAGAGAGATAGAGAAACATTGGGGAGGAGAGAGAGAAACACTGGGGGGAGAGAGAGAGAGAAACACGGGGGGAGAGCGAACAACACTTGGGGGAGAGAGAGAAACACTGGGGAGAAGGGCGAGAAACACTGGGGGGAGAGGGAGAGAAACACTGGTGGAGAGAGACAAACACTGGGGGGAGAGAGAGAGAAACACTGGGGGGAGAGAGAGAACCACTGGGGGAGAGAGATAGAGAAAAACACTGGGGGCAGAGACAGAGAGAGAAACACTGGGGGGAGAGAGAGAAAAGCACTGGGGGGAGAGAGAGAGAAACACTGGGTGAGAGTGATAGAGAAACACTGGGGGGAGAGAGAGAAACACTGAGGGGAGAGAAAGAATAACACTGGGGGGAGAGTGGGATAAACACTGGGGTGTGAGAGAGAGAAAACCTGGGGGATAGAGAGTGAGAAACACTCGGGGGAGAGAGAGAGAGAAACAGTGGGTGGAGAGAGGGTGAAACAATGGGGGGAGACAGAGAAACACTGGGGGGAGAGAGAGAGAAACACTGGGGGGAGAGAGAGAGAAAAACTGGGGGGGGGAGAGAAAGAGAGACAGTTGGGGGAGAGAGAGAGAAACACTGCGGGGAGAGAAATAGAAACACTGGGTGAGAGAGAGAGAAACACTGGGGGGAGAGAATGAGAGAGAGAAACAATGGGGGGAGGGAGAGAGAAAAACACCAGGGGGAGAGAGAGAGAGATAAACACTGGGGGGGGGGGGGGGAGAGACAGAAACACTGTGGGGAGAGAGAGAAACACTGTGAGAGAGATAGAGTAAAACACTGGTGGGAGAGAGAGAGAGAGAAACACTGGGGGGAGAGAGAGAAAAGCACTGGGGGGAGAGAGAGAGAGAGAAACACTGGGTGAGAGTGATAGAGAAACACTGGGGGGAGAGAGAGAGAGCTGAGAGAGAGAAACGCAGTGGGGAGACAGAGAGAGAGAAACACTGGGGAGGAGAGAGAGAAACACTGGGGGGAGAGAGAGAGAGAGAAACACTGGGGGAGAGAGAGAAACACTGGGGGGAGAGTGAGAGAAACACTGCGCAGGAGAGAGAGAAAGACTGGGGGGAGAGAGAAAGAAATACTGGCGGAGAGAGAGAGAAAAACTGGGGAGAGAGAGAGAAACACTGGGGGGAGAGAGAGAGAGAAACAGTGGGTGGAGAGAGGGTGAAACAATGGGGGGAGAGAGAGAAACACTGGGGGGAGAGAGAGAGAAACACTGGGTGAGAGAGAGAGAAACACTGGGGGGAGAGAGAGAGAGAGAGAAACAATGGGAGGAGAGAGAGAGAAAAACACCGGGGGGAGAGAGAGAGAGATAAACACTGGGGTGGGGGGGGGGGGGGGAGAGACAGAAACACTGTGGGGAGAGTGAGAGATTCAATGGGAGGAGAGAGAGAAACACTGCGAGAGAGAGAGAGAGAAACACTGGTGGAGAGAGAGAAACACTGGACAAAGAGAGAGAGATGCACGGGGGTGGAGAGAGATGAACACTGGGGGGAGAGAGCTGAGTGAGAGAAACTCAGTGGGGAGAGAGAGAGAGAGAAACACTGGGTATGAGAGAGAGAAACTCTGGGGGGAAAGACACAGAGAGAAATAATGGGGTAGAGAGAGAAACACTGGGGGGAGAGAGAGAGAAACACTGCGGAGGAGAGAGAGAAACATTGGGGGGAGAGAGAGAGAAATACTGGGGAGAGAGAGAGAAACACTGGGGGGAGAGAGGGAGAGAAAAACACTGGGGGGAGAGAGAGAGAAACACTGGGGGGAGAGAGAGGGAAGCACTGGTGGAGAGAGAGAGAAACACTGGGGGGTGAGAGAGTGAAACACTGGGGGAGAGAGAGAGAAAAACTGGGGAGAGAGAGAGAGAGAGCGTGAAACATTGTGTGGAGAGAGATAGAGAGTCATAGAGTCATAGAGTCATACAGCACGGATAGAGGCCGTTCGGCACATCGTGTCCGCGCCGGCCATCAGCCCAGTCTCCTCTAATCCCATATTCCAGCATTTGGTCCGTAGCCTTGTATGCTATGGCATTTCAAGTGCTCATCCAAATGCTTCTTGAATGTTGTGAGGGTTCCTGCCTCCACAACCCTTTCAGGTAGTGAGTTCCAGACTCCAACCACCCTCTGGGTGAAAAAGTTCTTTCTCAAATCCCCTCTAAACCTCCCGCCTTTTACCTTGAAACTATGTCCCCTTGTTATAGAACCCTCAACGAAGGGAAAAAGCTCCTTAGTATCCATCCTATCTGTGCCCCTCATAATTTTGTACACCTCAATCATGTCCCCCCTCAGCCTCCTCTGCTCCAAGGAAAACAAACCCAATCTTCCCAGTCTCTCTTCATAGCTGAAGCGCTCCAGCCCTGGTAACATCCTGGTGAATCTCCTCTGCACCCTCTCCAAAGCGATCACATCCTTCCTGTAGTGTGGCGACCAGAACTGCACACAGTACTCCAGCTGTGGCCTAACCAGTGTTTTATACAGCTCCATCATAACCTCCTTGCTCTTATATTCTATGCCTCGGCTAATAAAGGCAAGTATCCCATATGCCTTCTTTACCACCTTATCTACCTGTTCCGCCGCCTTCAGGGATCTGTGAACTTGCACACCAAGATCCCTCTGACCCTCTGTCTTGCCTAGGGTCCTCACATTCATTGTGTATTCCCTTGCCTTGAGAGAAACTCAGTCGGGAGAGAGAGAGAGAAACACTGGGGAGGAGAGAGATAAACACTGGGGGAGAGAGAGAGAGAGAGAAACACTGGGGGAGAGAGAGAAACACTGGGGGGGAGAGAGAGAGAAACACTGCGGAGGATAGAGAGAAACACTGGGGGGAGAGAGAGAGAAATACTGGGGGGAGAGAGAGAAACACTGGGGGGAGAGAGAGAGAGAAAAACACTGGGGAGAGAGAGAGAAACAATGGGGGGAGAGAGAGAGAAACATTGGTGGAGAGAGAGAAACACTGGGGGGTGAGAGAGAGAAACACTGGGGGAGAGAGAGAAAAACTGGGGAGAGAGAGAGCGAGAAACATTGTGTGGAGAGAGAGGGAAAGAAACTCAGTCGGGAGAGAGAGAGAGAAACACTGGGGAGGAGAGAGAGAAACACTGCTCTGAGAGAGAGAGAGAGAAACACTGGGGGAGTGCGAGAAACACTTGGGGGAGAGAGAGAAACACTGGGGAGGAGGGCGAGAAACACTGGGGTGAGAGAGAGAGAAACACTTCTGGAGAGAGACAAACACTGGGGGGAGAGAGAGAGAGAGAGAAAGAAACATTGGGGGGAGAGAGAGAGCTGAGAGATAGAAACTCAGTGGGGAGAGAGAGAGAGAGAAACACTGGGGAGGAGAGAGACAAACACTGGGGGGGGGGGAGAGTGAGATAAAAACACTGGGGGAGAGTGAGAAACACTGGGGGGAGAGAGAGAGAAACACTGCGGAGGAGAGAGAGAAACACTGGGGGGAGAGAGAGAGAAATACTGGGGGGAGAGAGAGAAACACTGGGTGGAGAGAGAGAGAGAAAAACGCTGGGGGAGAGAGAGACAAACACTGGGGGGAGAGAGAGAGAAAAGCTGGTGGAGAGAGAGAGAGCGAGAAACATTGTGTGGAGAGAGAGAGAGAAACTCAGTCGGGAGAGAGATAGAGAAACATTGGGGAGGAGAGAGAGAAACACTGGGGGGAGAGCGAACAACACTTGGGGGAGAGAGAGAAACACTGGGGAGAAGGGCGAGAAACACTGGGGGGAGAGGGAGAGAAACACTGGTGGAGAGAGACAAACAGTGGGGGGAGAGAGAGAGAAACACTGGGGGGAGAGAGAACCACTGGGGGAGAGAGACAGAGAAAAACACTGGGGGGAGAGACAGAGAGAGCAACACTGGGGGGAGAGAGATAAAAGCACTGGGGGGAGAGAGAGAGAGAGAAACACTGGGTGAGAGTGATAGAGAAACACTGGGGGGAGAGAGAGAAACACTGAGGGGAGAGAAAGAATAACACTGGGGGGAGAGTGGGATAAACACTGGGGGGTGAGAGAGAGAAAACCTGGGGGGTAGAGAGTGATAAACACTGGGGGGAGAGAGAGAGAGAAACAGTGGGTGGAGAGAGGGTGAAACAATGGGGGGAGACAGAGAAACACTGGGGGGAGAGGGAGAGAAACACTGGGGGGAGAGGGAGAGAAAAACTGGGGGGGGAGAGAAAGAGAGACAGTTGGGGGAGAGAGAGAGAAACACTGCGGGGAGAGAAATGGAAACACTGGGTGAGAGAGAGAGAAACACTGGGGGGAGAGAATGAGAGAGAGAAACAATGGGGGGAGGGAGAGAGAAAAACACCGGGGGGAGAGAGAGAGAGATAAACACTGGGGGGGGGGGGGGAGAGACAGAAACACTCTGGGGAGAGAGAGAAACACTGGGAGAGAGATAGAGTAAAACACTGGGGGGAGAGAGAGAGAGAGAAACACTGGGGGGAGAGAGAGAAAAGCACTGGGGGGAGAGAGAGAGAGAGAAACACTGGGTGAGAGTGATAGAGAAACACTGGGGGGAGAGAGAGAGCTGAGAGAGAGAAACGCAGTGGGGAGACAGAGAGAGAGAAACACTGGGGAGGAGAGAGAGAAACACTGGGGGGAGAGAGAGAGAGAGAAACACTGGGGGAGAGAGAGAAACACTGGGGGGAGAGTGAGAGAAACACTGCGCAGGAGAGAGAGAAAGACTGGGGGGAGAGAGAAAGAAATACTGGCGGAGAGAGAGAGAAAAACTGGGGAGAGAGAGAGAAACACTGGGGGGAGAGAGAGAGAGAAACAGTGGGTGGAGAGAGGGTGAAACAATGGGGGGAGAGAGAGAAACACTGGGGGGAGAGAGAGAGAAACACTGGGTGAGAGAGAGAGAAACACTGGGGGGAGAGAGAGAGAGAGAGAAACAATGGGGGGAGAGAGAGAGAAAAACACCGGGGGGAGAGAGAGAGAGATAAACACTGGGGGGGGGGGGGGGAGAGACAGAAACACTGTGGGGAGAGTGAGAGATTCAATGGGAGGAGAGAGAGAAACACTGCGAGAGAGAGAGAGAGAAACACTGGTGGAGAGAGAGAAACACTGGACAAAGAGAGAGAGATGCACGGGGGTGGAGAGAGATGAACACTGGGGGGAGAGAGCTGAGTGAGAGAAACTCAGTGGGGAGAGAGAGAGAGAGAAACTCTGGGTATGACAGAGAGAAATCTGGGGGGAAAGACACAGAGAGAAATACTGGGGGAGAGAGAGAAACACTGGGGGGAGAGAGAGAGAAACACTGCGGAGGAGAGAGAGAAACATTGGGGGGAGAGAGAGAGAAATACTGGGGAGAGAGAGAGAAACACTGGGGGGAGAGAGGGAGAGAAAAACACTGGGGGGAGAGAGAGAGAAACACTGGGGGGAGAGAGAGGGAAGCACTGATGGAGAGAGAGAGAAACACTGGGGGGTGAGAGAGAGAAACACTGGGGGAGAGAGAGAGAAAAACTGGGGAGAGAGAGAGAGAGAGCGTGAAACAATGTGTGGAGAGAGAGAGAGAGTCATAGAGTCATAGAGTCATACAGCACGGATAGAGGCCGTTCGGCCCATCGTGTCCGCGCCGGCCATCAGCCCTGTCTACTCTAATCCCATATTCCAGCATTTGGTCCGTAGCCTTGTATGCTATGGCATTTCAAGTGCTCATCCAAATGCTTCTTGAATGTTGTGAGGGTTCCTGCCTCCACAACCCTTTCAGGCAGTGAGTTCCAGACTCCAACCACCCTCTGGGTGAAAAAGTTCTTTCTCAAATCCCCTCTAAACCTCCCGCCTTTTACCTTGAAACTATGTCCCCTTGTTATAGAACCCTCAACGAAGGGAAAAAGCTCCTTCGTATCCATCCTATCTGTGCCCCTCATAATTTTGTACACCTCAATCATGTCCCCCCTCAGACTCCTCTGCTCCAAGGAAAACAAACCCAATCTTCCCAGTCTCTCTTCATAGCTGAAGCGCTCCAGCCCTGGTAACATCCTGGTGAATCTCCTCTGCACCCTCTCCAAAGCGATCACATCCTTCCTGTAGTGTGGCGACCAGAACTGCACACAGTACTCCAGCTGTGGCCTAACCAGTGTTTTATACAGCTCCATCATAACCTCCTTGCTCTTATATTCTATGCCTCGGCTAATAAAGGCAAGTATCCCATATGCCTTCTTTACCACCTTATCTACCTGTTCCGCCGCCTTCAGGGATCTGTGAACTTGCACACCAAGATCCCTCTGACCCTCTGTCTTGCCTAGGGTCCTCCCATTCATTGTGTATTCCCTTGCCTTGAGAGAAACTCAGTCGGGAGAGAGAGAGAGAAACACTGGGGAGGAGAGAGACAAACACTGGGGGGAGAGAGAGAGAGAGAAACACTGGGGGAGATAGAGAAACACTGGGGGGAGAGAGAGAGAAACAATGCGGAGGAGAGAGAGAAACACTGGGGGGAGAGAGAGAGAAATACTGGGGGGAGAGAGAGAAACACTGGGGGGAGAGAGAGAGAGAGAAAAACACTGGGGAGAGAGAGAGAAACAATGGGGGGAGAGAGAGAGAAACATTGGTGGAGAGAGAGAGAAACACTGGGGGGTGAGAGAGAGAAACACTGGGGGAGAGAGAGAAAAACTGGGGAGAGAGAGAGCGAGAAACATTGTGTGGAGAGAGAGGGAGAGAAACTCAGTCGAGAGAGAGAGAGAAACACTGGGGAGGAGAGAGAGAAACACTGGTCTGAGAGAGAGAGAGAGAAACACTGGGGGAGTGCGAGAAACACTTGGGGGAGAGAGAGAAACACTGGGGAGGAGGGCGAGAAACACTGGGGTGAGAGAGAGAGAAACACTTGTGGAGAGAGACAAACACTGGGGGGAGAGAGAGAGAGAGAGAGAAACATTGGGGGGAGAGAGAGAGCTGAGAGAGGGAAACTCAGTGGGGAGAGAGAGAGAGAGAAACACTGGGGAGGAGAGAGACAAACACTGGGGGGGGTGAGTGAGATAAAAACACTGGGGGAGAGAGAGAAACACTGGGGGGAGAGAGAGAGAAACACTGCGGAGGAGAGAGAGAAACACTGGGGGGAGAGAGAGAGAAATACTGGGGGGAGAGAGAGAAACACTGGGTGGAGAGAGAGAGAAACACTGGGGGGAGAGAGAGGGAAGCACTGGTGGAGAGAGAGAGAAACACTGGGGGGTGAGAGAGAGAAACACTGGGGGAGAGAGAGAGAAAAACTGGGGAGAGAGAGAGAGAGAGCGTGAAACACTGGGTGGAGAGAGAGAGAGGAAAACGCTGGGGGGAGAGAGAGACAAACACTGGGGGGAGAGAGAGAGAAAAGCTGGTGGAGAGAGAGAGAGAGCGAGAAACATTGTGTGGAGAGAGAGAGAGAAACTCAGTCGGGAGAGAGATAGAGAAACATTGGGGAGGAGAGAGAGAAACACTGGGGGGAGAGAGAGAGAGAGAAACACGGGGGGGAGAGAGAGAACCACTGGGGGAGAGAGATAGAGAAAAACACTGGGGGGAGAGACAGAGAGTGAAACACTGGGGGGAGAGAGAGAAAAGCACTGGGGGAGAGAGAGAGAGAAAGACTGGGGGAGAGAGAGAAACACTGCGGGGAGGAGAGAGGGAAACACTGGGTGGAGAGAGAGAGAGAAACATTGGGGGAGAGAGAGAGAGAAAGACTGGGGGGAGAGAGAGAGAAACACTGGTGGAGAGAGACAAACACTGGGGGGAGAGAGAGAGAAACACTGGGGGGAGAGAGAGAACCACTGGGGGAGAGAGATAGAGAAAAACACTGGGGGAGAGACAGAGAGAGAAACACTGGGGGGAGAGAGAAAAAAGCACTGGGGGGAGAGAGAGAGAGAGAAACACTGGGTGAGAGTGATAGAGAAACATTGGGTGGAGAGAGAGAAACACTGAGGGGAGAGAAAGAATAACACTGGGAGGAGAGTGGGATAAACACTGGGGGGTGAGAGAGAGAAAACCTGGGGGTAGAGAGTGAGAAACACTGGGGGGAGAGAGAGAGAGAAACAGTGGGTGGAGAGAGGGTGAAACAATGGGGGGAGACAGAGAAACACTGGGGGGAGAGAGAGAGAAACACTGGGGGGAGAGAGAGAGAAAAACCGGGGGGGGGGGGAGAGAAAGAGAGACAGTGGGGGGAGAGAGAGAGAAACACTGGGGGAGAGAGAGAAACACTGGGGGGAGTGAGAGAGAAACACTGCGGAGGAGAGAGAGAAACATTGGTGGGAGAGAGAGAGAGAAATACTGGGGGGAGAGAGAGAAAAACTGGGGGGAGAGAGGGAGAGAAAAACACTGGGGGGAGCGAGAGAGAAACACTGGGGGGAGAGAGAGAGAAACACTGGTGGATAGAGAGAGAAACACTGGGGGGTGAGAGGGAGAAACAATGGGGGAGAGAGAGAGAAAAACTGGGGAGAGAGAGAGCGAGAAACAATCTGTGGAGAGAGAGAGAGAGAAACTCAGTCGGGAGAGAGAGAGTGAAACACTGGGGAGGAGAGAGAGAAATACTGGGGGGAGAGAGAGAGAAACACTGCGGAGGAGAGAGAGAAACACTGGGGGGAGAGAGAGAGAAATACTGGGGGGAGAGAGAGAAACACTGGGGGGAGAGAGAGAGAGTAAAACACTGGGGGGAGAGAGAGAGAAACACTGGGGGGAGAGAGAGAGAAACGTTGGTGGAGAGAGAGAGAAACACTGGGGGGTGAGAGAGAGAAACACTGGGGGAGAGAGAGAGAAAAACTGGGGAGAGAGAGAGAGAGAGCGAGAAACATTGTGTGGAGAGAGAGAGAGAGAGAAACTCAGTCGGGAGAGAGATAGAGAAACATTGGGGAGGAGAGAGAGAAACACTGGTCTGAGAGAGAGAGAGAAACACGGGCAGAGAGCGAACAACACTTGGGGGAGAGAGCGAAACACTGGGGAGGAGGGCGAGAAACATTGTGGGGAGAGGGAGAGAAACACTGGTGGAGAGAGACAAACACTGGGGGGAGAGAGAGAGAAACACTGAGGGGAGAGAGAGAAACACTGGGGGAGAGAGATAGAGAAAAACACTGGGGGGAGAGAGAGAGAGAGAAACACTGGGGGAAGAGAGAGAAAAGCACTGAGGGGAGAGAGAGAGAAACACTGGGTGAGAATGATAGAGAAACACTCGGGAGGAGGGCGAGAAACACTGGGGGGTGAGAGAGAGAAACACTGGTGGAGAGAGACAAACATTGGGGGGAGAGAGAGAGAAACACTGGGGGGAGAGAGAGAAACACTGGGGGGGAGAGAGAGAGAGAAAAACACTGGGGGGAGAGAGAGAGAGAGAAACACTGGGTGAGAGTGATAGAGAAACACTGGGGGGAGAGAGAGAGCTGAGAGAGAGAAACGCAGTGGGGAGACAGAGAGAGAGAAACACTGGGGAGGAGAGAGAGAAACACTGGGGGGAGAGAGAGAGAGAGAAACACTGGGGGAGAGAGAGAAACACTGGGGGGAGAGTGAGAGAAACACTGCGCAGGAGAGAGAGAAAGACTGGGGGGAGAGAGAAAGAAATACTGGCGGAGAGAGAGAGAAAAACTGGGGAGAGAGAGAGAAACACTGGGGGGAGAGAGAGAGAGAAACAGTGGGTGGAGAGAGGGTGAAACAATGGGGGGAGAGAGAGAAACACTGGGGGGAGAGAGAGAGAAACACTGGGTGAGAGAGAGAGAAACACTGGGGGGAGAGAGAGAGAGAGAGAAACAATGGGGGGAGAGAGAGAGAAAAACACCGGGGGGAGAGAGAGAGAGATAAACACTGGGGGGGGGGAGAGACAGAAACACTGTGGGGAGAGTGAGAGATTCAATGGGAGGAGAGAGTGAAACACTGCGAGAGAGAGAGAGAGAAACACTGGTGGAGAGAGAGAAACACTGGACAAAGAGAGAGAGATGCACGGGGGTGGAGAGAGATGAACACTGGGGGGAGAGAGCTGAGTGAGAGAAACTCAGTGGGGAGAGAGAGAGAGAGAAACTCTGGGTATGAGAGAGAGAAACTCTGGGGGGAAAGACACAGAGAGAAATACTGGGGGAGAGAGAGAAACACTGGGGGGAGAGAGAGAGAAACACTGCGGAGGAGAGAGAGAAACATTGGGGGGAGAGAGAGAGAAATACTGGGGAGAGAGAGAGAAACACTGGGGGGAGAGAGGGAGAGAAAAACACTGGGGGGAGAGAGAGAGAAACACTGGGGGGAGAGAGATGGAAGCACTGGTGGAGAGAGAGAGAAACACTGGGGGGTGAGAGAGAGAAACACTGGGGGAGAGAGAGAGAAAAACTGGGGAGAGACAGAGAGAGAGCGTGAAACATTGTGTGGAGAGAGAGAGAGAGTCATAGAGTCATAGAGTCATACAGCACGGATAGAGGCCGTTCGGCACATCGTGTCCGCGCCGGCCATCAGCCCTGTCTACTCTAATCCCATATTCCAGCTTTTGGTCCGTAGCCTTGTATGCTATGGCATTTCAAGTGCTCATCCAAATGCTTCTTGAATGTTGTGAGGGTTCCTGCCTCCACAACCCTTTCAGGCAGTGAGTTCCAGACTCCAACCACCCTCTGGGTGAAAAAGTTCTTTCTCAAATCCCCTCTAAACCTCCCGCCTTTTACTTTGAAACTATGTCCCCTTGTTATAGAACCCTCAACGAAGGGAAAAAGCTCCTTAGTATCCATCCTATCTGTGCCCCTCATAATTTTGTACACCTCAATCATGTCCCCCCTCAGCCTCCTCTGCTCCAAGGAAAACAAACCCAATCTTCCCAGTCTCTCTTCATAGCTGAAGCGCTCCAGCCCTGGTAACATCCTGGTGAATCTCCTCTGCACCCTCTCCAAAGCGATCACATCCTTCCTGTAGTGTGGCGACCAGAACTGCACACAGTACTCCAGCTGTGGCCTAACCAGTGTTTTATACAGCTCCATCATAACCTCCTTGCTCTTACATTCTATGCCTCGGCTAATAAAGGCAAGTATCCCATATGCCTTCTTTACCACCTTATCTACCTGTTCCGCCGCCTTCAGGGATCTGTGAACTTGCACACCAAGATCCCTCTGACCCTCTGTCTTGCCTAGGGTCCTCCCATTCATTGTGCATTCCCTTGCCTTGAGAGAAACTCAGTCGGGAGAGAGAGAGAGAAACACTGGGGAGGAGAGAGATAAACACTGGGGGGAGAGAGAGAGAGAGAAACACTGGGGGGAGAGAGAGAGAAACACTGCGGAGGAGAGAGAGAAACACTGGGGGGAGAGAGAGAGAAATACTGGGGGGAGAGAGAGAAACACTGGGGGGAGAGAGAGAGAGAGAAACACTGGGGAGAGAGAGAGAAACAATGGGGGGAGAGAGAGAGAAACATTGGTGGAGAGAGAGAGAAACACTGGGGGGTGAGGGAGAGAAACACTGGGGGAGAGAGAGAAAAACTGGGGAGAGAGAGAGCGAGAAACATTGTGTGGAGAGAGAGGGAGAGAAACTCAGTCGGGAGAGAGAGAGAGAAACACTGGGGAGGAGAGAGAGAAACACTGGTCTGAGAGAGAGAGAGAGAAACACTGGGGGAGTGCGAGAAACACTTGGGGGAGAGAGAGAAACACTGGGGAGGAGGGCGAGAAACACTGGGGTGAGAGAGAGAGAAACACTTGTGGAGAGAGACAAACACTGGGGGGAGAGAGAGAGAGAGAGAGAAACATTGGGGGGAGAGAGAGAGCTGAGAGAGAGAAACTCAGTGGGGGGAGAGAGAGAGAGAAACACTGGGGAGGAGAGAGAGAAACACTGGGGGGGGGGAGAGTGAGATAAAAACAGTGGGGGAGAGAGAGAAACACTGGGGGGAGAGAGAGAGAAACACTGCGGAGGAGAGAGAGAAACACTGGGGGGAGAGAGAGAGAGATACTGGGGGGAGAGAGAGAAACACTGGGTGGAGAGAGAGAGAGAAAAACGCTGGGGGGAGAGAGAGACAAACACTGGGGGGAGAGAGAGAGAAAAGCTGGTGGAGAGAGAGAGAGAGCGAGAAACATTGTGTGGAGAGAGAGAGAGAAACTCAGTCGGGAGAGAGATAGAGAAACATTGGGGAGGAGAGAGAGAAACACTGGGGGGAGAGAGAGAGAGAGAAACACGGGGGGAGAGCGAACAACACTTGGGGGAGAGAGAGAAACACTGGGGAGAAGGGCGAGAAACACTGGGGGGAGAGGGAGAGAAACACTGGTGGAGAGAGACAAACACTGGGGGGAGAGAGTGAGAAACACTGGGGGGAGAGAGAGAACCACTGGGGGAGAGAGATAGAGAAAAACACTGGGGGGAGAGACAGAGAGAGAAACACTGGGGGGAGAGAGAGAAAAGCACTGGGGGGAGAGAGAGAGAGAGAAACACTGGGTGAGAGTGATAGAGAAACACTGGGGGGAGAGAGAGAAACACTGAGGGGAGAGAAAGAATAACACTGGGGGGAGAGTGGGATAAACACTGGGGGGTGAGAGAGAGAAAACCTGGGGGGTAGAGAGTGAGAAACATTGGGGGGAGAGAGAGAGAGAAACAGTGGGTGGAGAGAGGGTGAAACAATGGGGGGAGACAGAGAAACACTGGGGGGAGAGAGAGAGAAACACTGGGGGGAGAGAGAGAGAAAAACTGGGGGGGGGGAGAAAGAGAGACAGTTGGGGGAGAGAGAGAGAAACACTGCGGGGAGAGAAATAGAAACACTGGGTGAGAGAGAGAGAAACACTGGGGGGAGAGAATGAGAGAGAGAAACAATGGGGGGAGGGAGAGAGAAAAACACCGGGGGGAGAGAGAGAGAGATAAACACTGGGGGGGGGGAGAGACAGAAACACTGTGGGGAGAGAGAAAACACTGGGAGAGAGATAGAGTAAAACACTGGGGGGAGAGAGAGAGAGAGAAACACTGGGGGGAGAGAGAGAAAAGCACTGGGGGGAGAGAGAGAGAGAGAAACACTGGGTGAGAGTGATAGAGAAACACTGGGGGGAGAGAGAGAGCTGAGAGAGAGAAACGCAGTGGGGAGACAGAGAGAGAGAAACACTGGGGAGGAGAGAGAGAAACACTGGGGGGAGAGAGAGAGAGAGAAACACTGGGGGAGAGAGAGAAACACTGGGGGGAGAGTGAGAGAAACACTGCGCAGGAGAGAGAGAAAGACTGGGGGGAGAGAGAAAGAAATACTGGCGGAGAGAGAGAGAAAAACTGGGGAGAGAGAGAGAAACACTGGGGGGAGAGAGAGAGAGAAACAGTGGGTGGAGAGAGGGTGAAACAATGGGGGGAGAGAGAGAAACACTGGGGGGAGAGAGAGAGAAACACTGGGTGAGAGAGAGAGAAACACTGGGGGGAGAGAGAGAGAGAGAGAAACAATGGGAGTAGAGAGAGAGAAAAACACCGGGGGGAGAGAGAGAGAGATAAACACTGGGGGGGGGGGGGGGGGGAGAGACAGAAACACTGTGGGGAGAGTGAGAGATTCAATGGGAGGAGAGAGAGAAACACTGCGAGAGAGAGAGAGAGAGAAACACTGGTGGAGAGAGAGAAACACTGGACAAAGAGAGAGAGATGCACGGGGGTGGAGAGAGATGAACACTGGGGGGAGAGAGCTGAGTGAGAGAAACTCAGTGGGGAGAGAGAGAGAGAGAAACACTGGGTATGAGAGAGAGAAACTCTAGGGGGAAAGACACAGAGAGAAATACTGGGGGAGAGAGAGAAACACTGGGGGGAGAGAGAGAGAAACACTGCGGAGGAGAGAGAGAAACATTGGGGGGAGAGAGAGAGAAATACTGGGGAGAGAGAGAGAAACACTGGGGGGAGAGAGGGAGAGAAAAACACTGGGGGGAGAGAGAGAGAAACACTGGGGGGAGAGAGAGGGAAGCACTGGTGGAGAGAGAGAGAAACACTGGGGGGTGAGAGAGAGAAACACTGGGGGAGAGAGAGAGAAAAACTGGGGAGAGACAGAGAGAGAGCGTGAAACATTGTGTGGAGAGAGAGAGAGAGTCATAGAGTCATAGAGTCATACAGCACGGATAGAGGCCGTTCGGCACATCGTGTCCGAGCCGGCCATCAGCCCTGTCTACTCTAATCCCATATTCCAGCTTTTGGTCCGTAGCCTTGTATGCTATGGCATTTCAAGTGCTCATCCAAATGCTTCTTGAATGTTGTGAGGGTTCCTGCCTCCACAACCCTTTCAGGCAGTGAGTTCCAGACTCCAACCACCCTCTGGGTGAAAAAGTTCTTTCTCAAATCCCCTCTAAACCTCCCGCCTTTTACTTTGAAACTATGTCCCCTTGTTATAGAACCCTCAACGAAGGGAAAAAGCTCCTTAGTATCCATCCTATCTGTGCCCCTCATAATTTTGTACACCTCAATCATGTCCCCCCTCAGCCTCCTCTGCTCCAAGGAAAACAAACCCAATCTTCCCAGTCTCTCTTCATAGCTGAAGCGCTCCAGCCCTGGTAACATCCTGGTGAATCTCCTCTGCACCCTCTCCAAAGCGATCACATCCTTCCTGTAGTGTGGCGACCAGAACTGCACACAGTACTCCAGCTGTGGCCTAACCAGTGTTTTATACAGCTCCATCATAACCTCCTTGCTCTTACATTCTATGCCTCGGCTAATAAAGGCAAGTATCCCATATGCCTTCTTTACCACCTTATCTACCTGTTCCGCCGCCTTCAGGGATCTGTGAACTTGCACACCAAGATCCCTCTGACCCTCTGTCTTGCCTAGGGTCCTCCCATTCATTGTGCATTCCCTTGCCTTGAGAGAAACTCAGTCGGGAGAGAGAGAGAGAAACACTGGGGAGGAGAGAGATAAACACTGGGGGGAGAGAGAGAGAGAGAAACACTGGGGGGAGAGAGAGAGAAACACTGCGGAGGAGAGAGAGAAACACTGGGGGGAGAGAGAGAGAAATACTGGGGGGAGAGAGAGAAACACTGGGGGGAGAGAGAGAGAGAGAAACACTGGGGAGAGAGAGAGAAACAATGGGGGGAGAGAGAGAGAAACATTGGTGGAGAGAGAGAGAAACACTGGGGGGTGAGGGAGAGAAACACTGGGGGAGAGAGAGAAAAACTGGGGAGAGAGAGAGCGAGAAACATTGTGTGGAGAGAGAGGGAGAGAAACTCAGTCGGGAGAGAGAGAGAGAAACACTGGGGAGGAGAGAGAGAAACACTGGTCTGAGAGAGAGAGAGAGAAACACTGGGGGAGTGCGAGAAACACTTGGGGGAGAGAGAGAAACACTGGGGAGGAGGGCGAGAAACACTGGGGTGAGAGAGAGAGAAACACTTGTGGAGAGAGACAAACACTGGGGGGAGAGAGAGAGAGAGAGAGAAACATTGGGGGGAGAGAGAGAGCTGAGAGAGAGAAACTCAGTGGGGGGAGAGAGAGAGAGAAACACTGGGGAGGAGAGAGAGAAACACTGGGGGGGGGGAGAGTGAGATAAAAACAGTGGGGGAGAGAGAGAAACACTGGGGGGAGAGAGAGAGAAACACTGCGGAGGAGAGAGAGAAACACTGGGGGGAGAGAGAGAGAGATACTGGGGGGAGAGAGAGAAACACTGGGTGGAGAGAGAGAGAGAAAAACGCTGGGGGGAGAGAGAGACAAACACTGGGGGGAGAGAGAGAGAAAAGCTGGTGGAGAGAGAGAGAGAGCGAGAAACATTGTGTGGAGAGAGAGAGAGAAACTCAGTCGGGAGAGAGATAGAGAAACATTGGGGAGGAGAGAGAGAAACACTGGGGGGAGAGAGAGAGAGAGAAACACGGGGGGAGAGCGAACAACACTTGGGGGAGAGAGAGAAACACTGGGGAGAAGGGCGAGAAACACTGGGGGGAGAGGGAGAGAAACACTGGTGGAGAGAGACAAACACTGGGGGGAGAGAGTGAGAAACACTGGGGGGAGAGAGAGAACCACTGGGGGAGAGAGATAGAGAAAAACACTGGGGGGAGAGACAGAGAGAGAAACACTGGGGGGAGAGAGAGAAAAGCACTGGGGGGAGAGAGAGAGAGAGAAACACTGGGTGAGAGTGATAGAGAAACACTGGGGGGAGAGAGAGAAACACTGAGGGGAGAGAAAGAATAACACTGGGGGGAGAGTGGGATAAACACTGGGGGGTGAGAGAGAGAAAACCTGGGGGGTAGAGAGTGAGAAACACTGGGGGGAGAGAGAGAGAGAAACAGTGGGTGGAGAGAGGGTGAAACAATGGGGGGAGACAGAGAAACACTGGGGGGAGAGAGAGAGAAACACTGGGGGGAGAGAGAGAGAAAAACTGGGGGGGGGGGAGAAAGAGAGACAGTTGGGGGAGAGAGAGAGAAACACTGCGGGGAGAGAAATAGAAACACTGGGTGAGAGAGAGAGAAACACTGGGGGGAGAGAATGAGAGAGAGAAACAATGGGGGGAGGGAGAGAGAAAAACACCGGGGGGAGAGAGAGAGAGATAAACACTGGGGGGGGGGAGAGACAGAAACACTGTGGGGAGAGAGAAAACACTGGGAGAGAGATAGAGTAAAACACTGGGGGGAGAGAGAGAGAGAGAAACACTGGGGGGAGAGAGAGAAAAGCACTGGGGGGAGAGAGAGAGAGAGAAACACTGGGTGAGAGTGATAGAGAAACACTGGGGGGAGAGAGAGAGCTGAGAGAGAGAAACGCAGTGGGGAGACAGAGAGAGAGAAACACTGGGGAGGAGAGAGAGAAACACTGGGGGGAGAGAGAGAGAGAGAAACACTGGGGGAGAGAGAGAAACACTGGGGGGAGAGTGAGAGAAACACTGCGCAGGAGAGAGAGAAAGACTGGGGGGAGAGAGAAAGAAATACTGGCGGAGAGAGAGAGAAAAACTGGGGAGAGAGAGAGAAACACTGGGGGGAGAGAGAGAGAGAAACAGTGGGTGGAGAGAGGGTGAAACAATGGGGGGAGAGAGAGAAACACTGGGGGGAGAGAGAGAGAAACACTGGGTGAGAGAGAGAGAAACACTGGGGGGAGAGAGAGAGAGAGAGAAACAATGGGGGGAGAGAGAGAGAAAAACACCGGGGGGAGAGAGAGAGAGATAAACACTGGGGGGGGGGGGGGGGAGAGACAGAAACACTGTGGGGAGAGTGAGAGATTCAATGGGAGGAGAGAGAGAAACACTGCGAGAGAGAGAGAGAGAAACACTGGTGGAGAGAGAGAAACACTGGACAAAGAGAGAGAGATGCACGGGGGTGGAGAGAGATGAACACTGGGGGGAGAGAGCTGAGTGAGAGAAACTCAGTGGGGAGAGAGAGAGAGAGAAACACTGGGTATGAGAGAGAGAAACTCTGGGGGGAAAGACACAGAGAGAAATACTGGGGGAGAGAGAGAAACACTGGGGGGAGAGAGAGAGAAACACTGCGGAGGAGAGAGAGAAACATTGGGGGGAGAGAGAGAGAAATACTGGGGAGAGAGAGAGAAACACTGGGGGGAGAGAGGGAGAGAAAAACACTGGGGGGAGAGAGAGAGAAACACTGGGGGGAGAGAGAGGGAAGCACTGGTGGAGAGAGAGAGAAACACTGGGGGGTGAGAGAGAGAAACACTGGGGGAGAGAGAGAGAAAAACTGGGGAGAGAGAGAGAGAGAGCGTGAAACATTGTGTGGAGAGAGAGAGAGAGTCATAGAGTCATAGAGTCATACAGCACGGATAGAGGCCGTTCGGCACATCGTGTCCGCGCCGGCCATCAGCCCTGTCTACTCTAATCCCATATTCCAGCATTTGGTCCGTAGCCTTGTATGCTATGGCATTTCAAGTGCTCATCCAAATGCTTCTTGAATGTTGTGAGGGTTCCTGCCTCCACAACCCTTTCAGGCAGTGAGTTCCAGACTCCAACCACCCTCTGGGTGAAAAAGTTCTTTCTCAAATCCCCTCTAAACCTCCCGCCTTTTACCTTGAAACTATGTCCCCTTGTTATAGAACCCTCAACGAAGGGAAAAAGCTCCTTAGTATCCATCCTATCTGTGCCCCTCATAATTTTGTACACCTCAATCATGTCCCCCCTCAGCCTCCTCTGCTCCAAGGAAAACAAACCCAATCTTCCCAGTCTCTCTTCATAGCTGAAGCGCTCCAGCCCTGGTAACATCCTGGTGAATCTCCTCTGCACCCTCTCCAAAGCGATCACATCCTTCCTGTAGTGTGGCGACCAGAACTGCACACAGTACTCCAGCTGTGGCCTAACCAGTGTTTTATACAGCTCCATCATAACCTCCTTGCTCTTATATTCTATGCCTCGGCTAATAAAGGCAAGTATCCCATATGCCTTCTTTACCACCTTATCTACCTGTTCCGCCGCCTTCAGGGATCTGTGAACTTGCACACCAAGATCCCTCTGACCCTTTGTCTTGCCTAGGGTCCTCCCATTCATTGTGTATTCCCTTGCCTTGAGAGAAACTCAGTCGGGAGAGAGAGAGAAACACTGGGGAGGAGAGAGATAAACACTGGGGGGAGAGAGAGAGAGAGAAACACTGGGGGAGATAGAGAAACACTGGGGGGAGAGAGAGAGAAACACTGCGGAGGAGAGAGAGAAACACTGGGGGGAGAGAGAGAGAAATACTGGGGGGAGAGAGAGAAACACTGGGGGGAGAGAGAGAGAGAAAAACACTGGGGAGAGAGAGAGAAACAATGGGGGGAGAGAGAGAGAAACATTGGTGGAGAGAGAGAGAAACACTGGGGGGTGAGAGAGAGAAACACTGGGGGAGAGAGAGAAAAACTGGGGAGAGAGAGAGCGAGAAACATTGTGTGGAGAGAGAGGGAGAGAAACTCAGTCGAGAGAGAGAGAGAGAAACACTGGGGAGGAGAGAGAGAAACACTGGTCTGAGAGAGAGAGAGAGAAACACTGGGGGAGTGCGAGAAACACTTGGGGGAGAGAGAGAAACACTGGGGAGGAGGGCGAGAAACACTGGGGTGAGAGAGAGAGAAACACTTGTGGAGAGAGACAAACACTGGGGGGAGAGAGAGAGAGAGAGAGAAACATTGGGGGGAGAGAGAGAGCTGAGAGAGGGAAACTCAGTGGGGAGAGAGAGAGAGAGAAACACTGGGGAGGAGAGAGACAAACACTGGGGGGGGAGAGTGAGATAAAAACACTGGGGGAGAGAGAGAAACACTGGGGGGAGAGAGAGAGAAACACTGCGGAGGAGAGAGAGAAACACTGGGGGGAGAGAGAGAGAAATACTGGGGGGAGAGAGAGAAACACTGGGTGGAGAGAGAGAGAAACACTGGGGGGAGAGAGAGGGAAGCACTGGTGGAGAGAGAGAGAAACACTGGGGGGTGAGAGAGAGAAACACTGGGGGAGAGAGAGAGAAAAACTGGGGAGAGAGAGAGAGAGAGCGTGAAACACTGGGTGGAGAGAGAGAGAGGAAAACGCTGGGGGGAGAGAGAGACAAACACTGGGGGGAGAGAGAGAGAAAAGCTGGTGGAGAGAGAGAGAGAGCGAGAAACATTGTGTGGAGAGAGAGAGAGAAACTCAGTCGGGAGAGAGATAGAGAAACATTGGGGAGGAGAGAGAGAAACACTGGGGGGAGAGAGAGAGAGAGAAACACGGGGGGAGAGAGAGAACCACTGGGGGAGAGAGATAGAGAAAAACACTGGGGGGAGAGACAGAGAGTGAAACACTGGGGGGAGAGAGAGAAAAGCACTGGGGGGAGAGAGAGAGAGAAAGACTGGGGGAGAGAGAGAAACACTGCGGGGAGGAGAGAGGGAAACACTGGGTGGCGAGAGAGAGAGAAACATTGGGGGAGAGAGAGAGAGAAAGACTGGGGGGAGAGAGAGAGAAACACTGGTGGAGAGAGACAAACACTGGGGGGAGAGAGAGAGAAACACTGGGGGGAGAGAGAGAACCACTGGGGGAGAGAGATAGAGAAAAACACTGGGGGGAGAGACAGAGAGAGAAACACTGGGGGGAGAGAGAAAAAAGCACTGGGGGGAGAGAGAGAGAGAGAAACACTGGGTGAGAGTGATAGAGAAACATTGGGTGGAGAGAGAGAAACACTGAGGGGAGAGAAAGAATAACACTGGGAGGAGAGTGGGATAAACACTGGGGGGTGGGAGAGAGAAAACCTGGGGGTAGAGAGTGAGAAACACTGGGGGGAGAGAGAGAGAGAAACAGTGGGTGGAGAGAGGGTGAAACAATGGGGGGAGACAGAGAAACACTGGGGGGAGAGAGAGAGAAACACTGGGGGGAGAGAGAGAGAAAAACTGGGGGGGGGGAGAGAAAGAGAGACAGTGGGGGGAGAGAGAGAGAAACACTGGGGGAGAGAGAGAAACACTGGGGGGAGTGAGAGAGAAACACTGCGGAGGAGAGAGAGAAACATTGGGGGGAGAGAGAGAGAGAAATACTGGGGGGAGAGAGAGAAAAACTGGGGGGAGAGAGGGAGAGAAAAACACTGGGGGGAGCGAGAGAGAAACACTGGGGGAGAGAGAGAGAAACACTGGTGGATAGAGAGAGAAACACTGGGGGGTGAGAGGGAGAAACACTGGGGGAGAGAGAGAGAAAAACTGGGGAGAGAGAGAGAGAGAGAGCGAGAAACATTCTGTGGAGAGAGAGAGAGAGAAACTCAGTCGGGAGAGAGATAGAGAAACATTGGGGAGGAGAGAGAGAAACACTGGTCTGAGAGAGAGAGAGAAACACTGGGGGAGAGCGAACAACACTTGGGGGAGAGAGAGAAACACTGGGGAGGAGGGCGAGAAACATTGTGGGGAGAGGGAGAGAAACACTGGTGGAGAGAGACAAACACTGGGGGGAGAGAGAGAGAAACACTGAGGGGAGAGAGAGAAACACTGGGGGAGAGAGATAGAGAAAAACACTGGGGGGAGAGAGAGAGAGAGAAACACTGGGGGAAGAGAGAGAAAAGCACTGGGGGGAGAGAGAGAGAAACACTGGGTGAGAATGATAGAGAAACACTCGGGAGGAGGGCGAGAAACACTGGGGGGTGAGAGAGAGAAACACTGGTGGAGAGAGACAAACATTGGGGGGAGAGAGAGAGAAACACTGGGGGGAGAGAGAGAAACACTGGGGGGAGAGAGAGAGAGAAAAACACTGGGGGGAGAGAGAGAGAGAGAAACACTGGGTGAGAATGATAGAGAAACACTGGGGGGAGAGAGACAGCTGAGAGAGAGAAACGCAGTGGGGAGAGAGTTAGAGAGAAACACTGGGGAGGAGAGAGAGAAACACTTGGGAGAGAGAGAGAGAGAGAGAGAAACACTGGTGGAGAGAGAGAAACACTGGGGGGAGAGTGAGAGAAACACTGCGCAGGAGAGAGAGAAACACTGGGGGGAGAGAGAGAGAAACACTGGGGGAGAGAGAAAAACTGGGGAGAGAGAGGGAGAGAGCGAGAAACATTGTGTGGAGAGAGAGAGAGTGAAACTCAGCCGGGAGAGAGATAGAGAAACACTGGGGAGGAGAGAGAGAAACACTGGTCTGAGAGAGAGAGAGAAACACTGGGGGAGAGCGAGAAACACTTGGGGGAGAGAGAGAAACACTGGGGAGGAGGGCGAGAAACACTGGCGGGAGAAAGAGAGAAACACTGAGGGGAGAGAGAGAAACACTGGGGGAGAGAGATAGAGAAAAACACTGGGGGGAGAGAGAGAGAGAGGAACACTGGGGGGAGGGAGAGAGAAAAGCACTGGGGGGAGAGAGAGAGAGAGAAACACTGGGTGAGAATGATAGAGAAACAGTTGGGAGGAGGGCGAGAAACACTGGGTGGAGAGAGAGAGAAACACTGGTGGAGAGAGACAAACACTGGGGGGAGAGAGAGAGAAACACTGGGGGGAGAGAGAGAGACACTGGGGGAGAGAGAGAGAGAGAAAAACACTGGGGGGAGAGAGAGAGAGAGAAACACTGGGTGAGAATGATAGAGAAACACTGGGGGGAGAGAGACAGCTGAGAGAGAGAAACGCAGTGGGGAGAGAGATAGAGAGAAACACTGGGGAGGAGAGAGACAAACACTGGGGGGGGAGAGTGAGATAAAAACACTGGGGGAGAGAGAGAAACACTGGGGGGAGAGAGAGAGAAACACTGCGGAGGAGAGAGAGAAACACTGGGGGGAGAGAGAGAGAAATACTGGGGGGAGAGAGAGAAACACTGGGTGGAGAGAGAGAGAAACACTGGGGGGAGAGAGAGGGAAGCACTGGTGGAGAGAGAGAGAAACACTGGGGGGTGAGAGAGAGAAACACTGGGGGAGAGAGAGAGAAAAACTGGGGAGAGAGAGAGAGAGAGCGTGAAACACTGGGTGGAGAGAGAGAGAGGAAAACGCTGGGGGGAGAGAGAGACAAACACTGGGGGGAGAGAGAGAGAAAAGCTGGTGGAGAGAGAGAGAGAGCGAGAAACATTGTGTGGAGAGAGAGAGAGAAACTCAGTCGGGAGAGAGATAGAGAAACATTGGGGAGGAGAGAGAGAAACACTGGGGGGAGAGAGAGAGAGAGAAACACGGGGGGAGAGAGAGAACCACTGGGGGAGAGAGATAGAGAAAAACACTGGGGGGAGAGACAGAGAGTGAAACACTGGGGGGAGAGAGAGAAAAGCACTGGGGGGAGAGAGAGAGAGAAAGACTGGGGGAGAGAGAGAAACACTGCGGGGAGGAGAGAGGGAAACACTGGGTGGCGAGAGAGAGAGAAACATTGGGGGAGAGAGAGAGAGAAAGACTGGGGGGAGAGAGAGAGAAACACTGGTGGAGAGAGACAAACACTGGGGGGAGAGAGAGAGAAACACTGGGGGGAGAGAGAGAACCACTGGGGGAGAGAGATAGAGAAAAACACTGGGGGGAGAGACAGAGAGAGAAACACTGGGGGGAGAGAGAAAAAAGCACTGGGGGGAGAGAGAGAGAGAGAAACACTGGGTGAGAGTGATAGAGAAACATTGGGTGGAGAGAGAGAAACACTGAGGGGAGAGAAAGAATAACACTGGGAGGAGAGTGGGATAAACACTGGGGGGTGGGAGAGAGAAAACCTGGGGGTAGAGAGTGAGAAACACTGGGGGGAGAGAGAGAGAGAAACAGTGGGTGGAGAGAGGGTGAAACAATGGGGGGAGACAGAGAAACACTGGGGGGAGAGAGAGAGAAACACTGGGGGGAGAGAGAGAGAAAAACTGGGGGGGGGAGAGAAAGAGAGACAGTGGGGGGAGAGAGAGAGAAACACTGGGGGAGAGAGAGAAACACTGGGGGGAGTGAGAGAGAAACACTGCGGAGGAGAGAGAGAAACATTGGGGGGAGAGAGAGAGAGAAATACTGGGGGGAGAGAGAGAAAAACTGGGGGGAGAGAGGGAGAGAAAAACACTGGGGGGAGCGAGAGAGAAACACTGGGGGGAGAGAGAGAGAAACACTGGTGGATAGAGAGAGAAACACTGGGGGGTGAGAGGGAGAAACACTGGGGGAGAGAGAGAGAAAAACTGGGGAGAGAGAGAGAGAGAGAGCGAGAAACATTCTGTGGAGAGAGAGAGAGAGAAACTCAGTCGGGAGAGAGATAGAGAAACATTGGGGAGGAGAGAGAGAAACACTGGTCTGAGAGAGAGAGAGAAACACTGGGGGAGAGCGAACAACACTTGGGGGAGAGAGAGAAACACTGGGGAGGAGGGCGAGAAACATTGTGGGGAGAGGGAGAGAAACACTGGTGGAGAGAGACAAACACTGGGGGGAGAGAGAGAGAAACACTGAGGGGAGAGAGAGAAACACTGGGGGAGAGAGATAGAGAAAAACACTGGGGGGAGAGAGAGAGAGAGAAACACTGGGGGAAGAGAGAGAAAAGCACTGGGGGGAGAGAGAGAGAAACACTGGGTGAGAATGATAGAGAAACACTCGGGAGGAGGGCGAGAAACACTGGGGGGTGAGAGAGAGAAACACTGGTGGAGAGAGACAAACATTGGGGGGAGAGAGAGAGAAACACTGGGGGGAGAGAGAGAAACACTGGGGGGAGAGAGAGAGAGAAAAACACTGGGGGGAGAGAGAGAGAGAGAAACACTGGGTGAGAATGATAGAGAAACACTGGGGGGAGAGAGACAGCTGAGAGAGAGAAACGCAGTGGGGAGAGAGTTAGAGAGAAACACTGGGGAGGAGAGAGAGAAACACTTGGGAGAGAGAGAGAGAGAGAGAGAAACACTGGTGGAGAGAGAGAAACACTGGGGGGAGAGTGAGAGAAACACTGCGCAGGAGAGAGAGAAACACTGGGGGGAGAGAGAGAGAAACACTGGGGGAGAGAGAAAAACTGGGGAGAGAGAGGGAGAGAGCGAGAAACATTGTGTGGAGAGAGAGAGAGTGAAACTCAGCCGGGAGAGAGATAGAGAAACACTGGGGAGGAGAGAGAGAAACACTGGTCTGAGAGAGAGAGAGAAACACTGGGGGAGAGCGAGAAACACTTGGGGGAGAGAGAGAAACACTGGGGAGGAGGGCGAGAAACACTGGCGGGAGAAAGAGAGAAACACTGAGGGGAGAGAGAGAAACACTGGGGGAGAGAGATAGAGAAAAACACTGGGGGGAGAGAGAGAGAGAGGAACACTGGGGGGAGGGAGAGAGAAAAGCACTGGGGGGAGAGAGAGAGAGAGAAACACTGGGTGAGAATGATAGAGAAACAGTTGGGAGGAGGGCGAGAAACACTGGGTGGAGAGAGAGAGAAACACTGGTGGAGAGAGACAAACACTGGGGGGAGAGAGAGAGAAACACTGGGGGGAGAGAGAGAGACACTGGGGGAGAGAGAGAGAGAGAAAAACACTGGGGGGAGAGAGAGAGAGAGAAACACTGGGTGAGAATGATAGAGAAACACTGGGGGGAGAGAGACAGCTGAGAGAGAGAAACGCAGTGGGGAGAGAGATAGAGAGAAACACTGGGTAGGAGAGAGAGAAACACTGGGGGGAGAGAGAGAAACACTGGGGGGAGAGAGAGAGAAAGAGAAACACTGGGGGAGAGAGAGAAACACTGGGGGGAGAGTGAGAGAAACACTGCGCAGGAGAGAGAGAAACACTGGGGGGAGAGAGAGAGAAACACTGGGGGAGAGAGAAAAACTGGGGAGAGAGAGAGAGAGCGAGAAACATTGTGTGGAGAGAGAGAGAGTGAAACTCAGCCGGGAGAGAGGTAGAGAAACACTGGGGAGGAGAGAGAGAAACACTGTTCTGAGAGAGAGAGAGAGAAACACTGGGGGAGAGCGAGAAACACTTGGGGGAGTGAGAGAAACACTGGGGAGGAGGGCGAGAAACACTGGGGTGAGAGAGAGAGAAACACTGGTGGAGAGACAAAAACACTGGGGGGAGAGAGAGAGAAACACTGGGGGGAGAGAGAGAAACACTGGGAGAGAGAGAGAGAGAAAAACACTGGTGGGAGAGAGAGAGAAACACTGGGGGAGAGAGAGTGAAAAACACTGGGGGGAGAGAGAGAAACTCTGGGGGGAAAGAGACAGAGAGAAACACTGGGGGAGAGAGAGAAACACTGGGGGGAGTGAGAGAGAAACACTGCGGAGGAGAGAGAGAAACATTGGGGGGAGAGAGAGAGAGAAATACTGGGGGGAGAGAGAGAAAAACTGGGGGGAGAGAGGGAGAGAAAAACACTGGGGGGAGCGAGAGAGAAACACTGGGGGGAGAGAGAGAGAAACACTGGTTAAGAGAGAGAGAAACACTGGGGGTGAGAGGGAGAAACACTGGGGGAGAGAGAGAGAAAAACTGGGGAGAGAGAGAGAGAGAGCGAGAAACATTGTGTGGAGAGAGAGAGAGAAACTCAGTCGGGAGGGAGAGAGTGAAACACTGGGGAGGAGAGAGAGAAATACTGGGGGGAGAGAGAGAGAAACACTGCGGAGGAAAGAGAGAAACACTGGGGGGAGAGAGAGAGAAATACTGGGGGGAGAGAGAGAAACACTGGAGGGAGAGAGAGAGAGAAAAACACTGGGGGGAGAGAGAGAGAAACACTGGGGGGAGAGAGAGAGAAACATTGGTGGAGAGAGAGAGAAACACTGGGGGTGAGAGAGAGAAACACTGGGGGAGAGAGAGAGAAAAACTGGGGAGAGAGAGAGATAGAGCGAGAAACATTGTGTGGAGAGAGAGAGAGAAACTCAGTCGGGAGAGAGAGAGAGAAACACTGGGGAGGAGAGAGAGAAACACTGGTCTGAGAGAGAGAGAGAGAAACACTGGGGGAGTGCGAGAAACACTTGGGGGAGAGAGAGGATCACTGGGGAGGAGGGCGAGAAACACTGGGGTGAGAGATAGAGAAACACTTGTGGAGAGAGACAAACACTGGGGGGAGAGAGAGAGAAACACTGGGGGGAGAGAGAGAAACACTGGGGGAGAGAGAGAGAGAGAAACACTGGGAAGGAGAAAGAGAAACACTGGTCTGAGAGAGAGAGAGGGAAACACTGGGGGAGTGCGAGAAACACTTGGGGGAGAGAGAGGAACACTGGGGAGGAGGGCGAGAAACACTGGGGTGAGAGATCGAGAAACACTTGTGGAGAGAGACAAACACTGGGGGGAGAGAGAGAGAAACACTGGGGGGAGAGAGAGAAACACTGGGGGAGAGAGAGAAAAACACTGGTGGGAGAGAGAGAGAGAGAAACACTGGGGGGAGAGAGAGAAAAACAGTGGGGGGAGAGAGAGAGAGAGAAACAATGTGGGGGTTTGAGAGAGAAAAACACTGGGGGGAGAGAGAGAGAGAGCTGAGAGAGAGAAACTCAGTGAGGAGAGAGAAACACTGGGGAGGAGAGAGAGAAACACTGCGGGGAGAGAGAGAGAAATACTGGGGGGAGAGAGAGAAACACGGGGGGGAGAGAGAGAGAGAAAAACGCTGGGGGGAGAGAGAGACAAACACTGGGGGGAGAGAGAGAGTAAATCTGGTGGAGAGAGAGAGAGAGAGCGAGAAACATTGTGTGGAGAGAGAGAGAGAGAGAGAGAAACTCAGTCGGGAGAGAGATAGAGAAACATTGGGGAGGAGAGAGAGAAACACTGGTCTGAGAGAGAGAGAGAAACACGGGGGGAGAGCGAACAACACTTGGGGGAGAGAGAGAAACATTGGGGAGGAGGGCGAGAAACATTGTGGGGAGAGGGAGAGAAACACTGGTGGAGAGAGACAAACACTGGGGGGAGAGAGAGAGAAACACTGAGGGGAGAGAGAGAAACACAGGGGGAGAGAGATAGAGAAAAACACTGGGGGGAGAGAGAGAGAGAGAAACACTGGGGGAAGAGAGAGAAAAGCACTGGGGGGAGAGAGAGAGAAACACTGGGTGAGAATGATAGAGAAACACTGGGGGGAGAGAGACAGCTGAGAGAGAGAAACGCAGTGGGGAGAGAGATAGAGAGAAACACTGGGGAGGAGAGAGAGAAACACTGGGGGGAGAGAGAGAAACACTGGGGGGAGAGAGAGAGAAAGAGAAACACTGGGGGAGAGAGAGAAACACTGGGGGGAGAGTGAGAGAAACACTGCGCAGGAGAGAGAGAAACACTGGGGGGAGAGAGAGAGAAACACTGGGGGAGAGAGAAAAACTGGGGAGAGAGAGAGAGAGCGAGAAACATTGTGTGGAGAGAGAGAGAGTGAAACTCAGCCGGGAGAGAGGTAGAGAAACACTGGGGAGGAGAGAGAGAAACACTGGTCTGAGAGAGAGAGAGAAACACTGGGGGAGAGCGAGAAGCACTTGGGGGAGAGAGAGAGAGAGCGAGAAACATTGTGTGGAGAGAGAGAGAGAGAGAGAAACTCAGTCGGGAGAGAGAGAGTGAAACACTGGGGAGGAGAGAGAGAAATACTGGGGGGAGAGAGAGAGAAACACTGCGGAGGAGAGAGAGAAACACTGGGGGGTGAGAGGGAGAAACACTGGGGGAGAGAGAGAGAAAAACTGGGGATAGAGAGAGAGAGAGCGAGAAACATTGCGTGGAGAGAGAGAGAGAGAAACTCAGTCGGGAGAGAGAGAGTGAAACACTGGGGAGGAGAGAGAGAAATACTGGGGGGAGAGACAGAGAAACACTGCGGAGGAGAGAGAGAAACACTGGGGGGAGAGAGAGAGAAATACTGGGGGGAGAGAGAGAAACACTGGGGGGAGAGAGAGAGAGAAAAACACTGGGGGGAGAGAGAGAGAAACACTGGGGGGAGAGAGAGAGAAACATTGGTGGAGAGAGAGAGAAACACTGGGGGTGAGAGAGAGAAACACTGGGGGAGAGAGAGAGAAAAACTGGGGAGAGAGAGAGATAGAGCGAGAAACATTGTGTGGAGAGAGAGAGAGAGAAACTCAGTCGGGAGAGAGAGAGAGAAACACTGGGGAGGAGAGAGAGAAACACTGGTCTGAGAGAGAGAGAGAGAAACACTGGGGGAGTGCGAGAAACACTTGGGGGAGAGAGAGGATCACTGGGGAGGAGGGCGAGAAACACTGGGGTGAGAGATAGAGAAACACTTGTGGAGAGAGACAAACACTGGGGGGAGAGAGAGAGAAACACTGGGGGCAGAGAGAGAAACACTGGGGGAGAGAGAGAGAGAGAAACACTGGTGGGAGAGAGAGAGAGAGAAACACTGGTGAGAGAGAGAGAGAAAAACAGTGGGGGGAGAGAGAGAGAAACAATGGGGGGTGGGAGAGAGAAAAACACTGGGGGGAGAGAGAGAGAGCTGAGAGAGAGAAACTCTGTGGGGAGAGAGAGAGAGAAACACTGGGGAGGAGAGAGAGAAACACTGCGGGGAGAGAGAGAGAAATACTGGGGGGTGAGAGAGAAACACTGGGGGGAGAGAGAGAGAGAAAAGCGCTGGGGGGAGAGAGAGACAAACACTGGGGGGAGAGAGAGAGAAAAACTGGTGGAGAGAGAGAGAGAGCGAGAAACATTGTGTGGAGAGAGAGAGAGAAACTCAGTCGGGAGAGAGATAGAGAAACATTGGGGAGGAGAGAGAGAAACACTGGTCTGAGAGAGAGAGAGAAACACGGGGGGAGAGCGAACAACACTTGGGGGAGAGAGAGAAACACTGGGGAGGAGGGCGAGAAACATTGTGGGGAGAGGGAGAGAAACACTGGTGGAGAGAGACAAACACTGGGGGGAGAGAGAGAGAAACACTGAGGGGAGAGAGAGAAACACTGGGGGAGAGAGATAGAGAAAAACACTGGGGGGAGAGAGAGAGAGAGAAACACTGGGGGAAGAGAGAGAAAAGCACTGGGGGGAGAGAGAGAGAGAAACACTGGGTGAGAATGATAGAGAAACACTCGGGAGGAGGGCGAGAAACACTGGGGGGAGAGAGAGAGAAACACTGGTGGAGAGAGACAAACACTGGGGGGAGAGAGAGAGAAACACTGGGGGGAGAGAGAGAAACACTGGGGGAGAGAGAGAGAGAGAAACACTGGGTGAGAATGATAGAGAAACACTGGGGGGAGAGAGACAGCTGAGAGAGAGAAACGCAGTGGGGAGAGAGATAGAGAGAAACACTGGGGAGGAGAGAGAGAAACACTTGGGGGAGAGAGAGAGAGAGAGAGAAACACTGGTGGAGAGAGAGAAACACTGGGGGAGAGTGAGAGAAACACTGCGCAGGAGAGAGAGAAAAACACTGCGCAGGAGAGAGAGAAACACTGGGGGGAGAGAGAGAGAAACACTGGGGGAGAGAGAAAAACTGGGGAGAGAGAGGGAGAGAGCGAGAAACATTGTGTGGAGAGAGAGAGAGAGAAACTCAGTCGGGAGAGAGAAAGAGAAACAATGGGGAGGAGAGAGAGAAACACTGGTCTGAGAGAGAGAGAGAAACACTGGGGGAGAGCGGGAAACAATGGGGGGTGAGAGAGAAACACTGGGGAGGAGAGAGAGAAACACATCGGGGGAGAGAGAGAGAAACACTGTTGGAGAGAGACAAACGCTGGGGGGAGAGAGAGACAAACACTGGGGGGAGAGAGAGAGAAAAACTGGTGGAGAGAGAGAGAGAGAGCGAGAAACATTGTGTGGAGAGAGAGAGAGAGAGAGAAACTCAGTCGGGAGAGAGATAGAGAAACATTGGGGAGGAGAGAGAGAAACACTGGTCTGAGAGAGAGAGAGAAACACGGGGGGAGAGCGAACAACACTTGGGGGAGAGAGAGAAACACTGGGGAGGAGGGCGAGAAACATTGTGGGGAGAGGGAGAGAAACACTGGTGGAGAGAGACAAACACTGGGGGGAGAGAGAGAGAAACACTGAGGGGAGAGAGAGAAACACTGGGGGAGAGAGATAGAGAAAAACACTGGGGGGAGAGAGAGAGAGAGAAACACTGGGGGAAGAGAGAGAAAAGCACTGGGGGGAGAGAGAGAGAGAAACACTGGGTGAGAATGATAGAGAAACACTCGGGAGGAGGGCGAGAAACACTGGGGGGAGAGAGAGAGAAACACTGGTGGAGAGAGACAAACACTGGGGGGAGAGAGAGAGAAACACTGGGGGGAGAGAGAGAAACACTGGGGGAGAGAGAGAGAGAGAAACACTGGGTGAGAATGATAGAGAAACACTGGGGGGAGAGAGACAGCTGAGAGAGAGAAACGCAGTGGGGAGAGAGATAGAGAGAAACACTGGGGAGGAGAGAGAGAAACACTTGGGGGAGAGAGAGAGAGAGAGAGAAACACTGGTGGAGAGAGAGAAACACTGGGGGGAGAGTGAGAGAAACACTGCGCAGGAGAGAGAGAAAAACACTGCGCAGGAGAGAGAGAAACACTGGGGGGAGAGAGAGAGAAACACTGGGGGAGAGAGAAAAACTGGGGAGAGAGAGGGAGAGAGCGAGAAACATTGTGTGGAGAGAGAGAGAGAGTGAAACTAAGCCGGGAGAGAGATAGAAAAACACTGGGGAGGAGAGAGAGAAACACTGGTCTGAGAGAGAGAGAGAAACACTGGGGGAGAGCGAGAAACACTTGGGGGAGAGAGAGAAACACTGGGGAGGAGGGCGAGAAACACTGGCGGGAGAGAGAGAGAAACACTGAGGGGAGAGAGAGAAACACTGGGGGAGAGAGATAGAGAAAAACACTGGGGGGAGAGATAGAGAGAGAAAGACTGGGGGGAGGGAGAGAGAAAAGCACTGGGGGGAGAGAGAGAGAGAGAAACACTGGGTGAGAATGATAGAGAAACACTGGGGAGGAGGGCGAGAAACACTGGGGGGAGAGAGAGAGAAACACTGGTGGAGAGAGACAAACACTGGGGGGAGAGAGAGAGAAACACTGGGGGGAGAGAGAGAAACACTTGGGGCAGAGAGAGAAACACTGGGGAGGAGGGCGAGAAACACTGGCGGGAGAGAGAGAGAAACACTGAGGGGAGAGAGAGAAACACTGGGGGAGAGAGATAGAGAAAAACACTGGGGGGAGAGATAGAGAGAGAAACACTGGGGGGAGGGAGAGAGAAAAGCACTGGGGGGAGAGAGAGAGAGAGAAACACTGGGTGAGAATGATAGAGAAACACTGGGGAGGAGGGCGAGAAACACTGGGGGGAGAGAGAGAGAAACACTGGTGGAGAGAGACAAACATTGGGGGGAGAGAGAGAGAAACACTGGGGGGAGAGAGAGAAACACTGGGGGAGAGAGAGAGAGAGAAAAACACTGGGGTGTGAGAGAGAGAGAGAGAAACACTGGGTGAGAATGATAGAGAAACACTGGGTGGAGAGAGACAGCTGAGAGAGAGAAACGCAGTGGGGAGAGAGATAGAGAGAAACACTGGGGAGGAGAGAGAGAAACACTGGGGGGAGAGAGAGAAACACTGGGGGGAGAGAGAGAGAAAGAGAAACACTGGGGGAGAGAGAGAAACACTGGGGGGAGAGAGAGAGAAACACTGGGGGAGAGAGAAAAACTGGGGAGAGAGAGAGAGAGCGAGAAACATTGTGTGGAGAGAGAGAGAGTGAAACTCAGCCGGGATTGAGAGAGAGAAACACTGGGGAGGAGAGAGAGAAACACTGGTCTGAGAGAGAGAGAGAAACACTGGGGGAGAGCGAGAAACACTTGGGGGAGAGAGAGAAACACAGGGGAGGAGGGCGAGAAACACTGGGATGAGAGAGAGAGAAACACTGGTGGAGAGAGACAAACACTGGGGGAGAGAGAGAGAAACACTGGGGGGGGGAGAGAGCAACACTGGGAGAGAGAGAGAAAAACACTGGTGGGAGAGAGAGAGAGAAACACTGGGGGGAGAGAGAGAGAAAAACACTGGGGGGAGAGAGAGAGAGAAACACTGGGGGAGAGTGATAGCGAAACCCTGGGGGGAGAGAGAGAGCTGAGAGAGAGAAACTCAGTAGGGGGAGAGAGAGAGAGAGAAACACTGGGGAGGAGAGAGAGAAACACTGGGGGAGAGAGAGAGAGAGAAACACTGGGGGAGAGAGTGAAAAACACTGGGGGGAGAGAGAGAGAGAGAAACACTGGGTGAGAGTGATAGAGAAACACTGGGGGGAGAGAGAGAGCTGAGAGAGAGAAACGCAGTGGGGAGAGAGAGAGAGAAACACTGGGGGAGAGTGAGAGAAACACTGCGCAGGAGAGAGAGAAGCACTGGGGGAGAGAGAGAGAAACACTGGGGGAGAGAGAGAGAAAAACTGGGGTGAGAGCGAGAAACATTGTGTGGAGAGAGAGAGAGAGAAACTCAGCCAGGAGAGAGAGGGAGAAACACTGGGGAGGAGGGCGAGAAACACTGGGGGGAGAGAGAGAGAAACACTGGTGGAGAGAGACAGACACTGAGGGGAGAGAGAGAGAAACACTGGGGGGAGAGAGAGAAACACTGCGGGAGAGAGAGAGAAAAACACTGGGGGGAGAGAGAGAGAAACACTGGGGGGAGAGAGAGAGAAAAACATTGGGGGAAGAGAGAGAGAGAGAAACACTGGGGGAGAGAGAGAAACACTGGGGGGAGAGTGAGAGAAACACTGCGCAGGAGAGAGAGAAACACTGCGGGAGAGAGAGAAAAACTGGGGAGAGAGTGAGAGAGCGAGAAACATTGTGTGGAGAGAGAGAGAGTGAAACTCAGCCGGGAGAGAGAGAGAGAGAAACACTGGGGAGGAGAGAGAGAAACACTGGTCTGAGAGAGAGAGAGAAACACTGGGGGAGAGCGAGAAACACTTGGGGGAGAGAGAGAAACACTGGGGAGGTGGGCGAGAAACACTGGGGTGAGAGTGAGAGAAACACTGGTGGAGAGAGAGAAACACTGGGGGGAGAGAGAGAGAAACACTGGGGGGAGAGAGAGAAACGCTGGGGGAGAGAGAGAGTGAAAAACGCTGGTGGGAGAGAGAGAGAGAGAAACACTGGGGGGAGAGAGATAGAGAGTAACACTGGGGAGGAGAGAGAGAAACACTGGGGGGAGAGATAGAGAAACACTGGGGGAGAGAGAGAGAGAAATACTGGGGAGAGAGTGAGAGAGCGAGAAACATTGTGTGGAGAGAGAGAGAGTGAAACTCAGCCGGGAGAGAGAGAGAGAAACACTGGGGAGGAGAGAGAGAAACACTGGTCTGAGAGAGAGAGAGAGAAACACTGGGGGAGAGCGAGAAACACTTGGGGGAGAGAGAGAAACAGTGGGGAGGAGGGCGAGAAACACTGGGGTGAGAGTGAGAGAAACACTGGTGGAGAGAGACAAACACTGGGGGGAGAGAGAGAGAAACACTGGGGGGAGAGAGAGAAACACTGTGGGAGAGAGAGAGAGAAAAACACTGGTGGGAGAGAGAGAGAGAGAGAGAGAAACATTGGGGGGAGAGAGTGAGAAAAACACTGGGGGGAGAGAGAGAGAGAGCGAAACACTGGGGGAGAGTGACAGATAAACAATGGGGGGAGAGAGAGAGAGAGAAACACTGGGGGGAGAGAGAGAGAGAGAAACACTGGGGGACAGAGAGAAACAGTGGGGGGAGAGAGAGAGAAACACTGGGGGAGAGAGAGAGAGAAAAACACTGAGGGGAGAGAGACAGCTGAGAGAGAGAAACTCAGTGCGGAGAGAGATAGAGAGAAACACTGGGGAGGAGAGAGAGAAACACTGGGGGGAGAGAGAGAGAGAGAGAGAGAGAGAGAAACACTGGGGGAGAGAGAGAAACTCTGGGGGGAGAGTGAGAGAAACACTGCGCAGGAGAGAGAGAAACACTGGGGGGAGATAGAGAGAAACACTGGGGGAGAGAGAGAGAAAAACTGGGGAGAGAGAGAGAGCGAGAAACATTGTGTGAAGAGAGAGAGAGTGAAACTCAGCCGGGATTGAGAGAGAGAAACACTGGGGAGGAGAGAGAGAAACATTGGTCTGAGAGAGAGAGAGAAACACTGGGGGAGAGCGAGAAACACTTGGGGGAGAGAGAGAAACACTGGGGAGGAGGGCGAGAAACACTGGGGTGAGAGAGAGAGAAACACTGGTGGAGAGAGACAAACACTGGGGGGAGAGAGAAACACTGGGGTTGAGAGAGAGAGAACAACACTGGGGAGAGAGAGAGAAACACTGGGGGAGAGTGATCGAGAAACACTGTGGGGAGAGAGAGAGGTGAGAGAGAGAAACTCAGTGGGGAGAGAGAGAGTGAAACACTGGGGAGGAGAGAGAGAAACACTGGGGGAGAGAGAGAGAAATACTGGGGGAGAGAGAGAAAAACACTGGGGGGAGAGAGAGAGAGAGAAACACTGGGTGAGAGTGATAGAGAAAAACTGGGGAAAGAGAGAGAGCTGAGAGAGAGAAACGCAGTGGGGAGAGAGAGAGAGCAAAAACACTGGGGAGGAGAGAGAGAAACACTGGGGGGAGAGAGAGAGAGAAACACTGGGGGAGAGAGAGAAACACTGGGGGAGAGTGAGAGGAACACTGCGCAGGAGAGAGAGAAACACTGGGGGGAGAGAGAGAGAAACACTGGGGGAGAGAGAGAGAAAAACTGGGGAGAGAGAGAGAGAAAGCGAGAAACATTGGGTGGAGAGAGAGAAACTCAGCCAGGAGAGAGAGGGAGAAACACTGGGGAGGATAGAGAGAAATACTGGTCTGAGAGAGAAAGAGAAACACTGGGGGAGAGCGAGAAACACTTGGGGGAGAGAGGGAAACACTGGGGAGGAGGGCGAGAAACACTGGGGTGAGAGTGAGAGAAAAACTGGGGGGAGAGAGAGAAACACTGGGGGAGAGAGAGAGAGAAAAACACTGGTGGGAGAGAGAGAGAGAGAAACACTGCGGGGAGAGAGAGAAAAAAACACTGGGAGGAGAGAGTGAGAGAGAAACACTGGGGGAGAGTGATAGAGAAACACTGGGGGAGAGAGAGAGCTGAGAGAGAGAAACTCAGTGGGGAGAGAGAGAGAGAGAAATACTGGGGGGAGAGAGAGAGAGAGAAACACTGGGGGAGAGAGAGAAACACTGGGGGGAGAGAGAGAGAAACACTGGGGGAAAGAGAGAGAGAAAAACACTGGGGGGAGAGAGAGAGAGAGAAACATTGAGTGAGAATGATAGAGAAACACTGGGGGGAGAGAGACAGCTGAGAGAGAGAAACGCAGTGCGGAGAGAGATAGAGAGAAACACTGGGGAGGAGTGAGAGAAACACTGTGGGGAGAGAGAGAGAAACACTGGGGGAGAGAGAGAAACACTGGGGGGAGAGTGAGAGAAACACTGCGCAGGAGAGAGAGAAACACTGGGGGGAGAGAGAGAGAAACACTGGGGGAGAGAGAGAGAGAGAAACACTGGGGGAGAGTGATAGAGAAACAATGGGGAGAGAGAGAGAGAAACACTGGGGGAGAGTGATAGAGAAACACTGTGGGGAGAGAGAGAGGTGAGAGAGAGAAACTCAGTGGGGAGAGAGAGAGAGAGAGAGAAACACTGGGGAGGAGAGAGAGAAACACTGGGGGAGAGAGAGAGAGAAACACTGGTGGAGAGAGAGAAAAACACTGGGGGGAGAGAGAGAGAAACACTGGGTGAGAGTCATTGAGAAACACTGGGGGGAGAGGGAGAGCTGAGAGAGAGAAACGCAGTGGGGAGAGAGAGAGAGAGAAAAACACTGGGGAGGAGATAGAGAAACACTGGGGGGAGAGAGAGAGAGAAACACTGGGGGAGAGAGAGAAACACTGGGGGAGAGTGAGAGAAACACTGCGCAGGAGAGAGAGAAACACTGGGGGGAGAGAGAGAGAAACACTGGGGGAGAGAGAGAGAAAAACTGGGGAGAGAGAGAGAGAAAGCGAGAAACATTGTGTGGAGAGAGAGAGAGAGAAACTCAGCCAGGAGAGAGAGGGAGAAACACTGGGGAGGAGAGAGAAAAACACTGGTCTGAGAGAGAAAGAGAAACACTGGGGGAGAGCGAGAAACACTTGGGGGCGAGAGAGAAACACTGGGGAGGAGGGCGAGAAACACTGGGGTGAGAGTGAGAGAAACACTGGTGGAGAGAGACAAACACTGGGGGGAGAGAGAGAGAAACACTGGGGGGAGAGAGAGAAACACTGGGGGAGAGAGAGAGAGAAAAACACTGGTGGGAGAGAGAGAGAGAGAAACACTGGGGGGAGAGAGAGAGCTGAGAGAGAGAAACTCAGTGGGGAGAGAGAGAGAGAGAGAGAAACACTGGGGGGAGAGAGAGAGAGAGAAACACTGGGGGAGAGAGAGAAACACTGGGGGGAGAGAGAGAGAAACACTGGGGGAAAGAGAGAGAGAAAAACACTGGGGGGAGAGAGAGAGAGAGAAACATTGAGTGAGAATGATAGAGAAACACTGGGGGGAGAGAGACAGCTGAGAGAGAGAAACGCAGTGCGGAGAGAGATAGAGAGAAACACTGGGGAGGAGTGAGAGAAACACTGTGGGGAGAGAGAGAGAAACACTGGGGGAGAGAGAGAAACACTGGGGGGAGAGTGAGAGAAACACTGCGCAGGAGAGAGAGAAACACTGGGGGGAGAGAGAGAGAAACACTGGGGGAGAGAGAGAGAGAGAAACACTGGGGGAGAGTGATAGAGAAACAATGGGGAGAGAGAGAGAAACACTGGGGGAGAGTGATAGAGAAACACTGTGGGGAGAGAGAGAGGTGAGAGAGAGAAACTCAGTGGGGAGAGAGAGAGAGAGAGAGAAACACTGGGGAGGAGAGAGAGAAACACTGGGGGAGAGAGAGAGAGAAACACTGGTGGAGAGAGAGAAAAACACTGGGGGGAGAGAGAGAGAAACACTGGGTGAGAGTCATTGAGAAACACTGGGGGGAGAGGGAGAGCTGAGAGAGAGAAACGCAGTGGGGAGAGAGAGAGAGAAAAAAACACTGGGGAGGAGATAGAGAAACACTGGGGGGAGAGAGAGAGAGAAACACTGGGGGAGAGAGAGAAACACTGGGGGAGAGTGAGAGAAACACTGCGCAGGAGAGAGAGAAACACTGGGGGGAGAGAGAGAGAAACACTGGGGGAGAGAGAGAGAAAAACTGGGGAGAGAGAGAGAGAAAGCGAGAAACATTGTGTGGAGAGAGAGAGAGAGAAACTCAGCCAGGAGAGAGAGGGAGAAACACTGGGGAGGAGAGAGAAAAACACTGGTCTGAGAGAGAAAGAGAAACACTGGGGGAGAGCGAGAAACACTTGGGGGCGAGAGAGAAACACTGGGGAGGAGGGCGAGAAACACTGGGGTGAGAGTGAGAGAAACACTGGTGGAGAGAGACAAACACTGGGGGGAGAGAGAGAGAAACACTGGGGGGAGAGAGAGAAACACTGGGGGAGAGAGAGAGAGAAAAACACTGGTGGGAGAGAGAGAGAGAGAAACACTGGGGGGAGAGAGAGAGCTGAGAGAGAGAAACTCAGTGGGGAGAGAGAGAGAGAGAAACACTGGGGGGAGAGAGAGAGAGAGAAACACTGGGGGAGAGAGAGAAACACTGGGGGGAGAGAGAGAGCTGAGAGAGAGAAACTCAGTGGGGAGAGAGAGAGAGAGAAACACTGGGGGAAAGAGAGAGAGAAAAACACTGGGGGGAGAGAGAGAGAGAGAAACATTGGGTGAGAATGATAGAGAAACACTGGGGGGAGAGAGACAGCTGAGAGAGAGAAACGCAGTGCGGAGAGAGATAGAGAGAAACACTGGGGAGGAGTGAGAGAAACACTGTGGGGAGAGAGAGAGAAACACTGGGGGAGAGAGAGAAACACTGGGGGGAGAGTGAGAGAAACACTGCGCAGGAGTGAGAGAAACACTGGGGGGAGAGAGAGAGAAACACTGGGGGAGAGAGAGAAAAACTGTGGAGAGAGAGAGATCGAGTAACATAGTGTGGAGAGAGAGAGAGTGAAACTCAGCCGGTACAGAGAGAGAGAAACACTGGGGAGAAGAGAGAGAAACACTGGGGTGAGAGAGAGAGAAACAGTGGTGGAGAGAGACAAACACTGGGGGGAGAGAGAAACACTGGGGGGGAGAGAGAGAGAACAACACTGGTGGGAGAGAGAGAGAGAGAAACACTGGGGGGAGAGAGAGAGAAAAACACTGGGGAGAGAGAGAGAGAGAAACACTGGGGGAGAGTGATAGAGAAACACTGTGGGGAGAGAGAGAGGTGAGAGAGAGAAACTCAGTGGGGAGAGAGAGAGAGAGAAAAACACTGGGGAGGAGAAAGAGAAACACTGGGGGGAGAGAGAGAGAGAAACACTGGGGGAGAGAGAGAAACACTGGGGGAGAGTGAGAGAAACAGTGCGCAGGAGAGAGAGAAACACTGGGGGGAGAGAGAGAAAAACTGGGGAGAGAGAGAGAAAGCGAGAAACATTGTGTGGAGAGAGAGAGAGAGAAACTCAGCCAGGAGAGAGAGGGAGAAACACTGGGGAGGAGAGAGAGAAACACTGGTCTGAGAGAGAAAGAGAAACACTGGGGGAGAGCGAGAAACACTTGGGGGAGAGAGAGAAACACTGGGGAGGAGGGCGAGAAACACTGGGGTGAGAGTGAGAGAAACACTGGTGGAGAGAGACAAACACTGGGGGGAGAGAGAGAGAAACACTGGGGGGAGAGAGAGAAACACTGGGGGAGAGAGAGAGAGAAAAACACTGGTGGGAGAGAGAGAGAGAGAAACACTGGGGGGAGAGAGAGAGAAAAACACTGGGGGGAGAGAGAGAGAGAGAAACACTGGGGGAGAGTGATAGAGAAACACTGGGGGAGAGAGAGAGCTGAGAGAGAGAAACTCAGTGGGGAGAGAGAGAGAGAAACACTGGGGGGAGAGAGAGAGAGAGAAACACTGGGGGAGAGAGAGAAACACTGGGGGGAGAGAGAGAGAAACACTGGGGGAGAGAGAGAGAGAAAAACACTGGGGGGAGAGAGAGAGAAACACTGCGTGAGAATGATAGAGAAACACTGGGGGGAGAGAGACAGCTGAGAGAGAGAAACGCAGTGCGGAGAGAGATAGAGAGAAACACTGGGGAGGAGAGAGAGAAACACTGGGGGGAGAGAGAGAGAAAGAGAAACACTGGGGGAGAGAGAGAAACACTGGGGGGAGAGTGAGAGAAACACTGCGCAGGAGAGAGAGAAACACTGGGGATGGGAGAGAGAGAGAAACACTGGGGGAGAGAGAGAGAAAAACTGGGGAGAGAGAGAGAGAGCGAGAAACATTGTGTGGAGAGAGAGAGAGTGAAACTCAGCCGGGAGAGAGAGAGAGAAACACTGGGGAGGAGAGAGAGAAACATTGGTCTGAGAGAGAGAGAAACACTGGGGGAGAGCGAGAAACACTTGTGTGAGAGAGAGAAACACGGGGGAGGAGGGCGAGAAACACTGGGGTGAGAGAGAGAGAAACACTGGTGGAGAGAGACAAACACTGGGGGGAGAGAGAGAGAAATACTGGGGGGAGAGAGAGAAACACTGGGGGAGAGAGAGAGAGAAAAACAATGGTGGGAGAGAGAGAGAGAAACACTGGGGGGAGAGAGAGAGAAAAACACTGGGGGGAGAGAGAGAGAGAGAAACACTGGGGGAGAGTGATAGAGAAACACTGGGGGGAGAGAGAGAGCTGAGAGAGAGAAACTCAGTGGGGAGAGAGAGAGAGAGAGACACTGGGGGGAGAGAGAGAGAGAGAAACACTGGGGGAGAGAGAGAAACACTGGGGGGAGAGAGAGAGAAACATTGGGGGGGGAGAGATAGAGAAAAACACTGGGGGGAGAGAGAGAGCGAGAGAGAAACACTGGGTGAGAATGATAGAGAAACACTGGGGGTGAGAGACAGCTGAGAGAGAGAAACGCAGTGCGGAGAGAGATAGAGAGAAACACTGGGGAGGAGAGAGGGAAACACTGGGGGGAGAGAGAGAGAAAGAGAAACACTGGGGGAGAGAGAGAAACACTGGGGGAGAGTGAGAGAAACAGTGCGCAGGAGAGAGAGAAACACTGGGGGGAGAGAGAGAAAAACTGGGGAGAGAGAGAGAAAGCGAGAAACATTGTGTGGAGAGAGAGAGAGAGAAACTCAGCCAGGAGAGAGAGGGAGAAACACTGGGGAGGAGAGAGAGAAACACTGGTCTGAGAGAGAAAGAGAAACACTGGGGGAGAGCGAGAAACACTTGGGGGAGAGAGAGAAACACTGGGGAGGAGGGCGAGAAACACTGGGGTGAGAGTGAGAGAAACACTGGTGGAGAGAGACAAACACTGGGGGGAGAGAGAGAGAAACACTGGGGGGAGAGAGAGAAACACTGGGGGAGAGAGAGAGAGAAAAACACTGGTGGGAGAGAGAGAGAGAGAAACACTGGGGGGAGAGAGAGAGAAAAACACTGGGGGGAGAGAGAGAGAGAGAAACACTGGGGGAGAGTGATAGAGAAACACTGGGGGAGAGAGAGAGCTGAGAGAGAGAAACTCAGTGGGGAGAGAGAGAGAGAAACACTGGGGGGAGAGAGAGAGAGAGAAACACTGGGGGAGAGAGAGAAACACTGGGGGGAGAGAGAGAGAAACACTGGGGGAGAGAGAGAGAGAAAAACACTGGGGGGAGAGAGAGAGAGAGAAACACTGCGTGAGAATGATAGAGAAACACTGGGGGGAGAGAGACAGCTGAGAGAGAGAAACGCAGTGCGGAGAGAGATAGAGAGAAACACTGGGGAGGAGAGAGAGAAACACTGGGGGGAGAGAGAGAGAAAGAGAAACACTGGGGGAGAGAGAGAAACACTGGGGGGAGAGTGAGAGAAACACTGCGCAGGAGAGAGAGAAACACTGGGGATGGGAGAGAGAGAGAAACACTGGGGGAGAGAGAGAGAAAAACTGGGGAGAGAGAGAGAGAGCGAGAAACATTGTGTGGAGAGAGAGAGAGTGAAACTCAGCCGGGAGAGAGAGAGAGAAACACTGGGGAGGAGAGAGAGAAACATTGGTCTGAGAGAGAGAGAAACACTGGGGGAGAGCGAGAAACACTTGTGTGAGAGAGAGAAACACGGGGGAGGAGGGCGAGAAACACTGGGGTGAGAGAGAGAGAAACACTGGTGGAGAGAGACAAACACTGGGGGGAGAGAGAGAGAAATACTGGGGGGAGAGAGAGAAACACTGGGGGAGAGAGAGAGAGAAAAACAATGGTGGGAGAGAGAGAGAGAAACACTGGGGGGAGAGAGAGAGAAAAACACTGGGGGGAGAGAGAGAGAGAGAAACACTGGGGGAGAGTGATAGAGAAACACTGGGGGGAGAGAGAGAGCTGAGAGAGAGAAACTCAGTGGGGAGAGAGAGAGAGAGAGACACTGGGGGAGAGAGAGAGAGAGAAACACTGGGGGAGAGAGAGAAACACTGGGGGGAGAGAGAGAGAAACATTGGGGGGGGAGAGAGAGAGAAAAACACTGGGGGGAGAGAGAGAGAGAGAGAGAAACACTGGGTGAGAATGATAGAGAAACACTGGGGGTGAGAGACAGCTGAGAGAGAGAAACGCAGTGCGGAGAGAGATAGAGAGAAACACTGGGGAGGAGAGAGGGAAACACTGGGGGGAGAGAGAGAGAAAGAGAAACACTGGGGGAGAGAGAGAAACACTGGGGGGAGAGTGAGAGACACACTGCGCAGGAGAAAGAGAAACACTGGGGGGGAGGGAGAGAGAGAGAAACACTGGGGGAGAGAGAGAGAAAAACTGGGGAGAGAGAGAGAGAGCGAGAAACATTGTGTGGAGAGTGAGAGAGTGAAACTCAGCCGGGAGAGAGAGAGAGAAACACTGGGGAGGAGAGAGAGAAACATTGGTTGAGAGAGAGAGAAACACTGGGGGAGAGCGAGAAACACTTGTGTGAGAGAGAGAAACACGGTGGAGGAGGGCGAGAAACACTGGGGTGAGAGAGAGAAACACTGGTGGAGAGAGACAAACACTGGGGGGAGATAGAGAGAAACACTGGGGGGAGAGAGAGAAACACTGGGGGAGAGAGAGAGAGAACCACACTGGTGGGAGAGAGAGAGAGAGAAACACTGGGGGGAGAGAGAGAGAAAAACACTGGGGGGGAGAGAGAGAGAGAAACACTGGGCGAGAGTGATAGAGAAACACTGTGGGGAGAGAGAGAGAACTGAGAGAGAGAAACTCAGTGGGGAGAGAGAGAGAAACACTGGGGAGGAGAGAGAGAAACACTGGGGGAGAGAGAGAGCGAGAAACACTGGGGGAGAGAGAGAAAAACACTGGGGAGAGAGAGAGAGAGAGAGAAAAACTGGGTGAGAGTGATAGAGAAAAACTGGGGGGAGAGAGAGAGCTGAGAGAGAGAAACGCAGTGGGGAGAGAGAGAGAGAGAAAAACACTGGGGAGGAGAGAGAGAAACACTGGGGGGAGAGAGAGAAACACTGGGGGAGAGAGAGAAACACTGGGGGAGAGTAAGAGAAACACTGCGCAGGAGAGAGAGAAAAACTGGGGGGTGAGAGAGAGGAAGCGAGAAACATTGTGTGGAGAGAGAGAGAGAGAAACTCAGCCAGGAGAGAGAGGGAGAAACACTGGGGAGGAGAGACAGAAACACTGGTCTGGGAGAGAAAGAGAAACACTGGGGGAGAGCGAGAAACACTTGGGGGAGAGAGAGAAACACTGGGGAGGAGGGCGAGAATCACTGGGGTGAGAGAGAGAGAAACACTGGTGGAGAGAGACAAACACTGGGGGAGAGAGAGAGAAACACTGGGGGGTTGAGAGAGAAACACTGAGGGAGAGAGAGAGAGAAAAACACCGGAGGGAGAGAGAGAGAGAGAAACACTGGGGGGAGAGATAGAGAAAAACACTGGGGGCAGAGAGAGAGAAAAACTGGTGGGAGAGAGAGAGAAAAACACTGGGGGGAGAGAGAGAGAGAGAGAAACACTGGGTGAGAATGATAGAGAAACACTGGGGGGAGAGAGACAGCTGAGAGAGAGAAACGCAGTGCGGAGAGAGATAGAGAGAAACACTGGGGAGGGGAGAGAGAAACACTGGGGGGAGAGAGAGAGAAAGAGAAACACTGGGGGAGAGAGAGAAACACTGGGGGGAGAGTGAGAGAAACACTGCGCAGGAGAGAGAGAAACACTGGGGGGGGGAGAGAGAGAGAAACACTGGGGGAGAGAGAGAGAAAAACTGGGGAGAGAGAGAGAGAGCGAGAAACATTGTGTGGAGAGAGAGAGAGTGAAACTCAGCCGGGAGAGAGAGAGAGAAACACTGGGGAGGAGAGAGAGAAACATTGGTCTGAGAGGGAGAGAAACACTGGGGGAGAGCGAGAAACACTTGTGTGAGAGAGAGAAACACGGGGGAGGAGGGCGAGAAACACTGGGGTGAGAGAGAATGAAACACTGGTGGAGAGAAACAAACACTGGGGGGAGAGAGAGAGAAACACTGGGGGGAGAGAGAGAAACACTGGGGGAGAGAGAGAGAGAAAAACACTGGTGGGAGAGAGAGAGAGAGAAACACTGGGGGGAGAGAGAGAGAAAAACACTGGGGGGAGAGAGAGAGAGAGAAACACTGCGGGAGAGTGATAGAGAAACACTGGGGGGAGAGAGAGAGCTGAGAGAGAGAAACTCAGTGGGGAGAGAGAGAGAGAAACACTGGGGGGGGGGGGAGAGAGAGAGAGAAACACTGGGGGTGAGAGAGAAACACTGGGGGGAGAGAGAGAGAAACAGTGGGGGAGAGAGAGAGAGAAAAACACTGGGGGGAGAGAGAGAGAGAGAAACACTGGGTGAGAATGATAGAGAAACACTGGGGGGAGAGAGACAGCTGAGAGAGAGAAACGCAGTGCGGAGAGAGATAGAGAGAAACATTGGGGAGGAGAGAGAGAAACACTGGGGGGAGAGAGAGAGAAAGAGAAACACTGGGGGAGAGAGAGAAACACTGGGGGGAGAGAGAGAGAAAGAGAAACACTGGGGGAGAGAGAGAAACACTGGGGGGAGAGAGAGAGAAACACTGCGCAGGAGAGAGAGAAACACTGGGGGGAGAGAGAGAGAAAAACTGGTGGGAGAGAGAGAGAAAAACACTGGGGGGAGAGAGAGAGAGAGAAACACTGGGTGAGAATGATAGAGAAACACTGGGGGGAGAGAGACAGCTGAGAGAGAGAAACGCAGTTTGGAGAGAGACAGAGAGAAACACTGGGGAGGGGAGAGAGAAACACTGGGGGGAGAGAGATTGAAAGAGAAACACTGGGGGAGAGAGAGAAACACTGGGGGGAGAGTGAGAGAAACACTGCGCAGGAGAGAGAGAAACACTGGGGGGAGAGAGAGAGAAAAACTGGTGGGAGAGAGAGAGAAAAACACTGGGGGGAGAGAGAGAGAGAGAAACACTGGGTGAGAATGATAGAGAAACACTGGGGGGAGAGAGACAGCTGAGAGAGAGAAACGCAGTGTGGAGAGAGACAGAGAGAAACACTGGGGAGGGGAGAGAGAAACACTGGGGGGAGAGAGATTGAAAGAGAAACACTGGGGGAGAGAGAGAAACACTGGGGGGAGAGTGAGAGAAACACTGCGCAGGAGAGAGAGAAACACTGGGTGGGGAGAGAGAAACACTGGGGGAGAGAGAGAGAAAAACTGGGGAGAGAGAGAGAGAGAGCGAGAAACATTGTGTGGAGAGAGAGAGAGTGAAACTCAGCCGGGAGAGAGAGAGAGAAACACTGGGGAGGAGAGAGAGAAACATTGGTCTGAGAGAGAGAGAAACACTGGGGGAGAGCGAGAAACACTTGTGTGAGAGAGAGAAACACGGGGGAGGAGGGCGAGAAACACTGGGGTGAGAGAGAGAGAAACACTGGTGGAGAGAGACAAACACTGGGGGAGAGAGAGAGAAACACTGGGGGAGAGATAGAGAAACACTGGGGGAGAGAGAGAGAAAAAAACACTGGTGGGAGAGAGAGAGAGAGAAACACTGGGGGGAGAGAGAGAAAAAAACACTGGGGGGAGAGAGAGAGAGAGAAACACTGGGGGAGAGTGATAGAGAAACACTGGGGGGAGAGAGAGAGCTGAGAGAGAGAAACTCAGTGGGGAGAGAGAGAGAGAGAAACACTGGGGGGAGAGAGAGAGAGAGAAACACTGGGGGAGAGAGAGAAACACTGGGGGGAGAGAGAGAGAAACACTGGGGGAGAGAGAGAGAGAAAAACACTGAGGGGAGAGAGAGAGAGAGAAACACTGGGTGAGAATGATAGAGAAACACTGGGGGGAGAGAGACAGCTGAGAGAGAGAAACGCAGTGCGGAGAGAGATAGAGAGAAACATTGGGGAGGAGAGAGAGAAAAACTGGGGGGAGAGAGAGAGAAAGAGAAACACTGGGGGAGAGAGAGAAACACTGGGGGGAGAGTGAGAGAAACACTGCGCAGGAGAGAGATAAACACTGGGGGGGGGGGAGAGAGAGAGAAACACTGGGGGAGAGAGAGAGAAAAACTGGGGAGAGAGAGAGAGAGCGAGAAACATTGTGTGGAGAGAGAGAGAGTGAAACTCAGCCGGGAGAGAGAGAGAGAAACACTGGGGAGGAGAGAGAGAAACATTGGTCTGAGAGAGAGAGAAACACTGGGGGAGAGCGAGAAACACTTGTGTGAGAGAGAGAAACACGGGGGAAGAGGGCGAGAAACACTGGGGTGAGAGAGAGAGAAACACTGGGGGGAGAGAGAGAAACACTGGGGGAGAGAGAGAGAGAACAACACTGGGGGGAGAGAGAGAGAAAAACACTGGGGGGAGAGAGAGAGAGAAACACTGGGGGAGAGTGATAGAGAAGCACTGTGGGGAGAGAGAGAGAGCTGAGAGAGAGAAACTCAGTGGGGAGAGAGAGAGAAACACTGGGGAGGAGAGAGAGAAACACTGGGGGAGAGAGAGAGGGAGAAACACTGGGGGAGAGAGAGAAAAACCTGGGGAGAGAGAGAGAGGGAGAGAAAAACTGGGTGAGAGTGATAGAGAAAAACTGGGGGGAGAGAGAGAGCTGAGAGAGAGAAACGCAGTGGGGAGAGAGAGAGAGAGAAAAACACTGGGGAGGAGAGAGAGAAACACTTGGGGGAGAGAGAGAGAGAAACACTGGGGGAGAGAGAGAAACACTGGGGGAGAGTAAGAGAAACACTGCGCAGGAGAGAGAGAAAAACTGGGGGGTGAGAGAGAGAAACACTGGGGGAGAGAGAGAGAAAAACTGGGGAGAGAGAGAGAGAAAGCGAGAAACATTGTGTGGAGAGAGAGAGAGAGAAACTCAGCCAGGAGAGAGAGGGAGAAACACTGGGGAGGAGAGACAGAAACACTGGTCTGGGAGAGAAAGAGAAACACTGGGGGAGAGCGAGAAACACTTGGGGGAGAGAGAGAAACACTGGGGAGGAGGGCGAGAAACACTGGGGTGAGAGAGAGAGAAACACTGGTGGAGAGAGACAAACACTGGGGGAGAGAGAGAGAAACACTGGGGGGTTGAGAGAGAAACACTGAGGGAGAGAGAGAGAGAAAAACACCGGTGGGAGAGAGAGAGAGAGAGAAACACTGGGGGGAGAGAGAGAGAAATACACTGGGGGGAGAGAGAGAGAAAAACTGGTGGGAGAGAGAGAGAAAAACACTGGGGGGAGAGAGAGAGAGAGAAACACTGGGTGAGAATGATAGAGAAACACTGGGGGGAGAGAGACAGCTGAGAGAGAGAAACGCAGTGCGGAGAGAGATAGAGAGAAACACTGGGGAGGAGAGAGAGAAACACTGGGGGGAGAGAGAGAGAAAGAGAAACACTGGGGGAGAGAGAGAAACACTGGGGGGAGAGTGAGAGAAACACTGTGCAGGAGAGAGAGAAACACTGGGGGGGAGAGAGAGAGAAACACTGGGGGAGAGAGAGAGAAAAACTGGGGAGGGGGGCGAGAAACACTGGGGTGAGAGAGAGAGAAACATTGGTGGAGAGAGACAAACACTGGGGGAGGGAGAGAGAAACATTGGGGGGTTGAGAGAGAAACACTGAGGGAGAGAGAGAGAGAGAAACACCGGTGGGAGAGAGAGAGAGAGAGAAACACTGGGGGGAGAGAGAGAGAAAAACACTGGGGGGAGAGAGAGAGAAAAACTGGTGGGAGAGAGAGACAAACACTGGGGGGAGAGAGAGAGAAAAACACTGGGGGGAGAGAGAGAGAGAGAAACACTGGGGGAGAGTGATAGAGAAACACTGGGGGGAGAGAGAGAGCTGAGAGGGAGAAACTCAGTGGGGAGAGAGAGAGAGAAACACTGGGGGGAGAGAGAGAGAGAGAAACACTGGGGGAGAGAGAGAAACACTGGGGGAGAGAGAGAGAAACACTGGGGGAGAGAGAGAGAGAAAAACACTGGGGGGAGAGAGAGAGAGAGAAACACTGGGTGAGAATGATAGAGAAACACTGGGGGGAGAGAGACAGCTGAGAGAGAGAAACGCAGTGCGGAGAGAGATAGAGAGAAACACTGGGGAGGAGAGAGAGAAACACTGGGGGGAGAGAGAGAGAAAGAGAAACACTGGGGGAGAGAGAGAAACACTGGGGGGAGAGTGAGAGAAACACTGCGCAGGAGAGAGAGAAACACTGGGGGTGAGAGAGAGATAAAAACTGGGGAGAGAGAGAGAGAGCGAGAAACATTGTGTGGAGAGAGAGAGAGTGAAACTCAGCCGGAAGAGAGAGAGAGAAACACTGGGGAGGAGAGATAGAAACATTGGTCTGAGAGAGAGAGAAACACTGGGGGAGAGCGAGAAACACTTGTGTGAGAGAGAGAAACACGGGGGAGGAGGGCGAGAAACACTGGGGTGAGAGAGAGAGAAACACTGGTGGAGAGAGACAAACACTGGGGGGAGATAGAGAGAAACATTGGGGGGAGAGAGAGAAACACTGGGGGAGAGAGAGAGAGAAAAACACTGGGGGGAGAGAGAGAGAGAGAAACACTGGGGGGAGAGAGAGAGAAAAACACTGGGGGGAGAGAGAGAGAGAAACACTGGGGGAGAGTGATAGAGAAACACTGTGGGGAGAGAGAGAGAGCTGAGAGAGAGAAACTCAGTGGGGAGAGAGAGAGAGAGAAACACTGGGGAGGAGAGAGAGAAACACTGGGGGAGAGAGAGAGCGAGAAACACTGGGGGAGAGAGAGAAAAACACTGGGGAGAGAGAGAGAGAATAACTGGGTGAGTGTGATAGAGAAACACTGGGGGGAGAGAGAGAGCTGAGAGAGATAAACGCAGTGGGGAGAGCGAGAGAGAGAAAAACACTGGGGAGGAGAGAGAGAAACACTGGGGGGAGAGAGAGAGAAACACTGGGGGAGAGAGAGAAACACTGGGGGAGAGTAAGAGAAACACTGCGCAGGAGAGAGAGAAACACTGGGGGGTGAGAGAGAGAAACACTGGGGGAGAGAGAGAGAAAAACTGGGGAGAGAGAGAGAGAAAGCGAGAAACATTGTGTGGAGGGAGAGAGAGAGAAACTCAGCCAGGAGAGAGAGGGAGAAACACTGGGGAGGAGAGACAGAAACACTGGTCTGAGAGAGAGAGAGAAACACTGGGGGAGAGCGAGAAACACTTGGGGGAGAGAGAGAAACACTGGGGAGGAGGGCGAGAATCACTGGGGTGAGAGAGAGAGAAACACTGGTGGAGAGAGACAAACACTGGGGGAGAGAGAGAGAAACACTGGGGGGTTGAGAGAGAAACACTGGGGGAGAGAGAGAGAGAAAAACACCGGTGGGAGAGAGAGAGAGAGAAACACTTGGGGGAGAGAGAGAGAAAAACACTGGGGGGAGAGAGAGAGAAACAATGGGGGAGAGTGATAGAGAAACACTGGGGGGAGAGCGAGAGCTGAGAGAGAGAAACTCAGTGGGGAGAGAGAGAGAGAGAAACACTGGGGAGGAGAGAGAGAAACACTGGGGAGGAGGGCGAGAAACACTGGGGGGAGAGAGAGAGTATCACTGCTGGAGAGAGACAAACACTGGGGGGAGAGAGAAAGAAACACTGGGGGGAGAGAGAGAAACACTGGGGGAGAGAGAGAGAAAAACACTGGGGGGAGAGAGGGAGAGAGAAACACTGGGGCGAGAGAGAGAAAAAAACACTGGGGGGAGAGAGAGAGAGAGAAACACTGGGGGAGAGAGAGAAACACTGGGGGGAGAGTGAGAGAAACACTGCGCAGGAGAGAGAGAAGCACTGGGGCGAGAGAGAAACACTGGGGGAGAGAGAGAGAAAAACTGGGGAGAGAGAGAGAGAGCGAGAAACAATGTGTGGAGAGAGAGAGAGCGATACTCAGCCGGGAGGGAGAGAGAGAAACAATGGGGAGGAGAGAGAGAAACACTGGTTTGAGAGAGAGAGAGAAACATTGGGGGAGAGCGAGAAACACTTGGGGGAGAGAGAGAAACACTGGGGGAGAGCGAGAAACACTTGGGGGAGAGAGAGAAACACTGGGGAGGAGGGCGAGACACACTGGGGTGAGAGTGAGAGAAACACTGGTGGAGAGAGACAAACACTGGGGGGAGAGAGAGAGAAACACTGGGGGAGAGAGAAACACTGGGGGAGAGAGAGAGAAAAACACTGGTGGGAGAGAGAGAGAGAGAAACACTGGGGGGAGAGAGAGAGAAAAACACTGGGGGGAGAGAGAGAGAGAGAAACACTGGGGGAGAGTGATAGAGAAACACAGGGGGGAGAGAGGGAGCTGAGAGAGAGAAACTCAGTGGGGAGAGAGAGAGAGAGAAACACTGGGGAGGAGAGAGAGAAGCACTGGGGGGAGAGAGAGAGAGAAACACTGGGGGAGAGAGAGAAACACTGGGGGTTAGAGAGAGAGAAACACTGCGGAGGAGAGAGAGAAACACTGGGGGAGAGAGTAACAGAAACACAGGTGGAGAGAGAGAAACACTGGGGGGACAGAGAGAGGAACACGGGGGGAGAGAGAGAAACACTGTGGGGAGAGATAGAGAGAAAGACACTGGGGGGAGAGAGAGAGAAACACTGGGGGGAGAGAGAGAGAAACACTGGGGAAGAGAGAGAGAAAAACTGGGGAGAGAGAGAGAGAGAGAGAGAAACATTGTGTGGAGAGAGAGAGAGAGAAACTCAGTCGGGAGAGAGAAAGAGAAACAATGGGGAGGAGAGAGAGAAACACTGGTCTGAGAGAGAGAGAGAAACACTGGGGGAGAGCGGGAAACAATGGGGGGTGAGAGAGAAACACTGGGGAGGAGAGAGAGAAACACATCGGGGGAGAGAGAGAGAAACACTGTTGGAGAGAGACAAACACTGGGGGGGGAGAGAGAGAAAAGCACTGGGGGGAGAGAGAGAGAAAAACACTGGGGGGAGAGAGAGAAATGCTGTGGGACAGACAGAGAAACACTGGGGAGATAGAGAGAGCGAGAAACACTGTGGGGAGAGAGAGAGAGATACACTGGGGGAGAGAGAGAAACACTGGGGGGAGAGAGAGAGAAACATTGGTGGAGAGAGAGAAACACTGGAGAAAGAGAGAGAGAAACACTGGGAGGAGTGAGAGAATCACTAGGGAGATAGAGAGAAACAGTGGGGGAGAGAGAGAAAGACTGGGGTGAGAGGGAAACACTGGTGGAGAGAGAGAAACAATGGGGAGAGAGAGATAAACACTGGGGAAGAGAGAGTGAAACACTGGCGGGATGGAGAGAGGGATATAGAGAAACAGTGGGGGGAGAAAGAGAGAGAGAGAAACACTGGGGAGAGAGACAGAGAGACACTGGGTGGAGAGAGGGTGAAACACTGGTGGGAGAGAGAGAGAGAAACACTGGAGTGGGAGAGAGAGAAAAACTGGGGAGAGAGAGAGAGAAACACTGGGGGAGGGAGAGAAACACTGGGGAGAGAGGGAGAGAGAGAAACACTGGGGAGGGAGAGAGAGAAACATTGAGGGAGAGAGAGAGAAACACTGTGGGGAGAGAGAGAAACACTGGGGAGAGAGAGGAGCACTGTGGAGAGAGAGAGAGAGAGAAACACTGGGGGAGGAAAGAGAGAGAGAAACACTGTGGGGATGGAGAGAGACAGAGAAACACTGGGGGGAGATAGAGAATCACTGGGGGGAGAGAGAGAGAAACAGTGGGGAGAGACAGAGAGAAACACTGGGGAGAGACAGAGAAACACTGGTGGGAGAGACAGAGAAACACTGGTGGGAGAGAGAGAATAACACTGGGGGGAGAGAGAGATAAACACTGGGGGGAGAGAGAGAGAAAAACTGGGGGGAGAGAGAGAGAAACACTGGTGGGAGAGAGAGAGAAGAACATTGGGTGGAGAGAGGGTGAAACACTGGTGGGAGAGAGAGAGAGAAATACTGGGGGGGGGGGAGAGAGAGAGAAAAACACTGGAGAGAGAGGGAGAGAGAGAAACACTGGGGGGAGAGAGAGAAACACTGGGGAGAGAGAGGAACACTGGTGAGTGACAGAGAGAGAAACACTGTGGGAGGAGAGAGTGAGAGAGAGAGAGAAACAGTATGGGGATAGAGAGAGAGAGAAACACTGCAGTGATAGAGAGAAACACTGGGGGGAGAGAGGGAGAAAAACTGGGGGGAGAGAGAGAGAAACACTGGGGAGAGACAGAGAAACACTGGTGGGAGAGACAGAGAAACACTGGTGGGAGAGAGAGAATAGCATTGGGGGGAGAGAGAGATAAACACTGGGGGTGAGAGAGAGGGAAACACTGGGGGGAGAGAGAGAGGGAGAGAGATGGTGAAACACTGGGGGGAGAGAGAGGAACACTGAGGGGAGAGAGAGAGAGAGACACTGGTGGGAGAGAGATGGAAATTGTGGGCGAGAGAGAGAAACACTGGGAGGAGAGAGAGAAACACTGCGATGAGAGAGAGAGAGAGACACTGGTGGGAGAGAGATGGACACTGGGGGGAAAGAGAGAGAGAAACACTGGGGGAGAGAGAGAGAAAAACACTGAGGGGAGAGAGAGAGGGAGAGAGAGAGAGAAACACTGGGGGGAGAGAGAGAGAGAGAAATACTGGGGAGAGAGAGGAACACTGTGGAGAGAGAAAGAGAGAGAAACACTGTGGGAGGAAAGAGAGAGAGAGAGAAACACTGTGGGGATGGAGAGAGACAGAGCAACACTGGGGGGAGATAGAGAAACACTGGGGGGAGAGAGAGAGAAACACTGGGGAGAGACAGAGAGAAACACTGTGGAGAGACAGAGAAACACTGGTGGGAGAGACAGAGAAACACTGGTGGGAGAGAGAGAATAATACTGGGAGGAGAGGGAGATAAAGACTGGGGGGAGAGAGAGAGAAAAACTGGGGGGAGAGAGAGAGAAACACTGGGGGGAGAGAGAGAGAGAAACACTGGGTGGAGAGAGGGTGAAACACTGGTGGGAGAGAGAGAGAGAAATACTGGGGGGGGGGTGAGAGAGAAACACTGGGGGGAGAGAGAGAAACACTGGGGGAGAGAGAGGAACACTGGGGAGAGAGAGAGAGAGAAACACTGTTGGAGGAGAGAGTGAGAGAGAGAGAGAAACAGTGTGGGTATAGAGAGAGGAAGAGAAACACTGGTGGGATAGAGATAAACACTGGGGGGAGAGTGGGAGAAACGCTGGGGGGAGAGAGAGAGACACTGGGGGGAGATAGAGTGACAATGGGGGGAGAGAGAGAGAGAAACACTGTGGGGTGTGAGAGAGGGAAACACTGGTGGGAGAGAGGGAGAGAGAGAAACACTGGGGGAGAGAGAGAGAGGAACACTGGGGTGAGACAGAGAAACACTGGTGGGAGAGACAGAGAAACACTGGTGTGAGAGAGAGCATAGCACTGGGGGAGAGAGAGATAAACACTGAGGGGAGGGAGAGAGTAACACTGGGGGGAGAGAGAGAGACACTGGGGGGAGATAGAGTGACAATGGGGGGAGAGAGAGAGAGAAACACTGTGGGGTGAGAGAGAGGGAAACACTGGTGGGAGAGAGAGAGAGAAACACTGCGGGTAGAGAGAGAAACACTGGGGAGAGAGCGAAACACTGGGGAGAGAGAGAAACACTGGGGAGAGAGACAGAAACACTGGGGGGAGAGAGAGAAACACAGGGGGGAGGAGAGAGAGAAACACTGGGGGGAGAGAGAGAAACACTGGGGGGGGGGAGAGAGAGAAACACTGGGTCGCGAGAGGGTGAAACACTGGTGGGAGAGAGAGAGAGAGAAACACTGGGGGTGAGAGAGAAACACTGGGGAGAGAGAGAGAGAAACACTGGGGGAGGAAAGAGAGAGAGAGAGAAACACTGTGGGATTATAGAGAGAGAGAGAAACACTGGGGGGAGATAGAGAAACACTGGGGGGAGAGAGAGAAAAACTGGGGGGAGTGAGAGAGAAACAGTGGGGGCAGCGAGACAGAAACATTGGGGAGAGACAGAGAAACACTGGTGGGAGAGACAGAGAAACACTTGTGGGAGAGAGAGAATAACACTGGGGGGAGAGAGAGATAAACACTTGGTGGAGAGAGGGTTAAACACTGGTGGGAGAGATAGAGAGAAACACTGCGGGGGGAGAGAGAGAAACACTGGGGGAGAGAGAGAGAAATCCGGGGGGTGAGAGAGAAACACCGGAGAGAGAGAGGAACACTGGGGAGAGACAGAGAGAGAAACACTGTGGGAGGAGATAGTGAGAGAGAGAGAGAAACAGCGTGGGTAGAGAGAGAGAGAGAGAGAGAGATAAACACTGGAGGGAGAGAGAGAAACACTGGGGGGAGAGAGAGAGAAACACCGTGGGGAGAGAGAGAAACGCTGGGGGGAGAGAGAGAGCGACACTGGGGGGAGAGAGAGAGGAAAACACTGGGGGGAGAGAGAGAGAGAGAGAAACACTGGGGGGAGAGAGAGGAACACTGGGGAGAGAGAGAGAGAGCGACACTGGTGGGAGTGAGAGAGAAACACTGTGGGGAGAGTGATAAACACTGGGGGGGGAGAGAGAGAGAGAGACACTGGTGGGAGAGAGATGGACACTGGGGGGAGAGAGAGGGGGGGAAACACTGGGGGGAGAGAGAGAGAAACACTGGGGGGAGAGAGAGAGAGAGAGAGAAAAACACTGGGGGAGAGTGATAGAGAAACACTGGGGGGAGAGAGAGAGCTGAGAGAGAGAAACTCAGTGGGGAGAGAGAGAGAGAGAAACACTGCGGGTAGAGAGAGAAACACTGGGGAGAGAGCGAAACACTGGGGAGAGAGAGAAACACTGGGGAGAGAGACAGAAACACTGGGGGGAGAGAGAGAAACACAGGGGGGAGGAGAGAGAGAAACACTGGGGGGAGAGAGAGAAACACTGGGGGGGAGAGAGAGAAACAACGTGGGGAGAGAGAGAAACGCTGGGGGGAGAGAGAGAGCGACACTGGGGGGAGAGAGAGAGGAAAACACTGGGGGGAGAGAGAGAGAGAGAGAAACACTGGGGGGAGAGAGAGGAACACTGGGGAGAGAGAGAGAGAGCGACACTGGTGGGAGTGAGAGAGAAACACTGTGGGGAGAGTGATAAACACTGGGGGGGGAGAGAGAGAGAGAGACACTGGTGGGAGAGAGATGGACACTGGGGGGAGAGAGAGAGGGGGAAACACTGGGGGGAGAGAGAGAGAAACACTGGGGGGAGAGAGAGAGAGAGAGAGAGAAACACTGGGGGAGAGTGATAGAGAAACACTGGGGGGAGAGAGAGAGCTGAGAGAGAGAAACTCACTGGGGAGAGAGAGAGAGAGAAACACTGGGGGGAGAGAGAGAGAGAGAAACACTGGGGGAGAGAGAGAAACACTGGGGGGAGAGAGAGAGAAACACTGGGGGAGAGAGAGAGAGAAAAACACTGGGGGGAGAGAGAGAGAGAGAAACACTGGGTGAGAATGATGGAGAAACACTGGGGGGAGAGAGACAGCTGAGAGAGAGAAACGCAGTGCGGAGAGAGATAGAGAGAAACACTGGGGAGGAGAAAGAGATACACTGGGGGGAGAGAGAGAGAAAGAGAAACACTGTGGGAGAGAGAGAAACACTGGGGGGAGATAGAGAAACACTGCGCAGGAGAGAGAGAAACACTGGGGGGGGGGGAGAGAGAGAAACACTGGGGGAGAGAGAGAAAAAAACTGGGGAGAGAGAGAGAGAGCGAGAAACACTGGGGGAGAGAGAGAAAAACACTGGGGAGAGAGAGAGAGAGAGAAAAACTGGGTGAGAGTGATAGAGAAACACTGGGGGGAGAGAGAGAGCTGAGAGAGAGAAACGCAGTGGGGAGAGAGAGAGAGAGAGAAACACTGGGGAGGAGAGAGAGAAATACTGGGGTGGGAGAGAGAGAGAAACACTGGGGGAGAGAGAGAAACACTTGGGGAGAGTAAGAGAAACACTGCGCAGGAGAGAGAGAAACACTGGGGGGTGAGAGAGAGAAACACTGGGGGAGAGAGAGAGAAAAACTGGGGAGAGAGAGAGAGTGAAACTCAGCCGGGAGAGAGAGAGAGAAACACTGGGGAGGAGAGAGAGAAACATTGGTCTGAGAGAGAGAGAAACACTGGGGGAGAGCGCGAAACACTTGTGTGAGAGAGAGAAACACGGGGGAGTAGGGCGAGAAACACTGGGGTGAGAGAGAGAGAAACACTGGTGGAGAGAGACAAACACTGGGGGGAGATAGAGAGAAACACTGGGGGGAGAGAGAGAAACACTGGGGGAGAGAGAGAGAGAACAACATTGGTGGGAGACAGAGAGAGAGAAACACTGGGGGAGAGTGATAGAGAAACACTGTGGGGAGAGAGAGAGAGCTGAGAGAGAGAAACTCAGTGGGAAGAGAGAGAGAGAGAAACACTGGGGAGGGGAGAGAGAAACACTGGGGGAGAGAGAGAGCGAGAAACACTGGGGGAGAGAGAGAAAAACACTGGGTAGAGAGAGAGAGAAAAACTGGGTGAGAGTGATAGAGAAACACTGGGGGGAGAGAGAGAGCTGAGAGAGAGAAACGCAGTGGGGAGAGAGAGAGAGAGAGAGAAAAACACTGGGGAGGAGAGAGAGAAACACTGGGGGAGAGAGAGAGAGAGAAACACTGGGGGAGAGAGAGAAACACTGGGGGGTGAGAGAGAGAAACACTGGGGGAGAGAGAGAGAAAAACTGGGGAGAGAGAGAGAGAAAGCGAGAAACATTGTGTGGAGAGAGAGAGAGAGAGAAACTCAGCCAGGAGAGAGAGGGAGAAACACTGGGGAGGAGAGACAGAAACACTGGTCTGAGAGAGAAAGAGAAACACTGGGGGAGAGCGAGAAAACCTTGGGGGAGAGAGAGAAACACTGGGGAGGAGGGCGAGAAACACTGGGGTGAGAGAGAGAGAAACACTGGTGAAGAGAGACAAACACTGGGGGAGAGAGAGAGAAACACTGGGGGGAGAGAGAGAAACACTGGGGGAGAGAGAGAGAGAAAAACACCGGTGGGAGAGAGAGAGAGAGAAACACTGGGGGGAGAGAGAGAGAAAAACACTGGGGGGAGAGCGAGAGAAACACTGGGGGAGAGTGATAGAGAAACACTGGGGGGAGAGCGAGAGCTGAGAGAGAGAAACTCAGTGGGGAGAGAGAGAGAGAGAAACACTGGGGAGGAGAGAGAGAAACACGGGGGAGGAGAGAGAGAGAAACACTGGGGGAGAGAGAGAGAAAAACTGGGGAGAGAGAGAGAGAGCGAGAAACATTGTGTGGAGAGAGAGAGAGTGAAACTCAGCCGGGAGAGAGAGAGAGAAACAATGGGGAGGACAGAGAGCAACACTGGTCTGAGAGAGAGAGAGAAACATTGGGGGAGAGCGAGAAACACTTGGGGGGGAGAGAGAAACACTGGGGAGGTGGGCGAGACACACTGGGGTGAGAGTGAGAGAAACACTGGTGGAGAGAGACAAACACTGGGGGGAGAGAGAGAGAAACACTGGGGGGAGAGAGAAACACTGGGGGAGAGAGAGAGAGAAAAACACTGGTGGGAGAGAGAGAGAGAGTAACACTGGGGGGAGAGAGAGAGAAAAACACTGGGGGGAGAGAGAGAGAGAGAAACACTGGGGGAGAGTGATAGAGAAACACTGGGGGGAGAGAGGGAGCTGAGAGAGAGAAAATCAGTGGGGAGAGAGAGAGAGAGAAACACTGGGGAGGAGAGAGAGAAGCACTGGGGGGAGAGAGAGAGAGAGAAACACTGGGGGAGAGAGAGAAACACTGGGGGTTAGAGAGAGAGAAACACTGCGGAGGAGAGAGAGAAACACTGGGGGAGAGAGTAACAGAAACACTGGTGGAGAGATAGAAACACTGGGGGGACAGAGAGACAAACATGGGGGGAGAGAGAGAAACACTGTGGGGAGAGATAGAGAGAAAGACACTGGGGGGAGAGAGAGAGAAACACTGGAGGGAGAGAGAGAGAAACACTGGGGAAGAGAGAGAGAAAAACTGGGGAGAGAGAGAGAGAGAGCGAGAAACATTGTGTGGAGAGAGAGAGAGAGAGAGAAACTCAGTCGGGAGAGAGAAAGAGAAACAATGGGGAGGAGAGAGAGAAACTCTGGTCTGAGAGAGAGAGAGAAACACTGGGGGAGAGCGGGAAACAATGGGGGGTGAGAGAGAAACACTGGGGAGGATAGAGAGAAACACATCGGGGGAGAGAGAGAGAAACACTGGTGGAGAGAGACAAACACTGGGGGGAGAGAGAGAGAAAAGCACTGTGGGGAGAGAGAGAGAGATACACTGGGGGAGAGAGAGAAACACTGGGGGGAGAGAGAGAGAAACTTTGGTGGAGAGAGAGAAACACTGGAGAAAGAGAGAGAGAAACACTGGGGGGAGTGAGAGAATCACTAGGGAGAGAGAGAAACACTGGGGGGGAGAGAGAAACAGTGGGGGGAGATAGAGAGAAACAGTAGGGGAGAGAGAGAAAGACTGGGGTGAGAGGGAAACACTGGGGAGAGAGAGAGAAACAATGGGGAGAGAGAGATAAACACTGGGGAAGAGAGAGTGAAACACTGGCGGGATGGAGAGAGGGATATAGAGAAACAGTGGCGGGAGAAAGAGAGAGAGAGAAACACTGGGGGGAGAGAGAGAGACACTGGGTGGAGAGAGGGTGAAACACTGGTGGGAGACAGAGAGAGAAACACTGGGGCGGGAGAGAGAGAAAAACTGGGGAGAGAGAGAGAGAAACACTGGGGGAGAGAGAGAAACACTGGGGAGAGAGGGAGAGAGAGAAACACTGGGGGAGGAAAGAGAGAGAGAAACACTGTGGGGATGGAGAGAGACAGAGAAACACTGGGAGGAGATAGAGAAACACTGGGGGGAGAGAGAGAGAAACAGTGGGGAGAGACAGAGAGAAACACTGGGGAGAGACAGAGAAACACTGGTGGGAGAGACAGAGAAACACTGGTGGGAGAGAGAGAATAACACTGGGGGGGGGAGGGAGAGATAAACACTGGGGAGAGAGAGAGAGAAAAACTGGGGGGAGAGAGAGAGAAACACTGGTGGGAGAGAGAGAGAAGAACATTGGGTGGAGAGAGGGTGAAACACTGGTGGGAGAGAGAGAGAGAAATACTGGGGGGGGGGAGAGAGAGAGAAACACTGGAGAGAGAGGGAGAGAGAGAAACACTGGGGGGAGAGAGAGAAACACTGGGGAGAGAGAGGAACACTGGGGAGTGACAGAGAGAGAAACACTGTGGGAGGAGAGAGTGAGAGAGAGAGAGAAACAGTATGGGGATAGAGAGAGAGAGAAACACTGGGGGGATAGAGAGAAACACTGGGGGGAGAGTGGGAGAAAAACTGGGGGGAGAGAGAGAGAAACACTGGGGAGAGACAGAGAAACACTGGTGGGAGAGACAGAGAAACACTGGTAGGAGAGAGAGAATAGCATTGGGGGGGAGAGAGAGATAAACACTGGGGGTGAGAGAGAGGGAAACACTGGGGGGAGAGAGAGAGAGAGAAGCACTGGGGGAGAGAGAGAGAGAAACACTGGGGGGAGAGAGAGAGGGAGAGAGAGGGTGAAACACTGGGGGGAGAGAGAGGAACACTGGGGGGAGAGAGAGAGAGAGAGACACTGGTGGGAGAGAGATGGAAACTGGGGGGAGAGAGAGAGAAACACTGGGGGGAGAGAGAGAAACACTGGGGTGAGAGAGAGAGGGAGAGAGAGAGAGAAACACTGGGGGGAGAGAGAGAGAGACACTGGGTGGAGAGAGAGAGAGAGACACTGGGTGGAGAGAGGGTGAAACACTGGTGGGAGAGAGAGAGAGAAACACTGCGGGGGGGAGAGAGAAACACTGGGGAGAGAGAGAGAGAAACACTGGGGGGAGAGAGAGAACACTGTGGAGAGAGGGAGAGAGAGAAACACTGGGGAGAGAGAGAAACACTGGGGAGAGAGAGGAACACTGTGGAGAGAGAAAGAGAGAGAGAAACGCTGGGGGAGGAAAGAGAGAGAGAGAGAAACACTGTGGGGATGGAGAGAGACAGAGAAACACTGGGGGGAGGTAGAGAAACACTGGGGGGAGAGAGAGAGAAACACTGGGGAGAGACAGGGAGAAACACTGTGGAGAGACAGAGAAACACTGGTGGGAGAGACAGAGAAACACTGGTGGGAGAGAGAGAATAACACTGGGGGGAGAGGGAGATAAACACTGGGGGGAGAGAGAGAGAAAAACTGGGGGGAGGGAGAGAGAAACACTGGGGGGAGAGAGAGAGAGAAACACTGGGTGGAAAGAGGGTGAAACACTGGTGGGAGAGAGAGAGAGAAATACTGGGGGGGGGGGAGAGAGAGAAACACTGGAGAGAGAGGGAGAGAGAGAAACACTGGGGGGAGAGAGAGAAACACTGGGGGAGAGAGAGGAACACTGGGGAGAGAGGGAGAGAGAAACACTGTTGGAGGAGAGAGTGAGAGAGAGAGAGAAACAGTGTGGGGATAGTGAGAGGGAGAGAAACACTGGTGGGATAGAGATAAACACTGGGGGGAGAGTGGGAGAGACACTGGGGGGAGAGAGAGAGACACTGGGGGGAGATAGAGTGACAATGGGGGGAGAGAGAGAGAGAAACACTGTGGGGTGAGAGAGAGGGAAACACTGGTGGGAGAGAGGGAGAGAGAGAAACACTGGGGGAGAGAGAGAGAGGAACACTGGGGTGAGACAGAGAAACACTGGTGGGAGAGACAGAGAAACACTGGTGTGAGAGAGAGAATAGCACTGGGGGAGAGAGAGATAAACACTGGGGGGAGAGAGAGAGAAACACTGGGGGGAGAGAGAGAGACACTGGGGGAGATAGAGTGACAATGGGGGGAGAGAGAGAGAGAAACACTGTGGGGTGAGAGAGAGGGAAACACTTGTGGGAGAGAGGGAGAGAGAGAAACATAAGAACATAAGAACATAAGAAATTGGAGCAGGAGTAGGCCAATCGGCCCCTCGAGCCTGCTCCGCCATTCAATAAGATCATGGCTGATCTGATCCCAACCACAAATCTAAAGAACACAAGAAGTCGGAGCAGGACCCGGCCACATAGCCCCTGGGCCCTCTCCGCCACCCACAGGGCATTGACCGATCCGAACTCAGCTTCATGTCCAATTTCCTGCCCGCTCCCCATAACCCCTAATTCCCTTTACTTCTAGGAAACTGTCTATTTCTGTTTTAAATTTATCTAATGATGTAGCTTCCACAGCTTCCTGGGGCAGCAAATTCCACAGACCGACCACCCTCTGAGTGAAGAAGTTTCTCCTCATCTCAGTTTTGAAAGAGCAGCCCCTTATTCTAAGATTATGCCCCCTAGTTCTAGTTTCACCCATCTTTGGGAACATCCTTACTGCATCCACCCGATCAAGACCCTTCACAATCTTATATGTTTCAATAAGATCGCCTCTCATTCTTCTGAACTCCAATGAGTAGAGTCCCAATCTACTCAACCTCTCCTCATATGTCCGCCCCCTCATCCCCGGGATTAACCGAGTGAACCTTCTTTGTACTGCCTCGAGAGCAAGTATGTCTTTTCTTAAGTATGGAGACCAAAACTGTATGCAGTATTCCAGGTGCGGGCTCACCAATACCTTATATAACTGCAGCAATACCTCCTTGTTTTTATATTCTATCCCCCGAGCAATAAAAGCCAACATTCCGTTGGCTTTCTTGATCACCTGCTGCACCTGCATACCAACTTTTTGATTTTCTTGCACTAGGACCCCCAGATCCCTTTGTACTGGAGTACTTTCCAGTCTCTCGCCATTAAGAAAATAACTTGCTCTCTGATTTTTCCTGCCAAAGTGCATAACCTCACATTTTCCAATATTATATTGCATCTGCCAAATCTCCGCCCACTCACCCAGCCTGTCTATATCCCCTTGCAGGTTTTTTATGTCCTCCTCACTCTCTACTTTCCCTCCCATCTTTGTATCATCTGCAAAGTTTGATATGTTGCACTCGGTCCTCTCCTCCAAATCGTTAATATAGATTGTAAAGAGTTGGGGACCCAGCACCGACCCCTGTGGAACACCACTGGTTACTGGTTGCCAGTCCGAAAATGAACCATTTATCCCAACTCTCTGCTTCCTGTTCGATAACCAATCCTCCACCCATGCCAGAATATTACCCCCAATCCCGTGATTTTTTATCTTAAGTAATAATCTTTTATGTGGCACCTTGTCGAATGCCTTCTGGAAGTCTAAATACACTACGTCCACTGGTTCCCCTTTATCCACCCTATACGTTATATCCTCGAAGAACTCAAGCAAATTTGTCAGACATGACTTCCCCTTCATAAAGCCATGCTGACTTTGTCCTATTAAATTATGCTTATCTAAATGTTCCGTTACTGTCTCCTTAATAATAGACTCCAAAATTTTACCCACCACAGATGTTAAGCTAACTGGCCTATAATTTCCAGCCTTCTGCCTACTACCCTTTTTAAATAACGGTGTTACATTAGCAGTTTTCCAATCTGCCGGGACCTCTCCTGAGTCCAGGGAATTTTGGAAAACTATCACCAAAGCATCCACAATCCCTACTGCCACTTCCCTCAAGACCCTAGGATGTAAGCCATCAGGTCCAGGGGATTTATCCGCCTTGAGTCCCATTATTTTACTGAGTACCATCTCCTGAGTGATTTTAATCGTATTTAGCTCCTCCCCCCCGAGAGTCCCCTGTTTGTCCAGTGTTGGGATATTCTTAGTGTCCTCTACTGTAAAGACTGAAACAAAATATTTGTTCAGCATTTTTGCCATCTCCATGTTTCCCACCATTAATTTCCCGGTCTCATCCTCTAAGGGACCTATGTTTGCCTTAGCCACCCTTTTTCTTTTTATATAACTATAGAAACTCTTGCTATCTGTTTTTATATTTTTTGCTAATTTCTTTTCATAATCTAACTTCCCTTTCTTAATCAATCCTTTAGTTACTTTTTGCTGTCTTTTGAAGAATTCCCAATCTTCTATCCTCCCACTAAGTTTGGCTACCTTATAGGTCCTTGTTTTTAGTCGGATACTATCCTTGATTTCTTTACTTAGCCACGGATGGCTGTCATTTCTTTTACACCCTTTTTTCCTCAGTGGAATATATTTATTTTGAAAGTTGTAAAATAACTCCCTAAATGAACACCACTGCTCATGTACCGTCTTACCCTTTAATCTATTTTCCCAGTCCACTTTAATCAATTCCGCTCTCATACCATCATAGTCTCCTTTATTCAAGCTCAGTACGCTTGTTTGAGAATCAACCTTCTCACCCTCTAATTGGATATGGAATTCAACCATGTTGTGGTCGCTCGTTCCAAGGGGATCCTTAACTAGGACATTATTAATTAATCCTGACTCATTACACAGGACCAGGTCCAAGGTTGCCTGCCCCCTTGTAGGATCAGTTACATACTGCTCAAGAAATCCATCCCTGATGCACTCAATGAACTCGTCCTCAAGGCTGCTCTGCCCAATTTGATTTGTCCAGTTAATATGATAATTAAAATCCCCCATAATTATGGCTGTTCCCTTATTACATGCCCCGACTATCTCCTGATTAATACTTCTTCCAGCAGAGTTGCAACTATTAGGAGGCCTATATACTACGCCCACTAATGTTTTTTTTCCCTTATTATTCCTTATCTCCACCCAAACTGTTTCATTATCTTGATGCTTTGTCCCAATATCATTTCTCTGCATTACAGTGATTCCTTCCTTTATTAACATAGCCACCCCACCTCCCCTTCCTTCCTGCCTGTCCTTCCTGATTGTTAAATACCCTGGCATATTTAATTCCCAGTCGTTGTCACCCTGCAGCCATGTTTCTGTAATGGCCACAAGATCATACCCATACGTAGTTATTTGTGCCGTTAACTCGTCCATTTTATTACGAATGCTACGTGCATTCAGATAAAGAACTTTCAAATCTGTTTTGTGACGCTTAGTTCCTGCTTTTTCCTTTTTTAACACTTTACCTATTACTCCATACCTTCTGTCCCTTCCTGTTACGCTTTCCTCTCTCTCCCTGCTCAGGTTCCCAACCCCCTGCCACTTTAGTTTAAACGCTCCCCAACAGCACTAGCAAACACTCCTCCTAGGACAGCAGTCCCGGCCCTGCCCAGGTGCAGACCATCCGGTTTGTACTGGTCCCACCTCCCCCAGAACCGTTTCCAGTGTCCCAGGAATTTGAATCCCTCCCCCTTGCACCATTCCTCTAGCCACGTATTCATTTGAAATATCCTCCTATTTCTACTCTGACTAGCACGTGGCACTGGCAGCAATCCTGAGATTACTACCTTTGAGGTCCTATTTTTTAATTTACCTCCTAACTCCCTATATTCTGCTTTTAGGACCTCATCCCCTTTTTTACCTATATCGTTGGTGCCTATGTGCACCACGACAGCTGGCTGTTCGCCCTCCCCCTCCAAAATGTTCTGTAGCCGCTCCGAGACATCCTTGATCCTTGCACCAGGGAGGCAACACACTATCCTGGAGTCTCGGTTGCGGCCGCAGAAACGCCTGTCTATTCCCCTTACAATTGAGTCCCCTATCACGAAAGCTCTGCCACTCTTTTTCCTCCCAGCCTGTGCAGCAGAGCTACCCGTGGTGCCAGGAAGTTGGCTGCTGCTGCCTTCCCCTGATAAGTCATCCCCCCCAACAGCATCCAAAGTGGCATATCTGTTTGAGAGGGGGATGGCCACCGGGGACCCCTGCACTACCTGCCTGCATCTCTTACTCTTCCTGGTGGTCACCCATTCACTTCCTGCCTGTATACCCTTTACCTGCGGTGTGACCAACTCGCTAAACGTGCTATCCACGAGATTCTCTCCATCGCGAATGCTCCACAGTGAGTCCACCCGCAGCTCCAGCTCCGAGATACGATCGGTCAGTAGCTGCAGGTGGACACACTTCCCGCACACATGGTCGGCAGGGACACTGGTAGTGTCCATGACTTCCCACATCTTGCAGGAGGAGCATATCACGGGTGCGAGGTCTGCTGCCATGACTTGCCTTAGCTTAGTTACCCCTTTTAAATTACGTTGAAATTAGAAAATGTTAACTATACTAGGGACCTAGGTTCACTGAAAAAAAACACTATCTGCTATAAAACCTGCAGATCTTCCCTTTCTTATTACTTTACTTACAGTAAAATGGTAGAAATACTGGGGGAGAGAGAGATAGAAACAGTGGGGGGAGAGAGAGAGGGAGACATTGGGGGGAGAGAGAGAACCACTGGGGAGAGAGAGTGAAACAATGGGGGTGGAGAGAGAAACAGTGGGGGGAGAGAGAGAGAAACACTGGGGGGGGGGGATAGAGAAACACTGGGGGGTGGAGAGAGAGATAAACACTGCGGGTAGAGAGAGAAACACTGGGGAGAGAGCGAAACAATGGGGAGAGAGAGAAACACTGGGGAGAGAGACAGAAACACTGAGGTGAGAGAGAGAAACACAGCGGGGAGGAGAGAGAGAAACACTGGGGGGGAGAGAGAGAAACACTGGGTCGCGAGAGGGTGAAACACTGGTGGGAGAGAGAGAGAGAGAAACACTGCGGGTGGAGAGAGAAACACTGGGGAGAGAGCGAAACACTGGGGAGAGAGAGAAACACTGGGGAGAGAGACAGAAACACTGGGGGGAGAGAGAGAAACACAGGGGGGAGGAGAGAGAGAAACACTGGGGGGGAGAGAGAGAAACAGTGGGGGGGGGAGAGAGAGAAACACTGGGTCGCGAGAGGGTGAAACACTGGTGGGAGAGAGAGAGAGAGAAACACTGGGGGTGAGAGAGAAACACTGGGGAGAGAGAGAGAGAAACACTGGGGGAGGAAAGAGAGAGAGAGAGAAACACTGTGGGATTATAGAGAGAGAGAGAAACACTGGGGGAGATAGAGAAACACTGGGGGGAGAGAGAGAGAAAAACTGGGGGGAGTGAGAGAGAAACAGTGGGGGCAGCGAGACAGAAACACTGGGGAGAGACAGAGAAACACTGGTGGGAGAGACAGAGAAACACTTGTGGGAGAGAGAGAATAACACTGGGGGGAGAGAGAGATAAACACTTGGTGGAGAGAGGGTTAAACACTGGTGGGAGAGAGAGAGAGAAACACTGCGGGGGGAGAGAGAGAAACACTGGGGAGAGAGAGAGAGAAATCCGGGGGGTGAGAGAGAAACACCGGAGAGAGAGAGGAACACTGGGGAGAGACAGAAAGAGAAACACTGTGGGAGGAGATAGTGAGAGAGAGAGAGAAACAGCGTGGGTATAGAGAGAGAGAGAGAGAGATAAACACTGGAGGGAGAGAGAGAAACACTGGGGGGAGAGAGAGAGAAACACCGTGGGGAGAGAGAGAAACGCTGGGGGGAGAGAGAGAGCGACACTGGGGGGAGAGAGAGAGGGAAACACTGGGGGGAGAGAGAGAGAGAGAGAAACACTGGGGGGGAGAGAGGAACACTGGGGGGAGAGAGAGAGAGCGACACTGGTGGGAGTTAGAGCGAAACACTGTGGGGAGAGTGATAAACACTGTGGGGGAGAGAGAGAGAGACACTGGTGGGAGAGAGATGGACACTGGGGGGAGAGAGAGAGGGGGAAACACTGGGGAAGAGAGAGAGAGAGAAACACTGAGGGGAGAGAGAGAGGGAGAGAGAGAGAAACACTGGGGGGAGGAGAGAGAGAGAGAGAAACTGGGGAGAGAGAGAGAAACACTGGAGAGAGAGAAACACTGGGGGGGGGGGAGAGAGAACCACTGGGGAGAGAGAGTGTAACACTGGGGGTGGAGATAGAAACAATGGGGGGAGAGAGAGAGAATAACTGCGGGTGGAGAGAGAAACACTGGGGAGAGAGCGAAACACTGGGGAGGGAGAGAAAGACTGCAGAGACAGACAGAAACACTGGGGGGAGAGAGAGAAACACAGGGGGGAGGAGGAAGAGAAACACTGGTGGAGAGAGAGAGAAACACTGGCGGGATGGAGGGAGGGATATAGACAAACAGTGGGGGGAGAAAGAGAGAGAGAGAAACACTGGGGAGAGAGAGAGAAAAACACTGGGTCGAGAGAGGGTGAAACACTGGTGGGAGAGAGAGAGAGAGAAACACTGGGGGGGGAGAGATAAACACTGGGGGGGTGAGAGAGAAACATTGGGTAGAGAGGGAGAGAGAGAAACACTGGGGAGAGAGGGAGAGAAACACTGGGGGAGAGAGAGAGTGAGAAACACTGTGAGGAGAGAGAGAAACACTGGGAAGAGAGAGGGACACTGTGTAGAGAGAGAGAGAGAAACACTGGGGGGAGAGACAGAAACACTGGGGAGAGAGAGAGAAACACGGGTGGGGGGGAGAGAAACACTGGAGAGAGAGAGGAACACTGGGGGGAGAGAGAGAAAGAGAGAGAAACACTGTGGGAGGAGAGAGTGAAAGAGAGAGAGAAACATTGTGGGTATGGAGAGAGAGCGAGACACTGGGGGGAGAGAGATAAACACTGGGAGTAGAGTGAGAGAAACACTGGGGGGAGCGAGAGTGAAACACTGGGGAGAGACAGAGAAACACTTGTGGGTGAGACAGAGAAACACTGGTGGGAGAGAGAGAAAAGCATTGGGGGGAGAGAGAGATAAACAATGGGGGAGAGAGAGAGAAACACTGGGGGGTGGGAGAGAGAAAAACACTGGGGGGAGAGAGAGAGAGCTGAGAGAGAGAAATTCAGTGGGGAGAGAGAGAGAGCAACACTGGGGAGGAGAGAGAGAAACACTGCGGGGGGGAGAGTGAGATAAAAACACTGGGGGAGAGAGAGAAACACTGGGGGGAGAGAGAGAGAAACACTGCGGAGGAGAGAGAGAAACACTGCGGGGAGAGAGAGAGAAATACTGGGGGAGAGAGAGAAACACTGGGGGGAGAGAGAGAGAGAAAAACGCTGGGGGGAGAGAGAGACAAACACTGGGGGGAGAGAGAGAGAAAAACTGGTGGAGAGAGAGAGAGAGCGAGAAACATTGTGTGGAGAGAGAGAGAGAGAAACTCAGTCGGGAGAGAGATGGAGAAACAATGGGGAGGAGAGAGAGAAACACTGGTCTGAGAGATAGAGAGAGAAACACGGGGGGAGAGCGAATAACACTTGGGGGAGAGAGAGAAACACTGGGGAGGAGGGCGAGAAACATTGGGGGGAGAGGGAGAGAAATACTGGTGGAGAGAGACAAACACTGAGGGGAAGAGAGAGAAACATTGAGGGGAGAGAGAGAAACACTGGGGGAGAGAGATAGAGAAAAACCCTGGGGGGGGGGAGAGAGAGAGAGAAACACTGGGGGAGAGAGAGCAAAGCACTGGGGGGAGATAGAGAGAGAAACACTGGGTGAGAATGATAGAGAAACACTGGGGAGGAGGGCGAGAAACACTGGGGGGAGAGAGAGAGAAACACTGGTGGAGAGAGACAAACACTGGGGGGAGAGAGAGAGAAACACTGGGGGGTGAGAGAGAAACACTGGGGGAGAGAGAGAGAGAGAAAAACACTGGGGGAGAGAGAGAGAGAGAAACACTGGGTGAGAATGATAGAGAAACACTGGGGGGAGAGAGACAGATGAGAGAGAGAAACGCAGTGGGGAGAGAGATAGAGAGAAACACTGGGGAGGAGAGAGAGAAACACTTGGGGGAGAGAGAGAGAGAGAGTAACACTGGGGAGAGAGAGAAACACTGGGGGGAGAGTGAGAGAAACACTGCGCAGGAGAGAGAGAAACACTGGGGGGAGAGAGAGAGAAACACTGGGGGAGAGAGAAAAACTGGGGAGAGAGAGAGAGAGAGCGAGAAACATTGTGTGGAGAGAGAGAGAGTGAAACTCTGCCGGGAGAGAGAGAGAGAAACACTGGGGAGGTGAGAGAGAAACACTGGTCTGGAGAGAGAGAGAAACACTGGGGGAGAGCGAGAAACACTTGGGGGGAGAGAGAAACACTGGGGAGGAGGGCGAGAAACACTGGGGTGAGACAGAGAGAAACAATGGTGGAGAGAGACAAACACTGGGGGGAGAGAGAGAGAAACACTGGGGGGAGAGAGAGAAACACTGGGGGAGAGAGAGAAACACTGGGGGAGAGAGAGAAACAATGGGGAGGAGGGCGAGAAACACTGGTGTGTGAGAGAGAGAAACACTGGTGGAGAGAGACAAAGAATGGGGGGAGAGAGAGAGAAACACTTGGGAGAGAGAGAAACACTGGGGGAGAGAGAGGGGGAAAAACACTGGTGGGAGAGAGAGAGAGAAACACTGGGGGGGATAGAGGTAAAACACTGGGGGAGAGAGTGAGAGAAACACTGGGGGAGAGTGTTAGAGAAACACTGGGGGGAGAGCGAGAGCTGAGAGAGAGAAACTCAGTGGGGAGAGAGAGAGAGAGAAACACTGGGGAGGAGTGAGAGAAACACTGGGGAGGAGGGCGAGAAACACTGGGGGGAGAGAGAGAGAAACACTGGTGGAGAGAGACAAACACTGGGGGGAGAGAGAGAGAACACTGGGGGGAGAGAGAGAGAAACACTGGGGAGAGAGAGAAAAACTGGGGAGAGAGTGAGAGAGCGAGAAACATTGTGTGGAGAGAGAGAGAGTGAAACTCAGCCGGGGAGAGAGAGAGAGAAACACTGGGGAGGAGAGAGAGAAACACTGGTCTGAGAGAGAGAGAGAAACACTGGGTGAGAGTGATAGCGAAACACTGGGGGGAGAGAGAGAGCTGAGAGAGAGAAACGCAGTGGGGAGAGAGAGAGAGAGAAACACTGGGGGAGAGTGAGAGAAACACTGGGGGGAGGAGAGAGAAACACTGGTGGAGAGAGACAAACACTGAGGGGAGAGAGAGAGAAACACTGGGTGGAGAGAGAGAGAAAATCACTGGGGGAAGAGAGAGAGAGAGAAAAACACTGGGGGAGAGAGAGAAACACTGGGGGAGAGTGAGAGAAACACTGCGCAGGAGAGAGAGAAACACTGGGGGAGAGAGAGAGAAACACTGGGGGAGAGAGAGAAAAACTGTGGAGAGAGTGAGAGAGCGAGAAACATTGTGTGTAGAGAGAGAGAGTGAAACTCAGCCGGGAGAGAGAGAGAGAAACACTGGGGAGGAGAGAGAGAAACACTAGTCTGAGAGAGAGAGAGAAACACTGGGGGAGATCGAGAAACACTTGGGGAGAGAGAGAAACACTGGGGAGGAGGGCGAGCAACACTGGGGTGAGAGTGAGAGAAACACTGGTGGAAAGAGACAAACACTGGGGGGAGAGAGAGAGAAACACTGGGGGGAGAGAGAGAAACACTGGGGGAGAGATAGAGAAAAAAACACTGGTGGGAGAGAGAGAGAGAGAGAAACACTGGGGGGAGAGAGAGAGAAAAACACTGGGGGGAGAGAGAGAAATAGAAACACTGGGGGAGAGTGATAGAGAAACACTGGGGGGAGAGATAGAGCTGAGAGAGAGAAACTCAGTGGGGAGAGAGAGAGAAACACTGGGGGGAGAGAGAGAAACACTGGGGGAGAGAGAGAAACACTGGGGGGAGAGAGAGAGAAACACTGGGGGAGAGAGAGAGAGAAAAACACTGGGGCGAGAGAGAGAGAGAGAAACACTGGGTGAGAATGATAAAGAAACAATGGGGGGAGAGAGACAGCTGAGAGAGAGAAACGCAGTGGGGAGAGTGATCGAGAGAAACACTGGGGAGGAGAGAGAGAAACACTGGGGGGAGAGATAGAGAAACACTGGGGGAGAGAGATTGAGAAAAAACTGGGTAGAGAGTGAGAGAGCGAGAAACATTGTGTGGAGAGAGAGAGAGTGAAACTCAGCCGGGAGAGAGAGAGAGAAACACTAGGGAGGAGAGAGAGAAACACTGGTCTGAGAGAGAGAGAGAAATACTGGGGGAGAGCGAGAAACACTTGGGGGAGAGAGAGAAATACTGGGGAGGAGGGCGAGAAACACTGGGGTGAGAGTGAGAGAAACACTGGTGGAGAGAGACAAACACTGGGGGGAGAGAGAGAGAAACACTGGGGGGAGAGAGAGAAACACTGGGGGAGAGAGAGAGAGAAAAACACTGGTTGGAGAGAGAGAGAGAGAAACACTGGGGGGAGAGAGAGAGAAATACACTGGGGGGAGAGATAGAGAGAGAAACACTGGGGGAGAGTGATAGAGGAACACTGGGGGGAGAGAGAGAGATGAGAGAGAGAAACTCAGTGGGGAGAGAGAGACAGAGAAACAATGGGGGGAGAGAGAGAGAGAAACACTGGGGGGGAGAGAGAAACACTGGGGGGAGAGAGAGAGAAACACTGGGGGAGAGAGAGAGAGAAAAACACTGGGGGGAGAGAGAGAGAGAGAAACACTGGGTGAGAATGATAGAGAAACACTGGGGGAGTGAGACAGCTGAGAGAGAGAAACTCAGTGCGGAGAGAGATAGAGAGAAACACTGGGGAGGAGAGAGAGAAACACTGGGGGAGAGAGAGAGAGAGAGGAACACTGGGGGAGAGAGAGAAACACTGGGGGTGAGTGAGAGAAACACTGGGGGAGAGAGAGAGAAAAACTGGGGAGAGAGAGAGAGAGAGAGAGCGAGAAACATTGTGTGAAGAGAGAGAGAGGTGAGAGAGAGAAACTCAGTGGGGAGAGAGAGAGAAACAACGGGGATGAGAGAGAGAAACACTGGGGGAGAGAGAGAGAGAGAAACACTGGGGGAGAGAGAGAAAAACACTGGGGGGAGAGAGAGAGAGAGAAACACTGGTTGAGTGTGATAGAGAAATACTGGGGGGAGAGAGAGAGCTGAGAGAGAGAAACGCAGTGGGGAGAGAGAGAGAAAAACACTGGGGAGGAGAGACAGAAACACTGGGTGGAGAGAGAGAGAGAAACACTGGGGGAGAGAGAGAAACACTGGTGGAGAGTGCGAGAAACACTGCGCAGGTGAGAGAGAAACACTGGGGGGAGAGAGAGAGAAACACTGGGGGAGAGTGATAGAGAAACACTGGGGGGAGACCGAGAGCTGAGAGAGAGAAACTCAGTGGAGAGAGAGAGAGAGAGAAACACTGGTTGGAGAGAGAGAGAGAGAAACACTGGGGAGAGAGAGAGAGAAAAACACTGGGGGGAGTGAGAGAGAGAGAAACACTGGGGGAGAGTGATAGAGAAACACTGGGTGGAGTGAGAGATAGCAGAGGGAGAGAAACTCAGTGGGGAGAGAGAGAGAGAGAAACACTGGGGGAGAGAGAGAGAAACACTGGGGGAGAGAGAGAGAGTAAAACACTGGGGGGAGAGAGAGAGAGAGAAACACTGGGTGAGAATGATAGAGAAACACTGGTGGGAGAGAGACAGCTGAGAGAGAGAAACTCAGTGCGGAGAGAGATAGAGAGAAACACTGGGGAGGAGAGAGAGAAACACTGGGGGGAGAGAGAGAGAGAGAGAAACACTGGGGGAGAGAGAGAAACACTGGGGGGAGAGTGAGAGAAACACTGGGGGAGAGAGAGAGAAAAACTGGGGAGAGAGAGACAGAGAGCGAGAAACATTGTGTGAAGAGAGAGAGAGTGAAACTCAGCCGGGAGTGAGAGAGAGAAACACTACGGAGGAGAGAGAGAAACATTGGTCTGAGAGAGAGAGAGAAACACTGGGGGAGAGCGAGAAACACTTGGGGGAGAGAGAGAAACACTGGGGAGGAGGGCGAGAAACACTGGGGTGAGAGAGAGAGAAAAACTGGTGGAGAGAGACAAACACTGGGGGGAGAGAGAATTACTGGGGGAGAGAGAGAGAGAGAGAAACCCTGGGGGAGAGTGATCGAGAAACACTGTGGGGAGAGAGAGAGGTGAGAGAGAGAAACTCAGTGGGGAGAGAGAGAGAGAGAAACACTGGGGATGAGAGAGAGAAACACTGGGGGAGAGAGAGAAAAACACTGGGGGGAGAGAGAGAGAGAAAAACACTGGTTGAGAGTGATAGAGAAACACTGGGGGGAGAGAGAGAGCTGAGAGAGAGAAACGCAGTGGGGAGAGAGAGATAGAGAAAAACACTGGGGAGGAGAGAGAGAAACACTGGGGGGAGAGAGAGAGAGAAACACTGGGGGAGAGAGAGAAATACTGGGGGGAGAGAGCGAGAAACACTGGGGGAGAGAGAGAGAGAAAAACACTGGGGAGGAGAGAGAGAAACACTGGGGGGAGAGAGACAGAGAAACACTGGGGGAGAGAGAGAAACACTGGAGGAGAGTGAGAGAAACACTGCGCAGGAGAGAGAGAAACACTGGGGGGAGAGAGAGAGAAACACTGGGGGAGATAGATAGAGAAAAACACTGGGGGGAGAGAGAGAGAGAGAAACACTGGGTGAGAATGATAGAGAAACACTGGGGGGAGAGAGACAGCTGAGAGAGAGAAACTCAGTGCGGAGAGAGATAGAGAGAAACACTGGGGAGGAGAGAGAGAAACACTGGGGAGAGAGAGAGAGAGAGAAACACTGGGGGAGAGAGAGAAACACTGGGGGAGAGTGAGAGAAAAACTGGGGGAGAGAGAGAGAAAAACTGGGGAGAGAGAGAGAGAGAGCGAGAAACATTGTGTGAAGAGAGAGAGAGTGAAACTCAGCCGGGAGTGAGAGAGAGAAACACTGGGGAGGAGGGCGAGAAACACTGGGGTGAGAGAGAGAGAAACACTGGTGGAGTTAGACAAACACTGGGGGGAGAGAGAAACACTGGGGGAGAGAGAGAGAGAACAACACTGGTGGGAGAGAGAGAGAGAGAGAAACACTGGGGGAGAGTGATCGAGAAACACTGTGGGGAGAGAGAGAGAGGTGAGAGAGAGAAACTCAGTGGGGAGAGAGAGAGAAACACTGGGGATGAGAGAGAGAAACACTGGGGGAGAGAGAGAGAGAGAAACACTGTTGGGAGAGAGAGAGAGAGAAACACTGGTTGAGTGTGATAGAGAAACACTGGGGGGAGAGAGAGAGCTGAGAGAGAGAAACGCAGTGGGGAGAGAGAGAGAGAGAAAAACACTGGGGAGGAGAGAGAGAAACACTGGGGGGGAGAGAGAGAGAGAAACACTGGTTGGAGAGAGAGAGAGAAACACTGGGGTTAGAGAGAGAGAAAAACACTGGGGGGAGAGAGAGAGAGAGAGAAACACTGGGGGAGAGTGATAGAGAAACACTGGGGGGAGAGAGAGATAGCTGAGAGAGAGAAACTCAGTGGGGAGAGAGAGAGAGAAACACTGGGGGGAGAGAGAGAGAGAAACACTGGGGGAGAGAGAGAAACACTGGGGGGTGAGAGAGAGAAACACTGGGGGAGAGAGAGAGAGAAAAACACTGGGGGGAGAGAGAGAGAGAGAAACACTGGGTGAGAATGATAGAGAAACACTGGGGGGAGAGAGACAGCTGAGAGAGAGAAACTCAGTGCGGAGAGAGATAGAGAGAAACACTGGGGAGGAGAGAGAGAAACACTGGGGGAGAGAGAGAGAGAGAGAAACACTGGGAGAGAGAGAGAGAGAGAGAAACACTGGGGGAGAGTAATAGAGAAACACTGGGGGGAGAGAGAGAGAGAGAAACACTGGGGGAGAGAGAGAAACACTGGGGAGAGAGAGAGAGAAACACTGGGGGAGAGAGAGAAACACTGGGGGAGAGTGAGAGAAACACTGCGCAGGAGAGAGAGAAACACTGGGGGGAGAGAGAGAGAAACACTGGCGGAGAGTGATAGAGAAACACTGGGGGGAGAGAGAGAGCTGAGAGAGAGAAACTCAGTGGGGAGAGAGAGAGAGAAACACTGGGGGGAGAGAGAGAGAGAAATACTGGTTGGAGAGAGAGAGAGAGAAACACTGGGGGGAGAGAGAGAGAAACACACTGGGGGGAGTGAGAGAGAGAGAAACACTGGGGGAGAGTGATAGAGAAACACTGGGGGGAGAGAGATAGCTGAGGGAGAGAAACTCAGTGGGGAGAGAGAGAGAGAGAAACACTGTGGGGAGAGAGAGAGAGAAACACTGGGGGAGAGAGAAAAACACTGGGGGGAGAGAGAGAGAAACACTGGGGGAGAGAGTGAGAGAAAAACACTGGGGGGAGAGAGAGAGAGAGAGAGAGAGAGAAACACTGGATGAGAATGATAGAGAAACACTGGTTGGAGAGAGACAGCTGAGAGAGAGAAACTCAGTGCGGAGAGAGATAGAGAGAAACACTGGGGAGGAGAGAGAGAAACACTGGGGGGAGAGAGAGAGAGAGAGAAACACTGGGGGAGAGTGATAGAGAAACACTGGGGGGAGAGAGAGAGAGAGAAACACTGGGGGAGAGAGACAAACACTGGGGGGAGAGAGAAACACTGGGGGAGAGAGAGAGAGAACAACACTGGTGGGAGAGAGAGAGAGAGAGAAACACTGGGGGAGAGTGATCGAGAAACACTGTGGGGAGAGAGAGAGGTGAGAGAGAGAAACTCAGTGGGGAGAGAGAGAGAGAGAAACACTGGGGATGAGAGAGAGAAACACTGGGGGAGAGAGAGAGAGAGAGAAACACTGGGGGAGAGAGAGAAAAACACTGGGGGGAGAGAGAGAGAGACACTGGTTGAGAGTGATAGAGAAACACTGGGGGGAGAGAGAGAGCTGAGAGAGAGAAACGCAGTGGGGAGAGAGAGAGAGAGAAAAACACTGGGGAGGAGAGAGAGAAACACTGGGGGAGAGAGAGAGAGAAACACTGGGGGAGAGAGAGAAACACTGGGGGAGAGTGAGAGAAACACTGCGCAGGAGAGAGAGAAACACTGGGGGGAGAGAGAGAGATACACTGGGGGAGAGTGATAGAGAAACACTGGGGGGAGAGAGAGAGCTGAGAGAGAGAAACTCAGTGGGGAGAGAGAGAGAGAGAAACACTGGGGGGAGAGAGAGAGAGAGAAACACTGGTTGGAGAGAGAGAGAGAAACACTGGGGTTAGAGAGAGAGAAAAACACTGGGGGAGAGAGAGAGAGAGAAACACTGGGGGAGAGTGATAGAGAAACACTGGGGGGAGAGAGAGATAGCTGAGAGAGAGAAACTCAGTGGGGAGAGAGAGAGAGAAACACTGGGGGGAGAGAGAGAGAGAAACACTGGGGGAGAGAGAGAAACACTGGGGGGAGAGAGAGAGAAACACTGGGGGAGAGAGAGAGAGAAAAACACTGGGGGGAGAGAGAGAGAGAGAAACACTGGGTGAGAATGATAGAGAAACACTGGGGGGAGAGAGACAGCTGAGAGAGAGAAACTCAGTGCGGAGAGAGATAGAGAGAAACACTGGGGAGGAGAGAGAGAAACACTGGGGGAGAGAGAGAGAGAAACACTGGGAGAGAGAGAGAGAGAGAGAGAAACACTGGGGGAGAGTGATAGAGAAACACTGGGGGGAGAGAGAGAGAGAGAAACACTGGGGGAGAGAGAGAAACACTGGGGAGAGAGAGAAACACTGGGGGAGAGAGAGAAACACTGGGGGAGAGTGAGAGAAACACTGCGCAGGAGAGAGAGAAACACTGGGGGGAGAGAGAGAGAAACACTGGGGGAGAGTGATAGAGAAACACTGGGGGGAGAGAGAGAGCTGAGAGAGAGAAACTCAGTGGGGAGTGAGAGAGAGAGAAACACTGGGGGGAGAGAGAGAGAGAGAAACACTGGTTGGAGAGAGAGAGAGAAACACTGGGGTTAGAGAGAGAGAAAAACACTGGGGGGAGAGAGAGAGAGAGAAACACTGGGGGAGAGTGATAGAGAAACACTGGGGGGAGAGAGAGATAGCTGAGAGAGAGAAACTCAGTGGGGAGAGAGAGAGAGAGAGAAACACTGGGGGAGAGAGAGAGGAACACTGGGGGAGAGAGAGAAACACTGGGGGAGAGAGAGAGAGAAACACTGGGGGAGAGAGAGAGAGAAAAACATTGGGGGGAGAGAGAGAGCAACACTGGGTGAGAATGATAGAGAAACACTGGGGGGAGAGAGACAGCTGAGAGAGAGAAACTCAGTGCGGAGAGAGATAGAGAGAAACACTGGGGAGGAGAGAGAGAAACACTGGGGGGAGAGAGAGAGAGAGAGAAACACTGGGGGAGAGAGAGAAACACTGGGGGGAGAGTGAGAGAAACACTGGGGGAGAGAGAGAGAAAAACTGGGGAGAGAGAGAGAGAGAGCGAGAAACATTGTGTGAAGAGAGAGAGAGTGAAACTCAGCCGGGAGTGAGAGAGAGAAACACTGGGGAGGAGAGAGAGAAACATTGGTCTGAGAGAGAGAGAGACACACACTGGGGGAGAGCGAGAAACAGTTGGGGGAGAGAGAGATACACTGGGGAGGAGGGCGAGAAACACTGGGGTGAGGGAGAGAGAAACACTGGTGGAGAGAGACAAGCACTGGGGGGAGAGAGAAACACTGGGGGAGAGAGAGAGAGAACAACACTGGTGGCAGAGAGAGAGAGAAACACTGGGGGAGAGTGATCGAGAAACACTGTGGGGAGAGAGAGAGGTGAGAGAGAGAAACTCAGTGGGGAGAGAGAGAGCGAGAAACACTGGGGATGAGAGAGAGAAACACTGGGGGAGAGAGAGAGAGAGAAACACTGGGGGAGAGAGAGAAAAACACTGGGGGGAGAGAGAGAGAGAGAGACACTGGTTGAGAGTGATAGAGAAACACTGGGGGGAGAGAGAGAGAGCTGAGAGAGAGAAACGCAGTGGGGAGAGAGAGAGAGAGAAAAACACTGGGGAGGAGAGAGAGAAACACTGGGGGGAGAGAGAGAGAGAGAAACACTGGGGGAGAGTGAGAGAAACACTGCGCAGGAGAGAGAGAAACACTGGGGGGAGAGAGAGAGAAACACTGGGGGAGAGTGATAGAGAAACACTGGGGGGAGAGAGAGAGCTGAGAGAGAGAAACTCAGTGGGGAGAGAGAGAGAGAGAAACACTGGGGGAGAGAGAGAGAGAAAAACACTGGTTGGAGAGAGAGAGAGAAACACTGGGGTTAGAGAGAGAGAAAAACACTGGGGGGAGAGAGAGAGAGAAACACTGGGGGAGAGTGATAGACAAACACTGGGGGGAGAGAGAGATAGCTGAGAGAGAGAAACTCAGTGGGGAGAGAGAGAGAAACACTGGGGGGAGAGAGAGAGAGAAACACTCGGGGAGAGAGAGAAACATTGGGGTTGAGAGAGAGAAACACTGGGGGAGAGAGAGAGAGAAAAACACTGGGGGGAGAGAGAGAGAGAGAAACACTGGGTGAGAATGATAGAGAAACACTGGGGGGAGAGAGACAGCTGAGAGAGAGAAACTCAGTGCGGAGAGAGATGGAGAGAAACACTGGGGAGGAGAGAGAGAAACACTGGGGGGAGAGAGAGAGAGAGAGAAACACTGGGGGAGAGAGAGAAACACTGGGGGGAGAGTGAGACAAACACTCGGGGAGAGAGAGAGAAAAACTGGGGAGAGAGAGAGAGAGAGAGCGAGAAACATTGTGTGAAGAGAGAGAGAGTGAAACTCAGCCGGGAGTGAGAGAGAGAAACACTGGGGAGGAGAGAGAGAAACATTGGTCTGAGAGAGAGAGAGAAACACTGGGGGAGAGCGAGAAACACTTGGGGGAGAGAGAGAAACACTGGGGAGGAGGCTGAGAAACACTGGGGTGAGAGAGAGAGAAACACTGGTGGAGAGAGACAAACACTGGGGGGAGAGAGAAACACTGGGGGAGAGAGAGAGAGAACAACACTGGTGGGAGAGAGAGAGAGAGAGAAACCCTGGGGGAGAGTGATCGAGAAACACTGTGGGGAGAGAGAGAGGTGAGAGAGAGAAACTCAGTGGGGAGAGAGAGAGAGAGAAACACTGGGGATGAGAGAGAGAAACACTGGGGGAGAGAGAGAGAGAGAGAGAAACACTGGGGGAGAGAGAGAAAAGCACTGGGGGGAGAGAGAGAGAGAGAAAAACTGGTTGAGAGTGACAGAGAAACACTGGGGGGAGAGAGAGAGCTGAGAGAGAGAAACGCAGTGGGGAGAGAGAGAGAGAGAAAAACACTGGGGAGGAGAGAGAGAAACACTGGGGGGAGATAGAGAGAGAAACACTGGGGGAGAGTGAGAGAAACACTGCGCAGGAGAGAGAGAAACACTTGGGGGAGAGAGAGAGAAACACTGGGGGAGAGGGATAGAGAAACACTGAGGGGAGAGAGAGAGCTGAGAGAGAGAAACTCAGTGGGGAGAGAGAGAGAGAGAAACACTGGGGGGAGAGAGAGAGAGACAAACACTGGGGGAGAGATAGAAACACTGGGGGGAGAGAGAGAGAAACACTGGGGGAGAGTCAGAGAGAAAAACACTGGGGGGAGAGAGAGAGAGAAACACTGGGTGAGAATGATAGAGAAACACTGGTGGGAGAGAGACAGCTGAGAGAGAGAAACGCAGTGCGGAGAGAGATAGAGAGAAACACTGGGGAGGAGAGAGAGAAACACTGGGGGGAGAGAGAGAGAAAGAGAAACACTGGGGGAGAGAGAGAAACACTGGGGGAGAGTGATCGAGAAACACTGTGGGGAGAGAGAGAGGTGAGAGAGAGAAACTCAGTGGGGAGAGAGAGAGAGAGAAACACTGGGGATGAGAGAGAGAAACACTGGGGGAGAGAGAGAGAGAGAAACACTGGGGGAGAGAGAGAGAAACACTGGGGGGAGAGAGAGAGAGAGAAACACTGGTTGAGAGTGATAGAGAAACACTGGGGGGAGAGAGAGAGCTGAGAGAGAGAAACGCAGTGGGGAGAGAGAGAGAAAAAAACACTGGGGAGGAGAGAGAGAAACACTGGGTTGAGAGAGAGAGAGAAACACTGGGGGAGAGAGAGAAACACTGGGGGAGAGTGAGAGAAACACTGCGCAGGTGAGAGAGAAACACTGGGGGGAGAGAGAGAGAAACACTGGGGGAGAGTGATAGAGAAACACTGGGGGGAGAGAGAGAGCTGAGAGAGAGAAACTCAGTGGGGAGAGAGAGAGAGAGAAACACTGGGGGGAGAGTGAGAGAAACACTCGGGGAGAGAGAGAGAAAAACTGGGGAGAGAGAGAGAGAGAGAGAGAGCGAGAAACATTGTGTGAAGAGAGAGAGAGTGAAACTCAGCCGGGAGTGAGAGAGAGAAACACTGGGGAGGAGAGAGAGAAACATTGGTCTGAGAGAGAGAGAGAAACACTGGGGGAGAGCGAGAAACACTTGGGGGAGAGAGAGAAACACTGGGGAGGAGGCTGAGAAACACTGGGGTGAGAGAGAGAGAAACACTGGTGGAGAGAGACAAACACTGGGGGGAGAGAGAAACACTGGGGGAGAGAGAGAGAGAACAACACTGGTGGGAGAGAGAGAGAGAGAGAAACCCTGGGGGAGAGTGATCGAGAAACACTGTGGGGAGAGAGAGAGGTGAGAGAGAGAAACTCAGTGGGGAGAGAGAGAGAGAGAAACACTGGGGATGAGAGAGAGAAACACTGGGGGAGAGAGAGAGAGAGAGAGAAACACTGGGGGAGAGAGAGAAAAGCACTGGGGGGAGAGAGAGAGAGTGAAAAACTGGTTGAGAGTGACAGAGAAACACTGGGGGGAGAGAGAGAGCTGAGAGAGAGAAACGCAGTGGGGAGAGAGAGAGAGAGAAAAACACTGGGGAGGAGAGAGAGAAACACTGGGGGGAGAGAGAGAGAGAAACACTGGGGGAGAGTGAGAGAAACACTGCGCAGGAGAGAGAGAAACACTTGGGGGAGAGAGAGAGAAACACTGGGGGAGAGGGATAGAGAAACACTGGGGGGAGAGAGAGAGCTGAGAGAGAGAAACTCAGTGGGGAGAGAGAGAGAGAGAAACACTGGGGGGAGAGAGAGAGAGACAAACACTGGGGGAGAGATAGAAACACTGGGGGGAGAGAGAGAGAAACACTGGGGGAGAGTCAGAGAGAAAAACACTGGGGGGAGAGAGAGAGAGAAACACTGGGTGAGAATGATAGAGAAACACTGGTGGGAGAGAGACAGCTGAGAGAGAGAAACGCAGTGCGGAGAGAGATAGAGAGAAACACTGGGGAGGAGAGAGAGAAACACTGGGGGGAGAGAGAGAGAAAGAGAAACACTGGGGGAGAGAGAGAAACACTGGGGGAGAGTGATCGAGAAACACTGTTGGGAGAGAGAGAGGTGAGAGAGAGAAACTCAGTGGGGAGAGAGAGAGAGAGAAACACTGGGGATGAGAGAGAGAAACACTGGGGGAGAGAGAGAGAGAGAAACACTGGGGGAGAGAGAGAGAAACACTGGGGGGAGAGAGAGAGAGAGAGAAACACTGGTTGAGAGTGATAGAGAAACACTGGGGGGAGAGAGAGAGCTGAGAGAGAGAAACGCAGTGGGGAGAGAGAGAGAAAAAAACACTGGGGAGGAGAGAGAGAAACACTGGGTTGAGAGAGAGAGAAACACTGGGGGAGAGAGAGAAACACTGGGGGAGAGTGAGAGAAACACTGCGCAGGTGAGAGAGAAACACTGGGGGGAGAGAGAGAGAAACACTGGGGGAGAGTGATAGAGAAACACTGGGGGGAGAGAGAGAGCTGAGAGAGAGAAACTCAGTGGGGAGAGAGAGAGAGAGAAACACTGGGGGGAGAGAGAGAGAGAGAGAAACACTGGGGGAGAGAGACAAACACTGGGGGGAGAGAGAGAGAAACACTGGGGGGAGAGAGAGAAACACTGGGTGAGAGAGAGAGAAAAAAACACTGGTTGGATAGAGAGAGAGTGAAACACTGGGGGGAGAGAGAGAGAAAAACACTGGGGGGAGAGAGAGAGAGAAACACTGGGGGAGAGAGAGAAACACTGGGGGAGAGTGAGAGAAACACTGCGCAGGAGAGAGAGAAACACTGGGGGGAGAGAGAGAGAAACACTGGGGGAGAGGGATAGAGAAACATTGGGGGGAGAGAGAGAGCTGAGAGAGAGAAACTCAGTGGGGAGAGAGAGAGAGAGAAACACTGGGGGGAGAGAGAGAGAGACAAACACTGGGGGAGAGATAGAAACACTGGGGATGAGAGAGAGAAACAGTGGGGGGAGAGAGAGAGAAAGAGAAACACTGGGGGAGAGAGAGAAACACTGGGGGAGAGTGATCGAGAAACACTGTGGGGAGAGAGAGAGGTGAGAGAGAGAAACTCAGTGGGGAGAGAGAGAGAGAGAAACACTGGGGATGAGAGAGAGAAACACTGGGGGAGAGAGAGAGAGAGAAACACTGGGGGAGAGAGAGAAAAACACTGGGGGAGAGTGATAGAGAAACACTGGGGGGAGAGAGAGAGCTGAGAGAGAGAAACTCAGTGGGGAGAGAGAGAGAGAAACACTGGGGGGAGAGAGAGAGAGAGAAACACTGGGAGAGAGAGACAAACACTGGGGGGAGAGAGAGAGAAACACTGGGGGGAGAGAGAGAAACACTGGGGGAGAGAGAGAGAAAAACTGGGGAGAGAGAGAGAGAGAGAGCGAGAAACATTGTGTGAAGAGAGAGAGAGTGAAACTCAGCCGGGAGTGAGAGAGAGAAACACTGGGGAGGAGAGAGAGAAACATTGGTCTGAGAGAGAGAGAGAAAAACACTGGGGGAGAGCGAGAAACACTTGGGGGAGAGAGAGAAACACTGGGGAGGAGGGCGAGAAACACTGGGGTGAGAGAGAGACAAACACTGGTGGAGAGAGACAAACACTGGGGGGAGAGAGAAACACTGGGGGAGAGAGAGAGAGAACAACACTGGTGGGAGAGAGAGAGAAAGAGAAACCCTGGGGGAGAGTGATCGAGAAACACTGTGGGGAGAGAGAGAGGTGAGAGAGAGAAACTCAGTGGGGAGAGAGAGAGAGAGAAACACTGGGGATGAGAGAGAGAAACACTGGGGGAGAGAGAGAGAGAGAGAGAAACACTGGGGGAGAGAGAGAAAAGCACTGGGGGGAGAGAGAGAGAGAGAAAAACTGGTTGAGAGTGACAGAGAAACACTGGGGGGAGAGAGAGAGCTGAGAGAGAGAAACGCAGTGGGGAGAGAGAGAGAGAGAAAAACACTGGGGAGGAGAGAGAGAAACACTGGGGGGAGATAGAGAGAGAAACACTGGGGGAGAGTGAGAGAAACACTGCGCAGGAGAGAGAGAAACACTTGGGGGAGAGAGAGAGAAACACTGGGGGAGAGGGATAGAGAAACACTGGGGGGAGAGAGAGAGCTGAGAGAGAGAAACTCAGTGGGGAGAGAGAGAGAGAGAAACACTGGGGGGAGAGAGAGAGAGACAAACACTGGGGGAGAGATAGAAACACTGGGGGGAGAGAGAGAGAAACACTGGGGGAGAGTCAGAGAGAAAAACACTGGGGGGAGAGAGAGAGAGAAACACTGGGTGAGAATGATAGAGAAACACTGGTGGGAGAGAGACAGCTGAGAGAGAGAAACGCAGTGCGGAGAGAGATAGAGAGAAACACTGGGGAGGAGAGAGAGAAACACTGGGGGGAGAGAGAGAGAAAGAGAAACACTGGGGGAGAGAGAGAAACACTGGGGGAGAGTGATCGAGAAACACTGTGGGGAGAGAGAGAGGTGAGAGAGAGAAACTCAGTGGGGAGAGAGAGAGAGAGAAACACTGGGGATGAGAGAGAGAAACACTGGGGGAGAGAGAGAGAGAGAAACACTGGGGGAGAGAGAGAGAAACACTGGGGGGAGAGAGAGAGAGAGAAACACTGGTTGAGAGTGATAGAGAAACACTGGGGGGAGAGAGAGAGCTGAGAGAGAGAAACGCAGTGGGGAGAGAGAGAGAAAAAAACACTGGGGAGGAGAGAGAGAAACACTGGGTTGAGAGAGAGAGAGAAACACTGGGGGAGAGAGAGAAACACTGGGGGAGAGTGAGAGAAACACTGCGCAGGTGAGAGAGAAACACTGGGGGGAGAGAGAGAGAAACACTGGGGGAGAGTGATAGAGAAACACTGGGGGGAGAGAGAGAGCTGAGAGAGAGAAACTCAGTGGGGAGAGAGAGAGAGAGAAACACTGGGGGGAGAGTGAGAGAAACACTCGGGGAGAGAGAGAGAAAAACTGGGGAGAGAGAGAGAGAGAGAGAGCGAGAAACATTGTGTGAAGAGAGAGAGAGTGAAACTCAGCCGGGAGTGAGAGAGAGAAACACTGGGGAGGAGAGAGAGAAACATTGGTCTGAGAGAGAGAGAGAAACACGGGGGGAGAGCGAGAAACACTTGGGGGAGAGAGAGAAACACTGGGGAGGAGGCTGAGAAACACTGGGGTGAGAGAGAGAGAAACACTGGTGGAGAGAGACAAACACTGGGGGGAGAGAGAAACACTGGGGGAGAGAGAGAGAGAGAGAGAAACACTGGGGGAGAGAGAGAAAAGCACTGGGGGGAGAGAGAGAGAGAGAAAAACTGGTTGAGAGTGACAGAGAAACACTGGGGGGAGAGAGAGAGCTGAGAGAGAGAAACGCAGTGGGGAGAGAGAGAGAGAGAAAAACACTGGGGAGGAGAGAGAGAAACACTGGGGGGAGAGAGAGAGAGAAACACTGGGGGAGAGTGAGAGAAACACTGCGCAGGAGAGAGAGAAACACTTGGGGGAGAGAGAGAGAAACACTGGGGGAGAGGGATAGAGAAACACTGGGGGGAGAGAGAGAGCTGAGAGAGAGAAACTCAGTGGGGAGAGAGAGAGAGAGAAACACTGGGGGGAGAGAGAGAGAGACAAACACTGGGGGAGAGATAGAAACACTGGGGGGAGAGAGAGAGAAACACTGGGGGAGAGTCAGAGAGAAAAACACTGGGGGGAGAGAGAGAGAGAAACACTGGGTGAGAATGATAGAGAAACACTGGTGGGAGAGAGACAGCTGAGAGAGAGAAACGCAGTGCGGAGAGAGATAGAGAGAAACACTGGGGAGGAGAGAGAGAAACACTGGGGGGAGAGAGAGAGAAAGAGAAACACTGGGGGAGAGAGAGAAACACTGGGGGAGAGTGATCGAGAAACACTGTGGGGAGAGAGAGAGAGAGAAACACTGGGGGAGAGAGAGAGAAACACTGGGGGGAGAGAGAGAGAGAGAAACACTGGTTGAGAGTGATAGAGAAACACTGGGGGGAGAGAGAGAGCTGAGAGAGAGAAACGCAGTGGGGAGAGAGAGAGAAAAAAACACTGGGGAGGAGAGAGAGAAACACTGGGTTGAGAGAGAGAGAGAAACACTGGGGGAGAGAGAGAAACACTGGGGGAGAGTGAGAGAAACACTGCGCATGTGAGAGAGAAACACTGGGGGGAGAGAGAGAGAAACACTGGGGGAGAGTGATAGAGAAACACTGGGGGGAGAGAGAGAGCTGAGAGAGAGAAACTCAGTGGGGAGAGAGAGAGAGAGAAACACTGGGGGGAGAGAGAGAGAGAAACACTGGGGGAGAGAGACAAACACTGGGGGGAGAGAGAGAGAAACACTGGGGGGAGAGAGAGAAACACTGGGTGAGAGAGAGAGAAAAAAACACTGGTTGGATAGAGAGAGAGTGAAACACTGGGGGGAGAGAGAGAGAAAAACACTGGGGGGAGAGAGAGAGAGAAACACTGGGGGAGAGAGAGAAACACTGGGGGAGAGTGAGAGAAACACTGCGCAGGAGAGAGAGAAACACTGGGGGGAGAGAGAGAGAAACACTGGGGGAGAGGGATAGAGAAACACTGGGGGGGAGAGAGAGGGCTGAGAGAGAGAAACTCAGTGGGGAGAGAGAGAGAGAGAAACACTGGGGGGAGAGAGAGAGAGACAAACACTGGGGGAGAGATAGAAACACTGGGGATGAGAGAGAGAAACAGTGGGGGGAGAGAGAGAGAAAGAGAAACACTGGGGGAGAGAGAGAAACACTGGGGGAGAGTGATCGAGAAACACTGTGGGGAGAGAGAGAGGTGAGAGAGAGAAACTCAGTGGGGAGAGAGAGAGAGAGAAACACTGGGGATGAGAGAGAGAAACACTGGGGGAGAGAGAGAGAGAGAAACACTGGGGGAGAGAGAGAAAAACACTGGGGGAGAGTGATAGAGAAACACTGGGGGGAGAGAGATAGCTGAGAGAGAGAAACTCAGTGGGGAGAGAGAGAGAAACACTGGGGGGAGAGAGAGAGAGAAACACTGGGGGAGAGAGACAAACACTGGGGGGAGAGAGAGAGAAACACTGGGGGGAGAGAGAGAAACACTGGGGGAGAGAGAGAGAAAAAAACACTGGTTGGATAGAGAGAGAGTGAAACACTGGGGGGAGAGAGAGAGAAAAACACTGGGGGGAGAGAGAGAGAGAAACACTGGGGGAGAGTGATAGAGAAACACTGGGGGGAGAGAGAGATAGCTGAGAGAGAGAAACTCAGTGAGGAGAGAGAGAGAGAGAAACACTGGGGGGAGAGAGAGAAAAACACTGGGGGAGAGAGAGAAACACTGGGGAGAGAGAGAGAGAAACACTGGGGGAGAGAGAGAGAAAAAAACACTGTGGGGAGAGAGAGAGAGAGAAACACTGGGTGAGAATGATAGAGAAACACTGGGGGGAGAGAGAGAAACACTGGGGGGAGAGAGAGAGAGAAACACTGGGGGAGAGAGAGAAACACTGGGGGGAGAGTGAGAGAAACACTGGGAGAGAGAGAGAGAAAAACTGGGGAGAGAGAGAGAGCGAGAAACATTGTGTGAAGAGAGAGAGAGTGAAACTCAGCCGGGAGTGAGAGAGAGAAACACTGGGGAGAAGAGAGAGAAACATTGGTCTGAGAGAGAGAGAGAAACACTGGGGGTGAGCGAGAAACACTTGGGGGAGAGAGAGAAACACTGGGGAGGAGGGCGAGAAACACTGGGGTGAGAGAGAGACAAACACTGGTGGAGAGAGACAAACACTGGGGGGAGAGAGAAGCACTGGGGGAGAGAGAGAGAGAACAACACTGGTGGGAGAGAGAGAGAGAGAGAGAGAAACACTGGGGGAGAGTGATCGAGAAACACTGTGGGGAGAGAGAGAGGTGAGAGAGAGAAACTCAGTGGGGAGAGAGAGAGAGAGAAACACTGGGGATGAAACAGAGAAACACTGGGGGAGAGAGAGAGAGAGAAACACTGGGGGAGAGAGAGAAAAACACTGGGGGGAGAGAGAGAGAGAGAAACAATGGTTGAGAGTGATAGAGAAACACTGGGGGGAGAGAGAGAGCTGAGAGAGAGAAACGCAGTGGGGAGAGAGAGAGAGAGAAAAACACTGGGGAGGCGAGAGAGAAACACTGGGGGGAGAGAGAGAGAGAAACACTGGGGGAGAGAGAGAAACACTGGGGGAGAGTGAGAGAAACACTGCGCAGGAGAGAGAGAAACACTGGGGGGAGAGAGAGAGAGAGAAACACTGGTTGGAGAGAGAGAGAGAGAAACACTGGGGGGAGAGAGAGAGAGAAACACTGGGGGGAGAGAGAGAGAGAGAAACACTGGGGAAGAGTGATAGAGAAACACTGGGGGGAGAGAGAGATAGCTGAGAGAGAGAAACTCAGTGGGGAGAGAGAGAGAGAGAAACACTGGGTGGAGAGAGAGGGAGAAACACTGGGGGAGAGAGAGAAACACTGGGGGGAGAGAGAGAGAAACACTGGGGGAGAGAGAGAGAGAAAAACACTGGGTCAGAATGATAGAGAAACACTGGGGGAGAGAGACAGCTGAGAGAGAGAAACTCAGTGCGGAGAGAGATAGAGAGAAACACTGGGGAGGAGAGAGAGAAACACTGGGGGGAGAGAGAGAGAGAGAGAGAAACACTGGGGGAGAGAGAGAAACACTGGGGGGAGAGTGAGAGAAACACTGGGGGAGAGAGAGAGAAAAACTGGGGAGAGAGAGAGAGAGAGCGAGAAACATTGTGTGAAGAGAGAGAGAGTGAAACTCAGCCGGGAGTGAGAGAGAGAAACACTGGGGAGGAGAGAGAGAAACATTGGTCTGAGAGAGAGAGAGAAACACTGGGGGAGAGCGAGAAACACTTGGGGGAGAGAGAGAAATACTGGGGAGGAGGGCGAGAAACACTGGGGTGAGAAAGAGAGAAACACTGGTGGAGAGAGAGAGAAAAAAACACTGGTTGGATAGAGAGAGAGTGAAACACTGGGGGGAGAGAGAGAGAAAAACACTGGGGGGAGAGAGAGAGAGAAACACTGGGGGAGAGAGAGAAACACTGGGGGAGAGTGAGAGAAACACTGCGCAGGAGAGAGAGAAACACTGGGGGGAGAGAGAGAGAAACACTGGGGGAGAGGGATAGAGAAACACTGGGGGGAGAGAGAGAGCTGAGAGAGAGAAACTCAGTGGGGAGAGAGAGAGAGAGAAACACTGGGGGGAGAGAGAGAGAGACAAACACTGGGGGAGAAATAGAAACACTGGGGGGAGAGAGAGAGAAACACTGGGGGAGAGTGAGAGAGAAAAACACTGGGGGGAGAGAGAGAGAGAAACATTGGGTGACAATGATAGAGAAACACTGGTGGGAGAGAGACAGCTGAGAGAGAGAAACGCAGTGCGGAGAGAGATAGAGAGAAACACTGGGGAGGAGAGAGAGAAACAGTGGGGGGAGAGAGAGAGAAAGAGAAACACTGGGGGAGAGAGAGAAATACTGGGGGAGAGTGATCGAGAAACACTGTGTGGAGAGAGAGAGGTGAGAGAGAGAAACTCAGTGGGGAGAGAGAGAGAGAGAAACACTGGGGATGAGAGAGAGAAACACTGGGGGGGAGAGAGAGAGAGAAACACTGGGGAGAGAGAGAAAAACACTGGGGGAGAGTGATAGAGAAACACTGGGGGGAGAGAGAGAGCTGAGAGAGAGAAACTCAGTGGGGAGAGAGAGAGAGAAACACTGGGGGGAGAGAGAGAGAGAGAAACACTGGGGGAGAGAGACAAACACTGGGGGGAGAGAGAGAGAAACACTGGGGGAGAGTGATAGAGAAACACTGGGGGGAGAGAGAGATAGCTGAGAGAGAGAAACTCAGTGAGGAGAGAGAGAGAGAGAAACACTGGGGGGAGAGAGAGAAAAACACTGGGGGAGAGAGAGAAACACTGGGGGGAGAGAGAGAGAAACACTGGGGGAGAGAGAGAGAAAAAAACACTGTGGGGAGAGAGAGAGAGAGAAACACTGGGTGAGAATGATAGAGAAACACTGGGGGGAGAGAGAGAAACACTGGGGGGAGAGAGAGAGAGAAACACTGGGGGAGAGAGAGAAACACTGGGGGGAGAGTGAGAGAAACACTGGGAGAGAGAGAGAGAAAAACTGGGGAGAGAGAGAGAGAGCGAGAAACATTGTGTGAAGAGAGAGAGAGTGAAACTCAGCCGGGAGTGAGAGAGAGAAACACTGGGGAGAAGAGAGAGAAACATTGGTCTGAGAGAGAGAGAGAAACACTGGGGGTGAGCGAGAAACACTTGGGGGAGAGAGAGAAACACTGGGGAGGAGGGCGAGAAACACTGGGGTGAGAGAGAGACAAACACTGGTGGAGAGAGACAAACACTGGGGGGAGAGAGAAGCACTGGGGGAGAGAGAGAGAGAACAAAACTGGTGGGAGTGAGAGAGAGAGAGGAACACTGGGGGAGAGTGATCGAGAAACACTGTGGGGAGAGAGAGAGGTGAGAGAGAGAAACTCAGTGGGGAGAGAGAGAGAGAGAAACACTGGGGATGAAAGAGAGAAACACTGGGGGAGAAAGAGAGAGAGAAACACTGGGGGAGAGAGAGAAAAACACTGGGGGGAGAGAGAGAGAGAGAAACACTGGTTGAGAGTGATAGAGAAACACTGGGGGGAGAGAGAGAGCTGAGAGAGAGAAACGCAGTGGGGAGAGAGAGAGAGAGAAAAACACTGGGGAGGCGAGAGAGAAACACTGGGGGGAGAGAGAGAGAGAAACACTGGGGGAGAGAGAGAAACACTGGGGGAGAGTGAGAGAAACACTGCGCAGGAGAGAGAGAAACACTGGGGGGAGAGAGAGAGAGAGAAACACTGGTTGGAGAGAGAGAGAGAGAAACACTGGGGGGAGAGAGAGAGAGAAACACTGGGGGGAGAGAGAGAGAGAGAGAAACACTGGGTGAGAATGATAGAGAAACACTGGGGGAGAGAGACAGCTGAGAGAGAGAAACTCAGTGCGGAGAGAGATAGAGAGAAACACTGGGGAGGAGAGAGAGAAACACTGGGGGGAGAGAGAGAGAGAGAGAAACACTGGGGGAGAGAGAGAAACACTGGGGGGAGAGTGAGAGAAACACTGGGGGAGAGAGAGAGAAAAACTGGGGAGAGAGAGAGAGAGAGAGAGAAACATTGTGTGAAGAGAGAGAGAGTGAAACTCAGCCGGGAGTGAGAGAGAGAAACACTGGGGAGGAGAGAGAGAAACATTGGTCTGAGAGAGAGAGAGAAACACTGGGGGAGAGCGAGAAACACTTGGGGGAGAGAGAGAAACACTGGGGAGGAGGGCGAGAAACACTGGGGTGAGAAAGAGAGAAACACTGGTGGAGAGAGAGAGAAAAAAACACTGGTTGGATAGAGAGAGAGTGAAACACTGGGGGGAGAGAGAGAGAAAAACACTGGGGGGAGAGAGAGAGAGAAACACTGGGGGAGAGAGAGAAACACTGGGGGAGAGTGAGAGAAACACTGCGCAGGAGAGAGAGAAACACTGGGGGGAGAGAGAGAGAAACATGGGGGAGAGGGATAGAGAAACACTGGGGAGAGAGAGAGAGCTGAGAGAGAGAAACTCAGTGGGGAGAGAGAGAGAGAGAAACACTGGGGGGAGAGAGAGAGAGACAAACACTGGGGGAGAGATAGAAACACTGGGGGGAGAGAGAGAGAAACACTGGGGGAGAGTGAGAGAGAAAAACACTGGGGGGAGAGAGAGAGAGAAACATTGGGTGAGAATGATAGAGAAACACTGGTGGGAGAGAGACAGCTGAGAGAGAGAAACGCAGTGCGGAGAGAGATAGAGAGAAACACTGGGGAGGAGAGAGAGAAACAGTGGGGGGAGAGAGAGAGAAAGAGAAACACTGGGGGAGAGAGAGAAACACTGGGGGAGAGTGATCGAGAAACACTGTGGGGAGAGAGAGAGGTGAGAGAGAGAAACTCAGTGGGGAGAGAGAGAGAGAGAAACACTGGGGATGAGAGAGAGAAACACTGGGGGAGAGAGAGAGAGAGAAACACTGGGGGAGAGAGAGAAAAACACTGGGGGAGAGTGATAGAGAAACACTGGGGGGAGAGAGAGAGCTGAGAGAGAGCAACTCCGTGGGGAGAGAGAGAGAGAAACACTGGGGGGAGAGAGAGAGAGAGAAACACTGGGGGAGAGAGACAAACACTGGGGGGAGAGAGAGAGAAACACTGGGGGGAGAGAGAGAAACACTGGGGGAGAGAGAGAAAAAAAAACACTGGTTGGATAGAGAGAGAGTGAAACACTGGGGGGAGAGAGAGAGAAAAACACTGGGGGGAGAGAGAGAGAGAAACACTGGGGGAGAGTGATAGAGAAACACTGGGGGGAGAGAGAGATAGCTGAGAGAGAAACTCAGTGAGGAGAGAGAGAGAGAGAAACACTGGGGGGAGAGAGAGAAAAACACTGGGGGAGAGAGAGAAACACTGGGGGGAGAGAGAGAGAAACACTGGGGGAGAGAGAGAGAAAAAAACACTGTGGGGAGAGAGAGAGAGAGAAACACTGGGTGAGAATGATAGAGAAACACTGGGGGGAGAGAGAGAAACACTGGGGGGAGAGAGAGAGAGAAACACTGGGGGAGAGAGAGAAACACTGGGGGGAGAGTGAGAGAAACACTGGGAGAGAGAGAGAGAAAAACTGGGGAGAGAGAGAGAGAGCGAGAAACATTGTGTGAAGAGAGAGAGAGTGAAACTCAGCCGGGAGCGAGAGAGAGAAACACTGGGGAGAAGAGAGAGAAACATTGGTCTGAGAGAGAGAGAGAAACACTGGGGGTGAGCGAGAAACACTTGGGGGAGAGAGAGAAACACTGGGGAGGAGGGCGAGAAACACTGGGGTGAGAGAGAGACAAACACTGGTGGAGAGAGACAAACACTGGGGGGAGAGAGAAGCACTGGGGGAGAGAGAGAGAGAACAAAACTGGTGGGAGAGAGAGAGAGAGAGAAACACTGGGGGAGAGTGATCGAGAAACACTGTGGGGAGAGAGAGAGGTGAGAGAGAGAAACTCAGTGGGGAGAGAGAGAGAGAGAAACACTGGGGATGAAAGAGAGAAACACTGGGGGAGAGAGAGAGAGAGAAACACTGGGGGAGAGAGAGAAAAACACTGGGGGGAGAGAGAGAGAGAGAAACACTGGTTGAGAGTGATAGAGAAACACTGGGGGGAGAGAGAGAGCTGAGAGAGAGAAACGCAGTGGGGAGAGAGAGAGAGAGAAAAACACTGGGGAGGCGAGAGAGAAACACTGGGGGGAGAGAGAGAGAGAAACACTGGGGGAGAGAGAGAAACACTGGGGGAGAGTGAGAGAAACACTGCGCAGGAGAGAGAGAAACACTGGGGGGAGAGAGAGAGAGAGAAACACTGGTTGGAGAGAGAGAGAGAGAAACACTGGGGGGAGAGAGAGAGAGAAACACTGGGGGGAGAGAGAGAGAGAGAAACACTGGGGAAGAGTGATAGAGAAACACTGGGGGGAGAGAGAGATAGCTGAGAGAGAGAAACTCAGTGGGGAGGGAGAGAGATAGAGAGAAACACTGGGGGGAGAGAGAGGGAGAAACACTGGGGGAGAGAGAGAAACACTGGGGGGAGAGAGAGAGAAACACTGGGGGAGAGAGAGAGAGAAAAACACTGGGGGGAGAGAGAGAGAGAGAAACACTGGGTGAGAGTGATAGAGAAACACTGGGGGGAGAGAGAGAGCTGAGAGAGAGAAACGCAGTGGGGAGAGAGAGAGAGAGAAAAACACTGGGGAGGCGAGAGAGAAACACTGGGGGGAGAGAGAGAGAGAAACACTGGGGGAGAGAGAGAAACACTGGGGGAGAGTGAGAGAAACACTGCGCAGGAGAGAGAGAAACACTGGGGGGAGAGAGAGAGAGAGAAACACTGGTTGGGGAGAGAGAGAGAGAAACACTGGGGGGAGAGAGAGAGAGAAACACTGGGGGGAGAGAGAGAGAGAGAAACACTGGGTGAGAATGATAGAGAAACACTGGGGGAGAGAGACAGCTGAGAGAGAGAAACTCAGTGCGGAGAGAGATAGAGAGAAACACTGGGGAGGAGAGAGAGAAACACTGGGGGGAGAGAGAGAGAGAGAGAAACACTGGGGGAGAGAGAGAAACACTGGGGGGAGAGTGAGAGAAACACTGGGGGAGAGAGAGAGAAAAACTGGGGAGAGAGAGAGAGAGAGAGAGAAACATTGTGTGAAGAGAGAGAGAGTGAAACTCAGCCGGGAGTGAGAGAGAGAAACACTGGGGAGGAGAGAGAGAAACATTGGTCTGAGAGAGAGAGAGAAACACTGGGGGAGAGCGAGAAACACTTGGGGGAGAGAGAGAAACACTGGGGAGGAGGGCGAGAAACACTGGGGTGAGAAAGAGAGAAACACTGGTGGAGAGAGAGAGAAAAAAACACTGGTTGGATAGAGAGAGAGTGAAACACTGGGGGGAGAGAGAGAGAAAAACACTGGGGGGAGAGAGAGAGAGAAACACTGGGGGAGAGAGAGAAACACTGGGGGAGAGTGAGAGAAACACTGCGCAGGAGAGAGAGAAACACTGGGGGGAGAGAGAGAGAAACATGGGGGAGAGGGATAGAGAAACACTGGGGGGAGAGAGAGAGCTGAGAGAGAGAAACTCAGTGGGGAGAGAGAGAGAGAGAAACACTGGGGGGAGAGAGAGAGAGACAAACACTGGGGGAGAGATAGAAACACTGGGGGGAGAGAGAGAGAAACACTGGGGGAGAGTGAGAGAGAAAAACACTGGGGGGAGAGAGAGAGAGAAACATTGGGTGAGAATGATAGAGAAACACTGGTGGGAGAGAGACAGCTGAGAGAGAGAAACGCAGTGCGGAGAGAGATAGAGAGAAACACTGGGGAGGAGAGAGAGAAACAGTGGGGGGAGAGAGAGAGAAAGAGAAACACTGGGGGAGAGAGAGAAACACTGGGGGAGAGTGATCGAGAAACACTGTGGGGAGAGAGAGAGGTGAGAGAGAGAAACTCAGTGGGGAGAGAGAGAGAGAGAAACACTGGGGATGAGAGAGAGAAACACTGGGGGAGAGAGAGAGAGAGAAACACTGGGGGAGAGAGAGAAAAACACTGGGGGAGAGTGATAGAGAAACACTGGGGGGAGAGAGAGAGCTGAGAGAGAGCAACTCCGTGGGGAGAGAGAGAGAGAAACACTGGGGGGAGAGAGAGAGAGAGAAACACTGGGGGAGAGAGACAAACACTGGGGGGAGAGAGAGAGAAACACTGGGGGGAGAGAGAGAAACACTGGGGGAGAGAGAGAAAAAAAAACACTGGTTGGATAGAGAGAGAGTGAAACACTGGGGGGAGAGAGAGAGAAAAACACTGGGGGGAGAGAGAGAGAGAAACACTGGGGGAGAGTGATAGAGAAACACTGGGGGGAGAGAGAGATAGCTGAGAGAGAAACTCAGTGAGGAGAGAGAGAGAGAGAAACACTGGGGGGAGAGAGAGAAAAACACTGGGGGAGAGAGAGAAACACTGGGGGGAGAGAGAGAGAAACACTGGGGGAGAGAGAGAGAAAAAAACACTGTGGGGAGAGAGAGAGAGAGAAACACTGGGTGAGAATGATAGAGAAACACTGGGGGGAGAGAGAGAAACACTGGGGGGAGAGAGAGAGAGAAACACTGGGGGAGAGAGAGAAACACTGGGGGGAGAGTGAGAGAAACACTGGGAGAGAGAGAGAGAAAAACTGGGGAGAGAGAGAGAGAGCGAGAAACATTGTGTGAAGAGAGAGAGAGTGAAACTCAGCCGGGAGCGAGAGAGAGAAACACTGGGGAGAAGAGAGAGAAACATTGGTCTGAGAGAGAGAGAGAAACACTGGGGGTGAGCGAGAAACACTTGGGGGAGAGAGAGAAACACTGGGGAGGAGGGCGAGAAACACTGGGGTGAGAGAGAGACAAACACTGGTGGAGAGAGACAAACACTGGGGGGAGAGAGAAGCACTGGGGGAGAGAGAGAGAGAACAAAACTGGTGGGAGAGAGAGAGAGAGAGAAACACTGGGGGAGAGTGATCGAGAAACACTGTGGGGAGAGAGAGAGGTGAGAGAGAGAAACTCAGTGGGGAGAGAGAGAGAGAGAAACACTGGGGATGAAAGAGAGAAACACTGGGGGAGAGAGAGAGAGAGAAACACTGGGGGAGAGAGAGAAAAACACTGGGGGGAGAGAGAGAGAGAGAAACACTGGTTGAGAGTGATAGAGAAACACTGGGGGGAGAGAGAGAGCTGAGAGAGAGAAACGCAGTGGGGAGAGAGAGAGAGAGAAAAACACTGGGGAGGCGAGAGAGAAACACTGGGGGGAGAGAGAGAGAGAAACACTGGGGGAGAGAGAGAAACACTGGGGGAGAGTGAGAGAAACACTGCGCAGGAGAGAGAGAAACACTGGGGGGAGAGAGAGAGAGAGAAACACTGGTTGGAGAGAGAGAGAGAGAAACACTGGGGGGAGAGAGAGAGAGAAACACTGGGGGGAGAGAGAGAGAGAGAAACACTGGGGAAGAGTGATAGAGAAACACTGGGGGGAGAGAGAGATAGCTGAGAGAGAGAAACTCAGTGGGGAGGGAGAGAGATAGAGAGAAACACTGGGGGGAGAGAGAGGGAGAAACACTGGGGGAGAGAGAGAAACACTGGGGGGAGAGAGAGAGAAACACTGGGGGAGAGAGAGAGAGAAAAACACTGGGGGGAGAGAGAGAGAGAGAAACACTGGGTGAGAATGATAGAGAAACACTGGGGGAGAGAGACAGCTGAGAGAGAGAAACTCAGTGCGGAGAGAGATAGAGAGAAACACTGGGGAGGAGAGAGAGAAACACTGGGGGGAGAGAGAGAGAGAGAGAAACACTGGGGGAGAGAGAGAAACACTGGGGGGAGAGTGAGAGAAACACTGGGGGAGAGAGAGAGAAAAACTGGGGAGAGAGAGAGAGAGAGCGAGAAACATTGTGTGAAGAGAGAGAGAGTGAAACTCAGCCGGGAGTGAGAGAGAGAAACACTGGGGAGGAGAGAGAGAAACATTGGTCTGAGAGAGAGAGAGAAACACTGGGGGAGAGCGAGAAACACTTGGGGGAGAGAGAGAAACACTGGGGAGGAGGGCGAGAAACACTGGGGTGAGAAAGAGAGAAACACTGGTGGAGAGAGACAAACACTGGGGGGAGAGAGAAACACTGGGGGAGAGAGAGAGAACAACACTGGTGGGAGTGAGAGAGAGAGAGAAACACTGGGGGAGAGTGATCGAGAAACACTGTGGGGAGAGAGAGAGGTGAGAGAGAGAAACTCAGTGGGGAGAGAGAGTGAGAGATACACTGGGGGGGAGAGAGAAAAACACTGGGGGGAGAGAGAGAGAGAGAAACACTGGTTGAGAGTGATAGAGAAACACTGGGGGGAAAGAGAGCTGAGAGAGAGAAATGCAGTGGGGAGAGAGAGAGAAAAACACTGGGGAGGAGAGAGAGAAACACTGGGGGATAGAGAGAGAGAAACACTGGGGGAGAGAGAGAAACACTGGGGGAGAGTGAGAGAAACACTGCGCAGGAGAGAGAGAAACACTGGGGGGAGAGAGAGAGAAACACTGGGGGAGAGTGATAGAGAAACACTGGGGGGAGAGAGAGAGCTGAGAGAGAGAAACTCAGTGGGGGGAGAGAGAGAGAGAAACACTGGGGCGAGAGGGAGAGAGAGAAACACTGGGGGAGAGATAGAAACACTGGGGGGAGAGAGAGAGAAACACTGGGGGAGAGAGAGAGAGAAAAACACTGGGGTGGAGAGAGAGAGAAACACTGGGTGAGAATGATAGAGAAACACTGGGGGGAGAGAGACAGCTGAGAGAGAGAAACGCAGTGCGGAGAGAGATAGAGAGAAACACTGGGGAGGAGAGAGAGAAACACTGGGGGGAGAGAGAGAGAAAGAGAAACACTGGGGGAGAGAGAGAAACACTGGGGGGAGAGTGAGAGAAACACTGCGCAGGAGAGAGAGAAACACTGGGGGGAGAGAGCGAGAAACACTGGGGGAGAGAGAGAGAAAACTGGGGGGAGAGAGAGAGAGCGAGAAACATTGTGTGGAGAGAGAGAGAGTGAAACTCAGCCGGGAGAGAGAGAGAGAAACACAGGGGAGGAGAGAGAGAAACATTGGTCTGAGAGAGAGAGAGAATCACTGGGGGAGAGCGAGAAACACTTGTGTGAGAGAAAGAAACACTGGGGAGGAGGGCGAGAAACACTGGGGTGAGAGAGAGAGAAACACTGGTGGAGAGAGACAAACACTGGGGGGAGAGAGAGAGAAACACTGGGGGGAGAGAGAGAAACAGTGGGGGAGAGAGAGAGAGACGAACACTGGTGGGAGAGAGAGAGAGAGAAACACTGCGGGGAGAGAGAGATAAAAACACTGGGGGGGGAGAGAGAGAGAGAAAAACACTGGGGGAGAGTGATAGAGAAACACTGCGGGGAGAGAGAGCTGAGAGTGAGAAACTCAGTGGGGAGAGAGAGAGAGAGAGAAACACTGGGGGGAGAGAGAGAGAGAGAAACACTGGGGGAGAGAGAGAAACACTGGGGGAGAGAGAGAGAAACACTGGGGGAGAGAGGGAGAGAAAAACACTGGGGGGAGAGAGAGAGTGAGAAACACTGGGTGAGAATGATAGAGAAACACTGGGGGGAGAGAGACAGCTGAGAGAGAGAAACGCAGTGCGGAGAGAGATAGAGAGAAACACTGGGGAGGAGAGAGAGAAACACTGGGGGGAGAGAGAGAGAGAAAGAGAAACACTGGGGGAGAGAGAGAAACACTGGGGGGAGAGTGAGAGAAACACTGCGCAGGAGAGAGAGAAACACTGGGGGGAGAGAGAGAGGTGAGAGATAGAAACTCAGTGGGGAGAGAGAGAGAGAGAAACACTGGGGGAGAGAGAGAGAGAGAGAAACACTGGGGGGGAGAGAGAAAAACACTGGGGGGAGAGAGAGAGAGAGAAACACTGGTTGAGAGTGATAGAGAAACACTGGGGGGGAGAGAGAGCTGAGAGAGAGAAACGCAGTGGGGAGAGAGAGAGAGAGAAAAACACTGGGGAGGAGAGAGAGAAACACTGGGGGGATAGAGAGAGAGAAACACTGGGGGAGAGAGAGAAACACTGGGGGAGAGTGAGAGAAACACTGCGCAGGAGAGAGAGAAACACTG